>NC_135591.1:2138560-2751052 GCF_965152235.1 Eretmochelys imbricata
GAAGTAACCGCAGCCATCACACCTCCCGGCCTCCGGAGCACAGGAGCAATGACACAACCCAGGAAAAGCAGGAGAGAGCCGCACCCCCACCAAGGGCTGGCATCCTCCTCTCCAACTGGGCTAGGGATCCTGAGGGGAAGGATTGCTAGTCCCTGAAACATTAGGATCAGGGGACTGTTTAAACATGGTTCATCAGCCTGGTGTAACCGCAATTCAAGGGGCTGGCAAACAACTGGTCAGTTTCACGGTCTGGTCAGGCCGCACATCCTGGCCCCACGGACGCCTCCCGTACCTGTGATGTCATAGACTTTCCCATCCATCAGGGCGAAGTAGGTGATTTTCAGCCCCAGCATGCTTGATTCGGCCCAGAAGTCTCCCTCCTTGGCAGGGTGCAGCTTGCCGCACTCCGCACAGTAGCGAGCGCTGAGCGGATCTCGGTCCATCTCGAACCTCCTAGAGCAGCAGGGAGATTGCCAAACGCTGTTAGAGTGGGGCCAGCTTTGCCATGTCCCGTCCCAGAGGGACGCGTCCTCCCTCCCACAGCACTCCAAATTCCCAGGATGCTCTAGGACAACCCGCACCACAGAACACTTGTGCTTAAGGAAGAAGCACAATGGTCTTAAGCGCAGCTAACTGGGAAAGCCAGGACATGAGCCCACCAGCTGCAGCATTGTCTGGCTGATCCATTCCGGCCGCCACACAGGGCCAGACCCACTCCTGAGCTCCAGGCCCCACGGAGGGGTAACGCTTGGTGCCCCAGGAGGAGGCAGGGCACCAGGGCTGCAAGCAGGGGGTTAAAGCAGTCACCGAACGCCAGCACCTACTTGTGCTTCCCCTGGCACTTGCTACACATCATGGTGTTCATGGCCTCTTTCAGGTCGTCCCGCAGCTTGGTGAGGAACTCATTCATGGATTTTGTCAGCTCACTTTCTGCCATCTGCTTGCTGCAATCACAACGGCATGGGGGTGAGTCACGCCCCAGGCAGGGAGCCCACAGGAGGAACCAGCACAGGACAGCCTCTGCACCCAGAAGTCAGCCCACGCCCCTCCCTGCTGGGCTCAGCCCCCGTTGGCAGCAGGGCTGGCTTGCACGAGGTTCTTGCTGCAGCCAGCATGGGGGCACACACCCTACCACCTCCCCAGGCCATCGCTGGCCGAGACATGGCGTCAGGAGCCGGCAGAAGATTGGCACTCACAGCTCTAGGGAGGTTGCCACACCGGGCAGCCGGGCCTGGAGAGCCTCAGCTTCGTTCCATCGGTCCAGGCCTGACCCCGCACCAAAGCCCCACCCACGCACCCTGTTCGCTCCCGTCACCTATGGCAGCTCCCCATTAACCCAGGCAGTAAGCTCCCTAGGACACATTTGTACAGCTCCTTGCACAACAGCGCCCGCACCCTGACCTGGGCCACCGGTGATCGCAGGCAAGAGGAGAAGAGCAGCCGGAGGGATTTCACTTATAATCGGACACCTCAAATTCCCACCTGCCAGTTCTCTGACAGAGACTCTGGCCCCCTAACAGCGACTTCTAAAGGGTATTTAAGTACAGGAGGTTTCTCGGCTAAAGCCCTCATGCTCTGCCTTTGCTCTCATGACCCACGGCTCATCAAAAGCCCTTGGTGCCTCACTCAGAAATTCCTGGCAGTGTCCTCCCAGCACAGCACAGGAGCATCATCCACTCGGGCCTCAAAGCAACGTCTCGCAGTGGCGAGTACCGGAAGAGGACCGGTCCCACTCAAGACACCCGTCCGAAGGTGCCATCCTTGCTCCCCCAGTCAGCAGGGGAAGTAACAGCCCCAGGGCAGGCCTGAAGCCAAAGTACAGACTTCGGTGGGCAGATCAGATCAGCAAGTCACGGTGGGGCTGAGCAGCACAGCCCAAGGTCCCAGCCCACCTTCCTCCCCGTCACCCGTCCCTCAGGTACACAGAGATGTGACGGAGGAGGCCATGTTCTCTAATCCGCCACCAGCAACTGCAGGCTCCCCTCCATCCCTCGCCCCCATCCTGCCTTAGGGGGTGGGAAGGGGCCCCCAACTCACATCTCGTACTCTTTCCTCTTCTCCGGGTTGCTCACGATATCCCAGGCAGCTCGCAGCACCTTGAAGGCTTCCTCCGCCCGCGGATGCTCATTCTTGTCGGGATGAACCTGCAAAGCAAGACATGGGAACCTGAGACCACCAAGAGGCTCCTTCGGCGCTGACCTCGTCTGGTGCGAGGCGTCTGGCCGGGACGGAGCCCCCTCCAGGGACAGGACAGGACAGCACCGCCAGATGGGTCGGGGGAGGGGGAGAAAGAAGGAGTGGGTGCTACATGTCTTCAGACAAGGCCAAATGGGCCACTCTGGTCTGGCCAAGGCCAGGCTGCTGAGCTGGTGAGCCTTGGCCCCCACCTGTCGCTTCTTGTCTTCCTTCTCAGGCACCACAAGCAGAGCAGCAAAGGCAGGAGGGCTCCCCATCCCGGCCAGGGCAAAAAAGGGGGTGCCCAGCTGATGAGCTGGGGCAGAAGGGACAGCCAGCACCCAGGGGAGCCTCAAAGCCATCAAGTTCTCCCAGCGCGGCCCGCGCCACAACTCCACGGTGCTCACATGGCGACTCCAAGTGACAAAGCAGCATCAGTCCACTGCCCCTAGCCATCAGGGCCGGGAAGCACGCGAAGGCTGCCCTGCACCACGGCTTGTTAGAGGAACCCAGGAAAACAGGAAGAACATGGGGCAAAACATCAAGCAGAAGTTTCACTTTATAAAAGGACAGCAAAAGCCCAGCATCCCCCGCTGAGATACCAGGCAGCTCTGGGGACTAGAGTCAGTCAGCTGCTCAGTCCTGCAGCCCACGCCAGGCTCAGCACAAGCCTAACTCGGGAGCTGCTGCCAGTTGTTAACACCGATCCCCATGCCTCTGGCCTAGCAGCGGACCCACCTTGCGGTGGACCCGCCAAAGCAAGGAATTCGCAGGAAGGAATCTGGGTCTCAGCCCAGCTCTGAAACAGACACGTTACGTGGCCTTTGGACAAGTCACCCTAACAGTGCGTGTCTCAGTTTACCCATCTGTAACATGGGGGCAGGGGATTAAGCGTATTGAGCCTCAGTGGGGAGAGGCTAGAGAAGAGTGGCTCACTCTCTCCCCGTACGAGGACAATGCAGCTCAAATGGAGTTCCTGCCTCATGTCCCCCCAGGTGCTCGGGTGCCATGGGGCTGGGTGCGATGTCCATCCCCCGCCACGCCAGGGTACACTCACCAGCACAGCCAGCTGACGATAGGCCTTCTTCAGCTCCGAGTCTGAAGCAGTCGCCTCCAGCCCCAGTACCTGAAAGGGGTTCAGCTCTTCCTCGGGCACGTCGGCCAGGGCCAGCAGCCGTGCCACCTCCTGGCTGGGCTGGTAGCGCCCCCCTGCGCTAAGATCCGGGCCAGTCGCAGCCGCTCCCAGCTCATCGGTCCTTAGCCCTTTGGCTGCCCCAAGCAGCCCTGGCCACTTTTGCAGCAAGTGTGACACGTACTTGCAAGTCCTGGTTTCTTTGAAGAGAGCCCAGGTTCTGCGGAGGAAGGGCGAGCCCAGGAGCGAGAGGAGCCAGGCCATGCTGCTGGTTCTGCCCAGCTTACCTACCCCAGCAAGAAGCAGGGACTTGGAGACTCGCCAGCACAGCCGCAGGCTGCCCAGGAGCAGCATGAGCACCAGGAAGAGCAGGGCACCCAGCATCCTGAGCAGCCGCCACAGCCAGTTCCCCCAGGAACCCAGCCACCGGGCTGCCTTCCCCGAGCTGCTCTTGGCCCGCTGGATCCACATCCTCGTGCTGCCTTGGGCTAAGCCCAGGGCCCAGGCGTCGAGCTGACAGCACGAGTAGAGGAACCTCCCACCAGCTTCCACATACTCGCCGCACTCATGGGTGATGACCAGCACCAGCTTGATGAGCTTCTTGAAACAGGAGACGCAGACCCGGCCCAGCTCTTCCAGCTGCTTGGGGACCTCAGCTTTTAAGTGGCGCCGCCGGTCCACATGGCTCCTCTTCCTGGCCTGCTTGTGCTTCCCACCAGCCGGCACAGACCTACCCTCCCGCTTGGCATTCTCCTTCCCCTCCTCCTTGTCCTTCGTGCCAGAGCGATGCCTCTGGCGTCTCCCATTCTTCCTGCCGCTGAGCAGCCTGCCAGAGCCGTACAGGTCCTCACTGGCCTTGGACACTCCGTCATCTTCCTCGTCTTCCTCCTGGCCCTGCGGCCATGATGCTGAATCAGGACCAAAGGCTTCATCCTCAGCTGCAAGGGACTCCGAAGCCCAGCGCTGGCAAGTGAAGCTACACGAGCAATTCCCTTTCTCCAGGTAAGTCCTGGAGGGATCCAGACTCTCCCCCTGACAACTACAGGAACGTTCGTAACTGGACAGACAGGAGCCAGAGGCACTGTACTCAGTGAAGTGCAACAACCCGTCCCCTTCCAGCAACCCCATCGGTACTTGGTCGCAGCTTCCATTCCAACCAACATCCTCCCCTGTGGTGCAGGAAGTCCTCTGCCCTCCGCCTTCTGGAAAGCCCTCAGGGGGAGAACGGCCGGCCTCCTCCACCTTCCCTAGCCTCTCGGCTGATAGTTCAGCTAGCAATGTCTCACGTACACTAGGAGTCCCAGCAGCAGCTGGCCCCCGAGCCTCCATCGGTTCCAAGCCTTTGGCGGCTCTGTGGAGTTCTTTCGGCCAGCTTTGGCTTGGAGACATACGTTCTGGGCCTTAAGAACCGCAGCATTCTTGGAAGAACTGGCAGCCGTTAGGCCCAGTGCTTCCCAGATCCCCAAAACTTGAGAACAAGGATCTGTTATGCCCACAAAGGCTGGCACCTGGTGCACCCCTGCTCCGGGAGAGCTTGCCACTCCAGCAGCAGGAACTATCCAGTTTGGTTTCACACATCCCTCTTCCTCCAGAGATCTGCTTCTCTATTGCCTTGCCCCAAGAGCTGTCCTGGACCAGCAAGGGTTAAGTTACAACTGTCATTTTGTAGCCTTTGTCCTGCAAATTAAACAAAATAAAATAAAATCAAAGGCATCAAACCAGGCTCAAGGCCAAGACACAGAGCATGAGGGATCAAAGGGCAGCCCTGGCTGTGAATCAAGAGTGGTCTCCAAGGCTTGTTCTCAAATCCACAGTCCATGCGACTGGACCTACCTTCTGACACACACTGAGAGCAGAGTGGACTGGGGGCCCCTGGAAGGGGAGACAGAGCTTCCCCCACCTCAACTCATTCGTAGCTCAGCAGCAGCCACCCAATAGCTGCTTGCGGCTGAGCCACTGAGATTAGCAGACGGTCGTAGTCCAGATCCCAGGTATTCAGATCTCAAAGATCTACCACCGCAAGTGCCAGTGAAGTCCCCTCTCACCCCACATGGGAAGCCGACGTGCTAGCCGTGGCGATATAGAACCTCCTTGCACGCAGCTTTCACCGGCACTTGGAGAGAAATCCACTGGCCAGTGCTTAAATCACCAGGTTTCCTGCCCTGGCCCCAAGAATCAGAAGTGACCCTCTGTGAGGCTGTTCCTGCAACCCAGCAGGGGTCAGTACAAAAGCAAAGCCGTATAAGTGCCTATGAGGAGAAGAGATAGTAAAGTGCAGTCATTTGACTCTGGATTACAAACAACCCACACGAAATGGCAGAGTCCCAGTGAACCCACGCTCACTATTAGGACAAGCTTGAGCTCTCTTGCTTGGATTTAACCCTATCAATGGCCCTGAAATCCTTGCCCAAACCTTGACTAGCGAAACCAACCTAATCCAATTGGGTGGTGGCATCTCTGTACCAGACCCCTATTTCTAGAGGGCCTCTCACCAGGGTATCAGGGCTCTAGCTACTTCACGTTCATCCTGCATCAGTTTCCTGTTTTGCCAACTGCACTCAGATATCACACTGTCAGGCCCCAACAAGTGGTGAGATTGGCTTCAAAGCCGGGAGATTTCAAACAAAAAGCTTGCGGGGGGGTCTGACAGCCCCACTCGCGCCCCTCGGGCTGCTGGCTCGGGGGGGGGGGGAAGGGAAGCTGCCAAACTCGCAGTGATGGGGGGGGCACAAGGCCTCCGGGACCCTCCCCCCACGTCAGCGCCCGCTGAAAGACCCCTCACCTGGACCCCCCACCACAGGGGGCAGCGGGGGGGCAGCGACCCCCGCTCCACGGGTAGCACCAGGAGAAGGGGGCTCAGCCTGGGGGGGAGGGGCTCCCCCCGGTGCGGAGTTGGGGGCAGACCGGGGGGGGGAGGGGCAGGGGCTCCCCCCCCCGTGCGGAGTTGGGGGCAGACGGGGGGGGAGGGGCAGGGGCTCCCCCCCGTGCGGAGTTGGGGGCAGACCGGGGGGGAGGGGGAGGGGGAGGGGCAGGGGCTCCCCCCCCCCGTGCGGAGTTGGGGGCAGACCGGGGGAGAGGGGGAGGGGCTGGGGCTCCCCCCCCCGTGCGGAGTTGGGGGCAGACCGGGGGAGAGGGGGAGGGGCTGGGGCTCCCCCCCCCGTGCGGAGTTGGGGGCAGACCGGGGGGGGGAGAGGGGCTGGGGCTCCCCCCCCCGTGCGGAGTTGGGGGCAGACCGGGGGGAGAGGGGGAGGGGCAGGGGCTCCCCCCCCGTGCGGAGTTGGGGGCAGACCGGGGGGGGGGAGGGGAACTCACCTGCTCCCGGTGCCCGGGGGGGGGTCGCCTCCTCCTCTTGCCCCCCCAGGTCCGCCTCTCTCCCCACTTCCGCCTTCCGCCCGCCTGTGACCGCGGCAGCTTCCACTTCCGGGGCAGAGGGCGGGGCTTACCCTTAAAGGGCCAGCGCCCCAGGAGCCCTCTGCGGATCTGCGCCTTGTGCTGAGCGCGTCGGGCCTCAGCCTGGGGCTGGGACAGAGGCAGCGGGTTTGAATCGGGCCCCAGCTTGGCCCCGGGCGCCATTCCCCGCCCCCCCCGAGCCAGCCAGTCCCCTGCCCTGGGGCCAGCCGGGCCCCTCCCCGGGCCAGCCAGGCCCCCCACAACGCTCCATCACCCTGGGCACTGCCCAGCCCCCTCCGCAGAAAGAGAATCCAGAGAGACGGAGCCGGGACTTCTGGGATCTATTCCCGCTCTGCCCCGGCCTGCAGGGTGACCTGCGTAGGTCACAACCCTGCTCGGTGCCTCGGTTTCCCCATCTGTAAAACGGGGACCATGACTCTGTAACACACCACGAGACCCCCTGGTCAGCAGAGCTCAGTGGGGCTAATGTTACTGTCACGCTCTGTGGGGCAGAGGCGATCTCCTTGTTCCAGGTCTGTGCCCCACCTGGCACAAGGGAGCTACCAGTGCCTGACCGGCGCTCCCACGACACAGAAATGGGTGTTTCTGCTTGGAGAGCCCCCGATGAGAAGCATCAGCCCTTTCTCCAGCAGAAAGCGACGTGTGCCTTCGAACCCCACTCCAGCCTGCTGGCAGGGAGGCAGCACCCACGGCTATTTCGGTTGGCTCAGGGAAGGGGGAAGCAGATCTGCACCGGGTGGCACGGCATTCCAAGACTAGGCGCTGGAACTGGGGGTGCTGGGGGAGCTACCGCACCCCCTGGTTTGAAGAGGTTTCCATCATATGCAGGATTCACAGTTTGGTTCAATGGTTCTCAGCACCCCCACGGTACAAATGATTCCAGCCCCCTGATTCTGAGTGCGACTCCCGAGTGACTGCTGGTGGCCCCTGTAACCCAGGGAGGCAGAGACAGCCCTCGGGAGAGTCCCAGAGGGTTCGCAGCTGGATCACGGGCAAGACAACCTGATGCAGGGGTAGGAGCAGTCGTCTAGGCTGCTAGGACTGTAACAGGGTTTACAAGAGAGCTGGACACATTCATGGAGGTGAAGTCCATTAATGGCTATGAGCCAGGATGGGTAAGGAAGGGTGTCCCTGGCCTCTGTTTGTCAGAGGGGGGAGACAGAGGGCAGGAGAGAGATCACTGATCATTACCTGTTAGGTTCACTCCCTCTGGGGCCCCTGGCACTGGCCTCTGTCGGCAGACAGGACACTGGGCTGGATGGACCTTTGGTCTGACCCCGTCTGGCCGTTCTTAGGTTCTTATTCCCACACATGCGCCCCCACACACAGCTGGGGCCAAACTTCTCCACGGTGTAACTCCACCGGGGCCAACTGAGTTGCACTGGGTATGAATTTGGCCCATGATCCCACACAGGTTCAGACTGGGGCCTTCCAGTCTCCCAGCTGCCCCTTTCCTCCAACCCTTTGGGACTTTCCTTCCGAGCCCCTGAGAAGGTAAAGTCCAGATCCTGACCTCGGCTGTCCCACTGTAAATCCACAGTATCTCCATTGGAGCCGATCTGGATTTACACCCATGTCAACAGGACCAGGAACTAGCCCTACAATTGGATGTGGATAGGGGCACCGAGGCTTTGGGCTGGCTCGTACCTCCTGGGTCAACCCCCTCCAGAGATGTGAATCCTGGAGCCAGTGGGTCCTTTCCCACCATGTGACCTTAATTAACCAACCTCAGTTCCTATTGTTTCCATTGGATACAGTCTTCTTCCTTTCTACCATAATGTGCATCCCACTGCTGCCTGCTGTTAAACAGCCGGAGTGCTCCACCCCAGAGACAGCTGCAATTCCCTCCTGGGTAGCTGATCCCTGTTCATTGTTGCTGTGCACTGGTAAGTAGCTGCCATGCTCCACCCCAGGGACAGCTGCATTTCAGTGTTGGACAGCTGAACCCAGGGAAGTGTTGCTGTCCTGGGCGAGGCGCTTGCCATGTGAACTGTGTAAATCACGTTAGGCTCCCCTATGAGAGGGGCTAAACAAAGAAAGATGGTATCAGGGGTTCTCTGTGTTTCCTTAGCACAGGGGCAGTCACCAGGCAGCCTGCGGGCCAAATCCGGCGTGCCAGGCACGTGTGACCAAACCCCAACTTCTTCTCATTTACCTACTGTCATGGTTGTTCTTTTTGCATCATTTTCTCTGGAGTCTGGACCTTGAAAAAAGATAATTGGCCCCCCTGGTCTTAGCAGCGTCTTTCCAAGGGCAGCGACTAGCTTCGCCCGCGTTAACGCCGGCTCTGCCCCCCTCCGCCAGGTGGGGCCACTGCGCCCCCGGGTCTCCGGGCCGGGACGAGTGGGGCACTAGGGCTGTGCCTAGGTGAGGCAGCAACTCAGTAGCAGAGCCCGGCCCTCACCACGTGAGAAAGAATCTGACTTCTAGAACTGGGCCTAGGACCCCACTCCCCTCCCAGAGCTGGGCGAGAACCCAGGAGTCCTGGCTCCCAGTCCCAGGGACCAATCCACTAGACCCCACTCCCCACCCAGAGCTGGGGCGAGAACCCAGGAGTCCTGGCTCCCAGTCCCAGGGACCAATCCACTAGACCCCACTCCCCACCCAGAGCTGGGGAGAGAACCCAGGAGTCCTGGCTCCCAGTCCCATGGACCAATCCACTAGACCCCACTCCCCTCCCAGAGCTGGGGCGAGAACCCAGGAGTCCTAGCTCCCAGTCCCATGGACCAATCCACTAGACCCCACTCCCCACCCAGAGCTGGGGAGAGAACCCAGGAGTCCTGGCTCCCAGTCCCATGGACCAATCCACTAGACCCCACTCCCCTCCTAGAGCTGGGGCAAGAACCCAGGAGTCCTGCTCCGAGTCCCACTGCACTAACCTCCCCCTGTGGTGGCCAGAGGACATTGCTGACCCTGTTGCTAGCATGTGCAGCCCTCCTGGGGGTGCCGGGCTCTGGCAGCTCAATGCGGGAGGAGGCTGCCCATCACTATGAAGGTGGAGCAGGCATTGGGGAGGCCCCTAAGGCTGCCCCAGCCCCTCTGCCAGGAGGTGCCCGCTGCCTGGCTCTGGCTGACGCAGTGGCTGTGGGCTCGGCTGGCGGATCATGTGCTGTGCTCCCTCGACCTCGGCGCTGGGGAGACACAAAGCTCCCTCTGTCTCCAGTGTCGGGGCCTGAGAGCTTCCACTGTGCCATGGAGGAAGGAGGGGGCGGGAGGGGGGAGGGGTGCTGTTCTGCATTGTTCCAAGACACGGCGTCCCCCGTGGCCTCCCGCTCCCACAAGGGCTGGGGCGTGAGAGACAGCGAGACCGAGGACTGCATTAGACCGAGGTCTGTCAGTCCAGGCTCCTGGGTTCTATTCCGAGCGTCCCCACTCTGTGCCTCAGTTTCCCCACAGGTAACATAGAAAAAATGACATTGACATGCCTCTCTCAGTCCTGATCCAGCCCTGGGCTCCCACACCTCACCCCTGCAACAGCTCTGCCGGTGCCCCTCACTCCCAATCCGCAGCCCCCTGCTCTCCCAGCCCTGGGCTCCCCCCCAGCTCTGCCGGTGCCCCTCAACCCTGACCCACAGCCCTCTGCTAGCCCGGCCCTGGACTCCCCCCACCAGCCCGGAGATCTGCAATGCACCTTGCACCTGATCCACTCAGAGCCAAACAGACAGTTCCTTCACATCCTGGCTGCAATCCTGGGCGGGAGGGCAGGGCAGGGTGCACTGGGCGAGGGATCAGCTCTGAAGCGGGGGGAGTGAGGCGGGTGGCAGCCTGCTTGGGGGAACCCCAGGGCCACGGGGCCCCAGGAGCGTGGCTCTGCCACGTGCTTGGCAAGGCTCTGACCCTGACCCCCCAGGTGTGGCTAATAGAGATAGCTCTGGGCAGCTGGTGCTTCGTGTTCCTGCCCCTCTCGCATGCTGGGGGGGAGGGACACGCGTGCCAGCCCCACACTTCACCAGTGGGCAAGGGGCTGCCCTGGCCCAACTCCCCTATTCCGCAGCCCCCTGCACTCACCGCCCCTCGTCCGCAGGAGCCAAGCCCAGGCCTGGAGGGCTGGTCGCAGCGGGTCCTAGTCACTTCCCGGGCCTGCCCCCTGCCCCTTCCCCCCACTCAAGCAGCGCTCTCTAACTCCAAAGGAGGCAGGCTTGTGGGGCGATGAGTGAGGTGTTTTCAGCGGAACCCAGGCGTCCAGGGATCCCATAAGGAGGAAGATGAGATCCATTCGCTCCCCAGGCCTGGACGGCAAAGAGACTCCTGGTGTCTCTGTCCCGTGGATGCCAGCTAGCGCCCTGCTGGCCCTGTGGGAGCCTGGCACTGCGCTGGCAGGGAGGCCAGGTCAGGGCTGGCCCAGCTGGCTGGGGAGAGGGTGAGAAAATCCGGCTGCCAAGAGCCAGGCTTTGGCCGCAGCTCAGGCTCCCACAGGCTCCTGGCTCCTGTGAATGGGCCGGGTGCTTCTCTGCAGCTCTCCTTGGCACCGGCCCCGGGCAGGGAGGGCACCGGGATGGCGGGGGGGAGGGAATGGGCAGGCTGGGGGAAAGGGCTGGGGCAACACAGACCAGGGGAGTAACCTGCCTCGGGGAAAACGAGGCGGGGGGCAGGATCAGGGGGATGGGGGGCACCCAGGTGTGTTGGGGGATGGGCAGTCCCCAGGGGTGTTGGGGCACAGGGGAGATGGGCAGCTCCCAGGGCGGTGTTGGGGCATGGTCACTCCTGGGACTGGACCTACTGCCCCTCCAGGCCAGGCCAGGCCAGGGAGGGAGCTGGCCCCCCCGGGGCTCAGTGGTTGCTGGGGCTGGGGCAGAGGCAGGGCCTGGGGGCAGGTTCCAGTGACTGTTGGTTGTTGCTGGCACCATCTGTCCCCACAGCTGAAGCTGGGTCAGAGCAGATTGCAATGGGGGAGGGGTGTCTGGGAGTCAGGACTCCTGGGTTCTACTCTCAGCTCAGGGGGGGCTGGGAGCGAGGACGCCTGGGTTCTATTGCACAGTGCTCTTGTTCCCATTATAGCCAGGCCCTGGGAAGGAGCAAGGGGGCTGCTTGACCCCGCGAGGCCCTCCCCTCCCCACAGGACAGAGGGACCCCTCTGCTGCAGCCCAGCTGGCGTCTGGCTGGTTGCTGGGACGCTGGCGTGGCTTCAGGCACCTGCTTGGGCCCGCGGCCAGCGACTGCAAGCCCCCAGGGAGAGGCCGGGCTGCCCAGGAACGGGGCCAGGGCAGCGCCGCATTCCAGGGAGGGAAGCTGAAAGGGGCCAGCTCCACCCGCAGCTAAACCAGATCAGTCACCACTCGGTGTAGTGTAGACATGGCCAGGAGCCCTGACTCCAGCGTCCCCTGCCCTCGCCCACTGCCCTATAGCCAGGATAGAACCCAGGAGTCCTGACACCAGCATCCCCTGCCCTCGCCGCTAGACCCCACTGCCCTATAGCCAGGATAGAACCCAGGCGTCCTGACTCCAGCATCCCCTGCCCTCGCCGCTAGACCCCACTGCCCTATAGCCAGGATAGAACCCAGGCATCCTGACTCCAGCGTCCCCTGCCCTCGCCGCTAGACCCCACTGCCCTATAGCCAGGATAGAACCCAGGCGTCCTGACTCCAGCGTCCCCTGCCCTCGCCGCTAGACCCCACTGCCCTATAGCCAGGATAGAACCCAGGAGTCCTGACTCCAGCGTCCCCTGCCCTCGCCGCTAGACCCCACTGCCCTATAGCCAGGATAGAACCCAGGAGTCCTGACTCCAGCGTCCCCTGCCCTCGCCGCTAGACCCCACTGCCCTATAGCCAGGATAGAACCCAGGAGTCCTGACTCCAGCGTCCCCTGCCCTCGCCGCTAGACCCCACTGCCCTATAGCCAGGATAGAACCCAGGAGTCCTGACTCCAGCGTCCCCTGCCCTCGCCGCTAGACCCCACTGCCCTATAGCCAGGATAGAACCCAGGCGTCCTGACTCCAGTGTCCCCTGCCCTCGCCGCTAGACCCCACTGCCCTATAGCCAGGATAGAACCCAGGCGTCCTGACTCCAGCGTCCCCTGCCCTCGTTGCTAGACCCCATTGCCCTATAGCCAGGGTAGAACCCAGGAGCCCTGACTCCAGTGTCCCCTGCCCTCGCCGCTAGACCCCACTGCCCTATAGCCAGGGTAGAACCCAGGAGCCCTGACTCCAGTGTCCCCTGCCCTCGCCGCTAGACCCCATTGCCCTATAGCCAGGATAGAACCCAGGCGTCCTGACTCCAGCGTCCCCTGCCCTCGCCGCTAGACCCCACTGCCCTATAGCCAGGATAGAACCCAGGAGTCCTGACTCCAGCGCCCCCTGCCCTCGCCGCTAGACCCCACTGCCCTATAGCCAGGATAGAACCCAAGAGTCCTGACACCAGCATCCCCTGCCCTCGCCGCTAGACCCCACTGCCCTATAGCCAGGATAGAACCCAGGAGTCCTGACTCCAGCGTCCCCTGCCCTCGCCGCTAGACCCCACTGCCCTATAGCCAGGACAGAACCCAGGAGTCCTGACTCCAGCGTCCCCTGCCCTCGCCGCTAGACCCCACTGCCCTATAGCCAGGATAGAACCCAGGAGTCCTGAGTCCAGCGTCCCCTGCCCTCGCCGCTAGACCCCATTGCCCTATAGCCAGGATAGAACCCAGGCGTCCTGACTCCAGCGTCCTCTGCCCTCGCCGCTAGACCCCACTGCCCTATAGCCAGGATAGAACCCAGGAGTCCTGACTCCAGTGTCCCCTGCCCTCGCCGCTAGACCACATTGCCCTATAGCCAGGATAGAAGCCAGGCGTCCTGACTCCAGCGTCCCCTGCCCTCGCCGCTAGACCCCACTGCCCTATAGCCAGGATAGAACCCAGGTGTCCTGACTCCAAGGGCCCCAAGGCGCCGGTGTCCTGGGGGCAGAGGGCAGGCAGCTGGGCTGAGGAGCCAGAGTCCAGGCTTGGCCACGGGGGAAGTGACAGGCCTAATTACCTGGCTCTGGACATCCTGGGCTAAGGCCCCGTCCGTGGGACGCTGGCTCCAGGCCGCGGGGGCCTTTGCCCGGGCGACAGCGACGGGGCCAGGATCAGAGCCCGGGGCACCGCGCTCCAACCACCAGACAACGCTGCCCGCCGAAAGGTTCGGATTCCCGGTTCTGCCTAGGGCCCGGGCTGCCAGGCCTGGCCTAGGGCCCCGCGTTAACGCAAGATGGGCCCTGCCCCATGGCCTTTGCAGTCCTGCCCAAGGGGAACCGAGCCCGGACTCCAGCCCAGCCAGACCCACCCTGGGGCTGGGGTCCGGGAGCAGGAGCCTGGGGAGCCGGTGCTGGGAGTGAGGGGCTGGGCCCCGGGCAGCGCCCTTGGGTCCGACGGGCCCCTGGGAGCCCCCCCAGCCCCCAGCTCGCCCCTTTCCCGGCCAGAGCCTCCAGCTGGAAGCATCCGGGACCCGCACCCAGCGAGCGGCGGGGGGGCTCCCGGGGGGGGACGCCGGAGCCGCCCCAGCAGTGGCCCCTCCCTGCCGCTCTCCCCGGACCGGGGGGGGGAGGCTCGGCCCCCTGGGTCCCCCCGACCCCGCCCCCTGCCCCGGCCACGCGGTTTGCGGCCGCCCGCGGCTGATGTCACCCCGCAGCTGCTGCCGGACGGAGCCGTTGGCGGAGTTTAATCCGGAGCCGGACCGGAGCGGGCCGGGCTCGGGGGGCCCGGGCTGGCGGCGCTTTGAGGTCCCTTCCTGGGACTCGCCCCGCAACAAAAGGACAGAGCTGGGATGCGCCGCTAGCCCCGGAGCGCGGGGCCCTTCCCGGGCAGCCCGGCCGGCGGTGAGTGCTGGGGGGCCGGGGGCGGCCGGGACTGGGGGGCCGGGGGCGGCCGGGACTGGGGGGCCGGCGGTGAGTGCTGGGGGGCCGGGGGTGCCCGGGGCCGGGGGTGCCCGGGGCTGGGGGCGGCCGGGGCCGGGGGCTGCCCGGGGCGCTTCGGAGAAGTTTGGGGAGCGGTCGGGTGCCCGGGGGGGGGGTCGGTGACTCCCCCCGCTCTGCCCCCAGCTCGCACCGGGAGGCGAGACCCGGCTCTGGGCCCCCGCGGGAGGTTTACAGCAAAACAAAGTATCGAGAGAGCGATGGGGGGGGCCCGAGACCCCTCAAACTTTTAAACAATCCCTGAGTATCGGGAACCCCCCCCCCGTGTCCCGTCCCCCGGCTCCCGGACCGAGCCTCCCCCCACCCCTGTGTCCTCGTCGATCCCCGACCAAGCCCCGCACCCCTGTGCCCCCCGGGCTCCCAGACCAAGTCCCCCCGCCCCGTGGGCTCCCCAGCCGAGCCCAGCCCCTGTGCGCTCCCCAGCTCCCAGACCGACCCCCCCATCTGTGCCCCCCACTATTCAGCCTTGTCTCCCTCGCTCCCAGCATTAAGCTGATTTCCCTGGTCCCGTGGCCCCCGAGCCCCTCTGGCCAGGAGCCTCATCCCCCTCCTGCCGGCCCTGTGCAGGGTGCCCAGCGAGGGCAGAGGGGGCTGGGGGCTGGGCTGGTGTCCCTGAGCCTCTGAGGGCAGCATGTAGGGTGCCAGTCCTGACACAGAAGTTGTGCCCCAGAATCTCAGCCCTGCCCCACCGGCGGTCTGCCGGTGCCCCTCACTCCCGACCCGCAGCCCCCTGCGCTCCCAGCCCTGGGCTCCCCCCCACCCAGCTCTGCCGGTGCCCCTCACTCCTGACCCGCAGCCCCCTGCGCTCCCAGCCCTGGGCTTCCCCCCCAACTCTGCCGGTGCCCCTCACTCCCGGCCCGCAGCCCCCCTGCGCTCCCAGCCCTGGGCTTCCCCCCCAACTCTGCCGGTGCCCCTCACTCCCGGCCCGCAGCCCCCTGCTCTCCCAGCCCTGGGCTCCCCCCCCCGAACTCCGCCGGTGCCCCTCACTCCCGACCTGCAGCCCCCTACGCTCCAAGCCCTGGGCTCCCCCCTTCCCCAGCTCTGCCGGTGCCCCTCACTCCCGACCCGCAGCCCCCTGCGCTCCCAGCCCTGGGCTCCCCCCCCAACTCCACCGGTGCCCCTCACTCCCGGCCCGCAGCCCCCTGCTCTCCCAGCCCTGGGCTCCCCCCCACAACTCCGCCGGTGCCCCTCACTCCCGACCTGCAGCCCCCTACGCTCCCAGCCCTGGGCTCCCCCCCCCAACTCCACCGGTGCCCCTCACTCCCGACCTGCAGCCCCCTACACTCCCAGCCCTGGGCTCCCCCCCCCAACTCCGCCGGTGCCCCTCACTCCCGACCCGCAGCCCCCTGTGCTCCCAGCCTTGGGCTCCCCCCCCCCAACTCCGCCGGTGCCCCTCACTCCCGACCTGCAGCCCCCTGCGCTCCCAGCCCTGGGCTTCCCCCCCAACTCTGCCGGTGCTCCTCATTCCCGGCCCGCAGCCCCATGCGCTCCCAGCCCTGGGCTCCCCCCCCCGAACTCCGCCGGTGCCCCTCACTCCCGACCTGCAGCCCCCTACGCTCCAAGCCCTGGGCTCCCCCCTTCCCCAGCTCCGCCGGTGCCCCTCACTCCCGACCCGCAGCCCCCTGCGCTCCCAGCCCTGGGCTCCCCCCCCCCCAGCTCTGCCGGTGCCCCTCACTCCCGACCCGTAGCCCCCTGCGCTCCCAGCCCTGGGCTCCCCCCCACCCAGCTCTGCCGGTGCCCCTCACTCCCGACCTGCAGCCCCCGCTCTCCCCACTACAGAATGGTACAGGATGGTTCACAGAACGGGTCCCATTTGCTGGCATTTTGGTCTGTTGTGGAATTTCTCTGTCTCCTTGGTTTAACCCCTTTCCATTAAATCCTACAGGCCTTTCTCCGAAGAGCAGTGATCCCCCCTCGCTCACAGGTACCCACCTGGGCTCTGGAGGGCTAGTGCACAAAACCTGAGTCCTTGGGCCTGGCCCTCCCAGTCCTGCTCCAGGTTACTAGTGAAATGAGTTTAGTCCCGTCTATGTCCCCACTGGTTTTTGTGTCTCCTAAACTACCTCACTGTCGGGTGCCTCTGCAGCCAGAGAGAGCTGGGGCTGCGGGGCGGGAGTGAGGGGCATGGGCAGGGCTGGGGGTTGGGGGGGAGCCCAGGGCTGGGCTGCAAGTCAGGAGTGAGGAGCATCAGCAAAGCTGGGAGGAGCCCGGGATGGGCTAGCAGGGGGCTAAGGGTCAGGAGTGAGGGGCACTGGCAGATCTGGCTGCAGCAGAGCAGGGCTCTGGGGTGTCATCAGGCCCCTATAGCCCCATCAGGGGGAACCCTGGGATGTGGGGGCTCAGGGCCCTCCTGCCCCCCCTCCCCCAGCTGGGAGGGACTGACTCTTTCCCCTCTGAGTGATGAATGATCGAGAGAAGCACAGCCCATCCCCCACCCCAGCTCTGGCCCCAAGGAAGGTGGGGCCCTTTTGCTCCTGGCGCCCTGGGGAGGGGGTTCATCAGGATTCATGCGGGGGGGGGATGACTGTGGGCTGGGATCAAATAACCGGGCCCCCTTCATGCAGGAGGCTGCCACCTCCACGCCCCCACTCCCCTCCCAGCCGGGAGGCCGCCTGCCCCACCTCCACGCCCCCACTCCCCTCCCAGCTGGGAGGCCGCCTGCCACCCCATGTCCCCTCTGTCTCTCCAAACCCCGCCTGGCTGAGAGCCCTGCCATTTGGGCACACCCCCATGGAGAGATTAAACCCCTGCAGGGAGAGGAGCCCCATTCCACAGAAGGGGAAACTGAGGCATGGAACAGGGAAACGGCTTGCCAAGCAGAACCCAGTGTGGGGGGACTCTCCTGATACCCCCAGCAGGGCAGGCGGGTAATGGGGAGCTGAGAAAGGCCCCATGCTGCTCACAGGCTCTATCTCCCCTGGCTGTGGGGGGCTGGCCCAGTTCCCACATCGGGTTCTGACAGGACGATGCCTGAGACCCTGTCCCCAGGGGGAGAGGGAGAGGCTGCCAGCCCCTGGATTTTGCAGGATTCCCTCATTTTGGGGGTGGATGGGTCTGAGAGCAGCGAGTCATGGACATTAGCTGGGGAGGTGAACCCTTGGTGGGGGACTTTAGGGCAGGTGGGAGAAAGCTGGGGGGAGGGTGGCTGTAGGGAATGGGGGGGGGGTGTCTTCCAGGGAGCTGTGGGGCCAGCAAGGGTGCAAGTGGGAAGCAGTGGGGATGGGTGCAGTACGAGCACCCAGGGGAGATCCCCCTTGTGCTTCTCTGATTTCCCCCCCCCATGCTCGCCCCGCCCCGAGGAGAGGCTGCCAGATGTGTCCCTGTGTCCTGGCTCTGGAGCAGCCGCCAGATGTTGGGGGGGAGGGGCTGGCGTTTTGCGTGTTGATTCCAGCTGTTGGGGGGAAATTAGTCATCTTTTCCATGCCTGGGTCGTGTGAAGAGATTAGCCTCTCCTGGGCAGGAGGATGGGGGGCGGGGAATGGATCAGACCCCGGGAAGGGGGTGCTCAGGGGAGATCTGGGCCGAGAGGGTGGGGGTTAGAGGGAGGGGGTGGGGCGGGGCGGGGGAGGAGAGGTGGGGGGTTGACGTGACTGGCTCTGGCTGCACAGGGGGGTCAGGGGAAGCCAGGAGCTCAGCCCTAGAGATCTGTGACCCCTCCGAACACCAGGCGCCCCCCCACAGGTTCGCTGTGTGGATGGCTGCAGGGCCCTGGCTCCCACCCAGCATGGAGCCCGACCTCCTGCCCCTCGTCCTGACAGCCGAGCCCTGGGGCTTTAACCAGCAGGCCACGGAGCTGGGGCCGGGCGCCCCCGGCCTGGAACCCTGCAGCCTGGAGCTGGAGCGTCGCTACCAGGCCGTGCCCGCCGCCGTCTGCGCCCTCTGCTGCCTCTTCGGCGTCATCTACAGCTGCTTCGGTGAGCGGGCGGCAGGGGCTCATGTGGGGCTGGATCCTGTGGAGCTCCCCCCAACTTCCACTGCTGCCCCTCACTCCCGACCCGCAGCCCCCGGCTAGCCCAGCCCTGCCGGTGCCCCTCACTCCCGACCCGCAGCCCCCGGCTAGCCCAGCCCTGCCGGTGCCCCTCACTCCCGACCCGCAGCCCCCGGCTAGCCCAGCCCTGCCGGTGCCCCTCACTCCCGACCCGCAGCCCCCGGCTAGCCCAGCCCTGCCGGTGCCCCTCACTCCCGACCCGCAGCCCCCGGCTAGCCCAGCCCTGCCAGTGCCCCTCACTCCCGACCCGCAGCCCCCGGCTAGCCCAGCCCTGCCGGTGCCCCTCACTCCCGACCCGCAGCCCCCGGCTAGCCCAGCCCTGGGCTCCCTCCAGGTCTGCCAGTGCCCCTCACTCCCGACCCGCAGCCCCTGCTGCCCCAGCTCTGGGCTCCCCCCTTCCCCAGCTCTGCCCGTGCCCCGCCCTCCTGACCTGCAGGCCCCCCCCATCTCCTGCCGGGGGGAGAGATAGCTCAGTGGTTTGAGCATTGGCCTACTAAACCCAGGGTTGTGAGTTCAATCCTTGAGGGGGCCATTTACGGATCTGGGGCAAAAATTGGGGATTGGTCCTGCTTTGAGGAGGGGGTTGGACTAGATGACCTCCTGAGGTCCGTTCCAACCCTGATAGTCTATGATTCTATTCTATGATTCCTACACACAGCCGGAGCCCCTGCCCCATGCGCTGGATCCTGCTAACCTCCCCCCCGCCCCACTTCCCAGGTTACCGCTGCTTCAAAGCCATCATGTTCCTGTCGGGGCTTCTCTTCGGCTCCCTGGTCATCTTCCTGCTGTGCTACAAGGAGCGAGTCCTGGAGACGCAGCTGAGCCTGGAAGTGAGCGCGGGCATCGCGCTGGGCATCGGGGCGCTGTGCGGGCTGGTCACCATGCTGGTGCACAGCGTGGGGCTCTTCATGACGGGGCTGCTGCTGGGGCTGCTGCTGGCCACGGCCGCCCTGGTGGCCACTGAGCCGCTCTACCAGCCGCAGAGCCTGTGGGTGCCCGTGGGCAGCCTGCTGGGGCTGGCGCTGCTCTGTGCCCTGCTGGCCCTGCGCTGGCAGAAGCCGCTCACCGTGCTGTCCACGGCCGTCTTCGGGGCCGCCGTCATCGTGGTCTGCGTGGACTATTTCGTGGAGCTGCTGGCCCTGCTGCACCACGTCTACGACCGGCTGCGCCTGGCGCCCTCCTCCCCACTCTGCTGGCACAGCTGGGCCGTGCTGGGGCTCTGGCCGGCCCTCAGCCTCCTGGGCCTCCTGCTGCAGTGGAAACTGACGGCCGGGGGCTACTCGCACGCGGACGGTGAGCGGGGGACAGAGGGGCAGCGGGGGGGACAGGGGGGCAGGGATGGAGCGTGAGTGGGGGTCCTGTGGGTGGGGACCCGGGGCTGCAGGGCAGGGGCAGAGCAGGGGTGCCAGGCAGTGAGCCAGCCTGGGGGTGGGGTAAGGGGCACAGGGGTGGCGACCTCCTTTACCCCTGGCTCTTTTCTCCCACCTCCGCAAGCTGCATTGAGACCCCCTTCCTGGAGGGGCTGGGAGCCAGGACTCCTGGGTTCTCTCCCTGGCTCTGGGAGGGGAGTGGGGTCTGCTGGGTTAGAGCCCAGGGAGGGTGGGGTCGGGGGAGGGAATCAGGACTCCTGAGTTCTATTCCCAGCCACTGACCCTCTCTTGGGTAATTCCCTCACCTGGCCGTACCTCAGTTTCCCTGCCACACTGAAGGAGCGAGCCCCAGCTGGTCCTGTGCTTCCCACGTATGGGGCCTGGTGCGGAGTGGGGGGGGCCGGCGCAGAGCGGGGGGGGCGCAGAGCAGGGGGCCTGGTGGGGGGGCCGGCGCGGAGGCTCACGCTGACTCACCCTCCCAGTGATCATCAGCCGGCGGCAGCAGCGGTTGCAGCTGCTGCGGATCCGGCAGAGGGAGGCCAAGAAGCGGCAGAGCCTCCCCCCGCAGGAGGGCAGCTACCGCCGCAAGCCCAACCCCGTCAAGCGCTACGCGGGCGACGTCCTGGCGCCGGTAAGTGGGGAGCCCCCTTCTCTCCTTCCCCGGAGCGATCACGGAGCCCTGCTCCCTTGTCAGAGGCTGAATAGCTCAGCTGGGATCCACGTTATACTGGGCTGCCATGCTCTGCCCCAGAGCCAGCTGGATTTGGGCAGGGGAGAGGCCCAGGCCGTCTGTAAGGGGTAGGAATAGGGATGCCGCACGTCCAGTGTATGGGGTGAATGCTGGGCTCTCCTGCCTAGCCAGGGGTTGGGGTCCTGGCGCCGTGGGATGAAGGGGGATCTTCGTCCGCGGTGGGTGGGAGGCAGCGGGCCCCCCTCAGGGCGCACCCTGTGTTGACCTGTCCCCTCCGCGCACCCAGAGCTACATCCAGAGCCTGCGGGATCGCCAGCTGGGCACCGGCACCGCCCACACCATCCTCGACCTGGACTACGACTGCGGCTCCACCGTGCCCCTGACGGCCCCCACGCCCGGCGGGCGCCTCTGACGGGGGCAGGGGCTTCACTTCATTCCACTTGTGCCTTAGGGGTGGAGGCGGCAGTGGTGGGGGGAGGGCAGGGGGACCGTTTTGCTGGTGACGCTTGACCCTCCCTCGCCCCTCCTGGCGCCCTCTCCCCAGTCCAGCAGCTGCGCTGCCCACGTGGCCTGGGCACCTGCCCGCCTGCCCCTTTAAATATTCAAAGCAGCTGCCTTCCCCTGCCCCTATTGGCCTGTCCAGAGGGGAGGCGGGGCTCCGGGGCCCACAGCTGGTTCCTTTTGACCAGTGTCAGGCTGGGGACCCTCCTCTGGGCCCCCCTATAACGTCCAGAGTTTGAGTCCCCTGTTCCCCCCCCCCCGGCACTGCTGCCCATTGCTGGGGGGTTCTGCCTTGGGGCCCTGAGTTAAATCTCTCCCAAGGCCGGGTGGGGCCGGTGGGGGCTGAAGGTGGAGCAGCTGCAGGGGCCCAGACGCCGTGCGGAGGGGCTGGCCTGGAGCCCTTTGCTCTGGGGCAAGCCGCTGCCTTGGTACAGAGCATTCTGGGAAGTCAGCAGCCGGCCCCAGGGGGCACAGGGAGCGCCCAGGCTCGGGGCACTGGAGCCATCGGAAACACCCTGCAAGGGGGGCGTCCCAGGGTGGTGGGGCCCAGATCCCCGCCCCGGCCTGCGAGGATGCCAGCTAGAGCCCAGCCCCGCTAACTCTTCTCGCAGTACTTTGCTTTTGTACTTTTGTAACCCGCGGGCTCTGGCACCGGCCATGGGGGGGGGGGAGCCCTGGCCCCACATCTCAGCCCTGGCTCCAGGGGGGAGCCGGTCCCCATTTATACGCTATGTACTGTACGGGGGGGGCCCATTAAACTGCCTTACGGAGCGGATCTGGCCGCCTGGCTCCGTGTGTCTGTTTGCAGGGTGTCCTCCAGGCTGCGAGCCCTGGGGGCGCCGGTTCTGCCCCCTTCGGCAGGACCCCAGGGGCCAAGCAGCTCAGGGCTGGGGTTCGCCACTGCAGGGGGTGCTGGATTTCCAGGGCGGGCTGGCTGGCGTGGCGACTGGGGGGCAGAAAACAGCCAGGCCCCCATCATCAGTCACTCCTAGGAGGCCCACCGCCATGCTGCCCTGGCGCAGAGCTCGCAGGGTCCCCATGACGCTCAGCCCGCTGCCCGTGCCCTGGTGATGGGGTTTATTGTGCAGGGAGGGAGCAGGGGCTCCCCGGGGTACAATGCCCAGGCAAGGCCCCCATTCCCCGCAATGTCCTGTCCCGGAGCCGTTCCCGCCAGCTGCCTGCAGGTGGCGCCTCTGGTCCATTAAAAACCCCTCCCCCCCTTTTTTTCTCCAATCCCTTGGCCCCGATCCCAGGGCGCCCGGGCCCATCCCGCGGGGGCGCCTAGGCCTCGCAGTGCATCCAGCGCTCGGCCGTGCTCAGCGGGTAGCCCTTCTCCACCCGCAGCTGCGTGTTGACCCGCCAGTACTGGCCCCCCTGGAAGAAATAGACCCGGCCGTTCTCCCAGGCCACGGCCGCGTCCAGGTGGGAGGGCACCCCGGTGAACAGCTTGGAGATCTTCTTGGGGTAGCCGCTGAAGTCGCTCCAGGCCAGTTCGTCCCACTGCCAGTAGCCGGTGCCCTGCGCAGGGAGGCAAAGCGGAGGGGTGCTGGCGGCTCGGCTCTCCAGGGCTAGGTCCCCTCCCCCATGCCGGCTGGGGGCCCCCCTTTGCCCAGTGCCTGGCTTGGAGCCAACAATGTGCCAGAAGGATTCTCCCAGAATGCATCTGGCAGGATGCTGGGGCGGGGCGGAGGGAGTTCCTCAGGACCAGTGTGGAAATGGCCACTGCAGGAGGTGAACTACACTTCCCAGGATGCTCTGGGCCCAGGCTCTATTATATAGCCCATGAGGGGGGCACGGTCCTGCAAATACCGGGGCTGCGTTGCCATTGGCCGACTGGTTATGCCTGCCCTGTCGGAATCTTTGCCAGCCAACCCGCGTCCTGCTGTCCTGGGATCAACCCGCCCTCAGGACGGAGGCAGCTGGGCACCATGGGAACAAGGCGAAAGGCGGGTCCCGGAGCTCCCTGCCCCAAGGGGCTGGCAGGCAAAGGGGCGGGGCTGGGAATTCCTGCCCCAGCCGGCTCCGCTTGCTGGGTCCTAAAGCCGGAGTGGGCCAAGGCTGCCTGGGCCGGGGGAGGGGCGGCCTGGCTCAGGGGCCAGAGGGGAGGCCGGGGCGGGAGGGGGCACCCGGGCTGGGGACCTTGAGAGACCAGCAGCACCCAGGCCCCGGCGCCTACCTTGAAGAGGAAAATCTTCTTGTTCCCTGGCCAGTAGAAGGCAGCGTCGATCTTGGCCGGGACGCGGGTCAGGGCCTTGGGGTAGCCAGGGTCCAGCTGGAAGCCTCGGTACCGCCAGACCTTGTCACCTGCAGCAGAAGCGGGGGTGTCTCTGCGATGCAGAATGGTGCCCAAAGCCGGGCCATAAGCCCACGGGGCAGGAGCCAGCCCCCTCAACCTACCCTTCCCCATCCCCCACTGGTTCTAACACCCCCATCTCTCCTTTGACACCCCCTGGCAAGGCTCGTCCCACCTTTGAAGAAGTAGCTCCTGCCGGTGCGGGGGGAGTGCACGGCCGCGTCCAGCCGCTCGGGGAGCCCCTTCCACAGGGCCGGGATCTCCTTCAGGGGGCCAGTCCCGAAATCCGTCACGGTCCAGACATAGCCCCCCTTGAAGGCGTAGGTCTGCTCATAAGGGCCTGGGAGGCAGAGGGGAGCAAAGGGTTAATGCCCTGTGGGCTGCCCCCAACCTCACAGATGTGGGGCGCTGGGGGGAGGGCTGTGCGGCCTGGAGCGATGACACATGCTTGTCTTTATACAGAGATGGGTCGCAATGCGAATTGGCCCCAAAATCTATTTCCTCGCTCGGCATCCCCTGAGCCGGCGCAGCCTGGGGCCCCCGCAACGACGGCACAGAAGTCGGGGCCCAGCCCCAGGCCCTGCTGCAAACGGGGGCTGGGCTGCACTGGTTCGCACACACGTTTTAGCTCCCGGGGCTGGGCTGGCAAACGCTCGTGCCGCTGGCATGGGGTTTACACAGGCTCTGGGCTGAGCCCACGCTGAATGCGCGGAACCAGGGACACGGCACAGGGTGGGCGACCGTTAGTTCCTCAGCAGTGAGCAAAGGGGGCACAGGCTCAGTTTTAGGTGGGTGCTGCCCGGCCCCCACCACACGCCAAAGGGTCATAAACCCACTCGTCCTGCTCAGGGCCCCATCCCCCCAAACGCTCCATTTCAGCTCAGGCTGGCGGCAGCGGGTGGCCCAATTCCCATGCCCGTTGGCTCAATTATTTTATATTCACGTCTAATTCAGTCCCTCCCTGGGCAGCCCTCCCCGAACACCCGGCATCTGTCTCCGTCCCCAGGTGCCAACCCTGGAGAATCCAGGGGGCTTCGGTTCCTTCTCTTTCATGGCCCGTTGGGAATCCCCCCACAAAAGAGCCCCTCACGCTCACCGAACATCAGGGCGTCCAAGCCGTCGGTGCAGGGGTCGGGCACCTTGGCGGGCGGCAGGCTGGGGGAGGTGGGCGACAGGCTCGGCAGGGTCCCAGACAGCGTCACTGCCGGAGTCTTTTTGCCTTGAAGTAACACCAGACAGTGATTATTCTGGCCCACTACAGACTGGGCGGGGGATGAAGGGGCTCCAGGAGGGCATGGGGGGAAGGGGAGCTGGACCCAGACCCAGGGGGAGACATGGGGCAGGAGGAGTGGGGTCCCCCCGTGGAACACCAGAGGTGGTCAGGATACCAGGCCCAGCAGGACTTGGGGGGGACAGAGCCAGTGGGATAGTGGTGTGGGAGGGGGAAGGACCCGGGCGGGGGAGATCCCGGCATCCCTCACCGTACAGGGCCCGGATGCCGTCGATGTCGTCGAAGTGCAGGCGGAAGTGGGGCCGGTAGCCACTGTAGACGGGGGCCATGAGGGCGGCGGGGTAGCGGGAGTGGCCCAGGCCCAGGGCGTGCCCGATCTCGTGGGCCGCAATGATGCGCAAGTTGACACCACGGTACGTCCCCTCCGTCCACAGCTCGTCCTCGTCGAAGTGCACCGTGCCCTCCTCGGGGACGTCGGCGTGAGCCAGCACCTTCCCTGCGCCCAGAGACATGACATGAGGGCGGCCCCCCCAGCCTGACGGAGCCCCCCGCCCCGCTCCCTGCCGCACACTGCGGGCAGCACGGCCTGCCGGGGGGAGCGCCCCTCCCGCTCAGTGCAGCGCCTCGAGGGGAGGTCTCCCGTCCCCGACCCCTGCCCCGGGCGGCTCCGTGTACCAGGTCCGTCGAAGGGGCGGGAGCAGGTCCAGGAGTAGGCACCGTGGAAGGAGAGGCGGATGTCGGCCGTGCCGTGCCGCACCTCCCGGAAGGTCAGCGGGGCCACGTCGCTCCAGTACCGGAAGGCGGCCTGGATGGCCCGGCGGGTAGCGCTGGCCGCCATGTCCGGCGTGGAGCTGTAGATCCGGTAGGTCAGGTTCTTCCTGCGCCAGCGGCCTGGGGGGCAGAGGGAGGAGATCGCCTGTGCCAGCAGGGAAGGGGTGGGAGCCACCAGCCCCCTTCCGAGGCCACAGGGCATGCTGGCACCCGGCCTCTAGCCCTCAGTGCCCAGTGGCAGGAGAGCACCGGCCCCTCACTGCCCTGGCATTCGGGGTCGAAGGGACACCCTGATCCTGGCTCCATCCCCCTAACTTCCACCTCTGGGCCTAGCCCCATAACACCGACTTGACCCCCGCCCATCCCTAGCGCCAGAACCTGGACCCCAACCCAACATGACCCTAACGCCTTAAAGTAGCTCCGGCCAGACCCAGCTGGACCCCCAAGCCCCTCATTTGACTCCAGGTCTGCAGAACAGAGAAGTCCCCCCACCATGGGGCGCTGAGCGCCTTGTGCCCCCGACCCCACCAGGCGGCCCAGCACTCAGCTCCCCCCACCCCCACCGGGCGCATCGGGTCACGCGCAGTCTGTCCGCCCCTCACCCAGGAGCAGGTACTTGAGGATTTTCTGGTTGAAGGGGTCCTCGACCCCGCAGCGCGGCTGCCTCATCTGTGCCAGGGTGGCATCATCCAGGAGGCCGGTGGCGGGCAGCTCGGAGGCCAGCTGGAAAGACCTGGACGCGGGGGGCACAGACAGCAGGGTCAGCTGGGGCGGTGATGCTCGAGGGAAGAGGACTCCCACATGCAGCCTCGAGGAGATGGGTTCCCCCCTGGCGCAGGCTGGGGGGGGCGCCAGGAACATCTGGGTACGGCCTAGCCAAGGCACCCGGTGGCATCCCCTCTCTGACATGGCACAGCACGCACAGGGGGCAGCATGCCACTGGTCACACACACGCCACGCCCAGGCCCCGCTCTGCCCACGTGCCCCAGCCCGGCCCTGTCCCCTCCTAGGGCGCTTGGCGCCCGCGTTACCTCATGGCCTCGGTCAGCTCGGCGTCGGTGAACTCCTCCGTCAGCCTCTCCAGCGGCTTCTGCAAATACCCGAACTGCCGCAGGTAACGCTGGGGGGTGATGGGACATGGGTCAGCAGGACACTTCCTGCCCCCCGTCGGTCACCAGGGACCTGGGCATCGCTACGCAGGTGGGAAACGGGGCCCTGAGCAGAGGGGTGCGGCGCCGCCTCCAGGCTCTGGGCCTGGCAGGAGAGGAGCTGCGTGATCTCGTGCTGGGGCACTTAGGGGCTGGCATTTCCCATCATGCTTTGAGGAGCTCAAAATGCTGTCCCCTTAATTAAGGTTCACAGCCCCCCGGAGCGTGTGTGTGGGATCATTCTCTTCATTATACAAATGGGGAAACTGAGGCAGGGGGGAAGAGACTTGCCTTGGGTGCCAGAGCCGGGGACAAAACCCCGCAGTCCTGGCTCCCAGTCCCCTTGCTCTAACCACTAGACCTCACTCCGCTCCCAGAGCCAGGGCTAGAACCCAGGCATCCTGGCCACCAGGCCTACGTGGCCCGCACAGCTGGGTGAACAAGCTGACAGGAAATTCCCACGGCCTGCTTGGCGCGTCAGTGGGGGGCCTGGCCAGGCAGTGAGATTGGCCTTCTGTCCCAGTCGGGGACAGGGCCCCCTTCCCATGTCCAGCCTGGGTTCGCTGCCATGTCCCGTTAACCCCAGGGGCACAGACCAGCCATGCTGCAAGGCCCCTGGCATGTGCAGGGACCCTGCACTGGTAGGTCGCCCCCGTCCCCAGCTCACCCCCCACCTCAGCACAGATTGGAAGAGGTCTCAGGGCTGGCGTGGGAACCCTGGCAGGGTTGGGCTGGGGACCCCTGGGGGACCATCAGATCAGGGTCGGTGTGAGCAGCAGCTGGGGGAGCGTCCCAAGCCCCAGCTCTGGGATAACAGGGGGCTGCGGGGCAGGAGTAAGGGGCACCGACAGAGCTTGGCGGCATGCAGGGAGTCCTGGGCTGGGCTGGCAGGGGGCTGCAGGTCGGGAGTGAGGGGCACCGGCAGAGCTGGGGGGATCTCAGGAATGGGATAGCAGGGGGCTGTGGGTGGGAATTGGGGGCACTGGCAGAGCTTCCCTTAGGCAGTTTCTCAGCACTTGCCTCTCACTTTGCTCAGCAAACCATTCCGCCCCATCCCCGGCCCCCCCAGCGCTCCCTTTGGGGCAGGAGACCAGCCCCAGCCCCAGCTCCGACTCACCACGGCTTCCTGCTCCTCCGAGGGGTTGCTGGCAGCGGCACTGGCGAAGAGGGCGAGGGCACAGACCTGGCAGAGCAGCTCCAGCCCAGTCATCCTCCCCTGAGCCTCCAGCCGCAGCGGCAAACGGCGGTTTCCAAGGGGGGGGCACTAGATACTCCTCAGAGCCCTTGGAAACCGTCTTTCTGGGCCTTGTCCCTCGTCCCCTCCTGCCCGCCGGGGTTCCTGCGGCCCTTCGCTCCTCTCCAGCCCTCCCGCCCCTTTCCCAAGTTTATAAACCTTGAACAGCCCCGATGACTCATTCCAAACTAAACCATGTTGCAACCGCAGGCCAGAGCCCCTGGGATGGGGGGGGAGATGGACAGTTAACCCCTTCCCCAGCGGGCTGGCGGTTCCTGACTGCAGGATGGACGGAGGGCCCGTTAGGCCAGGTGCTGCAGATACAGACCACGGGACGGTCTCTGCCCTGAGCAGTTTGGGCACCAGAGTAGGACACAGGACTCCTGGGTTCTAATCCTGGCTCTGCTGCGTGACCCTGGGACAACCATGCTCCCCCCCGGCCTCAGTTTCCCCTTGTGTACTCTCCCTGTAAGATGCTGCCCAGGCCCAACCCAGGGTCACTCATGTGGGATGCTCTCAGGTGTCCCCCTGGCCTAACCCTGGGGGCAAAGTGGAGTTCAACAAGCCAGTAGAATTAACCCTCTGCCCCTGGACCGGACAGCCCCAGCCCCTCCCCCACCGGGATCTCTCCAGCCCACTGGCTCCCAGCTGGACACCCAACATTGGGGTCAGCTGCTGGGGGTCTGCAAGGTGCCCCTAGGAACCGGCTGGGACCCATCCCCCAGGACCCCAGTGGGTGTAAAGCTGGTGAAGTCAGTGGGGCGCCGACCAAGTCGCGCCAACTGGGCTCTGGCCCCATTGATGCCCCGGGGCGCCGGCCGGGGCGCCGGCCGGGGCGCGGCAGCCCATTCTCCTCGCAGACTTACTCCCTGCCCAGCAAACCTGCCCCTCAGAACAGCTGCCAGGAGAACTGCAGCAAAGGACCAGGATGTGACAAAGTGGGACTGTTCTTAATGTTTCCTCTGAATAGGGTGGGGGTGCCTCAGTTTCCCCTAGGCAGTTCTTAAGTATCTAGGGGGTGAGATAAGGGTGTATAATCACTGCGGAGCCCTAGAGGGCAGGTGTGTGCAGGGGTCTGGACACAGAGAATGGCCGACACCCTGTTTCCTGGCCACTGATGGCCTGGGCCCTTCCCCCCTGCAAGGTGAGAGCTGAAGGGTTGAAGAACAAAGGAATCAGGTGACCTCCTGGCCCAGGACAGGAACAAAGCCCAGAGGAGGAGGGGCTGGAGGGAGTTTCAGTTTGGGGCTGGCTGGGACATGGAGTGAAGGGCAGACGGCGTTGTCTGGCTCACTACCCCCCAAAATGGACCCAGCTGAGGGGTCCTGTTCTCTGCACCTACAAGCTCTGTGTTAGACCATGTTCCTGTCATCTAATAAACCTCTGTTTTACTGGCTGGCTGAGAGTCCCGTCTGACTGCGGAGTTGGGGGGCAGGACCCTCTGGCTTCCCCAGGACCCCACCTGGGCGGACTCGCTGTGGGAAGCGCACAGAGGGGCAGAGGAGGCTGAATGCTCCGAGGTCAGACCCAGGAAGGTGGAGCCGGGTGAGCTGTGTGTCCTGCAGACAGGCTGCTCCCCGAGAGGAGACTCCCCCAGAGTCCTGCCTGGCTTCGTAGGGAGCAGTTCCCGAGCATCGCCCGGGGACTCCGTGACACAGGGCTCCCAGCAAGGCCCCGGGGCCCATCGCTCGGGACAAGCGTGGTCAGTCTCCCCTCTCTGTCTCCGGCCCCTGTGTCATGGGGTCCCCGGCCGATGCTCTGGAACTGCTCCCTACGAAGCCAGGCAGGACTCTGGGGGACCCTCCTCTCTGGGAGCAGCCTGTCTGCAGGGCAAGAAGCTTCCACAGCTTCCACCTTCCTGGGTCTGACCTCGGAGCATTCAGCATCCTCTGCCCCTCCGTGCGCTTCCCACAGCGAGTCCGCCCAGGCGGGGTCCTGGAGAAGCCAGAGGGTCCTGCCCCCCAACTCCGCAGTCAGACGGGACTCTCAGCCAGCCAGTAAAACAGAAGGTTTATTAGACGATAGGAACACGGGCTAACACAGAGCTTGTAGGTGCAGAGAACAGGACCCCTCAGTCAGGCCCATCTTGGGGGGGCAGGGCTTGCTTTCCCCAGCCAGCTCCAAACTGAACTCTCCAGCCCCTCCTCCGGCATTTGTCTCTTTCCCAGGCCAGGAGGCCACCTGATCTCTTTGTTCTCCAACCCCTTCAGTTGGCACCTTGCAGGGGAGGGCCCCTCAGTGGCTAGGAGACAGGATGTTGGCCATTCTCTATGCAGACTCCATCACACTGGCCCTCTAGGGCTCTGCAACAATCGCACCCCCTTATCCCACCACCTAGGTACTTAAGAAATGCATAGGGGAAACTGAGGCACCCACACCGTATTCAGAGAGAACATTAAGAACAGTTGCACTTCATCACACCCTGTTCCCCCCAGGACCGGGCACCAGGGAATCAGCCGCAGCCATGGCAACGCAAGCCCCATATGCACACCTGGGAATGGGTAGCTCGTTACACAACCAGCTGCTGGGCAGCCTGAGGCTAAGAGCTGCCCCCCTTTCACAGCATGTTGAGGAGGGTACCAGGGCAGTTCAGGGGTCCCCCCTTCCCCTCCACTCACCTGCAGAAAGGGGGAAAATAATTGGGGTGTGATGGGACAATTAACCTGGGAAACTCACTGCAACAGGATAGCACAGAGGCATCGGATTAAAGGGGGTTAGATATGTATAGGACTAAGGACAGGATTTAGCCATGATAAAAGTTACAAGGGCCCATGAGTCCACATAGCAATCAGTTCCTCCACCACTGAAATGCAGCCACCTCTGGGGTGGAACGTGGCAGCTGTTAACCCCTGCACAGCAGAGCTGCCCAAGCCCATAGACAGGCAGAACCCCACCCCGGCTGAAGCTGCAGAGGGATGTAGGGAGGCAGATGGGGAAGAGGGCCAGGACACCGGCTCCCACACCCCAGCTCCCTCCTTCTGCCCCACATTTGCTATTTTGAACGACAGGTATTTTCCATGCTGCCGGCTCCTGCCAACTCCTCAGCTGAGAAAACCATCAGGGCGCGGCTCCAGGGCTCCCGCCATCACCAGCTGACAGGGAGATGCAGCCTGGCCAGGGGGATCAGAATCTGGCACCACACCAGCCCTGCGGGGCTAACAGGAATGAGGGATGGGGCGCAGCATTGGGATCAGGGAACAGGGGGAGAAAGAGGGCCGTACCAGAGGGAAACTGAGGCAGAGGGGGCAGGACCTTTCACTGTGCCAGCTTGGGTAAGTTAGTGGTAGGAGCTTGAAGTGGGTCTCCAGAATACAGTATAAATGCCCCAATAGAACTCGTTCAGACCTCTCCCCCAACACATGCTGAGGACCCGGAGTCCTAACTCCGAATCTGCCCAGGCCCTGTCCCCCTCTAACCATTAGGCCTTCTCACTCCAGGAAACAGAACGCAGGAGCCCTGACTGAATCCCACTCCCTGCTCTGCTCTAACCCAGACGAGCCCCCTCCCTTCCCAGAGCTAGGGACAGAACCCAGGAGTCCTGGCACCCAGCCCCCACTGCTCTAACCACTACTATCCCCAGCTCTGGGGTCAGAAGCCAGGAGTCCAAACTCCCCCCTAATCCCCCTGAGCAGCACTTCCTCCAGCCACCCCACCCCAGGCCATCTGCCAGCCCAGCCTAGCCCCCAGGAAAGAGTTTAACCTTCAAGCAAAAAAGCCGAACAAACACCCGCATGGCCATTCAGGTCCCTGGGGCTCGCCCCCGCCTTGGGCTGGTTCAATTGGCATGGGCGAGCGGCTGGGCAAGGGGCAGTCAGTGAGCCAGCACTGCCAGGAACTGCAGGCGGGCGATGACTAGTCTGGCAGAGCTAGGCGCATCACTGAGCGGGAGAGCAGGCCAGGAGATGACACATGGCCTTTGTATCCCAGCCCCGGCTCCTGCTCCAGCCCGCTCAGCTGCTTTCCTCCCACTGTCCAGTGGTTAGAGCGCCAGGGTGGGAGTCCGGACCCCTGTGTTCTACTTGCTCTTCAGCAAGTCACTTTCCCAGGACTGAGCCTCAGTTTCCCCATTTCCACCTGGGTCTGTGCCTTTAGCTCTCCACGACAGGACCTGGTCTCTGTGTTCGCCCAGCACCCGACCCACAGGGACCCCATTCTCAAAACAATGCTAACGGGTTCCCACAGTTGGAAGGAGCTGCAGGGAAACAGGGTTGGGGGGGCCATCAGGTCACCCCAAGCATCCGATACCGGCTCAGCTCGAATAGACGCAGCGAGGGGTTTCATGCCCAGCGACCAGCTCAGTGGTGGAACGGAGCCGCATGCCCCGGCCGCTGTATAGCCCAGGGAAAGGCCAAGAACCGTCTGCTTCCCAGCCAGCCCGGGGTCACTCACAGCCCAGAGGCTCTGCGAGGAGTCCGATCTCACAGCCAGCAAGAGTCCCGCATAAGCTAGTGAGCCCCCCTCCGCCCCCTAGAGGTGGGGCAGGAACTGGCACATGGGCAGATATTTACACAGCTGTGGGCCCCAGGCCGCAGCCCATGGCGGGTTCATGCCACTTCTGCCACCACCCCCCGCAGCCTCCCGGAGGCCAAGCCTGGCAGGATCCTGCTCTCCCCTTGCTTTGGCCCCACGCAGCCACGCGGTCTAGGGGTTACCACAGGCAGAGTGAGAGCCAGGACACCTGGGTTCTGTTCCCAGACCTGCTGCTATCTCACTGCAGGAGTTTAGGCGAGTCACGCCCCCCCCTTCTGCGCCTCAGTTTCCCAAAGAGGCAGCCAACCTGGTAACAAAGTGTCCTCTGCGCACCCAGGAGACGCTCCCGCTGACCAGGCCCCGCAGAGCAGCCCCACCGCTGCACACCCCCCCCGCCCACCCACACAGTGACACTGACCAGACCCAAGCCAGTCACGCTGGCATCTCTCCGGCTTAGTCATGCTCCGCTCGCTATGGCAGCAAGCAAGACAAGCTGTGTTCGGTGCAGCTTTCAGTCAGTCACCACATCTGTGACCTAAAGACCCGTCACTACCCAAAAACCCGCCAGCCTGGGTCATGCACAGGGGGCTGCTGTCCCAGCCCCACAGCTGCAGCTCGTTAAGGGCAAGGGAGGGATGACTCAGCCATCTGTCAGGGGGAGGAGGGACATATCATTCCCATGAGGCACGGGGGGGCTGCTGCCCCTGGCAACCCTCATCCCACACCAGGACACCAGAGACCACGGGGTCTGCACAGTTCCCACCCCTTTGCCATCCATCGCTCTCCCAGTGCTGGCTGGGGAGCAAGGGGGCAGATGTCCCCACATCTACCCCCTGCAGGGTCTTCTGCTGGGAGATATGGGGCGAGATGGACCCTGACTCTGAGTCGCTCTAGCAGCTGTTGTGTTACTGCGCAGCTGGGGAAACTGAGGTACTGCCAAATCACCCGCCCAAGGTCTCCGGAGGCCGAGTCGGAACTAGAACCCTGCTCCCCCCCCAGGCACCCCACGCCACCTCTCCTTGGCCGTGCTAACGCACTACCTCTGTGGGACCTACAGGCCAAGCTGATTCTGAGCCACGATCTGTAGGCCACTTACAGCCTGTTAATGGGGCTGGAGCTTCCCGCCTGGGCCCCTTGAACACCCGGCTGCACCAACAACCCCGAGTGCGTCAGCGCATCACAGCCCCAGGGCAGGAGCAGACAGAGGGGAGATGCTGACCCGATGCCGAGGGGTCTGCTGAGCTGCTCTTGAAGCAAACTGGCCCTGCGGTGTGGGAGTGCACACGGGCGATCAGCCCCAGCTAGTTCGCAAGGCAGGCAGGGAAGGATGCTGATGGCAGAACTGTCCTCTCACAACCAGTCTGCGCACTAAACTGAAGAGGGGTTGGCTGGTCAATAGCGGGTGGCCGCAGGCAGAGCTGTGGCTTGCAGAAGACTCGGCCCTGTATTATTTGCACCCCAGAGGTGATCGGGGGCCCAGCATGCTGCACAAATACAGAATACCTGCCCCCGGGAGCTCCCACCAGCATCCCCACAAACCCAAGGCAGACAGGCACTGCCAGGCCCTGGGCATTGGAGGAGACAAACATGCCAGGGGGATCTAGGCACTGGGGTCATGTCCAGGCCAGTCACCATTGTCCATTAGCACCACCTATCAAGGTCTTCCAACCTTTCCCATTACAAGACCCTGTTTTCTTGGCTTAGAACTTGGCTAAGCTTTAAATTTCAGCTCGAGCTGAAATTTCCCACGCCCGGCATCTGCCTCCTGCTGAATTCTCTGGGGGAATTTCAGCCAAAACTCTCCAGCTGTTTCTGAGAGCAAGGCGAAGGGGAGCAGGAGCCATGGGCCGTGTTCTGGAGAGCCCAGGCAAAGGGGATCGAGGCCTCGCTCCCTCAGCTCCCGCCGAAGCCACCAACAATCCCAGAAGGGTTTTGTTTAAAGCCTTTCGCAACCCCCTCTCCAAAAAGAGACACAAATCAACGGGATCCAAAGCTTCATTCGGTGTCAGCAGCAGTAGGACACACCCGCCCACCCAAGCCCCTGACTCCCTCACCTCTCCAGCAGCGCTGCACTGCGGCTTGGCCTCCCACACCCCCCAAAACGCAACACCCACCCCCGCCTGCACTCTAAGGCTAAGCGTTCCTGGCTCCTGCTGACGTTGGGCTGGCAGAACCCGCCCACGGGCCCGCACTGCACGACCAGACGAGGTGGCTCAGATTTTGCTCTTGCGGGCCCCCTGCCCGCGCTGCAGGGGGACAGGCAGCACTAGGGCTGGCCACCACACTCGAGGGACTAGACAGGCCCTACAGAGCCCCTGGTGGCCAGTGCCAGGCAGAACAGGTCCCCGTTCTCAAGCCAGTTACTCTTACACCAATATACCCCCACCACACGAGGGGCTGTGCTCACCTTCCTAGGGGTGTGCTAAGGACCAGCCGGGGCAGTCAGCCCCCGCTCCCGACAGTTCTTCAGCCTCAGCCCCCGACTGTTCTTGCAGTTATAGGAGGCTCTAGCAGCGAGACTTGCACAGAAGAAACTTGGAAAATTGGATCTAGAAATTGGAGCAGCACCTTCCCGAGTTTGCAGAGAGCCTAAAACAACCACTGTGGGTCACTCCAGCGGGTGCTGTCTCAGATGCTGATGAAGATACGTTAAGGGCCAGCAACTGTTTACTAGTTCTCTGCTCATCAGATCATGGAAGACACAGAGCAAGCATATATTCCAGAAAGCTACACAATCTACTCTGGGTAGCCACGCATTCTGGGTAGGCCTTTACCACACTGTGGGGCGTGTTCTCCTGAGGGAGGGGCGCGCGCCTCAGCTTTCCCTCCAGCACGCAGAGCACAGACTCTCCAGAGAAGCCAGCGAGACTCTGCAGGGGCCCGAAGGCAGCTTGGCTTGAAGGCAAAACAAAATCCCAGACGCCGAGGTCACTGCTGCAATTTTATTATTGCGTCATTTTTAAAAATCAAAGGAGGAGTGAGTGGCTGGAACACAGAACACTGAGGACCTGGGAATCCTACAGGGCTGGGGAAACAGCCATGGGATGCTAGCCCCGCCCACCCCATCCCAACAACATCCCCAGCCTTCCCTCCCCCCACCCCCCAAATAAAACAATGGAAAAGGAGAGAGGTACATGAAGAGTTGTCAAGTTTCTAACATCGATAGCCGGGAAAATTGTTCTTAAAAACCGGGCAGCACCCAACCAAAAACCCAGCAGAGACCAGCGGGGCAGCTGGGGCTCTGGTCAGCACAGCTGGCAGAACTCATTCACCCTGCGTGCACCGAGTCTGGGTCAGAGTCTCCCCCCCGTCCCGTCCCCCACCCCCTACAAACCCAGCTCCAGGTCCTCCAGCTCCTCCTCCAAGGCCTTCCGCCGCGCCAGCTTCTCCAGCTGCTCTGCTGTCAGCTGCTTTATTTCCCCGGAGTCCAGCCGCCGCTGCAGCTCCTCCACCTGCCGCAGCTTCTTTTGCAGGTTTTTCATCTTCTTTGTTTTCTCAGAGGCTGAGGAGTCCCCATCCCCCAGGGCCTTTCCGCCGCAGGCCTGCTGCTGCCGTGGGGCTGACTTACCATCCCCTGGGGGGGGCCTGTCCCTGCTGCTGCCCCCCGAGAGGGTGGCCTTCTCCAGCGACTGGATCAGTTCGTCTGTCTCCCTCTCCCCTTTCTCCTGCTGCTGCTTCCTCTTCTCCTTACGTTTCAAGTTCCTCTTGGCTGTCTTGGACAGTCCTGTCTCGCTGCTCTCTGCCTTGGCGGCCTGCTTGCCTGGCTGCACGTTGGCCTCGGGGCTCAGACCAGGGGGCAGGTCTGGTTTGCTTTTGAAAAACTTCACATACTTATTCTCATACCTGCACAGAACAAAATTCATCAGGACTTTCCTCTCCCACACACGAAGAACAGGAGCCAGCCAGCTGGTACATGTGGCGGCCATCAGCTCCAACGCTCTCTAATCCCACTGCAGCGGCGCTTTGGACACACCCAGAGCCGCAAGGCCATGCCCCTGCAGATCCAGCCCACCGCAAGACGTGCTGAGAACCCACTGGTCCAATCACCACCCAATGAGTCATGAGCGCTCAGCCCCACTCTTCAGGCCCCACAGAACAGCAGCATCACTGAATGAGAACTCTAAAGGGCAAAGGAATCACAGCACTTGGCCGCCACCCTCAGGGCGGGAGGAGACGCCCAGGACCTGAGGAGTGAGCCTCCATGGAACAGACACATTTCGAACATTACAGGATTTGAGCACTGTTTGCAAGTACCTGAGCTCTATGCCTGAGACTAGCAATGCCAGCTGAGGTTATCCTCGCAGGCAGGACCCATCCAGAGCCCTGCTGAAGCCACCCACCAGAATGATTTATAAGGGGAGTTAATACATACCGCCAGGTTACATCTTATGGTATAAGAAGGGGTCAAAGTTGGTCAGGCACCTGAAAAAAGACTCAGATCTCACGATGTAACCCAACAGTACATACACATGGTTATAAATCATTACAGCCGAGGGGGCGCTGGGCGGGGGGGATTTTCAAGGGGCTTGATTTGGAACCATGGGACAGCCTCTCTGTTTCACCGTTCCTGACAGATGTTGCCCAATGGGAGACAGGAGGTTTTGCTGCCCTGTGGCCCCTCTCAGATCAACTCACGCTGGACCAGCGTGAGGATGTTTGGTGTGTAAGTACAGCACTAGCATGCTGAAAACACCTCACAAGATTCCCAAAGCAGAGACTCCCTCTGAGGCAGGGCAAGGCCTCGAGAGACGGGGGCAGGGAGGCCATCTTTAGTATTCCCCAAAGGGTTTGGAGATGGCAGGTTCAACTCCAACAAATGGCCACATTCCCAAAACTTTGTGGCCCAATCTGGAAGCCTAGAAAGTTGACAGCCAAATGGCCTTGGGTTATAGCGAGGAGTGGGAGCCACGTCCCACGTTTGAGAGTCGATGAGCCCCCATGGGGGCCGACGTAGATCCACAGCGCCATGCTAAGCCCAACCCCCATTCGAGCTCACTAATTACCTGTCTGGGGACATGGGAATTCTGAAGCCAAGCCAGATGCCCTGGGAGCTCACTGAACATGCTCTGCCATGTGAGAAGAGCTGGGATCAGCATTCCAGGGGCTGACAGGAATGCCTGGCTTGCATTAAGGAATGAAGAGAATTCATAGATTTAAAGCCAGAGACACCCTTGGGATCACCTAGTCTGGCCTGTGGAGCACTGAGCTCTCCTCTCTTTTTAAGAACGTGTTTCAAACTCTGCCACAAAGCCTCCCATGGATCCTTGGGGGAAAGCAACCCCAAGCAGCGAGCAGGCCCCAAACGTACAACTGCCTGGCTCGTCACACTGCACCCAGCTAAGAGATGGGCCGGGAGAGGACTGACAATGGTAAGATGTGCTGTTACCCTAAAGGGAAGCTAGCTGAAGGAAGGAGGGGTCTCAGGCCTACACGCAAAAACTGTAGCAGTTTAACCTATATCAGTGCAAACCCATGGGGACAGTTATTGCAGAGACAGTTATTGCGGAGAGACTGGATTTCTTCAGGCTAGTTTATGGCCTTTAAGAACAGGGTTAAGCTAAACCAAAAGAAAACACCCCGAATCCAAAGGAGTACACACACAACAGTTCGCACCAGCTTAACATCACACCTTAAATGAAACCAGTGCCACTTTCTTGGGTAGCCCAGCTGAGGAAGCAGGCTACCTGTCCGCCAAATGGGCTGAAGCTCCAGGCACACATTCGGTGCTGTAGAAGCAGACAATCTCACAGCATTAGGAGCTGTCGAGGTTTCCAGACGTGAGGAGTTGGACTGTGTAACAGCCCACACACTATGGGCCATACAAGAGATCCCAGAGGCCCTCCCCTGCTCTATGGAGGGGTCAGCCATAAGGACTAGAATTCAACTTACACCGGCACTTCTTCTTGGGGCACGTATCCCTCCTTCACCTTCCTCTGCTTCCTCCAGGTCCCATCAGGGCGCTGTGTGGAGGCAATGTACTTCCCTGAAACGTTACAAGCATCTTTGTCTGTGATGGGATATTTTAAAGAGGGGGGAAGGGAAAAAGTGATTTCAATATTCACCTAAAGGCTGCTCAGTAAGACACGGCCAACCAAGAGCCCCCGTCCAATAAAAGAGGTCACCTGCCCCACCTTGTCTCTCTGGCAACGTTCAGACAGCTTACAGACAAACTGAAGACCAGCTCCTCCCCGCCACGCGCCCCTGGTCAGCGCTGGACCCTCGGATGGGGAAACCGAGGCACAGGGCAGGGGAGGGAATTAGGTCACCCAAGGAGTCAGGCCTCCGAGGATTAGTCTAAGGCTGCGCCAGGGCGGCCGGCTCAATGGGGCCGTCCTGGAGCCGCCTCCTACCGCAGAGGAGCCCCCGTTCCTTCGCCACCCCCAGGGCCTGCCCCGCGGCCCCTCCACCAGCGCAGCCCCCCAGGCCACGGACCGGGACGGGGCTCCTCGGGGCGGGGGGGCCACAGGGAGGAAACAGCCCAGCGCGGTCCTGCGTGAGGCTGAAGGGGGGGCGCCCCGACACGTGACTGGTTAAGGGGGGCAGGGGACAAAGTGAGGGGCTGCACGACACCAAGGCACGGGGGGGGGACAAGGGGCAGGATGGGGGGGATGCGGGCGGGGGGGAGGGGGAGCTGGGGGCAGGATGGGGGGGGATGTGGGCGGGGGGGAGGGGGAGCTGGGGGCAGGATGGCGGGGGATGCGGCCCAGGCGGGGGGGGGAGGCCGGAGCTGGGGGGAGGGGCCCGGGCGGGGGGAGGGGCCGGAGCTGGGGGGGCTCCCACCTCCCGGAAGCGGTCTCCGCACTCACCGGTCTCGTCAGTCACATAGGGAGTCGCCATCTTGGAAACGCGACCCACTTCCGGCCACTCTGCCCCGCCCCCCGGAAGGGGCGTGGCGGGCGGGGGCAGCCGGGCCGGGGGCCATCTTGTTTTTAAAGAGACACCGACCGCCAGAGGGCTCGAAGGGGTGGGGAGACATTTCCCAGAATCCTTTGGGGCTCAGGCTAAGCGACCCCCCCCCACACACACACACAGAGTCACGTGGGACACAGGCCTCCACAGGGACATCTTGTGGGGGGGGGGAGGGGTTCCGGGTTCAAACCCTGCCCCAGGGGGATGGGCAGAAATGGGGCAGCTCATGGGGGAGTCAGGGGTTCGAATCCTGCCCGAGGCTGGGGGAGACGGTGCTGCCCGGGCATCTCGGGGGGTGGTGGGGGAGTGACTAGCCCCAGGCTGGGAGAGGAGGGGGAGGGAACGGGGCATCTCCCAAGGGTGGGGTGCAGGGTCGGAGGTTGAAACCCAGCCCCACATTGGCCTGGGCGATGGGGTTGCAGCTGGGCTGGGGGTCAGCACCTGCGGCCCTCTGCGCCTCGTGACAGCCACATCCCCCCCATCGCCAGGAGCCGCAAACAGCCCCCGGCCCCCCCATCCATCACACTCACACGCAGTAGCAGCAAGGAGCTGGGGGGCAATTCTCCCTCTGGACAAGGCCCAGCCTGGGGTGGGGCGTTTTTAAAAGGATGCCGAGGAAGCGGAGATGGCGCTGCCCAACTGCCACGAGGGCTGGAGAAAAGGCTCCCGAGGAGATACCCGGAGCTCAGCCTGCTTAGCACCTCCAAGAGACCGGGAAGGTGATTTTGGGTCACCAGCCAAGCCAGGCACAAGAACCTGCCTGGAAGCCAAAGCCAGGCTGATTCCAATGGGACATAACCCCCTCCCTGCTAACGTTCTGGGGCTAAACCCCTGGACCCAGCTCCCCACAGTGGTGGGTGATCATCCATCGCTTGGGGTCTCCTGGCTGCCTTAGCCACACACTAGCTCTCCGGCTCCACACAGGGGGCACTGGGCGAAAGCCTCTGTTCTGTGCTAGGCAGCAGGTCAGAGCAGGTGATCGAATGGGCCCCTCTGGCCTCCAGGCTCTAGAATGGATTGTTGGACACTTGGGGTTGGAAACCCTGTGTCCATACACCTCCCCCATCGCGAAAAGCCAGCCCCCACCTCAAGGCGCTGTCAACCCAAGATCTGACAAGTGGCAGTGGGGCGGGGAGGCAGGCCAAGGGAACAGCACGCTAGGGAAGCTGTTACAGTGGCTGATCACAGCACAGCAGCTACCTGATCATTTTTGGCAGTGACAGACGGTATTTCCACCCTTGCTGAGCTGTCTGTCATAGGCACGTATTCAGCCCCCAACAGTTAGTATCGGAGCCTCTCATGTTCTTACCCCACACACCCAGTGAGGCTGGGAAATGCAACGATCCCCGTTCTACAGGAGGAGAACTGGCACAGAGAGGCTCTGGTCATACTCCCAGGGCAAAGAAAGGACATAACCTGGGTTTCCCCCATCCTAGACAGCACCATAACCATTGGGCCATCCTGCCTCCCCAGGGAAGCGAGCAGACAGGCCGAGCAGACCTCTTGCAGCATATTCCACCTTCTGATTAACACTGGGGTTGACATTTGCAACCTAAGAGATGTGTTTCATTTTGTTTCTTTAGTTAGTGACAGAGAAGAGCCGCTCACCCTGCCCAGCTATATAGCATTTCCTCCCTGCCACCCTTAACAAGGCATTAGGACAGCTGGAGAGCCAGGCCAGATGGCAGGGAAAAGACAATTTCCCCTGGAGTTGCAATAAAGCCTCTGATTTGATTCACAACCTCCAGGTCAGTAGATAATTATTTCCATATCAGCAAAGAATCTGGTTTGAAAAGATTGGCTGGAGTTCATTAACTAGTTACAGTGATCAATCCAATTAGTAGAGCATGGGGTAATTTAGTTACACAGGGATTAGATCCATTCCTCAGGCAGGGAACACCCATAATTTATTTAGGCAAAACCCAGGCGCTCCCCATGCATTTAAAGCCATAAAGTGCACCCTGCTTTTGGAACAGAATGACAGCAGCTTAAAAATAGACTCTGTAAACAGCAATGCCATGAGGCCAGCCTTCCCACAGGCATGGGGCCAGCCTGCAGACACCCTATGGAGCCCCCCTCTGCACCCCAGCAGCTGCCAACTAAACAGAGAAGCACCTCTCAGGGAAATAGGATTCTCAAGCTATAAGGATCTCACTACCCTCACCTGTTGCACTAGGGTCTCCAGCAGCAGCCATATTGGGGAGAAAGACAAGCAGCTGATTGGACTTTATAGAGGCCTTGTGGGTGGGGCTGTGGGCTAGGCTCCACCCTTCCACTTTTTCTTTGTATGCTGCGAAATTTAGTAAGACTCTAATGGGGCAGGGGGGCCTTAACACCGCTACTACTACCTGGGGGGGGACTTAACACCGTTTTCCCTGAGGACTGGGCTGTATGGAAGTTTCTCAAGGGGAGCAAAAGGGAGGCAATCCAGCCCCAGGGGAATTTCTGGCAGCAGGGGCAAGGGAGGGTGAGCATGTGTTGGCCAGAGAACCGCAAGGCACCTGCGATCCAAGGAGCTGGCCCATCCGTGAATGGCTGCTCCCTGGGGCCCTGGTCAAGATGTGCGCTTTGTCACCCTCATTTTACTGCTGGAGAAACTGAGGCCGAGGGAGTGGAGGTTTGTCCCCCAGGGGACAGAAGCCAGGCACCCCAGGCCCTGCTCTCGCTGCGTGACGTTTCTGCCTTGCTGCTGTTCCTACATGGGGGCAGCACAGTGCCAGGACTTTACAAGTCTCTGTATTCAAACGCTATGGAGACAGACAGGCAGCTGCTGGGCGCTTTATGCAGCAGCTGATAAAGGGTGAGGGATAAAAGGCCTGTTGGGTGAGGCATAACGGGCCTGGGTACGTCCCTCCCTTCCCCTCAACCCAGCGCACAGCTGTGCCGGTGCCCCTCACTCCTGAGCCCTCCCAGCTCCCAGGCTGAACTCCCTCGGTATCCCCGCCAGGTGGGCAACGCCAGCAGCGTCCCAGCCAAGCAGCCCTCCCGCCGCGGGGCTCGTGGCACGGGGGCGTTGCTGCCAGCCTCGGCACTCAATCAGCGTGCTCCAGTCATCGGGGCACGCCCTGAGGAGCCTCTGTGGGTGATCCCTATCGGCAGAGATTTGAGGTTTATCAGTCAAGTGGCCAGCAGGTAGGGAAGCCGTGCTGGCAGGGCTGAGCTCTGATGTCAGTGAGAGATACACACATGCCTGTTCAGGAAGCGGAGCTGCTGATCTGTGTCTGCTTCACGCCTCCTCGAGCGGCTGCCTGCACAGACCCAGCTTGAGCTCAGGAGAAACCAAGGTCCCAGAGAAGGTCCCTCCGCCTGCCTTATGCTGCTCCCGCCTCACCGTCCTGCGGCGAGTGCCCAGCAGACGTTGTGCAGAGCGCTGGGGAGACAGGGCAAGACAGCACGGCTTTGGCTTGATCATTTCCACCTGGGCGAGGGGCCCAATGCTTTGGCTCTAGTGGGCCCAGGAAAGGGGGTGGGGAGAGGCTGGATGCCCCCCCTCATCAGTCCCAAACCATGGCTTGGACACAGCTGCACTTGGCCCCCGCAGAGCCAGACCGGGCTCCGACTCCCTCGTCGCTAACACCAGTGCAAACCAGTGTGAAACCCACCGGTAAACTTTGCACGGGGGCAAGGCGTTTGCACGCTCGCTTGGCTCTAGTGTAAACAACGGCACGAGGGCTCAAACACATGGTCCGTCTGGGCACTTGCAGGGTGGGCTGGGCTTGAGCCAGTAGAAAAGCAGCGTGACACAGGGGATCAAGCCTGATTCCCACTTACACTCAGGCTCTGGCAGCAGGCTGGGGCCTGAGAGGGGCAGCGTGGGGGAGTGGCCAGAGCATGCTGCACTGTGGCTGTTCCCTGCTCCCCAAGGGCCAGAGGGAGCCAAGGGAGTTTGAGTGTAAATTAGACCAGCCTCAGGGCGTCTCTGTGTCTGTCTGGTCTGTCTGTCTGTCCAGGTAGTTCTGGAGCGCTGCTCCCCAGGGTCATGCGTTCTAACACACACACACCTCCCTGCCTCTCACTCCATTCCTCCAGTCTGCCACTTTCCCCCTTCCCCAGCTCACAGGTGCAGGGGAGACAGACCGTGATGAAGCTAACATCCAGGCCATGTGCATTTCGTAGAGCAGATGCTGCCTGTGAATTCCCACATGCCGTCAGGCTGCATCAGTTAGCTCTGAGCCTGGCGCTTTCGGGGCTACGCGGAGATGTCGGTGGGCTGCCCAGAACAACGATTCTGCTCCTTCTTTTTTGTGTGTTTTTCAATCATTAGCAAAGCGAGACGAAAACCTCGCAGCTCTCTGCTCCGGCGCTCTGAGCCAGGCAGAAATCCACAGTGGGACTACTGCATCGTTGCTTCTGTTCTTGCTCAGTAATTTCAGTGGTTAGAAGGGAGGGCTGTGAGTCAGGACTCCTGGGTTCTCATCCTAGCTTAGGAGAGAGTGTTGTCTCATGGCCAGTGCAGCGAACTGCGAGTCAGGACTCCTGGGTTCTGTCCCCAGCTCTGGGAGGGAGCATGGGCTCGTGGCTAGAACACAGTGGGGCGGAAAGTCAGGGCTCCTGGGTTCTAGCCCTGCTTGAAGGAAGTAGAGCTTATCTGTGGTGACGTCAGCGCCGGGGCCCCGCTCTGCAGAGTGCGGCTCAGTTGTTTTCAAGCAGCCTCGCTCCTCCTTTCCTTTCCCTTTGTTCTCTGGCGGTTTCTCGCTCTCGCTCAGACGTGGGCAGCGGCACTGGGGCTGGCAGGGAAGTGGGTGCCACAAGTGGGCAGGGCCCCACCCTGTGACTCATCCCAGGGCAGGAACACACTTACTCCTCTGTACCTGGCTTCCCTGCACTTCCCCACGTCCACCCCCTTCCCTCCGCCATCTTGGTCCCAATGGGGGTGAGCCTTCCAAACAGCAACCGGCGCTGCTCTGTTTGCAGTCTCTAGGGAGCAAAGCTGGCTCCTGCCAGCTGTTGTCATTGCTCAACAGAGTCAGCCTTAGCAGGCTGCCTGTCTGTGCATGGGAAGGCTGTTGGCCTGTGCTGGAAAGGCTCTCCCCGACTTGGCCTGAGTTGGGGTGCATGGTTGGGGCATGCATTGTTTGTGGACAATGATCAGACACACAGATGAACACCATTTGCTGGGGAAGAGTCAACATGGCTTTTGTGAAGGGAAATCATGCCTCACTAATCTATTAGAATTCTTCCAGGGGGCCAACAAACGTGGACAAAAGTGATCCAGTGGATCTAGTGAACTTGGGCTTTCAGAAGGCCTTTACCAAGGTCCCTCACCAGAGACTCTCAAGCAAAGTGAGCAGTCATGGGATAAGAGGGAAAGTCCTCTCACAGGTCAGTAACAGGGTAAAAGATAGGAAACAAAGGGTAGGAATAAATGGTCAGTTTTCACAGTGAAGAGTAGATAGCAGGGTCCCCCAAGGATTAGTTCCGGGGCCAGTGCTGTTAGACACATTCATGTATGATCTGGAAAAAGAAATAAAGAGTGAGGTGGCAAAGTTAGCAAAGGATGCAAGATAGTTAGGTCCAAAGCAGACTGTGAAGAGTTACGAAGGGATCTCACAGAACCGGGTGACTGGGCAACACAATGACAGATGAAATTCAGCATTGATCAGTGCAAAGTAATACACCTTGGAAAACAGAATTCCCACTCTACATATACGCTCATGGGGTCTAAATTAGCTGTTACCACTCAGAACAAAGAGATCTTGGAGTCATCGTGGATCGTTCTCTGAAAACATCCACTCAATGGGCAGCAGCCGTCAAAAAAGCAAACAGAATGTTAGGAACCATTAGGACAGGGATAGATAATAAGACAGGAAACATCATAATGTTGCTATATAAATCCAAAGTACACTTTAATATTACATGCAGTTCTGGTCGCCCCATCTCAAAGAAGATATTTTAGAAGAATTGGAAAAAGTACAGAGAAGGGCAACGAAAATGATGAGGGGTCTGGAACAGCTTCTGTCTGAGGTGAGATTAACAGGACAGGGACTGTTCATCTTAGAAAAGCAATGACCGTGCAGGGATCTGACAGAGGGCTATAAAGGCATGACTGGTGTGGAGAAAGGAAATAAGGACGTGTTATTTACCTCTTCGCATAACACAAGAACCAAGGTCACCCAATGAAATTAACAGGCAGCAGGTTTAAAACAAGCGAAAGGAAGTATTTCTTCACACAACACACAGTTAACCTGTGGAACTCCTTGCCGGGGGATGTTGTAAAGGCCAAAATTATAATGGGGTTCAAAAAAGACTGAGATCAGTTCACGGAGGATGAGTCCATCACTGGCTATTAGCCAAGATGGTCAGGGATTCAACCGTGGGTGTCCCTAAGCCTCTGATTGCCAGAAGCTGGGACTCGATGACCGGGGATGGATCACTGGATAATTGCCCCATTCTGTTCATTCCCTCTGAAGCACTTGGCACCGGCTGCTGTCAAAGAGAGGAAACTGGGCTAGATGGACCATTGGGCTGACCCAGTCTGGCTGTTCTTATGTTTGACAAATGGCGGAGCTTTTAACAATAGGTAGGTTCTAGTGGCCTGGTTCATGTCTATGTTCAACACTGCCCTCTACTGGATGGGATGAGGATGGCAATTGTGTACCATAGCCCCCGACTGCTTTCAGCTATTGGGGATTCTCCTTTAAGGGGTAGGAGCAAGCAGACCTGGGTTCTAGCCTTGCGGTCGCGGTGGAGTCGTGAGTGTGAGTCATGGTTTGTGTATACACAGATACACCCCGTTCACGGTATATCCCAACCCTCACCTCTTCTCCAAACTGAGGCTGTCATGCACTACACAGCGTGGCTAGGAACCCCCTGGGCACCCCTATTTTTCAGATCCCCCCAGTCTGAATCATTCCCCTCCCCCATTCCCGCTGGGGCCCACAGTATGGTAAATATGCTCCTCCCCCACCCTGGCTGTCGTTTGAAAGCCTGACGAACCGGCTGCCTTCGAAGAATTCATCAGCCGGAGCAGGGTCGGCCCATGGCAGCCCTTGTCCCCGCCGCAGCTGTGTGATTCATCCGAGCTGGGATTTAGACTCGACAGCCCTATCGGCAGCACAGTCCTCTGCGTGAACGCCGGGCTGGGGACGGTGCCCGCTTCATTCTGAGAGCCAGGGCCACAGCACAGTGCCATTCCCCCGCCCACCGCCATGGGGGCCTAAGCCCCAGCCTGGAGGGACCCCTCCTGCCCCACGAGCTCCATCACCGTGGCTCCTTGGATCCTGGGCCTTCCCACTGACCGAGGGGCCCGTTCAGCCAGCTGGGGCAGCCAGGGGACACGGTCTCCAGGCACAGGGCAGCCCACGCAGGCTGCCAGGCAGCAACGGCTTTCCCAGGTGGCTTCTGCACTGGGTGTCCCAGGAGCGAAATCCCCCCTCGCCACATGCTCGGTCGTGGGGCCTTCCCTCCATCCTCCCGACGTGACCCATGTGTACACGCCTGGGCACACGTGCTCACATGCACAGCCATTGACTTCGTTCCCTCCAAGGCCCGGGACGTGTGACGCTATCTGCCGCTCCGCTGCGCCCCACGCTCGCCACCCTGTGGGGGAGGATTCCGGGGGCTGGCTGCAGCACCGGTCTGCATGGTCCTAGGGGCGAGCCGGCGCGCTGGGGGCTGCTTGAGCTGCTCCCGGCGTGAGCAGCTGGTTGGGTGCGGCTGCTGGAGGCTCTCCCAGGCTCTGTAGTAAAAGGGGGGGATGTATGACTAGAGAGGGGGGCAGAGCACACGGCTCCAGAGTCCGGCCCCCCGGCTCCAGGCTGGTGTGCTGCATTGAGGGCAGTGTGCAATCCGTGGAGGGAAGCACCGCCCGGGTCTCCATGCAGTGGGCCAGGAACTGCCAAGCAACTCTGCCACTAACTCACTGCGGGGCCTTGAGCAAGTCCCTTCTCCTCTCTTGCCCCGCTGTCCCCAGCTGCAAAGCCAGGCCGCGGAGCAGGCCCCGGGCGGATTCGCGAAGGAGGGTAGCAGGGGAACGTGAGATGGAAACAGGTGCAGAGGCGGCATCAACTCCCCGCAGCACTCGCACCTCCCGCCCACACGCCCGCTCAGCCGGCAGAGAAATGCTCGGCAGCCCGCGAAGGGGAAATTCCAGCTGACGGGTTTGTGCCTCGCCGTGGGGTTCTGGGGCCTTCCGCCCTCCAGCCTGGGCTCCTCTGTCTGCAGACAGCCCCAGCAGGGGTGCCAGGAGTCGAGTGTCCCAGGCCCCTTCAGTCCTTGGCCTCTTCTCCGAGCCTGGCTGGGAGGGGGTCCGCTGGTGCCGTCACATGGCCGCATCTTTTGACCACTGAACTGGTAGCCCAGGGGGCAAGGCTCTGGGCACCTGAGCCAACTGCTCCGGGCAGCACTGCTCACCTGACCAGACTGCAAGGGCTTTGTGGTGTAGTGAGTTTGCTGGGTCTCAGTCCAGTTCTCAGGTGGGACCCTTAAGCCCCCGGCACCAAGGCCAAGGGCTGGCTGGGGCCAGACTGAACTTGGGGGGGTACCTTCGCAGCACACGCGTGCACACAGATCACGCCTGGGGGAGAAGGACGAGGGCGTAGAAAGGGCCGAACGGCTCAGAGGTGACTGGGGGGAGGAGTTCCCCTCCTGCTGCCCACTGTTTCTAGCCAACGTCTCCAGACCAGTGCTGCCCCCTCGCACCTGGCAGCCTGGCCTCAGTCCCAGAGAGCACCCGGCACCCACACGCCCGGAGTGGGGCTCAGCCAGGCGCCTGGAGAGCGCGGGCCCGGGCAGGCTCATGTGCGCAGAGCTGCCCGGGCAGGCTCCGGCGCACCCACAGATCGGCGCTGAGGGATGAGCAAGCAACGCGTACACAGGGGGGCACCCACAGGCACCCACCCGCAGAGATCCACGCTAGGCCCCCCTCCGCTGACGCCCAGATGTTCACCTTGGCGCCCCTTTGACACGCACTGAGATGGATTCCTCGCACGGGGGCTCACCCAGGAACCCCCCCACCAGCGCACAGACGGGGCCGGGCCCAGAACTCAGCTGCCCCCACGGCCCCATCGAGTCAGGCCTCCCACAGCCGGAGACCACCGCGTGCTGCCAGGCAGCCTGTGGGCGTGTGAGCACGAGCACACCCGGCGTGACTTGTGTGCACAACTCGAGACCCCCCCCGCACACACTCGGGGGCACAGGCAGGCCTGGCCAAGTCGGCAGCCGGGCTCACACCCCTGAATAACCTGCCCAGGGCGGGGGTGGAATCTCCGTCCCTGGAGCTTTTCAAGGGCAGGTTGGACCAACACCTGCCAGGGACAGTCTGGATCATCCTTCATCCATGAGCACCGGGGCTGGACTCAGCCCCTCGGGGGCCGTCCAGTCCCACGACCTGGGGACTCTGATGTGACCTCGCGCCCACCCAAAGGTGGCCGGGGCAGCGCTGAAGTCAGAGCTGCTTGCACCACCCCTGCATTTGGCCCCTAAGCCCCCCCCTGCGGTTCAAGGCCAAGGCGATCCCTTCCCAGAGGGTGGCTCCCAGAAAAGCCCTGCTGGCAACTGGCCAGCCCCAGCCCCCCAGCGCAGGGGCCGGATTCTTGCTTTAATTAACCCCTGGCAGGAAATGGGGGGGGGGCGCTCTGGGGGCCCAGGTGACTCTCCGGGGTTTGTTCTCACTGCAGATTGGTGCAGCGCGCCGCTGTCCCTTTAAGTGTGTCCCCCCCCCCGGGGGCTCGCTCAAATTGGCGGGGGCAGGAGGCTGCGGGCGGGGGGCAACTGGGTTCTGCGGAGGCTCTGGGAAGGGGCGTCGCAAACCGGCTGCAGCGCGGGGCCCGGGAGCACGGCACGGCACCGCACGGCACCGCACCGCACCCTACCCTACCCTACCCTACCCTACCCTACCGGGTCTGTGCGCCCGGAGCCCGCCGGGGCGCCCCGCTTCGCTGCCGGCGCCGGGAGGGGAGCGGCCGCAGGAGGAAGGTGCGGGGGCCCGGGAGGGGAGGCGCCGGGGCGGGCTGTGATGTCAGCGGGGCTGGGCTCGGGCGGGCGGCGCCCCAGGCTCGCCCCGCGCTGCCGAGCTCCGGACAAGGTAGGGAGCGCCCCGGGGGAAGGAGCTGCCGGGCGCCCGGGACCCCCGCGACCCCCGCCCGGCTCCGCGGCCCCCGGCGCTGGGGAGGGGCAAAGAAACTGCGGCGTCCCGGGGGATCCCGGCGCTTCCGCGGCTTCCTCGTCCCGCAGCGCCGGGGGAGGAGGAGCCGGGGTCTGGCCGCGTCCCGGGCCGCTTTGCCCCGGGTCCGGCCGCTCCCCGCCCGGGCGATTGACCTGGGTGCCCGGGGGGTCTCTGGGGCGTGACCCCGCGCCCTGCAGTGCCAGGCGCTGGGCACAGGAACAGGAGCTGCCCCCGGGGGCCAGGCGCTGGGCAGGGGAAGGGGCTTCTCTGGGCCCCTGGTTGGCCCCAATGTGACCCTCTGGGCTGAGCTGCTTCAAGCCATCCTGGCCCCGGTGGGGCTGCCGGGATGGGGAGGGCCGCGTGTCTGGGCTTTTGCACCCATTCAGAGAGTGTGTGGCCAGTAGGGATCCCAGATCCTGCACTGGCGCTCCGGCCTGGCCAGGGCCAGAGGGTTCCCCCATTGCCCCTGGACTGTAGGTTTATAACCCGCGGGATGGCCCCTGCCCCAAGGAATCTGCAATCCCGAGCCCCCGCCTGGCGGGCAGCGCCATGCCCAGGTTTGCAGAGTGCTCGCCACATCTGCCATGGCTTCTCCTGCCCGGTAGAAAGGGGCCGGGGCCAGGGCCGTGCCAGCTTTCCCCACCCACCCCCCTAAGCCGCCACGAAGGAGCCATTGCCATGCAGGGGGGGCTGCAGGGACGGGAAGGGGCCGAGCAGGAGGAGGCTTTGGGGTGTTTGGCTGAGGGTGGCACAGTGGGCCAGGCAGGGGGCAGTGTAGCGAGGGCCAGAGGTTTGACCAGGGGGAACAGCGAGGCAGGGCAGAGGGGGAGACCCCTGCCTGAGGTGATGGGCCAGACTTTCCAGCCAGCAAACACCCCCAACCCAAATCCGGTGCCTACTGGCTGCTCCGCTCTGGCTCCAGGCGCAGCTGGTGAATCTGACCCCCAAGGGCTAATCCAGCTGGGATCAAACCTCCATCCTGGGAACTCTGGCTCTGCTAAATCAAGAAGCCAGCTGAATGGCCCTTGCAGGGGGAGCCAGTGGGACTGGGCCTGGTGCTCGGTGGCATGGGGGAGTCCTGAAGGTGGGGGAACACTAATGGATCGGCTCCCTGTGGCCTGGATTTTTTTAGGGGTTCAGCCTCCCATGGGATTTCGGAGGCAGGTTTCTGTGTGTGATGCACTGGCCCAGGCGAAAACCACCCCCCAGGTCTCAAGTAACAAAGGCAATGCCAGCTTGTTTAACTTTTATATATGTAAAAAAAACAACCCTTCCTGGGCCAGGCTGGGGCTTCGTCCGGTCCGGCTCCCTCGCCGCCAGGGCAGAAATCACCCCGAGTGCGTCGTGACTGGACCGCCAGTGGGCACCTTCCTTCAGTGCTGGGAAGGCTGAGTCAGTCCATGGGAAATGGAACCCAGGAGTCCTGGCGCCCAGTCCTACCCGCCCCTCGGTTGGCTGACCCTCGGGGCGAGTTTCATGTTCTGTTTGGATTTGACGCTGTCTTTCCTGGAGCCTGGAACAATCCATTGGGAGAAACCAGCACTGCAGGTGTGCGGGCTGGCTGGGGCGGGTTTGTCCTGCCCCCAGCAATTCTCCTTAGATGGGAGAGGCACCGTGCAGCTGTGTTCACCCAGCTCCAGCCATGTGCCAAAGTACACGTTTACCCAAGAGCTCGAGCGGGCGCTCCTGGGTAAATAACGCGCGGCGGGGGGGGTCACAATCTGCCGCCAGAGTGATTGTTAATTAAGGAGAACAAACTAACTTCCTGCCAAGGTCTGAGCGGTGGCCAAACAATAACGTGCGATTTCCTAGTGCCTTTCCTCCCCCAGCACTGGCTATAGACAGGTTGTCTTCTGCCATGGAGATGCAGCCACCTCTGGGGTGGGGCGCAGCAGCTGTTTAGACAGTGCCCAGCAGAGAGGTGGTTTGCGGTCTGAGGGCAACGCCAGCACCATGCAGAGGGAAGAGGGCCCCCATTGGGCCGCCAGCCCCACTTCCAGCAGCTCCTGGCTGTTTCTTGGCCCTCCCTCGTCCAAGCGCTGACCCAGTTCAGGAGGCCAAGTGGGGGGGGGACCCAAGGCTGGGTGGAAACTCCCCCCCACACATGCTCATCCCTTCTATGGGTCAGGTGGGGGGACGGGGCAGCAGGGGGTCAGGCTTGTTGGATCCCTCTGACTGTGGCGAGGCAGGCGGGAGGGGGTGCAGGGTCCAGCTGACTTAACCCCTTCATGGGGGGTTGCAGCCTAGAGTGGCCCATTGCTCTGGGGGTGGGGGAGGCCGATCAGGCTTCGCTGTGAAGTGAGGCGGGAGGCGCGTTTGCAGAGGGACCAGGATGAAACAAGAGCCTACCTTAGTCAAGGGGCCTTGGCGGCGCCCTGCCGGGTGTCATGAGTTTGGAGGGGGCTCGGGCCAGGGAACCACGTCCCCTGCACTGGCAGCCTGAGGAGAGGGGCCGAGTGGGCCGCGGAGACCCTGGACTAGCCTCCCTGTGAGGCTGGTCCCGGGGCGGGGCAGAGCCATATTCACCGCTGGCAGTGGGGGCATCTCAGTGGCGCTCAGCTTGTGGCTGCGTGAAAGGGCCTCCCCACACCCTTCCCCAGCCAGCGTGGAGCTGGGATCAGGGCTCTTGACCCCGCCCTGGAAACTCTGCGAGTCACTTAGAGCTGCCTTGGGGCTGCTGTAACCCCTGCGGGAGGCAGGCCAGGCCCTAGGCTTTGGGGAGTGCAGTGAGTGAGGGCTTTGCCCTGCCCCCGCCTAGGAACAAGGTCCCCCAGAGTCAGACACCAGGGTGATGGGCCCGGCACCAGCAGAAGCTCCGAAGGCTCTGTCCCCGGGTGCTGGTCCGGCAGGCGCCAGGGCGGGAGCATTTCCTTAATTCAAGCCTGCTGGTTCTACAGGCCTGGACTCAATGGGAACGCAGGGTGTTGGCCTGACAAGGGCAGGGAGTAACCGGCTCCTGGTTCCTTTGCTCCGCGGCGTTTGGATCTGGCTGGGGGCTGCGTCCGAGCCGATGGCTGGGCTGGTGGAGAAGCCGGGGAGATAGCTGCCAGGTGGAGGAGTTCAGACCCTCTTTCGCTTGGCTCAGCTGTTCCAGGAGGGGTTGGGGCAGCTGCCTTGTGTCCAGCGAGAGTGAGTTAAAATGGAGAGTTCCTGCCCTGGAGTCCTGGCACCCAGCCCCCTCCCCAGGCATTAGCCCCCACTCACCTCCCAGAGCTGGGGATAGAACCCAGGAGCCCTGGCTCCCAGCCGCCCTCGAGCTCAACCGCCTTCTCTGAAGCTTCTCCTTGTGCTGTCCCTTTAAGACTAGCCTGAGGGGGGACAACCTGACCTGACCCCCATCAGTCAGGTGGGGGCTGGCAGCTCAGCTGGAGCATGGGTGGGACCAGCCAACCCTCAGGCTCCTGGCAGTGGGGCCAGGCTGCCCCTGCCTGCCTGGGAAGTCCCATGCCCATCTGGGACAGGTAGGGCTAAGCAGAGTGGGGGAGACAGCTGGATGTGAGGGGGGTTGTTCTGTGGGCCTGGGGCTAGTCCCAGAGCAGGACACTGAGCCATTCCCTTGAAATTCCCACCCCTCCTGCACGGCTGGTCGGCCCCCTGCTGAGTCCTGGACCATCCCCCTAGCCCAATGCAGGCTTCACCCCCCCACCATTCCCCCCCCGCTCGGCTTCCCCAGCGCACCAATAGTCAGTAAGTCAGGGAGGTTGGATCCCATTAGGGGTTTAGCCATGAATCCCAGAGGGGGTGGGCGGGGAGCCTGCCAGCCTGGGCCAGCACCCCAGCGTTCCCACCCCCTGCCTCTGGCCAGCACTGGCTGGCAGGAAGCGCGGGTTGCTCCATGCATTGGCACTGAACCAGGGAGCCTGGGCTCAGCTGGGCCAGGGGTGGGGGGCAGGATGTGATGCTCTGAAGAGGGGCAGGCCCAGAGCGGGAGTCGAGACATCTGGGTTCTGTTCTGGGTGCTTATAGGCAAGTCCCTGCCCCTCTCTGCCTCAGTTTCCCCATCTGGAAAGCAGGGACGATTCTGGGGAGGCTGTGAGGCTAAACTAACGACTCATGTTTACCAAGCACTTTGGGACCAGGACTAGGGGGCACCAGCAGAGCTGACGGGGGAAGCCCAGGGCTGGCCTAGCAGGGGGCTGCCAGTCAGGGTTGCTAAGAAAGGTCATTTCTCCCCCCGAACGCCCTCGGCCATGCACTCGCTTGCCTTGTGCAGCTCCCGGGTACCGTGGCGCTTGCTGGGGGTGGGCAGCTAGAAGCACGTGGCAAGGGTGAGATGTGGTAGCGGGGGGAGCTGCCCCCCCCCAGGTTGGGGAGCTGCAGCCCCATGCGAAGGGGGGGCGGGGTGGGGCTGTTGGCACGCCAGCCACCTTGCCAAAAATCGGCTGGTTGGTGTCTGTCGGCAACACGAGTGTGAAATCTCCTCCATCCCGCTGGGATAAACTGTGCCCCCCCCATGAGGAGTGATGGGGCTGGGCCTGGCATGGGCTGGCGAGGGGGGGCCCCTGGTGTCCCAGGGAAGGAAGCAGCTATTTGAGCCCCCCCCTCCCCAGCCGCTGCCCCACCCATGACAAAGGATCGTGGGGAGGGGCTTTTCCCGGGATCGCCTGGTCCCCGGCTTGTGGCTAGGGTGCCGAGGGGTGTCTGCCACCCGGGGTCGCTGGGAGCCAGGGGCTGAGGGGGACTGGCTGGACCGTTGGTTGGGGGGCTGCTGGCGCAGCAGCGTGGGTCCCTGGTGTCCCCTCTCTTCTCCCTGGCCTGAGCCCGCGCGTGTGGCCAATTGCTGTCCCAGGAGTGGAGTCAGTCCTGCCGGGGGCCAGGCAGAGCCAGGCTGGGTCAGAGCCGAGGATTCTCCGCGTCGTGTGCTGGGCATGGCCAGACAATGGGGGCAGCAGGGCCGGGGCCCCTGCTCGGCCGTCCCCTGGGGATCACGGTGTTAAGCTTTGGCCTCCAACCCCGAACGGCGTCTCCCGGCATCTGGTTTCCATTTGCCGTGCTCGGCTGGTGGAGCCAGGGGCAGGCGGGGCTGAGCTAAATTTAGCGCTGCTGATGGAGTTAGCAGGACTCAGTAACCTCAGGATCACTGGGATGTGTCCAGGGCGGAGTCGGTGCCCTTCCCCCTGGCCTGGGGTGCCAGCCCTCCTCCGAACGGCTCAGGGAGAGCAGCGGGGATGGGAGCCAAGACTCCCAGGTCCTGTTTCTAGTTCTGGGATGGGAGTGGGGTCTAGTGGTTAGAGCAGGGGAGCTGGGAGCCAGGACTCCTGGGTTCTTTTCTCAGTAGTGCTGCTGGCTCACAGTGTGTTGTGACCACTATGTGCCTCAGTTTCCCTTCTATAAAGGGCAGGGGAGCAGGATCCTATCAGGGGCTGTAAGCACATCCAACAGGTGCTAGAGAAGGTTCATGGCACCATTAACAACAGGGTTTTATTAGCTTTGCCGCTAAGTTTGTTCAATCAGATGCAGCGCCCGGCCCCTCCCTGGCACTGGGTGCACCCCTCACCCTGGCTGTGGCTGCATCTGCCTTCCCTGCTCTGATTGATGCTGGGCTCAAAGCGCACAGTTTCCTCCCCACCCCTGTGTGATTACCCTGTGGAAATCGCTGCTGCAGGATCTTCTGGGAGCAAAGGGGGAAGTGAGTTGACAGAAAGGCCAGGCCCACTGTAGGAGCGAGGCTGGAATTCTCCCAGGGAGCTAGCAATCCTCATGCTCCAGGGCCCAGCCTGGTCCCCAGCTGGGGTCAGGCAGGAATTTCCCTCTGGTCACAAGTGGCTGCCTTGCACAGCTCAGCTGCACCATCCCTTGACTGGGCTCCGTCTCTGAGGCCTGATCGGGCTGGGGGGTGTCAGCTGCTGCCAATCAGAGGTGAGGGTGAAGCTGAGGACCCGCTAAACTCACCCCCTAGGGGTGGCATCGACAGCAGCCTCCTTGAGAGGCATAGGGAAGCCCCATCATATCCCATAGCCCCCACCCCTCGGTGTGCAGCGGGGCCAACTCAGTGCCCCACTTCCCCGCAGGGCTGGGAGCTGCCAGGGGGTCGGTCCCGTGGGGTGGGGTGGAACGGCCCCCGAGCCAGAGCAGGGATGCAGGGGGCTGGCAGGGATACAGGGGGCTGTTAAATTGATCCCCCGGGGCTTGTGGGGAGCGGGCTCCCAGCAAGATTCCCATTCAGCCGGGGGTGGGCGGGTAGCTAGCCAGGCCCCTGGGATCTCTGCAGCCATGGCGCGGGTGCCAGGAGCCGTTTGCCTGAGCCACATTTCATGCCAGCACTCTCTTTCTTGCCTCCCCCTTTCCTTCCTGCCCCCCCTCGCCGGGGGGGGTCCCTGGGGGCGGGCGCTGAGCAAAGCTGTGTTCGAATCCCAACCCCCTGCATGAAAGTAGGGGGGTGCTGAGCAGCTGCCTGCTCCCCATGGCTGGGCATGTACCTAGGCGGTGGGGGGCTGTGTGCAGGGCATGTGCATGGCTGGGCAGACCACGGGGGGGTGAGGTTTGTGTAGGGTGAGGGTGGTGTGCATGGGTGTCGGGGCGGGGGGTACCGGTGCCCTGCCCCCACCCCTGGAGCCCCGGCTCGCCCTGTCCCAGCGGTTTGTTCCTTGCCCCGGGACAGCCCCATGTTTACCCTGAGAGGGAGTCATTTCTTGATGGGGGGATCCCTGTGGGCACCCCCCCTGCCCGCAATGCTCTAAAAATGGATCCACCGAAAGCAGAAGTCGTTCGTTAAGGGGCTTGGACTGGCTTTGTCATCTCCTCCCGCACTGGCCCCACCCGGAGCCAGCACAACAGGGTGGGAGGAGGGGGACTCCTGGCCCTGCTGCCCCCGGAGCAGCCGCCTGAGGCGGGGCTGGCAGGCAGGGGCTGAATTGGGGGTTGGTTAGTCACATGTCTGGGATGAAAGGGGGCGGCTGGGAATTAGGCAAAATCAGAGCCCCCCCCCCCTCCCGCCCCCAGATTCAGGGCCTTGTTGCTAACAGAACAGGGGGTGGTGCCAGTCGGGGTACAAGAAGGTTGGCAGAGCTAACCACTGGCCCCCAATCCCCTCCCAGAGCTGGGGATAGAACCCAGGAGTCCTGCTCCTGGCCCTCCTTCATTTTCATTGTTCTGCGTGTTAGCCCCTCTGCTCATATTAGCTCAGCCTGGGGTCCCCCTCTCCCTAGCCAGTGCCCCCAGTTTTGCACCTTTCTCCAGCAGCTCGGCTGGTGCCCCTCACTCCCGACTCACAGCCCCTTGCTAGCCCGGCCCTGGGCTCCCCCTCCAGCCACGCTAGTAGCCCCCAGCCCAACCTGGCTAAGGGGGTGAGTTACCGCCCCAGCTTCTCCTTGTGATGTCTTCACAAATGGTTGTATTGAGGGACTGATTTATTCTTGTTCTATAGCCCCTGTCATCCTGAAGGGCCACTTTTGGGGCAGGCCAGGGCTGGGAGAGCAGGGGCTGTGGGTCAGGATTGAGGGGCACCGACAGAGCTTGGGGGGACCCAGGGCTGGGAGAGCAGGGGCTGCGGGTTGGGATTGAGGGGCACCATCCAAGCCGCTCTCGGGTCTCAGACTTGCTGTCCGGGCTGCGAGGGGGCTGGCGTCCAGGGGGGCCGTGCTTGGTATTAGCCCCATTAGTGTTAATGGGAGCGGCACGTCCTGTCCTCTCCCTGCCCCACAGAGACCTTGGAGCACTTCGCGCAGCCCGGCAGCTCCCAGGTGTACGCCGAGATCTGGATTAATGTGAATAAATCATCGTAGTAATGGAGTGAGCCGAGGGCTTTGGCGGGCAGCGGATACTGGGAAAATACTGCCGCCGGGGAAGGAAACGGGGGGGCAGACACGCGATTCCAGCCCGAGAGCCCCTGGCGTGAACAACCCCTCACTCCCACTGGGCGGGCGGATCTCAAAGCACTCAGTGCTTTATTATCCCCTGGTGGGGAAACTGAGGCACAGAGTGGGGAAGTGAGTGGAGAGTCTGCGACATGGCTAGGAATGGGACCCAGGCATCCTGCGCTAACCATTAGACAGCACGTCCCAGAGCTGGATGCAGTGGGGGCACAATGCTAGTCAAGATCTGGGGGGTGGGGCTGGCGCAGCGGCCCCTCCCCGGCATTGCTGTTGCTCTTGGACCCCAGCCGGTCCATACGCAGTTTGCAGCCCGCTCTGCCTAGCGCCCCAAGCCCCAGCCTATGCTGAGAGGAGCTTGGCCTGTTGCCAAGACCCACCTCTTTCCCGCCCCCCCCCCAGTTCATGTCTCTGAATCAGACGATCTCCCCCCCCATCCCCAATTCACAGCGGCAATTGGAGAAACAGGAACCTCCCCCTCCCCGCCCCCCAGCCATGACTTGGCACCATTAAATATTTAGCAGTGCCGGCAAAGTGGCCGCCTGCGGAGAGGTATAAAGCACTGGAACCAGCTGCCCATCGCTACCAGCTCCGTGCCAGGCTGCTGGGGCACGGGCCAGCCCATGCGCCTCCCAAGTGTCCCGCTCCGGACCCCCGCAGCGCTGGCAGGGGTGTCTGCCCTGGCAATGGGGCTGTTCTGGGGCAAATGGTGCCCCCGTCTGTCGGCCAGCGGCCAGCCCACCCCAGTCGGTAATTGGGTAATATCCCTTTAAGAGCCCCTGGCGCTGGGGGTCTCAGCGGTGGGTCGAGCTGTGGTGGCCCCACTCCCACCCCCGACTGCCGTGGGTGCCAGCCCGGCCTCCTCTGCTGGGCTCCAGCCGCCCCAGAGCAGGGCCCCCCCGAGTTGGGATACCAGGGGAGGTTTGGGGGGCGCCGGGGGCTTGGCTGGCATTGCCTGGGGGCAGCGGTTGGTGCTTGCTGCTCTGGAAACAGATTGGCTCCGCCGGGGAATGTGCTGGCTCAGCTAATCCGGGAGGGGCGCTGCCCGGGGACACCCCCCCTCGGTCGCTCTCGCCAGCACCTCACCCGGGTCCGTCGCGCTCTGCATCCTCACTCCCCTGTCGGCTCCTTTTGTCTCTTCCCCCCCCCCCAGTCACCCCCCGGGAGTCTGTTTCTAACTGCCCCCCCCCCGGCAGCCGCGGCCCAGAGGCCCCAGAACGTCATGTCGGAGAGCAAGGATTGGGCCACCCTGAGCCCCGAGGAGTTCGCCCACCTGCAGAAGTACATTGACTGTGAGTAACCAGCTCTCCCCCCAGCCCTGCCCCCCCCCCACAGCCCCACTGGGGCAGGTGCCTGGCCCCAGAGCCCCGTGGGGACAACCCTGCCCTCAGAATGGTCCCACTGCCCCGGGGGTGGGGGGCTGCGGTAGGGAATCCCTGTGGGAACAGCCGGTGGCCCCCAGGGCATCGGGGCCCCAAGGAAAAGGGCCCCCCTGCCCTGTAACCAGTGAGCACCACCCCCACAGACTCGGTAGCCCGGGCTCCGCCTAGGGTGCGGGGCCGGTGGGGAGAGTTGCCACGGCTCTGGCAGGAGCAGGATCGGGCCCCAGGCGGGGGGGATGCAGCTGAGCTGGGCAGCTCCCTTCACCCAGCCATGCCAGCGTTAACCCCACCCACACCCCGCTGCGCGCTGGGGGGTTGGCCCCACTGGGACCCCCCCATCAGGTTCCGCAGTGCGGGTGGGGTCCCCTCTTTTGGGGATTTGCCCTGATACCAACGCTCCAGGCCTGCAGGTGGGGCCCATTTTCTGCCAGGGGGGAGGGCTGACCTGGCCCCCCGTCACAGACTCACAGGTCGTGCTCCATAAGGCTAGGAAGCTTGGGGTGGCGGGGAGGGCGGTAGAGTGGCTGGATTTGCCCCCAGAGCAGGGCGGGGGCCACGGTGGCAGAACTGCAGCTCTCGCCCCCGCCCCCCCAGCAGGGGAGGGGGAGGGCTTGGCCCCGGGTCTGGGCAGTGTCTGCTCCAGGCCAGGGCTGCTCCCCACTCCCGGCTGGGAGGGACCCTGGGATCGTGACTCTCCCCATCTCTCCCCCCCCAGACAGCAGCAAGAAGGTCCAGGACGTTCTCCAGGAGTTCTACGGAGATGGCACCTTGGTGCAGCACCTGCAGGGAGACGTGAGTCCGCCCTGATGGCCCCCGTGCCCCACGGGGGTGGCCCAGTCTGTCCCTGGAGCCCCTCTGCTCTGAGCCGGGCCGGCCCCCTCCCTCCAGCTTGGAAGCGCCGAGCAGAGGCCCCCCCCGGCCCAGGATGCCCCCTAACTGCCCCCCCCCCTGCTGCCTCCCCCCAGTCCATCGACTTCGAAGGTTTCAAGCTGTTCATGAGGAGCTACCTGGAGGCCGAGGAGATCTCGGACGCGCTCTGCCAACACCTCTTCCTGTCCTTCCAGACCTCGCCTGGGAGGGCCCCGGGGGAGCAGCCGGGCCTCGGGGAGCAGCCAGGTAAGGGCACGCACCGGCCCCGCCTGCTCTGTCAGAGCCGGAGAACAGTCCCCATCAGATGCCGACTGTACGGGGTATATGACACACAGCGGAGCAGTTCTGATCCCAGGCAGTGGGGGGCAGTCGCTAGCTAGCTTGCTGCAGTGGCCAGAGCTGGACTGATGATGGGGGGGGGGGCAACATGGGGCACAGGCTGCCTGGGGCTAGGGGCCTGCAGCTCATACTGGGCGGGGGGCTGCAGAGGGTCCCCCATTTCCCGTTGCTGCTCACCACTTCCCGCCCCCTCCCACCCATGCTGGCAGCTGAAGCCGAGGAGTGAATGGGCCTTGGGGCCTGATCTCCTGGGTCCCTGCTGTGTGGGGCAGGGGGGCTGCAGGATCCAGTGCGGGCTCTGTCTCTTTGCAGCCAGCGGCCTGGTCTGTGTCAACGACGTCTCCTGCTACTTCTCGCTGCTGGAGGGGGGGCGCCCCGAGGACAAGCTGGAGTGTGAGTCTGGGGGTGGGAACGCTGGGGGGGGGCTGTCCCACCCGCCCCAGCCCCATGGAGAGGTGACAAGGACAGGGCAGCTCTCGGGCTCCAGACCTGAGTTGGGTTCCTAATGGGGCAAGGGGTGGGGGGGGAGCCACAGCGGGGGGTGTCACAGGGTCCCCGGGCGATGCTCGGGAACTGCTCCCTACGAAGCCAGGCAGGACTCTGGGGAAGTCTCCTCTCGGGGAGCAGCCTGTCTTCAGGACACACAGCTCCCCCGGCTCCACCTTCCTGGGTCTGACCTCGGAGCATCCAGCCTCCTCTGCCCCTCCGTGCGCTTCCCACAGCCAGTCCGCCCAGGCGGGGTCCTGGGGGGGCAGAGGGTCCTGCCCCCCAACTCCGCAGTCAGACGGGACTCTCAGCCAGCCAGGAAAACAGAAGGTTTATTAGACGACAGGAACATGGTCCAACACGGAGCTTGTAGGTGCAGAGAACAGGACCCCTCAGCTGGGTCCATTTTGGGGGGCCGTGAGCCAGACAACCACGTCTGCCCTTCACTCCATGTCCTCAGCCAGCCCCAAACTGCATCACCCTCCAGCCTCCCCTCCGGGCTTTGTCCCTGTCCCGGGCCAGGAGGTCACCGGATTCCTTTGTTCTCCAACCCTTTAGCTCTCACCTTGCAGGGGTGGGAGGGTGGGGGGAAGGGCCCAGGCCATCAGTGGCCAGGAAACAGGGTGTCGGCTATTCTCTGTGTCCAGACCCCTGCACACGCCTGCCCTCTAGGGCTCTGCAATGATCATACCCCCTTACCCCCCCCCAGAGACTTAAGAACTGCATAGGGGAAACTGAGGCACTCCCACACTATTCAGAGGAAACATTAAGAACAGTCCCACTTCGTCACAGGAGGCTCGTGGGAGACCTTTGGGGTTAGAGGTCTTTCCCCAGAGGGGTGGAGGCTGACAGGCTGTGCTAGGATGTGGGTTGGATGGGGGCTGGCATAGGGTGGGGGTGGGGGGGCCATGGAGGTCTGGGCCTGGTTGGGGTCCCCCCACTGACTCCGCTTTCTCCCCCCCCCAGTCACCTTTAAGCTCTATGATAAGGATGGGAACGGCCTGCTGGACAGCTCGGTGAGTGCTGGGGGGGGACCACAGCCCCCCATTACTGTCCCCTTCACCCTAGTGCCCCCCACTGCCCGCTCTGAGCACCTGGGTCCTGCAGAACCCGCCACACTGTGCCTGGCAGAGGCTGGGAGCAGCCTCCCCCCATCTCTATGCCCCCGCTGGGTCCGGCCCTGCAGCAAAGGGGGGCCTCTGCGCCCCCCACCCCCAGGGATCCACAGGTGCTTCCAGCCTCAGGGCTGAGCAAGGGGTCCATCCCCAGTGCCCCATCCCTGGGGGGCTGTCTCCCCTCCCCCATGGGCCAGTACTGACCCACTCTGCCCCCCCCCGGGCTGGTTACTGACCCGTTCTGCCAGCCCTGCCCCCCCACCATGGGCCAGTACTGACCCACTCTGCCCCCCCCCCGGGCCGATTACTGACCCGTTCTGCCAGCCCTGCCCCCCCACCATGGGCCAGTACTGACCCACTCTGCCCCCCCCCCCGGGCCGATTACTGACCCGTTCTGCCAGCCCTGCCCCCCCACCATGGGCCAGTACTGACCCACTCTGCCCCCCCCCCCCGGGCCGATTACTGACCCGTTCTGCCAGCCCTGCCCCCCCCCCCATGGGCCGGTACTGACCCGCTCTCTTCTCCCCGCTCCGGGCCCCCCAGGAGGTGGATCGGATCATCACCCAGATGATGCGAGTGGCCGAGTACCTGGACTGGGACGTCACGGAGCTCAAACCTGTGAGTACCGGGCTGGGGCCGTGGGGTGCGTGGGGCTGCCCTGGCCCTGCCCCCTCTTGCCTGGAGGGGCACCAGCCCACGGGCACTGCAGGGGACAGTGTGTGCTGGGGGGCTGCCCTGAGCCCGTGGGGAGGGAGGGGGTGCAGGGCTGGGGGTGAAGCGGCTGCAGATGGGGAGTCCCGTGCCCCGGCCGTGGAGAGTGGGGGGGAGATGGGGTCCTTGGAGGGGGTGCTGTTGGGTGGGGGCTCACCCAGCCCCTCTGGAGCCCCTGAGCCATGTCCCTGCCCCCCCCAGATCCTGCAGGAGATGATGAGGGAGATCGACTACGATGACAGCGGGACGGTGTCGCTGGCTGAGTGGCTGCGTGGGGGGGTCACCACCATCCCCCTCCTGGTGCTGCTGGGCCTGGAAGTGGTGAGTCCCGGGGGGCGGGGGGGACGACACAGAGAGGGGCGACCCCTGGGGGGTCAGGGGGATCCCAGGGGGGCGAGGGGGGCAATCCCTGGGGGTGGCAGAAATGCTCTGAGCCGTGTGGGAATTCGACCCCCTCCAACGATGGGGATCCCCATTGGGCAAGGTGGAAAGCAGCCGGGGCATGACGGGCGGGGCCGGGGCGGGAAGCTCCCTACCCCCACCCCGATCCTTCCTGTGGGCCTGGGACCCCCCACGAGCCCTGATTTCCCCCCGCTCCCCCGACCCAACCAGTGGTAACCGCGAGTGGGTAACGGCCCACAGGTGAGCCCCACGCCCCTCGGGGAGAAGCGAGTGAGCTCTGTGTACCCCAGCCCCGCCCCGCCCCGCCCCCCCAGGGACCCCCCCGGACTCTCTCGTCTCTCCCCGCAGAACATGAAGGACGACGGGCAGCACATGTGGCGGCTCAAGCACTTTAACCGGCCCGTCTACTGCACCGTCTGCGAGACCCTGCTGCTCGGCCTGCGCAAGCAGGGCCTGGCCTGCACCTGTGAGTGCCCCGGCCCGGCCCCCCCGCCGGCCCCCTCCCTCTGGCCCCCCCCCGACACGGGCCCGGCCCTCCCCCCGCCGGCCCCCTCCCTCTGCCCCCCCCCGACACGGGCCCGGCCCTCCCCCCGCCGGCCCCCTCCCTCTGCCCCCCCCCCGACACGGGCCCCGGCCCTCCCCCCGCCGGCCCCCTCCCTCTGCCCCCCCCCGACACGGGCCCGGGCCCTCCCCCCGCCGGCCCCCTCCCTCTGCCCCCCCCCCGACACGGGCCCCGGCCCTCCCCCCGCCGGCCCCCTCCCTCTGCCCCCCCCCGACACGGGCACGGGCCCTCCCCCCGATACGGGCCCTCCCCCCGGCCGGCCCCCTCCCTCTGCCCCCCCCCCGGGCACGGGCCCTCCCCCCGGCCGGCCCCCTCCCTCTGCCCCCCCCCCCCCGACACGGGCACGGGCCCTCCCCTCGCCGGCCCCCCACTCGCCAGCCCCCTCCCTCTGCCCCCCCCCCGACACGGGCACGGGCCCCCCCCCTCGCCGGCCCCCCCCTCGCCGGCCCCCTCCCTCTGCCCCCCCCCGACACGGGCCCGGGCCCGGCCCCCCCCCCCCGACATGGGCATGGCCCCACCTCTGTGCCCCTCCCCCGACACGGGCATGGCTAGGGGAGGGGGATCCTCCCCCACCTCCGCCCCCCTGGAGAAATGGGCACCAGCCAGGGAAGGGCACCCAGGGGGCGCTGTGAGTTGTGTGGGGCTGGTGGGGCCCAGCCTGGGTGACCCCACCCACCTCTCATTCAGCCAATGAAACACCAGCAAATCAGCATTGTGTCATCAGCTCAAACTGCCATTGGCTGGCCTAACCCCCGCCCTTTTCCCTCCATTCAGATGTGATTGGCTGGCCCACTCGAAGCCCCGCCAATCATTGAGGGGGGACTGGGGCGGGGCTAGAGGAGGAGCTAAGCCCCGCCCCTGCCCAGCTTGTGCCCCTCCTCCCTGGTCACTAACCTGCTCAGGTGTCTTTTCTCCCTCCAGTCTGCAAGTTCACGGCCCACGAGCGCTGTGCCTGCCGGGCGCCCCTCAGCTGCATCAGCACCTACGCCAAGTCCCGCAAGGACACCAGCGTGAGTGGGGGGCAGGGACCCCCCGTGTCTGTCTGGGACGGACCCCCCGTGTCTGTCTGGGACGGACCCCCCGTGTCTGTCTGGGACGGACCCCCCGTGTCTGTCCGGCCACGTCCCAGCGCGACGGCCCCTGGTCCCCAGAACCATCCTCCCCCCGCCCCCAAGTACCTCCCATGTGCTCGCTAGCCCCATTGTACAGACGGGGAAACTGAGGCACAGAGCGCGGCAGGGACTTGCCGCTGATGGGCTGACAGACTCTGGGATTAGAACCCAGGAGTCCTGACTCACAGCCCTCCCCTCACCACCCTCCCAGCGCTGAGGAGAGAACCCAGGCATCCTGGCTCCCAGCCCCCCATAGCCCCTGGCTCTAACTCACTCACCCCACTCCCCTCCCAGCGCTGAGGAGAGAACCCAGGCATCCTGGCTCCCAGCCCCTGCTGGGGAGCGCTCACTGCCGCCCCCCCCGCCCCCGCAGGCGCAGAGCCACGTGTGGGTGAAGGGCGGCTGCGAGGCCAGCAAGTGCGACAAGTGTCAGAAGAAGATCAAGAGTTTCCAGAGCCTGACGGGGCTGCATTGCGTCTGGTGCCACCTCAAGGTGGGTGCAGGCCCCCCACCCCCACCCCACCCCCGGTGCTCCTGCCAGGCACTGGAGGCTGGGGGGCAGCTTCAGGGGAGGTGGGGCCAGAAGCGCGTGCTGGGCTAACCCCCCGTCTCCCCCAGATCCACGAGGAGTGCCAGCCCAGCGTGCCCCCGACCTGCGACTGTGGGGCCCTGCGGGACCACATCCTGCCCCCTTCGGCCATCTACCCCGTCGTGCTGGTGAGTGAGCCTGTCAGAGTCCCTGGGCGATGCTCTGGGACTGCTCCCCATGAAGCCGGTCAGGACTCTGGGGCAGTCGCCTTCCTGTGAGCAGCCTGTCTTCAGGACACACAGCTCCCACCTCCCTGGGTCTGACCTGGGAGCATTCAGCCTCCTCTGCCCCTCCGTGCGCTTCCCACAGCCAGTCCGCTCAGGCAGGGCTCCTGGGGAAGCCAGAGGGTCCTGGCCCCCAACTCCGCAGTCAGACGGGACTCTCAGCCAGCCAGTAAAACAGAAGGTTTATTAGACGACAGGAACATGGTCTAACACAGAGCTTGCAGGTGCAGAGAACAGGACCCCTCAGCTGGGTCCATTTTGGGGAGGGGGGCAGTGAGCCAGACAACCACGTCTGCCCTTCACTCCATGTCCCAGCCAGCCCCAAACTGAAACTCCCTCCAGCCCCTCCTCCTCTGGGCTTTGTCCCTGTCCCGGGCCGGGAGGTCACCTGATTCCTTTGTTCTCCAACCCTTTAGCTCTCACCTTGCAGGGGGGAAGGGCCAGGCCATCAGTGGCCAGGAAACAGGGTGTCGGCCATTCTCTGTGTCCAGACTCCTGCACACACATGCCCTCTAGGGCTCTCCAATGATCATACACGCTTATCGCACCACCTAGATACTTAAGAACTGCATAGGGGAAACTGAGGTACCCCCACACTATTCAGAGGAAACATTAAGAACAGTCCCACTTCGTCACATCTCTCCCCCCTTCGAGATCAAACTGAGCAGGGTCACTTTAGCTGGTGACCTGGGGAAGTTCGAAGCCACCAACGTTCCCATGGATGCCCCAGCATCTCTCCCATTCCTTGGTAGGAGTTGCACCAGGCCCTTCCAGTTTCACGCCCTCCCTTAGGTCGGTGGTGGTCTATAGCACTCGCAGGCCGCATGTGGGAAGGTTTATGCGGCCCGTGCCCTTTGGCCACCCCAAAACCCCAGGGGGTCAAACTGGGATTGGGTCTTCTCCCCAACAAGCTGGCCAAACACAGCCACTTGGTTATGGGACTGTTTAACTTTCTTAACAGCTTTCACTTCATCTGAGACCTTCTCAAAGCTATCCACACTGGGTCTTTTAACAGGACAGTCCAGTGGATCCATTCACAACAGAAAATTTCTGGCTGTTAGGAACTGAAACTTTCTTGATTAAATCACTTTCACACCCTTCAGTGGCAGTAAACTGCTTGCAAAGACTCCATGAGGATTCCTTTCCCTAGGGCTTGTCTATGCTACAATTCACCCCTCTCAGAAATTCTGCCCTTACCCTCTTTACCTAGGGCTTGCTCTAGAGGAACACTTTCATGAGCAACAACAGACTCTTTCTGGGTCTCCCTTACATCCAGAATCACCTCTGGCCCATCCGGTGAATTCCTACACAATCCCCTTTCAGGCAAACTTACAGACTTCCTAGATAAAAGGTCAGAAGCATTCTCCTTCCCTTTGCCACACACAAGTTCAGGAATCTTTTCCTTCTTGCTCCGGGTTTCCACACCCTCAGTAGGTAACACAATCACATCACCTTCCTGCTCTCCTTGTTCCCTGGCTAGGATCTCACCCTGATTAGACAGAGTTGCTCCACCCTTTCCAACAACACACTAGCAACAGGCAAAATACAAGCACCAGAATTGTCGGGTCTCTGGGATTTTGCATAGACACTAACTGGATGCGACCTAGTTACAGGGCCATTCTCCCGAGCAGACACAAACTTAGGACCATTCCCTTCTTGGGCTTTAGCTGAATCCAGAACCAGCTCTGAGACAACTGCACTATTCTCAACCATCACAGGCTGAAAGGCCCCTTCTGTCTGCTCCACAGACCAAGAAGAGCCGGACACACTTTCTCCTCTCCCAGACACACAGCTTCGGGTCTCTTTCCCCTGGTCCCAGCACACAAGGCTGGTCACAGACAACTGCTTGGAGACCGGGGTAGCTCCCTCCATAGGCAAGTCAATACCCCTGACAGACGCAGGCATGTTTCCTTCCCTGTCACAATTCTCCACCCAGCTAACAGGTAAGGTCCAGGGACACTCATCTTCCACTCTCCTCGCCTTCCCACCCTGCTGACTAGACACAGCCATCAGCTCACAAGGCTGCCTAGGCTCATCCAGACTTTCCTTATCGAGCACCTTGCCACTCCCCACAGATCCCCTGCCCTGCCTGTGTCTCCCCCCACTCAGCTGGGGTCTTATCTCCCCCGTTGCTCAGCACTGCCCTTGCTGTCCCAGTGGGGGCAGGCAGGGAGCTCGCTGCTTTCCTCACAGCATCAGAGCCAGCGTGAGCCCCCTGAGCCCCCTCTCCGGTGTGCAAGGGGGCAGGGAGCATCTCTCTGTCCCACCCAGCCCCAGGGGTCTGGTTACAGGCAGGCAGATAGCCTGAGCCTAGCCGCTCCTCCCCCCTGCCAGCCAGGTCATCTGCATTTTCACTGACCATTTCCCTCTCCACCGATTGGTTCCCTGGATTCAAATTCAAACCCTCGGCCGTTACAGGAGCAAGGCCTGGATCCTGTCCCAAAGAGACACAGTCACCCCACAACAGGGTCTCGCAGCCAATATCCCGGAGAACCCCAACGGCCAGCCAGCCCGACCCCTCCTGGGTCTGCACAGGGATCTGGGCCATAGGCAGGGCGAGGGGCTTCGTCCCTGGGACCTTCACCCAGCTCACACAGGCCCTCAGCCTCTGAGGCTGCACCACCCGGGGCCTGACACCAGTTCTCGCCGTCCCAGGATCTCGCCGTCCCAGGATCTCGCCATCCCAGGAATGTCTCCCCATTGACCATCCCCTTCTGCTCCCACTGGGGGTCCAAGGGCCTGGCCCAAGGAAACTCCACACAGACATATAGGTTGGGACCAGGAGTGGGAGCCTGTCCACGTCCCCACCCATCTGGCTGACGGAGTCTATGGCCTTGGGACCCAGCAAGGGAGCTTGAACCAGGGGGACCCTGCGGAAAAGCCCCGGTGTCTAACCTCCAGCCTGCTCAAAGGCAGTGAGGTGGGCATCCACATCCCCCCCACTCCTTAACCAGGGGCAGCAATTTAGTCTCGAGGTTCCCTGCGGAACTGGCCCCCCGGGGTCTATCCCCACTCACCCCTGGGGGGTCCCCTAGGCCTCTCCGCTCCCCCACCGCCAGTTCATGCTGCTGCTGCTTCTGCAGCTCTTTCTCGGGCTCGCGCTGTCTCTCACAGTCCTCTTGCTCTCTTGGACTCAGCTCCAATCCCGTCCGTCTCTGATCCCCCGATGGGGAACCCGATCGTGAAGACCCCCGTCTGGTCGGGGACAGGAGTCTTGGGGGTGCCTGGCTCCCACTCCACCTGCTCCCAGATCCTGCTATAGCCCCATTTGGGGTCAGGAATCTGTCCCTGAGTGCGGTCATCCTCCTCCAGCTGCGCGATTAACTCTGCTTTGGTGAACTTTCCAATGCTCAACCCTCTCTTTCTGCACAGGGTTACAATGTCCTTCTTCAGGAGACAGTGACAGGCCGTCACTCCGCTCTTCCCAAGTTGTTGTGGACTCACAGGCCTGTGTGCTCTCAGCTCCCCACGGTTTCCAGGGAGAACTCCTAGTGTGCCAGCCCTTCTCGAGGTCACCACCTCTTTGCCAGGGTCAAGCTGCAGACTCCTCCGCCCCTGGGACCGCTCGCTGCAATCCCCAGGGGAACCCTGTTACTGCAAAAGTCCTTCTCTCTGGTCACACACTTCCAGGAGTTAACCTCCCCCTGAAACCGTCTCTCTCTGAATCTTCAGCACGCCTGGTCCCCGTCAATCCCCCTTCGTTTTACTGCTCCCCAGTCACTTACTGCAGGAAGTGCCATCCATGGGGTGCAGTACATCCCACCGCTGCCACCAGTTGTCACGGAGTCCCTGGGCGATGCTCTGGAACTGCTCCCCATGAAGCCAGGCAGGACTCTGGGGCAGTCACCTTCCTGTGAGCAGCCTGTCTTCAGGACACACAGCTCACACAGCTTCCACCTTCCTGGGTCTGACCTCGGAGCATTCAGCCTCCTCTGCCCCTCCGTGCGCTTCCCCCAGCGAGTCCGCCCAGGCAGGGCTCCTGGGGAAGCCAGAGGGTCCTGCCCCCCAACTCCGCAGTCAGACGGGACTCTCAGCCAGCCAGTAACACAGAGGTTTATTAGATGACAGGAACATGGTCTAAAACAGAGCTTGCAGGTGCAGAGAACAGGACCCCTCAGCTGGGTCCATTTTGGGGGGGGCAGTGAGCCAGACAACCCCGTCTGCCCTTCACTCCATGTCCCAGCCAGCCCCAAACTGAAACTCCCTCCAGGACCTCCTCCTCTGGGCTTTGTTCCTGTCCTGGGCCAGGAGGTCACCGGATTCCTTTGTTCTCCAACCCTTTAGCTCTCACCTTGCAGGGGGGAAGGGCCCAGGCCATCAGTTGCCAGGAAACAGGGTGTCGGCCATTCTCTGTGTCCAGACCCCTGCACACACCTGCCCTCTAGGGCTCTGCAATGATCATACACCCTTATCGCACCACCTAGATACTTAAGAACTTCATAGGGGAAACTGAGGCACCCCCACACTACTCAGAGGAAACATTAAGAACAGTCCCACTTCGTCACAGAGCCCCCGCCGGGCGTATGGACCAGCCCAGAGCCCCTGGCTAGGGCTTTATGGACCAGTCCAGGTGCCTTTGGGAGGCCTGCCAGGCTGGGGAGTTCCCTGGCCCCACACTGGGGAGAGACCAGAGGCCACCAGCAAGGGGCTGTGTGCCCCATTGGGCTTTGAACCCAAAGGAGCAGCTCCGCCCCTTGAGCCCCACAGAGCCCTGGGGGCTGTTGGTTCCTCTCCCAGGGCTCTGGGCCCCTGCCCCCAGGTGACGCCCTGGCTCTGGGTTCCAGGAGAGGCAGAACAGCCAGAAGAGCGACGGCGGGACCCCGGTGGAGGAGACGCCGCAGCCCTGCACCACGCCCGAGGGCCAGGCGCTGCGGGTGAGTGGGGGGCGACGCCCCAACGGCGCTGCTCTTCGACTGGCACCTGCGGGACGCGGCCACTGGGGGGCAACGAGAGCCCAGTGACCCGAGCAGCCGGGTCGCTTGGCCCAGTAGGGGGCAGCAGCATGTCGGGGGGCTGGGAGGGTGGGAGCTGGCTGGGGGCCCTTGGGACGCTGCGGGGGGAGGCCGTGCCCCAGCCCGGAATAGACCCCGCCTAACGGGGCGAGGCCCCACAGCAGGGCCCCGGGCGGGGGTGGGGCCGGGATTTTGAAAAATGAGGGCGTTTATCCCTGCCCAGAATGAGGTAACAACCCCCCCCACCCCGCTCCCCAGGGCTCCCCCCCCACCCCCATTCACCCTGGTCCATACACACAGAGGGCTCTGGCTATTGGCTCATACAGGGCCCAGTGGCTCCCTCTGGTGGCAGACGGTGACCATGCAACTTGGCCACAGCAGCCGCCTCCCCTGAGCAGGTGCTGCTGGACAGAGGGTTTGGTGAACCGTCCAAGGTGCAGACCCCAAGACGTGCACTTCTTCCCACGCCCGCTGTGGCCCCAGCACGCCCAGGCTTTGCCTTGCCCAGCCCCTCGGCACGAGCCGCGGAGCCGCGCTCCGGCCCTGCAGCGGCCGCCGTGGGCGGTCATTTCCTGGAACCCGTCTGCGGTTTGCTCCGCCCGGCGCCCGTGACTCTCCCGTGTCTCACCCTCTCGTTTTCCCTTTCCCGTGCTCTGCAGATCGTCCCCATCCCTGACACCCACCCCCTGCTGGTCTTCGTCAACCCCAAGAGCGGCGGGAAACAGGGGGAGAGGTAAGGGGGGGGTCAAGCAGAGGGGGCTCTTGGGAGCCAGAACTCCTGGGTTCTATTTCTGGCAGGGCGAGATGTGTGGGGTCTAATGGTTAGACATGGGGCGGGGCAGGGGGAGGCAGGGCTCCTGGTTTCTGTTCCTGACTCTGGAAGGGGAGTAGGATCTGCTGGGTCTGTGCAGAGAACAGGGAGCCAGGACTCCTGGGTTCTCTTCCCAGTTCTCTGTCTGACCTTGGGCAAGTCTCTCTCTGTCTGTCTGTCTGTGCCTCAGTTTCCCCACCTAATATGACGGATGGAGGGGTTTGGGAGGGTTGTTCCGAGGTTGCCGGGCAACAGTCTCATTATCGTGATGTCATTGCTCCACCCTGGTCTAAGGGATATGCCCCTGGACAGCCCCCCCCCACCTCCCTCCCCATGATCTAGACTGTGTCGGGGGGGGGGGTGTCCATGGCAATGCCTGGTGTGGGTTCTCGCTCCTGACGCTCCCCTCGTCTCCACGACCAGGGTGCTCCGGAAGCTCCAGTATCTCCTCAACCCGCGGCAGGTTTACAACCTGATGAAGGGAGGCCCGGCCCCCGGGTGAGTGAGAATTCAGGGGCCCCCGGGGCCCTTCGCTGGGGGTCTCGGCCCTGCCCCCTAGTGGACTCTTGCCCACATTGCAACACCACGGGGCAGCTCCACGGCATGAATGGGAGGGGGGTCAAAGGGCATCGGCCGAGGGAGGGGAGTCGGGGAGCCCAGGGCTGGGGTACCAGGGGGCTGCGGGTCGGGAGTGAGGGGCACCGGCAGGGCTGTCGGGGAGCCCAGGGCTGGGGTACCAGGGGGCTGCGGGTCGGGAGTGAGGGGCAGGGGCAGCGGCAGGGAGCCCAGGGCAGGTCAGGGGGTAACTAACCCTTGGGGAGGATCTGGCAGGGAATGGGGTGCGGGAATCCGGGCCCCGGCGCTGACCCAGCTCTGTGTCTCTGTTCGCAGGCTGAACTTTTTCCGGGACGTGCCGGATTTCCGGATCCTGGTGTGCGGCGGGGACGGCACCGTGGGGTGGATCCTGGATGCCATCGGTAGGTGGAAGCTGGAGGGGGGAGGGGGAGGGGCAGGAAACGGGGCCCGATTCTTGGCTGGGGCAGGAACCACTTGGACCCTGCCCTTGGAGGGCCAAGGAGCCCGCCCCCCCGCCGACCGTCCCTCTGTCCTTGCAGATAAAGCCAACCTGCCTGGGCGCCCCGCGGTGGCCGTGCTCCCGCTGGGCACCGGCAACGACCTGGCACGATGCCTGCGCTGGGGAGGAGGTGAGTGATGCCCGGGGGAGAGCTGGGCCCGGGGGTCTCCCTAGCCTGGCACCCGCCCCCCCAGGAGACCAACGGGCGCGGCCTGCCTAGCGACCCCCCACCCCCCGCTCAGCCCTATGGCCCCATCCAGCCAGGTGCCCCCCTGCCCATCTCTGCCCCCGGCCCCGCTTAGGGAGAGGCGGGGGGGGCGCCTGGCACTGTCCCCTCCCGCTGAGGCCGTGCCCCCGCCCCCAGGCTACGACGGGGAGAACCTGCGAAAGATCCTGAAGGACATCGAGAGCAGCAGCATCCTGCCCATGGACCGGTGGCTGGTGCAGGTGACCCCCGAGAACCCCGCGGAGAAGGGGGACCCCGTCCCCTACGAGATCATCAACAACTACTTCTCCATCGGCGTGGTATGGCCGGGGGTGGCTGTGGGGTCTGAGCCCTGGCACTGGCGGGGGGGAGGAGGGTGGCTAGAGCCCAGTATGGGGGGTGCGGTTGTGGGGGGCAGGATGGAGCCCCCAGGATGCGATGGGACTTCTCCCTGTCCCATGCTCCACATGCAGGAGCCTGGCTCGGTGTCACTCCCGTCTGGCCAGCATAGGAACCGCGGGGGGGGGCTGCTGAGCCCCCCCCCCCTTATCCGCGCTGGGCTCTGACTGCATCTGTCTCGTCTCCAGGACGCCTCCATCGCTCACCGCTTCCACCTCATGAGGGAGAAGTACCCTGAGAAATTCAACAGCAGGTGTGTGGGGCTGGGGGGGAGACGACGAGGGCAGGCGGGCAGGTGGGCATGGCAGGGGCTGGGCTGCCAGCCACGCTGTATCCTCGGGGGTTCCCGGAGGCACGGGGGCCCTGGCCTCCCGTGTGGATCCCGGCTGGGGCGCAGGGAAGCTCGGAGCGGCTGATCCAGCCCTTGGGGAGCCCGTGGGAGGCGGCGACTCTGGGTCCATGGCCTGGGCCTCGCCCATCGCACTGGTGACTCCCTGAGACGCCCCCCCCACCCAGCTGAGATGGGCTGGGAGCCAAAGCCAGCACCCTGCCCCCATGGCACCCCCTGCTGGGACGGCAACAGCCGGGCACTCCCCCCGCCCCCCCTTCCAGTGTCCTGCCTGCCCCCACGACACCCCCTGCTGGGACGGCAACAGCCGGGCGCTCCCCCCCGCCAGCGCCCTGCCCGCCCCCCCCTCCCGGTGCCCCCTGGTGTGGTTTGGTTTGTTCAGTTTTCCACCCATGGGTTGTGGGGCTGTTTCCTCTCCAGGATGAAGAACAAACTCTGGTATTTAGAATTCGCCACGTCCGAGACCATCTTCGCCACCTGCAAAAAGCTCAAGGAATATCTGAGCATTGAGGTGAGGGACGGAGCCCAGCGCTGCCCCCCGCCCCCTGCCCCACGCATGCCCAGGGCCCCCAGCCATCGCCCCCTGCTGGCAGAGCCCAGGGCTGGAGCATGAATTCTCTGCCTGGCCTGCAGGGCGAGCACCGGGTGGCCTCTCTGGGGTGGGAGCTGGTTTACGCAGGTCCCCGGTTGGTAACGAGGGCTCTGCCCCCCCAGTGCTGCGGGCAACCCCTGGACCTGAGTGGAGCCCTCTCGGGGGTCGCCGTCCTCAACATTCCCAGCATGCACGGCGGCTCCAACCTCTGGGGCGAGACCAAGAAGCCGCTGGGCGAGGCCCGGAACAGGGCCACGGGGAGCCAGCCCGAGGCCGTCACCGACCCGGAGACGCTCAAGACCTGCGTGCAAGGTGCGGAGCTGGGGGGCGGGGCCTGCATGCAAGGGGCGGGGCCGGGGGTGGGGGCAGGAGTGCCATGGGGGCAGGTGGGGGGCAGGTAGTCATCCCATGGGTGGAATTGGGGGCGGGGCCTCAGGTGGAGCAGAGGTGGGGCCTTTTCTGCCTTGGCCCCTCCCACTAAGTGGAGCTATTAGAGCCCCGCCTCCTTAAAGGCTCAGCACCCTATTGGGGGGCTGGGTCCATGAGGCGCTCCCCAGAGCAGGGGCCCACCTGCCACCCCCTGGCCCACGGAGCTGGTTGGGAGGGGGGGAGCCGGGTGTGGGGGCTGGGCTCACTCATCCCCTGGCCCTGGCCCCCCGGCAGCATGGGGGGGCCAACACTGACGGCCCCTCCCTCCCCCAGACCTGAGCGACAAGCGGCTGGAAGTGGTGGGGCTGGAGGGCGTGATCGAGATGGGGCAGATCTACACCGGGCTGAAGAGCGCAGGCAAGCGGCTGGCCAAGTGCTCGGAGATCACGCTGCGGTGAGCGCCGGGGGGCACCGGGGGCAGAGGGGGTGAGGTTCCCTGGGGGCAGTCAGCCCCCATGATCTTACGGGAGGCAGGCTTGGCCCTGGGCCCCGCCGCGTGTTGGGGAAGGTCCCAGCCCCCTGCGGTGGGCAGGGTTGGCGGGGGGCTCTGTGGGGCTGTCTCACACCGGGGTCTCCGCAGGACCCTGAAGTGCTTGCCCATGCAGATCGACGGGGAGCCCTGGATGCAGCCGCCCTGCACGGTAAGGAGCCGTATGTGGGTCCCCCCCCCCGCACCCCCCAGAGCCAGCAGTGGAGATCCGAGCCCCCTGCAGCTTTCCCAGCCCCTGCGAGAGGCCTCAATAGACCCCCCCCCCCCGCCCCGCCCGCCCTACCCTGCCAATCCGTCTTGGGGCGCGGAGGAAGCCGGGGCCGCCTGGTGTTGGGAGGGGGGCTGGGGGCCAGGGCAATCGGCTCCGCTACCTACCCCGGGCAGAAAGGGGCCCGTTAGGAGCGGGTGCGGCACCCGGGTGCCCCTCGCCTGCTGGTGGCATGGGGCCAGGGCTAGCAGGTGTTGGGGCGGTTCGGAGCCATGGGGCTGGGGTGCTGGCAGCCCCCCCCCCCCCCCATAGACAGGAGGTGCCATGGAGGGGTAGGTGCATTACTAGGGAACCTGCAGGGTGGGGGTTGTGTGGCTGGAGCTGGGGGAGGGGACGCTTCCCTGCCCACACCAGAACCCCCCCCAGCGTGTCCTTCCTCCCCCCACTCTCTCTCTTTCAGATCAGGATCACGCACAAGAACCAGGCGCGCATGCTCTTGGGCCCGCCCCCCCGCTCCTCCAGCTTCTTCGGCATCAAGAAGGGACCCCATGAGTCCTAGGGGGCATAGCTGGGGGCCAAGGATGCCCCCCCCCCGGCCCGGCCACCTTGGCTCTGAGCGGGGACCAGCCCAACTCCAGGGGCGCTGGGGGGTTTGGTTCCTGCCCCGCCCCCCCGGTGCAGCCTGGATGTCGCGTCATTTTGGGGGTGGGTGTCACGCCTGTGGCCCCACCAGCCTGGGCCCCTTCCCTGCCCGGGCCCCTCTGCTTGCTGTCCGCAGTAGCGAGCGGGGGGCGGGCGGGAGGCCTTGGTCTAATCCCCCACCCCCCGCTGCTGAGAGTGCTGGCCCCCACTGCCCACCCCCTCTTGGGTGTTTCTGCCCCATGGTGGGGAGGAAGGGGGCATCTGTATCTGCCCCTCCTGTGCATCTCTGGCCCCGGCGGGTGGGGTGGGAAGCAGCGTGCTGGGCCCCTGCGTACCCTACATTCCAGCCCCCCTATTTATTGCCCCCACAGTCCAAACTCCCACCCCCCTTTGAGATTTCAAGTGCCTCGTCTTACTAATAAAGGTTGGAGGTTTTTGTTCTCCCCCCCGCCCCATCGTGGTTGCTGTTCTGGGCACAGACCCCCGCCCCCCCCCCCCCCGGCCCGGGCCTCTGGCAATGGGCCATGGTTTTGACCCACCCGTCCTGCTGCCCATCCCCTGGGGTCAGAGGCGGGGCGAAGGGGGAGGGGGCTGGGCTCTAGGGCTCAGAGCACAGTGTCACAGGACACCTGGGTTCCTACTCCCAGTTCTGGGCGGAGGCGAGGTCTGCACAAGGTTCCAGGACGCCTGGGTTCTATTCTAGTGATTGCAGGCACATCCCTGCCCCCTGCTGGAGGTGAGTGCGGAGCCGGACCTATAAGGCAGGGTGGGGGGGAGCTGACTCCTGACTATCCCATGCCCCCTCCCCCCCTGCACAGCCAGCCCTGCCCCCCCAGGATTCACCCAGCACCTTCCCTGGCAGGGACAGAACCAAGCAGACGCGGGCAGGAGTCTGAGTGTTTAATAGCTGATAAGGACGAGGGCACCTGAACCCCCCCCCCCACAGGGTGCCAGCTGGAGCGGGGAGGGCTCCCTCCTTCCCCCCGTGCTGGGGGTGCAGGGCATCCCCAGCCCCCACCCCGAATGGCAGGGGCAGGGTCCTTTCGGGGGGCGTCACTGGCTCTAGACCACGTTGCCTCTGAGCAGGGGGCTGCTTTCGCCGGTGGGCACGGTGCTGAAGGCCTGGCGCAGGAAGAGACGCAGGGCGGCGCGGTCAGGTAGCCAGGCCCGGGGCAGAGGGCTGCGGGCGGGGCCTGCGGGCAGGGGTCTGTACTTCACACGCCTGCCAAGGGGCAAAAAGAGAGGGGGGGTGTCATACCTGGCCAGCTGGGGCCCAGGGCTGCCCCCCCCCCAAAAAAAACCCCACCAGCTGGGGCCTAGCTTCCCAGAGGGCAGCCCACAAAGCAGGAAGATGGGTTAGCCCCAATTCTGCCACTGATGTACTGTGCCTCAGTTTCCCCCCCATAACTGGGAGCTCATAACCCTCCCTTTGAGCAGCGGGGAAGCTCTTCGGGGCTGCGCCTGGTGCAATGGGGCCCTGATCTCAGCCCGGGGATGCTGGGCAGCCCGGTGCTGCTGGCCTGTAAAGCTGGGCCGGGCTCTGGGGTGGCTCCGTTTGGCACCCCGGCTCTGGGAGCAGCGGGGCCTGGCACAGCCCCGGTGTCTGAAGCGGGTGGGGGCTGGTCTCACCTGTAGGCGTAGGACACGGTGCCCAGGGCCACGGCCACCAGCATGAGCCCCACGATGAGTGTGATCCTGGGCGCGGCGGGCTCGGCACCTGCAGGGCACAGACGCGGGCAGCGGTGAGGTGGGGCCGGGGCTGCACCCAGCAGGACGGGGCCAGCCAGCCTCTCCGTTACCCCTCTCCGGGCTGGGGTGTCTTGGAGACAGCTGGGCCCCAAACTCCCCAGAGCTCGGGGGGGGGCTGGCTCAGGCCCCGTGAACAGCTCAGTGTGCAGCCGTGAGGGGGTCGCCCCGCCCTGCACAGCCCCCCGCCCCTGCAAACCCAGCCCCTACCTCGGATGCTGACTTGGGTGCTGGCGACGGCCAGGCTGGCAGGGTTGGCCAGCGAGACGTTGAGGCAGTAGAGGCCGCTCTGGTTGAAGGCCTGGCGCAGCACCAGCTGGCAGGCGGGCGCCGGGGGCACGGGGCTGCAGATGCTCTGCTGGGGCGTGAGGCACGTGGGGTCCAAGACGGTGGTGCAGACCTCTTCTGGCAGGCTGGGGGGGTGGGGGGAGAGGGCAGGTAAAGCGTGGCCACGGGGGCACCCGCAGGAGGTGGGATGGGCCAAGTGCCCCTGGGAGCCAGGCTCGGCAGGCGTGGGGGGCGGGACGATGCTGGGGGTGGCTTGGCCCAGGGGATCTCCCCCAGCACGTGGCGGAGCAGAGCCCGGCTTCGAGGTTCTGCTGCAGGCCCCGGGGTGGGGGTGGGGGTGGGGGGATTGGGGCATGAAGCCACCCCGCCAGCAGGAGCCATGCCCGTCCCGATGCCGCCCCCCTGGTGCCCCCTACCTCCCCTGGCAGGTCACGGTGAGCTCCACGGCGCTCTCGCCCACCGCCGGGGCCACCTGGACGATCTCCATGCTCTCGATCCCCTCTGCAACGGGCAGGCGTTAGGGGGGGCATGCGCAGCCGGGCCCTGCCCCGAGACTGTCCCCCACCCAGCCATGGCCACCCCGGGAACCAGCCTGCCCCCTCCAACCTGCTCCCATGGAAATGGCCCAGCAGAGGGGCCGGGGGCTGGCCCAGAGCCTAGTGTCCATCGCTCTGGTCCAGATACAGGGGCTGGAATGGGAACGGCTGGGGGGCTCCCTGCACTGTGCCCCATTCCCAACCACATGGGGGGGCAGGGCAGCCCCCCCAGTCAGGGTGAATCTCAGGCCAGGCCTTAGTGCAGACTAACCCCCAGGGACCAGGGAGCCCCCAGATTTCACCAGCCGGCCCCTGCCCCGAGCCCAGCCAGGCTGGGATGGCCCCTCCCAGGCCCAGAGCTTTGCAGCTTGACACCGCCCTGCGGCCGGACTGAGCCGGCTGCGGTGGAGGACGCCCCACATTGCTCGGGGCCAGGGGCTCGCTGGGACCCCGGGCTGGGGGCAGCCCCCCGAGCGCAGGCCACGCCACGTCCCCAACTCACGGACGATCTCCAGCTCTGTCGAGAAGGTGCCGTATCGGTACAGGACGCAGCCGGCGGGCGCCTGCCGCTTGGCCAGGACAAGAACCTCGGGGGTGGCAGGATCCACGGTGCCGACAGCCACGTCTGCGGGGAGATAAGGGGCTGAGAGAAGGGAGACCCCCCCGGGACCGGCCCTGCCCACCCGGTGCGACCCCTGGGTCACGGCCACCCCGCCCGGGGGACGCCCAACATTGTCCAGCTCTCGCCCACGTTGACATGTTGGCAGCTGGGCCTGGGACCACGCTGCCCCCCCAGGCCAGGCACAGCCGCGACCTGCTGCCTTCCACCCCCTGGGCCCCCGTGGCGCTTGGAACCACAGCCAGGGCCCCATATCAGGCTGAGCCGAGCCTCCCTGGTCTGGGCCGGGCGCTGACCAGTGTCAATCCCCAGGCAGCCCGGGCAAGGACCCTGCCCCCCGCAAACTGAAATCGAGCCCAAGCTGGACCCCTGAAATCATTGGGGGGTAGGGGGGTCTTTTGGGTCAGCCCCGTGGGACCCCACCTATACAAGGCGAGCACCCACCTGCTGCTTCCGAGCTAGTGTTGGCCACGATTCCTGCCACGCTGGCCGGCGGGTTGGCCACGGAGGACGCAGATGCTGGTGGCGAGGTGCCCGGCGGGTTGGCCACGGAGGACGCAGACGTAGGCGGCGAGGTGCCTGGCGGGTTGGCCACGGAGGACGCAGACGTAGGTGGCGAGGTGCCCGGCGGGTTGGCCAGGGAGGACGCAGTCGTAGGTGGCGAGGTGCCCGGCGGGTTGGCCACGGAGGACGCAGACGTAGGTGGCGGGGTGCCCGGCGGGTCTCCAGCGGCAGAGACGGAGGCAGGGAGTGGCGGATCCACAGAAGCCACAGCCAGGTCTGAGCCAGCGGCGCCGACAGTGACCACGGACCCGGGTGCCACGGCGGGCACGGTGCTGGTTTCCAAGGCGGGGGTGGGAGCCGTGGTACCGCCAGCAGCCGAGGTCACAGCACCGGGCAGGGTGGCACCCGTGCCGGGCACCACGGGGCTGGGAGGGACGGAGGCTGTGCCGGCCGTGGGCGTCACTGGCTCGGCCGTGGCGGTGGGCACTGTGGGCAGAGAGTACGAGAGCTGCAGCCGGTTCCGGGCTGGCACCCGCAGCCCAGCCCAGGGACACGTTCACCACTTACCGATGCTCAGCGGCTGGCCCGGTGTCTGCGTGGGGCTCCCGCTGGGCGCCAGGCTGGCTGGAGCCGAGGTGGAGGTGGGCTGCCCTGGGGGGACCGTGGTGGGGTCCACGACCGGTGCCGGTGAGGTGATGCCGCAGGCCACGGGGATGGCAGCCTGGAGCACCACGCGGGGCCGGAAGGTGCCAGGCTCCAGGTAGGTGTGGGTGACGGTGCGGACGCGGGAGAGGAGGGTGCCGCTCTGGTCCCCGAAGTCCCAGGAGTAGGAGACGTCGGCGGCCTGCAGGTAGTGGCTGGGGTCGTGCAGCCGGACGCTGAAGGCCACGGCCCGGTTCCGCACGAAGCGCCGGTCGCCCCCGTCCACGTCCAGCACCTGGGCGATGTCCACCGCGAAGGGCACCTGGTCTGGGGAGTGGGGGTCAGGGAGGCTCCTTTATGGAAGGGCCCCCCTGCCCCTGCAGACCCGGGGGCCCCCTGCTCCCTGGAGCCCCACAGACCTGGTGCCTCCCTGCCCCCAAGGACCCTGGGGTCCCCCTGCCCCCAAGGACCCTGCCCCCTGGAGCCCCACAGATCCCAGGGCCCACTGCCCCCACAGACCTGGAGCTCCACAGACCTGGTGCCTCGCTGCCCCCACCGGCCCAGGGCCCCCTGCCCAGGTTCAGGCGCACACAGGGCTCCTAGGACCTGCTCCGTGCCCCAGTAACGCCCCCCCGACCTGCCCGGGGAGCTGCTCTGGGGCAGGGGGTGAGCAGAGCCAGCGGAGCGAGGCCGTGGCCACGGGATGGGGCAGGGAGGCGGAGGAGGAAGGGGGCCAAATGGAGCCTGCGGTGCCCAAGCCGCCTGGTGACGCATGTGAAACCCGTCCAGGCCCCCCCGCCCAGCAGCCCCCGGCCGGTCGGTCGCCCCCCAGCCCTGCCCGGGCCTCACCCGTGATGCTGAACTGGGACGTGGCCCTGCCCATGGGGATGAACTTCCGGCGCCCCCGGTAGTGATAGACCTGGACGTCCATGGCGTAGGAGCCCAGGGCCACGCCGGCCGTCTCCACCGTCAGGAGCGAGGAGGGGCCGTCTACCACCTGCCAGTACTGCCCTGTGGGGGGCAGGGGGAAGGTCAGGGTGCAGCCAGGGAGGGAGCAGGGGGTGCAGAGCTGTGGGGGCCGGGGCACAGAGACTCCAGTTCTTACTGGAGAGGGTCCTGCAGCATGGCCAGGGCGGGGGGGCTAGTTGTTAGAGCAGGGGGCTGGGAGCCAGGACTCCTGGGTTGTATTCCCAGCTCTGCAAGTGAGTGTGACTGGGTCTCGCTCTGTGCCTCAGTTTCCCCACTGAGAGGAAATGCTGCGGGAAGTCATTGGATAATGTTTGTTTGGTGCTTTGAAGAGTGGAAGATGCCGAGGGCTATTGTGGGGCCTGGGGCCAAGCCTCAGGCTAGCGCTCCCCATGGGGCGCCGGGGGCCAGCTGTTCGTGTGGGACGGAGGCTTCTGCCATGGCCCTGCCTGTGCCAGGGGGTCCGGGGGGGTGGGTGGCAGGTGCAGGGGACTGGCTCTCACCCCAGGTCTGCCAGACGTAGACGAACTTGCTGCGCTTGCCCCGGGCGCTGGGAGGGAAGAGCTGCCCGTCGGGGAAGACGCCACCAGGGCCCTCGCCTGGCTCCTCTGGGAAGACGGGGTCCCCCCGTCTCACCTGGGTACCTGCAGGAGCGAAGGGGGCAGTTAGTGCTATCCTGGCTCGGGGAGGGAAAGGGGGAGGGGTCTAGTGATTAGAAGGGGGCAGCTGGGAGCCAGGACTCCTGGGTTCTATCCTGGCTCGGGGAGGGAAAGGGGGAGGGGTCTAGTGTTTAGAAGTGGGGAGCTGGGAGCCAGGACTCCTGAGTTTTAGCCCTGGTTTTATCGGGGGGGGGGGGGGCTGGGATCCCAGACTCCTGGGTTCTATCCTGACTCTGGGAGGGGGTGTCTCTGCTTTGCTGCCCCCCCCTTTCTGGGGATGGACAACCAATCAAAGGTGCAGCCCGCAGGGCTCTCTCCCTTCCCCCACCCTTCAGCTACCAAAGCCCTTTACACAGGAGGGGAGGGGGCTGGTCTGATGAGGGGTGGGATGGGGTGCAGCTTGATCTGGAGATTGGGGGCAGAGCTAATTGCCAGATCGGGCTGACGTGGGGCATGAACTCCTGCAGCAGGGCCCAGAATCCCCTGCCCCCAGACGCCTGGCAGCGCCATGTGCCCTCCCCCACATGCTGGGCATGGCCCAGGGGCCGCCCAGCCAGAGACGGACCGCCCCCCCCCCCCGCCCTGATCTTGTATACAAACCTCCAGATTCTGGGGTCTTGAGATTTGCAAAATGGGGGATCTATCCCTGGCTCTGGGAGGGGAGTGGGAATGGGGTCTAGTGGTTAGAGCAGGGGGGCTGGGAGCCAGGACTCCTGGGTTCTCTCCCCAGCTCTGGGAGGGGAGTGGAGTCTAGTGGTTAGAAAAGGGGGGTCTGGGAGCCAGAACTCTTGGTTTCTGTTTCAGCTCTGGGAGAGTAGTGGGGTCTAGTGGTTAGAGCAGGGGGGGCTGGGAGCCAGGACTCCTGGGTTCTGTTTCCAGACCTGTCGGGGGAGGGGATTGCCTTAGGGGCAGCCAGAGCTGGTTCTGCCCTGCCCCCACCCCGCCACACTGCCCGGCCTGGGAGCAGGCTGGAAAGGGGGCAGATCACTGCTGGGCAGGCAGATCCTAGGGGGCTGAGGGCAGCTGCCGTTGGGCGGATGGAGCAGGGAAATGGGGGGCATCAGCACATCGGGGAACCTCCTGGCACCGGCAGCACCTGGGGGTGGGTGTCCAGCCCCACAAGAGGGTCCTTTCAAATCCAGGGGACGAATGCGGGCGGCTTTCAAGGCCGCTCCCTATGGAAATACCAGATTCCATGCCCCCACCCTATAGAAATCCTAGACCCACTGCCACTCCCATATAGAAATATTGTGCGTACAGCTCCCCCATGGAAATATGAGGTATCCCCCCACGCAATAGTCTCCGCCCCACGTCCTGCTGAAATACTCCATACTCCCCTGCCCGCCCTCAGAAATACCGGGGGGCTGGGGGGGGTTAGAGCCACGGCCCCTCCCCAGCTCCGGACGGGCCCGTTGCTCTGGGTGCGAGTCGCCATCGGGGAACACGGCCCCCAGACGGGCGCTGTGCTGGGCGGGGCACGTCGCGGGGGGGGGCTCACCGTCCACGGTGCAGTCCTGGCTCCACACGACCCGGCCGTCGGGCAGCACCGTCTGGTTGCCGGGAAAGCGCAGGGCGATGGCGAAGGTGGCCCGGGCGCCCGTCATGGTGGGGGCGTCGTTGCTGATGTCAAAGGTCACGGGGCCGCCTGGGAGGGAGAGGGGAAGGCAGCCAGCTGGTGGGGCGCAGATTGGGGGAGGGGTGCAGCCCCCCCCCGGTGTTTCCAGCTTCTCACAGGGTGAATCCTTCATCCCTAAACCCGCATCTCTGCCGGTGCCCCTCACTCCCGACCCGCAGCCCCTGCTAGCCCAGCCCTGGGCGCCCCCCAACCCAGCTCTGCCGGTGCCCCTCACTCCCGACCCGCAGCCCCCTGCTAGCCCAGCCCTGTGCTCCCCCCAACCCAGCTCCGCCGGTGCCCCTCACTCCCGACCCGCAGCCCCCTGCTAGCCCAGCCCTGTGCTCCCCCACAGCTCTACCGTTGCCCCTCAGGCCCTACCCGCAGCCCCCTGCTAGCCCAGCCCTGGGCGCCCCCCTTCCCAGCTTTGCCGGTGCCCCTCACTCCGGACCCGCAGCCCCTGCTAGCCCAGCCCTGTGCTCCCCCACAGCTCTACCGTTGCCCCTCAGGCCCTACCCGCAGCCCCCAGTGGCACAGCATTGGGCTCAGAGCGGCCAGCCCCTACCTTTCCAGCAGTTCTGCTGCCGGGGGTCGCCCTCCTGCCAGCGGGGGTACAGCTGGGAGTTCCACGACCCCTCAGCCAAGGGCTGTCGGTTCCGTCGGTCACTCCCCTGGCCTCTGCTGCCGGCCCCTGGAGAGAGACGGGATCCGAGATCCAGAGCTGGAAGAATCGCGGGGGGGATGACCCAGTTCCTGAGCCCAGCCGGCAGGATCAGACCCTGGCCCGAACCCCACCAGGGCGTTCAAAGACCCATCCCTGGCCAGGGTGGATCAGGCTAGAACAGAGCTCGAGTGTTCCCCAGAGGCTGGCGTGGAGGGCTTGGGGGGTGGGGGCTAGAACCCAGGACTCCTGGGTTCTGTGTGGAGATCTGGGTGGGGAGAGGTGTCTTGTGGGTTAGAGCGGGGAGGGGAAGGGGCAGGACTCCTGGGTTCTGGCCCCAGCTCTTGTGTGGAATATGAACGAGGTGCTTTGCGATCCACGATGGGAAGGCTGCAGGGGGGCAGGGCAGATAATTCCCCACAAGGAGGATGGTGGGAGATTCGCTGCCCCAAAGCACTGGGCATGGTCCCTGCGACCTGGGCACCACCTGCCATCCCGGCAGCGTGGGCAAGGGGATTCCACCCGAGGCATCTCCAGGCCCCAGCAGACAGGCTCAGCCCCGCAGGCCCCCAGGCTCCTCCAAGCCCCGCTCCATGGGGCTCCATCGCCGCACCAGCTGGGGGGTGGCTCCACCCTGCACCCAGCCTGCCCACAGCCCTCCCACGGCCTGCAACCCGGCTGGCTGCAGGGAGCATGTGACGGATCTTCCACTCGGCACTTGGGGCTCCAGGCAAAACCCCTCACATGGGCCTCTAAATCCTCCGCAGAGCCCTTGCATGTGACTCTCAGCTGAGTCCCTGGTGCAGGATGCTCCAGCCAGCGCAGGGTTAATGCACCCCCCCTGCATCTCCACTCAGTGGGGAGGGGGAGAGTCCCAATCACCCCCGGACCAGGCAGCCTCTCTGGGTGGGAGGGGGGATGGAGCATGCCCCTCTGTATCACTCCTGGATAGTGTGACCCACTGGGGGTGAAGAGAGGGGGGTCCAGTGGCTGGAGAAGGACCGGGGCTGGGAGTCAGGACTCCTGGGTTCTCTGCCTGGCTCTGTGAGAGGAGTGAGGGTTAGAACAGGGGGACTGGACTCCTGGGGGCTAGTCCCAGCTCTGGGGCTGACTGATTGTATGACTTGCGTCATGTCCCCATCTCCCTTCGTGCCTCAGTTTCCCCAGCTGTAAGGTGCAGGGAATGCCAGTGACCCTATTGTGAGGCTCAGCACCTGGCAGTGAAGTGCTTTGGGATGCTCGGGCAGGGAGGGGAGACTTCCCAGGGAAATGGTCTGACTTGCAACCCCCCACACCCTGCGCCCCAACCAGACGTGGGGCCAGACAGGCAGCCCCCCCACAGTGTCGCTCCACTGGGAAGTGAGGTTTCCAGGGGGGGCTCCCTGCTGCAGACAGGCCCTAGGGGAGACCAGCAAGGGTGAAGGACAGAGGGCCGGAGAGTCAGCTGCACCCTGAACCTGCCCCCTTAGGGGATCCCCCCTGCGAGCCCCTTGGCCAGGTGTCCAGATCTCGATGGCCCAGTGGAGACCGCCCCCCCCCCCCCCCGCGGCGGGTGCAGTGTTAATTCTCAGCACAGGGCAGGGGGTCTGGGAGGAGGCAGCAGGGTCAGCTACGGGGGGACTGCAGGAGGGCAAACAGCAGGGGGCAGATGCCTGGCTGCAGGGGTCAGTAGGTAGGTGAGGGGAAGGGTCCTTGCAGCAGTAGGTTGGGGCTGGGGGAGAGGGGACATCCCTGTGCCTGGCACAGCGCAAGGAGCTGTACGAATATTACTCGGCAGCTGCTGCCCCGTCTCCTCCCCATCAGCCCCAGGAGCAGCAGAGCAACCCGCAGCCGCAAAGAGTGACCAGGCCCCCAGGCTCCCTCCTCAGTATGGGGATGGGTGTGAGCACGGTGGGTTCCCCCTCTGGGTACCCCTCCCCGATTTAGCCCCCCACATGCATGGAGCAGGGCGCGGCCCCATTCCCATCCTTCCCAGATGCTGGGCCTAGCGTGGGGGATTAGCAGGAGCTATGAGCCAGCTCCCCACGCGGTTCGGCTTTACCGCTACCCTCCCCCCCGCCCCCCCCCGGCCCTCATTAATCTGGCAAGACAATTCCCAGCGGGGTGGGGACGCATCCCTGCTCCGGCCCGGCCTGGGGGAGACACTGGGGCGAGGCGGGTTAAACCCACCGCAGCACCTGGCAGCACCAGCTCAGAACCGGGCCGGAGGGAGCCCAGCCCATCTCCCTACGCAGCCGCTCGGGGGCAGCCGACGGACGGTGGGAGGCTGGTGCTGCCCCGGGCAGTCCCCGGCCCGGCTCTGCAGGCTGGCCTGGCGCAGACAAGCTTTGAGGCAGGGGAGGTCGGGGGTAGGCAGGCCGGGCAGTGGGTTTGGCCATCGTCTGGGTTGTGGAAATAATGGGGATGGGTGAGGGGCAAGGGGGAGGCCCCGGAATAGTCTTGCCCCGGGTCCCCAGTGGGCCAGCACCGTCTCTGTTCACTCTCAGCCCGCGGGAGCTGACCCAGCCATGGGAGTCTGTCTGTCCATCTGTCTGTCTCCTCTGCAGGGGAAAAAACCCTCTGGACGCCTAAAGGGGGCACATTAGATCTGGAATCGCTACGGGGGGGCTATAAGGGATATTCCCGTTCTTCCCCCACACACGCATGCTCCGTGGCAACTTTATAGCCGTTTGGCTGACTCCCACCCACCCCTGAACGGGACTTTAAGGTCCCTTAACATTTTAGCATCACTGCATCCAAAAGCACCTATCACCCCCCGCCATCCGGAGAAACGTGCTCCCTCCTGCAGGGATGGATCTGGGGGTCTGGGTCAGTTAATGAAGCTACATTAACCCAACAGGGCTCTTCACTGCCCCATTTGCATACCAGACACGCACCCCCCTGCCCCGACCCATCTCCCATTCAGCTGGGACCATCCTCCCCACACAGCAATCTGGGAAGGGGAGAGGGGGTGTCACTAAGTTTGATATGCCCAGTGTGACCCCCTGATCTAGGACATGGCAGGTAAATGCCCCCACTGACCCCCAAGGGTATCAGAGAATCCCCCCCCACACACACTCCTTGAGGCAGATGGAGATTCTGGGGTTTTATGGGTACCAGCTCCAGCGTTTTGGAGTCGGGAACAACGCGTGACAGGGATTGATCCTGCCTTGGCTGGGGGTGGGTCAGATGGGGCCCTAGAGATCCCGCCTCCAGGCCCTTTGCTAACCCCAAGGCCCGGGCCCCTACTCACTGCGTTGAGCTGCAGTTGCAGCCAGAAGGGCCCAGGCAGCCACCAAGTACCAGCTGGTCTGCATCTCCCAGCCCGTCCTTCGCACCCGCCCCCCGCGCTCCTGGACCCCCTCGACGGCAGAGAGGCGAAGCATCCTAGCCGCCCTGTATAAGAAGGCACCCTCATTTGCATAGCCCCGCCCCCTTGCACAACCTCAGGAAAATCTCATTCCCCCCCAACCAGCAGTGGGGCGTGTGGGTGAGATCCAGTCAGAAGTTTGTGTTTCTAACACAATGGGGCCTCACTAGTTTTGCCTCCAGACAGAGCCTGGAATTTCACGGGGAGAAGAACAGACACGGGTTTCCGCTCTGACAAGAAAGCGTCTCTAATGATCACAGGAGGGACGAGTAACCCGTGATGCAACTTCACTACAGGGTCTTGGGGTGAAATTACAAGTCACTCCAATGCTGAGCAAGGCAGATTCCACTTAGCTCATGGCATCCGGCTGCTTCTATTCACCCTCTCCCTGATACAGGAGCGAGGAGACGGGCAGCGCATTGAAAACTGATCAACAGAAACATAACACACACACACACACACAAAGAATTAGCGGGTGGAACTCACTGCTACAGGATAACAACAAAGAGTCCAGTGGCACCTTAAAGACTAACGGATTTATTTGAGCATAAGCTTTTGTGGGTAAAACCCCCACTTCTTCAGATGCATGGAGTGAAAATTACAGCTGCAGACATAACTATACTGGCATATGAATAGATGGGAGTTGGAGAACCCGGGTTGATGTAGGGACTGTGCGGTTTGGCCAATGTACATGGCAGAGGAGCAGGTACCCGTCTCGCTCTCTCTGAGGAAACAGATTGACAGAGCGAGACGGGTACCCAGAAATCTCCTACTACAGGACAGGCCCAACAAGGAAAATAACAGAATGCCACTGGCCATCACGTAGAGACCCCACTTAACACCTCTCCAGTGCATTATCAATGATCTACAACCTATCCTGGAAAACAATCCCTCACCCTCCCAGACCTTGGGAGATAGACCAGTTTTTGCTTACAGACAGCCCCCAACCTGAAGCAAATACTCACCACACCACAGAAACACTAACCCAGGAACCAATCCCTGTAACAAACCCCGTTGCCAACTCTGTCCCCATATCTACTCTAGCGACACCATCAGAGGAGCCAGCCACATCAGCCACACCCTCAGGGGCTCGTTCACCTGCACATCTGCCAATGTGATAGATGCCATCCTGTGCCAGCAATGCCCCTCTGCCATGGACATTGGCCAGACTGGACAGTCCCGACGTAAAAGAATAAATGGACACAAATCGGACATCAGGAATGGTAACTTACAAAAGCCAGTGGGAGAACACTTCAATCTCCCTGGCCATTCTATAACAGATTTGAAAGTAGCTAAACTTGAACAAAAAACCTTCAGAAACAGACTGCAAAGAGAAACAGCAGAACTAAAATACATTTGCAAATTTAACACCATTAATTTGGGCTTGAATAGGGACTGGGAGAGGCTGACTCATTACAAAAGCAGCTTTGCCTCTCCTGGAATTGACACCTATTATTGGGAGTGGACCTGATCGAATTGGCCCTGTCAACACGGGTTCTCCGCTTGGGAGGTCACTCCTGTCTCTTCATGTGCCAGTATATTTATGTCTGCAGCTGTAATTTTCACTCCGTGCATCTGAAGAAGTGGGGTTTTACCCATGAAAGCTTATGCCCAAATAAATCTGTTATTCTTTAAGGTGCCACCGGACTCCTTGTTGTTTTTGTGGATACAGACTAATGCGGCTACCCCGCTGATACTTGCTCCAGGATACTGAAGCCAGGCACTTGCGTTCCAGTGGTACGTCCTATAACACTAGTGACATAGATCTGGCCAACATACAGAGCTTCACCTGTTTAATTTAAGGTGTGATTTAAAGCCTCTCTAATTAAAGTGATGCAATTGTATCTGTGGACACTTAAAAAGGGCTTTAAACCCGGCTTATAGCGGTTTAGTGCGTCTGTGCTTGTAGACGCAAACTAAACCGACAGATCCAGTCGTAAATTTCTAGATGAGGGTGCATACGGGGATGGGGGGTGTTTGGTGTCACGAATCCATTCTCAAATCAATTGCCATTAAACCAGCACGACTCCAGAGTGCTCAGTTAGCTTGTGAACATAAAGGAAAGACACGTCTGATCACCCCGGTCCGTGGGGTGAGCTCTAGGCCAAGCAAGGGAAACCGGAACTGCCAGTTAGTAGAACAAGGGCAGGTAATTTGAGGGACCCCAATTTACTGATTTGGTTGAGAACCGACCCCGAATAGAACTATTGCTGGGACTCGTTACGTTGCAGTTATCATGTCACTTTGCCTGGCCATAAACCTTCCCCTGGCCCTGTTTGCACCCAACCATCACAGCCTGGGGCGAGCCGGAAACTGACCAACATGAAACTGACTAGCCTGTGTTCCTCCCATACACAGCATCAGCATCAGAGCTGCCAGCCCTGCAGGGAGCTGGGGGTGTCGAATGGACCCACAGGAGGAGTTTGGGACTAGGGAGTGGAATCAAGCTGCTGTGGGATTTTTGGTGGGTCCCTGAAGTGAGGCACAGGAGAGAGCTGCATCTGGGGAACTGGGCAGCGGTGCGGTAGCCCAGATGTCTGGATAGGAAGCCTTGGTCTGCTCCGACCTCCATTCAAGGGAACAGGAACTTTGTACCTGTTGTAAGCAAACAAGTCACACTAAGGAAATACCTGATGGAAATACCATTTCTGCTCCAGACAGGAAACTGACCCGGCAGGCCCCAAAATCTGCTACTGCTCAGCAAAAAGGGCAGCAGAATACATGTCAAATCCTGTTCTGAACCCTGGTAAGCTCTCGGCCTTGGCAAGACATTGTAGCAGTGAATTCCACACGTTAATTGTGTGCTGTGCAAAAGGTATTGGTAACACGGGAAGGGAATTTGTTTTTGAAATGTATTGTTTTGAATCCAGGTGTGTCCCTTTAATAAAAGGAACAAATTGGGAGGGATAATTCACAATGGTTATTGAATATGACCTAGATCATTAGAGGTACTTAGAAGCCGAGCTCCCATTGATTTTAATGGGAATTATGGGCCTAAATACCTTTGCAGATCTGAGCCTATGTGTTCAGGATATTATCCTGCTAAGAAAATGATTTCTGGGTAACTCCTCCCCCAAACACCAGACATATCAGCAAAATCCTGTTTAATAAACCCATGGCCCAAGTTTCCCCTGTGACAGACTGTGTTCCTGTGTTCACCACTTTTACAAGACTGTGATAAATTTTGTACAAAGTATGCCTTGTGAGGTAGCATTTGAAAACTCATAATTCACTGATCATTATTGTCCTGGTAAAATTGGTGTGGCAACGTTGTATGTAAAGTTATACGCTTCCACTGTATGATGTTACTAAAGCATATTTCAAATCTGGGGAAGCAGCCCAAACAAGTTCCTTAGAGACAAAAAGGCAAATTGATGCCTGAGCCAGGTGTCAACAAAATCAACTGGACTATCACCTGATTAAGCAGCCGTTCTTTGGCAGGAAGAAGGATGTCAGTGAGAAATTTACATCTTGGCAAAGACCAGATTTGCTGTTGCCTGAACCCCAGTTGGAAATGATTCTCAAAGAGGATGAAAAGATATAAAAATGAGAAACAGAGCCCCCAAAGCACGTCTCTCCCCTCATCTCTACTCACGGTTTCAACAACGTTTGAAAGACAAAGGAAGCATCGGTGGACTGGGGAGGGGTCCTGGCCAAAGGAATCCAGCCAGACTGCTGTGAGCATGTGGTGAGAGAAATCCATTTACTTTAAGTTCACGTGGCTCGTTAAGTTGGGTATTAGTTTGCGTTTTACCTTTTATTTCTTTGTAACCAATTCTGGCTTTTATGCCTCATTCCTCGTAATCACTTAAAATCTCTCTCTCTGTGGTTAATAGATGTGCTTTCTTGTTTATCTAAGTCAGTGCGTTTGGACTGAAGTGTTTCGGAACCTCCCTTTAAGCTAACAGGGGGTGTGCATAGCATTTGCTATTAATGTAATGATGGACTTTCTTTGAGCTTGTGCTGCACACAAGGAGAGAGCTGGGCAGAACAAGACGCACATTTCTGGGGACAAGTCTGGGACTGGCAATTTGCTGGCATCACGCTGCAACGTAAGCACTGATATATTCAGCTGGCAGTGATCTGGCACGCTAGAGGCTTTGTGAACAGACCAGGAGTGGTTGTTCTCACTGCGACGCAGTGTAAAAGGCACTCCAGATTCAAAAGTTGAGGGGACACAGCTGTCCATCAGTCCAGATTGTACCGTGGGGAATGTCACAGCCCCCTTCGCAGAACTACATAAAGTTTAATATTTGGAAGAACTCAGGTCACATTCCATTAGCTCATTGGTCACTTATTCTTGTAGCAGAGATTTGGTTTGACCAGATTCAAAGTGAATGGATTTTATTTATTCTAAGCATCAGCCAGATTGTGGGTGGAGTATGGTCTAGTGGTTAGAGCACAGGCTTGTGCATCAGGACTCCTGGGTTCTATTCCCACCTCTGAAAGTGAGGTCTCATGGTTAGAGCAGATGATGGCGTGTCAGCCTAAGCCCAGCTTTACTACTGTAAGACAGGGGGCAAATCACTTAACGCTTCTGCACCTCAGTCTTTCCACCTTAAAATGGGTCTTTTTATTATGTGCATTGCAGTAGTGCCTGGGGTGCAGTCATGAACCATTGCGCTAGGTGCGGTACATACCCACTGCAAAATACCAGCCTGTCCCTGGAGAGCTTACATCTACCTCTTAGGAAGATTGTGAAGCTCAAGTCATTAATATTGGGTGAAGTATTTTGAGATCTTCAGAGACAAGCCTCAGGGAAGCCCAAAGCAGAGTGAGTTTTTATCTTGTGTGGTTCTAGCCTTTTAATTTGCACAAATTTAACGGCGCACAGCAAGGAAGGGACTGGCCCACATCACCCAGAGGAGCGGTCCTCTCCCACCTCCTACCGATTTGCGGCTCCAAAATGAGACATCGCTGACAGTCGATGGCACAGATCCCCCAATATGATCCTCGCGCTCCCTTCCTACAGGCTTTGGCTAGCAATGAAATTGTTACCAATGGCCATCTGTGACGTGACTCTGACACACAAGCGCTGTGGAGACTTTGTCCCCTGGCAGTGGAAGGATGCCCCAAAGCACGTCCCCAGGGGATGTCAGACTCTGTATGGACCTGGGCTTTCAGAACAGACCAGCCAACGCTATCCAAGACACGCACAACTGTTAGAGCTGGATCCCTTTGGGGAGGAGACCCCGGGCTCCGGGAAATGAGAGAGAGCAGAAAGGAAGGAGCCGATTCAAACAATTAAACCTGCAGCACAAAAGCAGCCCCCCTGGCTCCGCATTCCCAAGCTGAGCCCCGATGGGCAGCAAGCAAAGCGCATGGCCGCACTCCCTCCCAGCCACACCGCACACGAGCTCGCCATCCGAAATGGCAATGCGCAGAACAAAACCAGTTCAGCAGGAACTTGGCTGCCTTCCACTGCCAGCTCTTTTGTCTGCTGGATTAAAGAGCCCCGAGCAGGTGCTTCCAGGCCGCGCTCAAGTCGCCGGCTGGACCTTCTCGTTGATCAGCTGCACAGTTTGCTTGTGCCGCCCCTGCTCGGACTGGCCAGGGCTGGGCGCAGCTCAGGGTGCATGAATCCCCTGGGGGCGAGGGGGGCGCGCGTTTGGCTGGCTGCTTTTGGCTGCTAGGTCTGACATCCCCCGAGCGGAGGAGGCCTTAGGCCCAGATCCTCAAAGGAAGTTTGGAGCCTCGGTACTTTTCAGGAGCTGGGCCTCGGGTGTGGTTTAATTTTTGGAATGGAAGCCGGAAGCCCAGTTTGAGTCCTGGTTCTGAGCGAGGTCCTCAGGGCCTCCGAGGCTTGGTACAAACAGGGTCCCGAGCGGGGGGGACACATGTCATGAGAAATAAAAACGGAACTGATCACAATCTTAACACTGGGAATCCCCCTTCATCTTCTGCCAGGTGGAGCCTAGGCGGGGGGGGGGGGAGGAGGGGGAGCAGCTCCCTGGGATAGGGGGAGCACCTGGAGTTAAACCACGGGGGAGGGGAGTCTCCTTAGGGAGGAGTTTCCACGTATACATCTGATGAAGTGAGCTGTAGCTCACGAAAGCTCATGCTCAAATAAATTGGTTAGTCTCTAAGGTGCCACAAGGACTCCTTTTCTTTTTGCGAATACAGACTAACACGGCTGTTACTCTGAAACCTGTCCTTAGGGAGGGGGACCCTGGGTCACCCCCCCTCAGTCACAGCTCAGGAGGGGGCTCAAGGAATCCTGGGGGGGGGGCTGGGGAAATCACCCCACAAATAAACATAGCTGGGGAACAGCCATTGGACTGGCGTGGGGTCATCCGGTGGGGGGGGGGGGGTCACCTAGGATTTAACCGCAGCTCCGGGTCTGGCCCACCCCGCCACCCTACGGCGGGCGGGAGAGGACAGCCGCTTTCTCGGCGCCTGCCCCTTTAAGAAGCCTCCCGCGTCGCTCCCAGCGTCCCCCGCCCAGGCGCCAGCCAATGGCGCGGCGCGGTGGGCGGGGCGAGTGGAACGCGGGAAGCGGCCGGGCGGGGGGCGGCGCTACATTGTTGCCAGTTGGGGGGGTTTGTAACCGCCGGGGGGTGCGGAACGTTCTGTCCGGGCCGCCGCCGCCGCCCCAGGGGCCGCGATCCCCGGGCCCGAGCCCCGGCTCCCACCCCTGGAGCCCTCCCCGGGGCGGGCGGGCGCCGGGCCCGGCCCCGGCCGCCGGGCCCCATGGAGAACTTCCAGAAGGTGGAGAAGATCGGCGAGGGCACCTACGGGGTGGTCTACAAGGCCAAGAACAAAGTCACCGGCGAGGTGGTGGCGCTGAAGAAAATCCGCCTGGATACGTGAGTCCCCCCCCGGGGAGCCCCCCTGTCTCCGGCTGGGGGCCCCTCCTGTCGCTCGAGGTTTGGGGGGGCAGCGGGGGCTGTGTCTCTTTTGGGGGGCACGAGGAGACTGGGCCGGGCAGACTCCTCGCCTCGAGGGCTCGGGGGGGGCTTCTGCAGGAGCCCACCCCCTGGGCGGGGCGTGTTGCACCTTGGGGCTGCAGCTCCGGCAGAGAAGGGGTCCGAGGCTGGGCTGGCCCCCGGGGGGCTGCGCCAGGTTCCTCCCTCCCTCTGGGGCTGGGGTGCCCGGGGGCCGGAAGGCGGGGGGGAGGGGGGGCTGGCACTTGGCATGAATGCCGGGGGCGAGGTGCATCCTAGGTGGGCTGGGTCCGTTCTGATTCCGGCTCGGCCGGACCGTTCAGCTGGTGGAGAAGCCAGGAGAGCCCTGGGGTTCGGGGTGCGGGGAGGGGGCTGCATGTCCATGGTGGTGCATCCATGCAAAGGGTTTTAGGCTTGCTGCTGCTGCCCTAGGCTGGAGCCTGTGTGGGCTGGGCTGGGGGGCGCTGGGCTGGGGGGGCTGGGGCTGGAGTTCTTAGGCCACCTGGCAGAAGTGATGTTGGTGACACCAAAGCACTGTTGTTGGGCTGGGGTTGAATGGAGCCCCAGACCTCCTGCGTGTCTCCAGGCTCCCCATGGCGTCCCTCCCCCTGCAGAGAGACGGAGGGCGTCCCCAGCACCGCCATCCGGGAGATCTCCCTGCTCAAGGAGCTGAACCACTCCAACATCGTCAAGTAAGTGTGTGGGGGGGTGGTGGAGTGAGTTAATGAAGTCCCTGCCAGGTGGCACCGGGGTCGCCGAGCTACTGGGATCCAGAGCCCCTGATCCCCTGGGGCCGGTGGGGACCCAGAGCTGTGGCCCCCATCGTGGTTGGTCTGGGCCCGGCTCCCCAGCGGGATGTGTGCCCCACAAGCTCGTCACGCCGGGTGCTGCCCGCTGCCATCGCTGGCAGCCTCGTAGAGGCCAAGCCGGGCCTGGGACATGGTGAGCGAACGCCCCCACCCCTCCTGCAAGGGCCTCTCCGGGGCAGGAGCGGTGACGTCTCCTCGTTCCTCTCTCTGCGCGCTCAGGCTGCTGGACGTGATCCACACGGAGAACAAGCTCTACCTGGTCTTCGAGTTCCTGCACCAGGACCTGAAGAAGTTCATGGACTCGTCCTCAATCAGCGGCATCCCTCTGCCCCTCATCAAGGTAACCGGCCCGGCCGGTGTGCTGCTCAGCCCCTTCCCTGGCGTCCTCTCCTCCCCTGACCTGACCTGCGAGCTGAGGTCCCCTCTGACCCCAGGCCTGTCTGCCCCCACTGCAGAGTTACCTGTTCCAGCTGCTGCAGGGCCTGGCCTTCTGCCATTCCCACCGGGTGCTGCACCGCGACCTCAAGCCCCAGAACCTGCTCATCAATGCCGAGGGAGCCATCAAGCTGGCGGACTTCGGGCTGGCACGGGCATTCGGCGTGCCGGTGCGAACCTACACCCACGAGGTGCGTCCGGGCCGGGCTCCCACCTCCTCCAGCTGTCTGGCTTCTGCTGGGACTTTGCTGGGAGGTGGGATCCAGGGGCTAGGCAGTGAGATGGGGGCCACCTCACCCGGGTAGGTGCCCGCTGACGGGCTGAGTATCCCTGTCCTCCCTGCACCAGGACCTCCGGCTCCAGCTGAGCATGGCCAGCTGATCCCGCCCCCTGCAGTGCGGAAGTGACAGGACTGGCCCATGTAGGCTCCCCCATTGCTTAACCTCCTTGTAAGGGCTGAACCTGGCACCCATCCTCCTGCGGACTCCTCCAAGGCTGTCATGCCACCACCAGCCCCTAGCGGGTGGGAGAGATCTGGCTGCGTCCCCTGTGCCTACTCCAGGCTACCAGATCCAGGGCATCACACCGCCCTACTGCTCGATCCCTGGGCCAGAGCCCTACTAGGGAGAGGAGCGTGTAACGGTCACCCCCACAAGGCCGGGAGCTCGGACTCATGGGTTCTATTCTCAGCTCCCCCCAAAATTTGCGGTCTCCCCTTGGGTGAGTTTCCCTTTCTGTGCCTCAGTTTCCCCTCTTCAAAATGGGGATTACGACGTTTCCCAGGGGGCCTATGGTGCGTAAAGCTCTTTGGGGTCCTTGGAGCGGAAAGGGTGAGAGACGTCCCGGTCATGATTAACAAGGATCCCCCCACACACCCCACTTCGCCAGGTGGTGACTCTCTGGTACCGGGCCCCTGAAATCTTGCTTGGCTGCAAGTACTACTCAACGGCTGTGGACATTTGGAGCCTGGGCTGCATCTTTGCTGAGATGGTACGTGCCCCCTGCCCCCGGCACGTGGTTTTTCTCGTCCTGGAGTCAGGGAAGGGCCACGTCTGCCCCCTGCAGTGGGGGGAGCAAAACAAGCACAATCCCCATGCTGGGGGCCTGATCCTGCCCCTGCGGAAAGTCGGAAAGTCGTGTGTGTCTGTGAGGTGGGGGGGGCTTCACCCTGCTCCTCTCTGTTCCTAGCTCGTCCTGTCACATGCTGGGGGAAGGAGCATGAGTTAGTTGCACTGTCTTGCCGCTTGCCAGCGGGGGCAGCAGGTTTCGCTGCCTGGCCTGATGTTAGTTTCCCCCGCAGGCGTGAGAGGCTGCATTGAGAGTGCTGTGGGGCAGATCCCAGCCTGGCCGGCTCTGCTCAAGGCCCCCCCACCCCACGCACGCTGCCAGAGCTGCTGATGGTGTCAGATGAGCAGCCTCTGCCTCTCTTCCTCTGCCCGGGGGCAGCTCTCGGATGCGCTCAGTGACATCGCCCCGTCCCCGGAGAGGGGTGCTGACCTGCCGAGCGGGAAGCGGGAAATAAAAGGGCTCTGTTGCGTTCTCGGGGGGTGCCCTGCCAGGCATTTCCCCTGCCCTGGGGGAAGGGGTTGTGCTGGCAGCGGGGGTACAAAGAGGTGTGTCATGTGGAACACGTGGGCTGGCGTCTGCATCACGGGGTGGGCGAGTGGGGAGCCGACCACAGAGCGGGCTGTTTCCCATGGGAGCCAGCTGGCCATAAACCTTCGTGCCCAGGTCACCCCCACCCCCGCTGGGTAGAGGCTTTGCTGCAGTGCGGGGGTCAGTCACGAGGCTGTAGAGCGAGGGGATGATTCGTAGGGTTTAAGGCCAGAGGGGAGCATGAAATGGTCCACGCAGGCCATTAACTTCCCCCTGTGCTGAACTCAGTAATTGGTGTGTGGCCAAAGCATCCCTGGCTCTCAGATCCCTCTCTTGGGGAGAGAGGAGGGTGGGAAAGCCCCTCTCGTAGCTTTGAGCCACTGGGAGGCGGGGCTGTGCTGGGACCTCACTTGACCCCTCTCCTGCTGTCCAGATCACCAGGCGAGCCCTGTTCCCTGGAGACTCGGAAATTGACCAGCTCTTCCGCATCTTCCGGACGCTGGGCACCCCGGACGAGGCCGTGTGGCCAGGGGTCACTTCCATGCCCGATTACAAGCCCAGCTTCCCCAAATGGGCCAGACAGGACTTCAGCAAGGTGGTGCCCCCTCTGGACGAGGAGGGGAGGAAGCTCTTGGCTGTGAGTAGCTGGGGCGGCTCCAGGATTGACCCGGTACCTTGAGGGCAGGCGGGGGGAGAGGAACAAGGTTTCTTGGGAGAGTGCAGGGCTGGATCTGGGGACTAGAAGCCACTTGCCATGCAGCCGTAGCCAAGCTTCTTAGCCCTCCACGGGTGCTACATGGACGGCAAGCAGCCTCCCCCACTGTGTCGTGTGTGTCGTCCCCCCCCCCCCCACCACCACCACAATGGGGCAGCCTGAGACACAGGGGGGAGGTGACTTATCCTGGCCATGCAATCAGTGGCAGAACCAGGAATAGACCCCAGGTCCCCATGCTGTAGCTGCTCCTATCCCAGAGCTGGAACTAGAACCCAGGAGTCCTCTGCTGTAACCGCTAAGCCCTCCTGCTGCGAGAGGTGTTAGCCCTGGCATCGGACCAGAGTCCATCACATCGTCTCCCTAAATTCCCCCTGGAGACGGGGCCAGGGTTTGAGATTCCATCTCATTCCCTGTCCATGGTGGTGGAACAACGAGCATGTTCCACCCCGAGACAGCTGCGCGACAGCCTTGGGTGTGACCCGCCTTGGTGCTTCGTGATGAAAGTTGCCATGGGAATGACTGGGTTACCACCAGACCCATCCCCCACTCAGTTCCCCCCACCCACAATAACCACCCACCCCTCTCCTACCCAGCAAATGCTGCACTACGACCCCAACAAGCGGATTTCGGCCAAGTCAGCGCTGAACCACCCCTTCTTCCGGGACGTCACCAAGGCCGTCCCTCACCTGCGCTTGTGAAGTGGAGGGGAGGGGGCCGGCCCAGCCAGGACTCTGCTGCCCCCTCTCTGGCTCTGTCTGGCCTATGCCTGTATCTGGATCTGTCTCCTGGGGCTGGACCTGCCCCGGGGGTCCTGAGACTCATCCCGCCCCAGCGGACTTGCACTTAGCCTCCCGAACGGAGAGGGTGGCAGCCCAGCCCCCATTGCCCTGGCTGGAGCTCCTAGTCTGTGGCTCTGACCCTCCCTGGAGGGCTTGGATTCCAGCACCAGCAATGGGACCTTGCTCGCTGCAGCTGGGAGCATCCCTCACCAGCCGCCCTGGTTGAGCCCCTTCTCCTTTCACCTCCCTCGGCATGCCCCCATCTGAGACTCTTCAGTGATGTCTCACATCCTCCGGAGCCCCCCGAATTCCTGCTCCAACACAGGGTGAGCCCTCCTGGAGCCCCCATGCCTCCTTGATGGGTGGAAGGCAGGGAGGGTCTGGCTGGGGAACCTCCCCTCCTACCTTCGAGATTGGTTCAAACTGGATACGCTCAGCTGGCCCCGGTGAACTCGCTCGCCCACCTGCTTCTCGTCCAGCACCCTGGAGTCTGCTGCACTAGAGACTCGAACTGCAGCTGGTGCTCCTGGCGACTCCTGTTCCTGCTGCAAATTGGACCCTGCAGATTGGCTGCCCGAATCCCCAGCGGCTCTTTGCATTGGGGGGGGGCCCACAGGAGTGGCACACGTCCCCAACCGCTCAGGCAACAAGTGTTGTAAGGGCTGATCCTGCAGCGTGTTGGGCCCACTCGGCTCCCCTCCTCCCCTGGCAGGATCTGACCCTAATCAGGGACTCTGCTCACTTATCATCCCCCCCACCTTAGTGTCCCATGGGCAGAAGCGTTTTGACCGACAGGGCCCAAGACCCTTACATGTCCTACACTGGCATCCTGCCCCCCCATCTCACCAGGTGCGACCTGATGCATGTAGCTTCTGCAGGGAAGCAGGTTCCTCATCCGCTCCGGGGAGAATCTGCACCCACAGGAGGGGGTTTGCTCTAAAGGCTTCACCCTGCACAGCATGGTGGAACGGGAACCTAGCAGCTGAAAGCGATTGTTGCAGCCGGCTCTTCTCGTGGCCCCCCTGCAAGACGCCCCCCTATTCTCTGCTCCCTGAAGGGCTTTGAAAGCAAAGGGCTTTGTCCCCGAAAGGAGCCCCTGGCCTGACAGTGCTGCAGTCTCTTCCGACAGATTCTCCCCCCACCGCATCATTGGCCGCTCATTCTGTGGTGCTGCCTATGGCCAAGTGTGATGCAAGGGGACAGATCCTCGGTGGGTGTCGAGCAGGGTGGTTCCACTGATTTGTCAATGGTGCTATGGCAGTTTATGCCAGCTACAGATCTGATCCCAGAATCTGACATACACCTCACTAGAGCTGGTGCCCTCCACGAGCCGGGCTGTTTCCCAGCGGGGGTGGGACTCCTTGTCACTTTTCTTTTGGCTTAGATCTTCCCATGCCAGACGCACTTCAGCTCGTGGAAAGGTTGGCTCTGGCACCTGGGGCCAGATCCCCAGCTGGTGTGGACAGCGTATCTCCACTGCCTTCAGCAGAGCGATGCATATTTACACTAGCTGAGAGTCTGGCCTGTGAAACGGGCATGTGCACCTGTTTTAATTCTCCCTCCTTTCCTGTGGGCTTCCCCAGCCGCGGTCTCTAGAGGAGCAGGGGCAGCTCAAGGCGTTAGGGGGTGCTACTGAGTCTCAGTTGGAGTAGTTGTCCACTTAGATTGTCCTGGAGGGTGGGGAAGGGTGACACCCTGTTCGAAAGTATCCCCCATCACCTAGCCCTCAGCAGCTGCTTCCTTTTAAGTGCAGTGCAGATGGGGTGTTTGGATAGATTGGAAGGCTACGATTGAGATCACTGAGGTAGCAGCTGTTGCTAGGGGCAGCTCTCCACCAGAATAACATGATCAGTTTCAGGTGGGCTGGTACTGTTTCCCTACAAACAGCCCCATTTGTAAAAGTCTGGAACATCCCATGGTGTGGATGGTGCGCTGCTGTCACCTGCCCACCTCCGGACTCTTGGGGCCTGCTTAAAGAAGGGATGCGGGGGAGGGAAATCCACATCTAAACCAAAATTGAACAGTTGACAATAGATGAATAGAATATTTAAACACGGACTTAGTGTATTTTATAGTAAAGCATTTTATATTTAAGGGTTGTTTACAGAAGTATTTGAGGTACAAATTAATATTCAAGGAGAGGAATGATCATTAAGGGAAGCTGTGGATTTAGCACATAAGCCACATAGGCCTTTTCCAGATGAGGGTTAAAAGTCGGAATGGTTCTGTTCCTATCACAGCTATTTTGATCTCTTGTATCTTGAGTTTCTTTAGAGCAGAAGGGTTGGGTCTCATGTCCTACCACAGCGGACTAGCTTTTTTTCTCAACTCAGTTGCCTAAAGAAAAATGTAGGGTTAGGACAGCAACATAAAGTGCCTGATGGAAACCAGTTTGAGGAGGGAGGGGAAGCTGAGCCTCAGAGATTTCCCCAAAACAATGCTGCTGCCAATTTGTGATGAAAACAGAGGGAAGGAGAGATGCAGATGGGGTTAATAGCTATAGTGACACAATATCTGCGAGCATGAATATATATATTTTTTGGACTGGAACAAATAGGGAAATATTTATAAGGCCATGTTAGTTTTAAAGCAGAGCTCTGGATTTGTATAAAGTTTGTTAGACAAGCACCGTGGAGTTTTTGTAAGTGAATATTTTTAAAAATCAAACCCTAGAATATATTTGTCGTCCTTGATTCTTTGTAGACTGTTGTTTCTTACCAAATGTTAAAAATATTATGGGGTTGGTTTATAAATCATTAAAAATATTCTTAGTTTTAACTTGAGTCATGAATGTGCTTTGTTTTGTTTTTTTCCTCCAAAGGGGGTAGCTACAGAGGAAAATATCTTCTATTAGATGAGAGAGGAAGTCCTGTCCAGTGGGTAGGTCACTTAGAAACAGGTTCTGTTCTCAGCTCTGCTACAGACCTTGGGCCAGTCACCCAGGCCCACATCCACAAAGGTATTTAAGTGGGCATTAGGCACCAATTTCAATGGGAGTCACCCATTCCAATACCTTTGAGGCTCTGTGCTTAAGAGCTCCCCGTCATGGGCCAGGTCCCCATTGTGCTCGGTGCTGCAGACAGCCCCTGCCCCAAAGAGTTTACAATGTAAGATGAGAGATAACAGCTGACAGAGCATAAGCAGAATAGTACCAGTGACATGCACAGCTGAACTAGGGTCCATTAAGTTGATCTGTGAAAGTTCTTCCTTGCAGCCTTGTCAATTGTTTTTCCTTTTTAAAAAGTGGAGTGATTTTAGTGATGAGGGCAATAGTCTAACAACTCTGCCTTACAGTAGGTGTACGGATGTTGGATGAAGCTCCCATTAGCTCTGGCAATGTTGCAGGGGGCCTGCCCCTTGTATGCCAGCCCTGGGCTCCCTACCCACCCCCATGGATGCCCCTCAGTCCCCACCTACGACCCTCCCTCCTTTTGCAACCTTTCTGGAATAGCAGCTGCCATTTTTGCCGAAGGGTTGTGAGCTCCTGGAGGCAGGGGCCAGCTTTTTGGTGTTTATGCAGCTGCTGACCCAGGCCTGCAACTCTGGTAATATCCATAAGCAGGGAGCTGGCAAGACAGGCTCAGACCCTTTCCTGGGTCACAGCAACACCCTGTTAGCCTCGTGCCTGGACAGGGCCCGGTGCCCCACAGGGGCAACGTGCCCCCTCGGGCCTGGCTGGCTGCTGGCAACTTGGCCCCTGCCCTATCCCAGCCCTTGGTGCCTGAACCTAGGTCCTGCCCTGGGTCATCGGACCCCTGGGCTCCTGGTGCCTAGACCCCGCGGTCCCTCACCCCGGGCTACCTGCCTGGGCTACCATGGCCTTAGGCCCCTCCCCTAATCTTAGGCCCCTCCCTTATCTGGGCCCCACACCTCAGGCCCCTCCCCTGTCCCTGGGCCCAACTCCCTGGGCTCCACCCTCCCTGGCCCCCTTGGGCTCCTGGTGCCTGGCCCCCTCCCCTGCTCTCTGGGCCCCGAACCGTCGTCTATTTTTAGCTCAATTAAGCTAATTGGGGAGAGGTTCATGACAAGGTCAAAGGTCAGACTCCCAGAGGCCTCCGTGCTCACACCTCCCTTCTCAGCCCCACCCTGCCAATTATTCCTCGGCCCGTCTCTGATTGGCCAGAGGGGAGGCGGGCCGTCCTTTAATTGGACAGAATAGGGAGGGTGAGACGCCTTCGGTCGCTTGTCAATCATCGCGTTCTGGTCTCAGATTGGTAAAGCTGGAGGCTGTCTGCCCTGTGATTGGAAAGAGGGGACGGAATTCCTTATTCTGATTGGACAGCGGAGCTCGAGGGTCCCGCCCGTTTAGGTCACCTTATTTGTTGTTGCTGCAGCCGCCGGAAGAACTGCTGTTTCATTGGCTTCAGAGTCCGTCAGTTAACATAAGATCCACCCTATCATGACGTTTTTCCATTTTATTGGTCTGTTACCACCATGCTGTCCCAGTTGTCATTGGCCAAATTTTGCGCCCGTCCGGCCACTTCTGAGCTCTCATTGGTGAATCGAATTGGGGGGCCCGGCGATGCGTTTTCCGGAGCGGCAATTGGGCGAGGCGGGTGGCAGGGGCGGGTCCGCTCGCCAGGTGCCCGGCACGGATTGGCGCGGCCGCCGCTTAACCCCGCCCACCAGCGGCAGGTTCGGTTGAGAGCAGCTGTTTGTGTGTTCGACACTTTAGGGGCCGAGACGGGGGGAGCTGGAGCTGGAGCCGCCTCAGGTACCGGGGAGCGGGGGCGGGGCGCGGCGCGGCCGGGGCCCCGGGTGGGGGCCTAGGGGGCGGGGGGAGGAGTTGGGAGGGGCCGGACCCCGGAGGGGGGGCCCTCGGATGGTTGGGGGCTGGGCGCGGGGGGGTCCGGTCCGTGGCGGGGGGGTGGTGTCCGGGGGGGGGGAACTGGTGTCCGTGGGGGGGGGCAGGGGGCGGAGCCTGGGGGCAGGGGGCGGAGCCCGGGGTTGGGCTGGGGGTGGCTGCCCTGGGGGGAGGGGCTGGGCAGGCTGGAAGGAAGGGGGGAGACTTGGGTCTCTCTGGGGGTAGCGAAGGACTCGGGGGGCCCAGGGTAGTGGGGTGGAGGGGGCTTGGCAGCTGGTAGGGCTGCCCCATTGCGGGGAGGGGAGATCAGGGTGTGTCTTCCTGTAGGATGGCAAAGGGGCTGTATATCTCCCCCCCCCCCCCGCCCCACCCCGTGCCCCTGCCCCAGGGTTTGGGGTTCTTGAGGTCCCAGCAAGCTTTTTGGGCCTGCTGTGCCCCCCCCCCCCAGCTGTGCTCTGTCTGCCTAGGTGAGGGTACAGAGACTCCTTTCTGTTTCCCCTGTCCCCCTTTGCACACCGCTCTGCTCGAGGCCTGAATGCACCTGTCCCCAGTGCTGGGGCCTGAGTTCATTCTCGGTCCTCACACCTGCCCATGTTACTAATGTGCCTTTTCCATAGTGAGGGACAATACAGCACAGATGCTCGCCCCTCTTCCTCCTCCTGGTCAGCCCACCAAACACACCAGCAGCTTATAGCTCTTAACAGTAGGGACACCTGGGGATGGAAAACACCACCTCACTGCGTTTCTGTTCTTGTGAGCAGACCTGTGCAAGTGGAACCACATAGTGTATAATTAACATCTAGGGCTGGTCTGTCGACTCAGCCTCCAACGTGTTCCTGGCTGGGCATTGCTGGTGGTTCCACTAATCCTTGTTGTTAGCTCCTGGATAGTATGAAGACGGGAATATTAGAAATTCATGGATAGAATCCCACAGCCCTGAGGTGCTTCTAATCTTTGTCTTCCAATTTAACTCCATTAAAAATGCATTGGAACAGGAGATCTTCCCAGAGGGACAAAGTGGAAAAGTGATAAATATTTCTTTTATTGGTGAGAGCAAAAAGGGACTCTGCCTTCTAAATTGGGGCAGCTGGGAAGATGGGATAACCTGGTGTACCATCAATTATCAGGTTTGTCTCACGGGTCGTTCCTAGTAGGGGCTGATTGCCAGACTCTACCTGGGAATATGGGTTAGTCTCTCAGCTGGAATCCTATGGCTGTCTCCAAACATAAGTAGAGGCTACAGTGATGGGCCCGTTAGAATGCAATATGCGCTGGAATGTTTATTTTCAGGGCACTAGTGCCTCAAGGGCTCTTGGTATTTAGGTTAGTTCTTTCCCCTTCTGGGATGGCCGCAGTGCTGTCAGCTCATGTTAAATTTTCTATGTTGAATCGGATACTTTATTATTTGCATGTCAATTAAGGAAAGGAGGAAGTGAATCATGGAAGTTCAGAGATTGGGGAGGCCTTGTAGATCATCCAGTCCCTGCTATATTAGTGTGTAATTGCTACCGACAGTCTTGTCTCCTGTATCCAGTCTAGTTTTAAAGATTCCTGCAGTAATGGTGCTTTCACCAGTTCTCTCTGGAGATATGTCTACACTGCAATGTCAGTCCAGGGCTAGTAGAACTCAAATTAGCAGACCCTGGGATTGTTAACCTAAGGTTTGAGCGTCTACATGCATTTTTAACTCCAGGTTAGGAACTGTAGAACGCTGGGACTCCAGTGTCTACATTTCATCTTGCAGGCCCATGTTCAACCACCTGTATCTCGGACTTCCTAGCACCCTCCCAAAGTGTGGCTGCTCTAGCCCTTTGTTTGTGGTGCAGTGTGGGAAAACTTGACTGTCCGGAGGACAAAGAAAGTCAGCCCGTGGGATTGTGGAATACTTCTGGTGGACTCCCATGGTACATCTACATTTTGATAAAATATCCATGGCATGAGAGGATGGTCTCAGCTCCAGCCTGAATGTCTACACTGCAGTTTTTAGCCCTGGAGCCTGAGTCAGCTGACCTGGGCTTTGAGCACAGTGCTGTGGGTTTTAGTATCAGTGTAGACATACCCTCAGAGCACAAGTCCAGTGGGGCGGGGCTGCATCTACACTGCAAAGCAATAGGGCTTGAACCCTGGGTCTGGACTTGACTCAGCCTTGGACCCTCCGCCCCTGTGGGATCCTGGGACCCTGGGTTAGCACCATTTGTGTGTAGACAGAAGGGGGGTTAGGCTTGAGCCTGAGTTCAAATCCTGGTCTTAAATTGCAGTGTGGGCTTACCCTGAGAACTATTTCATCCTTTAGCAGATCTCTGCTCTTGGGAAGCTTTTCCTGACATTCGGGCTGAGCTTGCCTCCCCTTAATTTTGTCCCATTACTCCTTGCCATTGGCCCAACCATTTTCATTCTCCTTGCTTACAGAGTAGTAAAGCAGTGATGTGAACAACTTCCTCTAAGCGTGATGGAGGGGAGGAAGCAGATCTCCTGCTCTCACAATGGTTAAGCGGGTTCACTCCTCCCAGTGCTGAAATCCTTAAGGGTCGCTGTACTCTCTCGAACCCTACCCTGAATTTTCCCCTAGTCTTCAACTCCATCTCAGAAATATTTTCTGTGTTCTTTAAGTGGCTTCACATATGCAACGCTTTCCTCCCTGCTTATTAATGTTTGATGACTGGCCTAGTACCCATATGAATTTTCCTAACTTCTTGTGGAGGGAAAGGAAGAGACGCTGCATTGTTAATAGCTAGAGCAAGGGACTGGGAGCTTGGACTCCTGGCTGCCACTGCCAGCTTTGCCACAGCTTCACTGTGTGAGTGGGGAAATGGAGGGTACATAGAGGGGAAGTGACTTTTAACCTCCTTTGGGTGTCAGGATCTATTAAACATTGCCAAGTGACTGCTGATCACCTCCCCATGCTCGCCTAGAACATGGCTGTGTTGTTATTAGCCCTTTAGCAATGTTCGTGGCCAGGCCAGTGTGTCAAGGAGAGCTAACTCTCAAGTCCCTCCTTTTATTTAAATCAATACATGCTCTTGCTAGAGACAACTTGTGGGACCATTATTGCCTCTGTTCGGATGCATGGGGGAGCATGGCAGGGAATATTCTGGCCTATCTTGGGGGAGAGCCCTGCCTTCCAGGTGCTTCTTATGTGACTAATTTCCAAAGTTTACTATAAGCTCAGCACAAGAGCTTTCCATGCTGCGGGCAACATGCTCACCCCTCTTTCCGCCTGCCTGTGTCTGACAGTAAATCCCTGTTTTATTTTACACTTGCAACAAGTGGTTGCGATCGAAGGATAATCAGACTCTGGCGGGGTCATAGAGACAAGTGACAGCTTTGTTGCGGGGTGCTTAATAAACCCCGTGTCCCTTAGTCTTCCAGCAATGCCATGAAAGCTTACCAGGCAAACGCTCAACTGGTGTCTGGAGAGCTAATGCTTGCCCTGGGTGCAAAGTTTTATTAAGTCTTCCAAAATTCTAGTTGATCCTTTCCCAGATCACTACATCGCCCAATGCCTGCTGAAAACAAGCTTTAATTTAACTATTAAATTGCTATATTGTGCTGGTTAATTCCATCCATGTATCGCTGCCTTCCACTGGATGAAATCAAAACTGCTCACCTGTGTTAGATAGGCCTTGTATTGCTAAGGGAGATCCTACTTTTTCCCCCCTCAACTGAAATGGACGTGTGTTTTGGAGCAGGAGAGGCTGGGTCCTGTCTCTGCGGCTCCTCAAGTTCTGTGTGAGTGTCGCATTAATTTGCGGACAACAGGGCATTCCTGGGTGACTGCAGTTGTTGTACAGGATATTCCTAATCTGTCTAGTAGAAAGAAGACTGGTGGCCCTTGATCCACCGGATATCAATATTGTGAGTCAATGAGCATTACCTCTTTAATGGTCAGTGGTGTGGAGTGACTTTACATGTAAATACCCTGGAGACAGAGGTGCTAATTATCCCAGCGGTGACTCTTAAAGCTTTGTTTGGTGACTGTAATTGGAACCGAGCTGGGTAGAGGTGGCCGGACTGCAGCGTAGTTCAGGATCCAGGATACGTATTGAGGAAAGAACCAGAGGCAGGAATGTACGCATTTTAATGGCAGCTATGACACAGGACTCTTAGTTTCAAATCCCCATGTAGACAAGACCCGCCATCACCTGTTGCAAGTGGCTCTTGGGCTTAGTTCTCAACAGTAAACTGGAGGGGAGGATACTTCTCTTTCCTGTGGATGCTGAGGATAAACTAGTGTGTAATGCACTTTGAAGACTAGAAAGGCTGTGTAGGTAAATGTCTCTTGTCTGAACAGTGGGTATGCCTGGGCCCCTGTTGAGAAGTCTCATACCTGGATGGGGAAAATGGTGGATCCATTGCAACCTTATTAATAAACGGAACAAGCTCCCAGCGAGCTGTATCAGGCTGTGCTCCTGTTATTTTGTATCTGACGGTGCATCACCAGGGCTCTTCAGGAACATAGAATATCAGGGATGGAAGGGACCTGAGGAGGTCATCTAGTCCAACCCCCTGCTCAAAGCAACTAAATCATCCCAGCCAGGGCTTTGTCAAGCCGGGCCTTAAAAACCTCTAAGGAAGGAGATTCTGCCACGTCCCTAGGAAACCCAGTCCAGTGCTCAAAGAGTCTCAAAACATCTCAGAGAGTCCAGAGCAGTGGCTCCCTTGTAATATGCTCTCATCTTCTCATTCCTGTGAGGAACCTGATCCTGCAGCCCTTGCCCCGGCAGAATGCCCACTGAAGGGAATGGGGTTCCACACTACTTGGGTGTGCACTGGGGTCGGATCTGTAACTCCTGCCTTTCAGGCTTTCAAATACTGCGTGGTCAGGGTAGGATCCAGTTTGTTGCATCCTCTTCACTGTCTGGCTAGGTAATAAAGCGGGGTGGGGAGAGAGGGCTGATGGCAGATTTAACCCATGCGTGTGGTTTTGATGGCAGTGGCTTATGTTGTATGTGATTAAGACATAGGAAAAGTAACATTGGCAACAGGAAAGCAGTTAACCCAGACAGGCTGTTGCAACTCCAACTCCTGGGGGTATCTCCTGAACAGGCCCTTCCCTGAAACAAAGTTCTGCTATTAACACTCTTAATGACTGAATTGCAATGGATCGCATTCATCCCTGCTGCAACCCCACTGAAGTCAGTGCAGTGAAACTGGGGATGATCTGATCCAAGGGTGGATATCTAGCTAGCTCCCTACGCCACATATTTGTCCTTTCAGTGCTGGTAGTAGGGGGCAGGGAATCGGTAAGGAATGGGCTGTGTGGATCTCTTTCCCAGTTCTTTCACCCTGAACTTGCTCAGTGCATCAGAGCCAGTTGTTGAGCCCTGCTCCGCTTCTCAGGGTAATGAAATGGTCAGCCAAACTGACTCCTGAATCTCTAATGTTGGCAATGGAGATGTCCAAGTCGGCTGCCAAGCTGAAGCTTGTCAGCTGACTGCTGTTAAAACACCTTTATTGTAACTTGTGCAAGCTAAGGGTTGTGATGTGTATGTCACTGATGCAGAGTAAAATGGGGCTCCAAGGGGGTCCTCAGTTTCTGGTCTAGCTGTTGGATGCTTTCTGGAAATGTTTTGCTTTGGTTGGTAAGTAACTTTCTGGATAGTAATTGTGGTTCCAACAGATGTTTAATATTAACGCAGATATAAAATTACTCTGAAAATGTCCAAAGGATGCTACGGCAGGTTACACGGATTTACTGAAAGATCTGAAGAGCTAATGGACTGAGGGCTTTGACCTGTTAGGGGTTGGATACCTCATTCTAGTTATTTCAGGTAGTCAATGAAAGAGAGCCAAATTTGGACAGTAGCCTTTTAAAGAAAGGTATCTATATAATCTATGGTTTCAGAGTAACAGCCGTGTTAGTCTGTATTCGCAAAAAGAAAAGGAGTACTTGTGGCACCTTAGAGACTAACCAATTTATTTGAGCATGAGCTTTCGTGAGCTACAGCTCACTAGCTGTAGCTCACGAAAGCTCATGCTCAAATAAATTGGTTAGTCTCTAAGGTGCCACAAGTACTCCTTTTCTTTATATAATCTATAGCAGTGGTTCTCAGCCAGGGGTCTGGGACCCCCTGGGGGTGTGTGAGCAGGTTTCAGGGGGTCTGCCAAGCATGACTGGCATTAGGCTCACTAGGGCCCAGGCCGGAAAGCCAAAGTCCTGCCATGTGGGACTGCACCCTGGGGTCCCGAACCACACCAGCTTCAGCCCCAGTCCTGGGTGAAGCCTGAGCAACATAGCTCTGCCGTGCCTCTCCTGGTGTGGGGCTCCAGACAATTCTCCTCCTGGCTTTTATATGCAGAAAAACAGATGTGGTGGCACAGCTGGGCCAGGGAGGTTTTTATAGCATGGGGGGGGATTTGAGAACCCCTGATCTGTAGAAGCCCCCTTGCTTCAGAGGAGGGCTTTTCCGATTTAATTTCTTTGAGTTAAATTCATTCTTGATATTGGTGGAAGCTTCTGTTGGGATGGAGCTCTCTGTTTAGCGAATATGAGTGGACGGCTGGATCAACTACTCTGATCGCGTTCGGGGTGAGTTCCCGGAGCTTTCTTGGGATTGTAGTAATGTGTGTTACAGCGGTGGCTAGGGACCATCCAAGAACAGGACCTCACAGTTGGGCACAGAGTAGACGGTCCCTGCTCCGAAGAGCTGAGTCTAAAGGGTGGCTGCAGCACTTGTATTCAGCGTCCCATCTCCATGCCAGTCGCTGGTCACCAGTAGTACAACAGGATTTGACTTTTCTGGGAACCTCGATGAGCTGTGTTGGTTTGTCTGCTCTCGTGGCGTGTTTACGCACAAGTGTGCACACCTCACTTTCAAACACCATGAAGAAGCTTGGTCTTGTCGTGGGAGGGAAACCCAAGTAACAGAAGAAGCTCTTAGGAGCTCTTGTGCGAAGTAGCATGCAGGTTGAATGTTCTTATGCCTGACACACAGCTCTGCCAGAGTCGCTTTATGGCCGTGGCAAGAGACTTCATGTCTGTGCTTTCCCTTCCTCCTCTCTGAAATGGGGGTGCTACTCCCCGGGGTATGGGAAGGCTTAATTCAGCTAGGTTCGTAAAGTGCTTTGAGATCCTTGGCTTGGAAGGCCCTGTCTGAGTGCAGAGAATTGTTGAGAGATGACCATTTTATCTGGTACCAATTTACTAGGCACTTAGGTGACCTGAGCTGCAGTGAGGAGGAGGGTAGCTTGGCTTGTGTCAGCATCTTTATGCTGTAGAAGAATCTGAAAAGTGTCTTTGTTACTTTCCTGTCCGCCCCCCCTGGAAGCCTGTGGTGACTTAGGGAACAAATGAAATGAGTACATCACCAGGAAGCGGAAGCTGCAGCAGTTGCGAAGAAGAGATTTGTCAGAATGGTTACAGCATCTTCTCACCTGCTCCCCAATACCAAACACCTGCTCGGGGGAGAGAACACCTTTGTTCAGACTGAACAATTAAGGTGTGAGAGCTCGGACCTTCAGCATAGAGGGAAGGCCAGACAAGGTTCCTGATTTCTGCAGAAGCCTTCAAAGGCAAAGCTGTTTTAAAAAACCCAAACAAACCACCCTTTGCAGGTCACCTTTAAGGGTCTGTGGTGACTGGCTTTGCAATGAGGTGGTGCTGTTGTCAAATCCTGGCTGTTGCTCTGAAATGTCCTTCATGTTTAGCCTCTTGTGACTTGCTGAAGCCAGCATACAAAGTGTTGTAACTATCCAGTGATTGGCAGGTTGAGAGAGAGGGTGTGGTGACCAGCAATTCACCCTCTGGGACAAGCAATGGGAATGTCTTCAGTTGGAGAAGCCCAGTATTCTTATTCTTCCAAGGGCCGGACTTCCGAAAGAGATCAGCTCGCGATGGGAGGCGCTGAGGACTTTCAACTCTGGCCCTAATTGTAGTTGCTTAACCCTCATATTGCTCCCTCTGTATCTAACTCTGCCCATCTGTGTCTGGCCTAATTTGAAGCTGTGCCCCGGTGCCGCAAAGCAGAGAGTGGCTTCTAAGCATCGGAACACTCTGGCTTGTGCCAGCTTCCCCAGAATCACGCAGGACTCTCCCCAGGAAACTCTCATAGGATGCTGACGAGGTCATTGCTTAATCATTCCTCTCTCACATATTTAACAAAACAAGGTCCTCGAAGCGGAAGGAAGCGTTTCCCTATCTTTAGCCAGCTCAGCTCCAGGAAAGCTGAACGTGCAGTACTTGGGTTGCTACCAGACAGCTTTGGCCATTATGGGCTTTGAAACCTTTTCCCGTTGTCCTTGGATTCTTGCTTTTTGAACAATAAAATGGTGACTGTCCCTCTTCCTTGGTGGGACTGGGAAGTATTGGGCTGCCCAGCGTTCGATTTGTACAAATCACAGCGGTTACAGTGAGCATTTCCTGCCAGGTTTTGGCCTTTAGTCTGCTTGTCTCAAAGCAGATGGGGAACGGGAAATGGCCAGGCTTTTCCTGGCTGCTCGCTGATAAGTCTTCAGATGACCCTTGTTTTCTTGTATACTTGGCCCTGTTAATGCTAACAAATCTTTGCTCCAGGGTCTGCCCTATAACACACCAGTCTTGGATCCGATCTCTCACCTCAAGGCCTGGAAGCCCTTCCTTTAGGTTTGAACTCAGAAGGAAAGGCCTGAGACACTGAAAAATGGCTAGTGATTTTTGGGTGTCTAATTTAAGAGGCCTCAAGGGGACCTGAGCGCACGGCCACTGATTCAGGTCTTTTGAAGGTGTCTCAGATTTGATAGCCACAATCAGGACTTCTGGAAAAATCTTGGCCCAGTTGCCTGCATTTGAGAAACCTGTCTGCCCTTAGCTCCAAGGTCACCAGTGCTGGCTATGGAATCCAGAAATGGGCTTCGGAGAGTAGGTAGGCAAACCAACCACCACGTGCTTTGCTAAATTCCCCCGACTCATCGCTGGGGGTGAGAATCCACTGGAATAAAGGGCTAAGCTGTGCCTCACAATTTAATCAGTTAAATGGTGAAATAAACAGATTCTGAAGTTTAATGCCGTTTTCTTCCATTGCTCCCCATACCTTTTTGGCAGTTACTAACGTCCTAACGCAGATGTAGAGCTATTTGAATTAACACAGGTCAGCATCCGTTGTTTTCTAAGGGGATTCTAATAAAGAAGCATCGCTAGCATGCATGTGTTTTGAGGTCTTAAAATGCATTTCACGTCAGATCGAAGGAACCCTTTCTCACAGTCTCCTAGTGCATTGCACAAAGGATTGAGCTGAAGGCCTGGTCTATGCTCTCGGGGTGCGGGGGATTGATCTAAGATACGTCTACTTCAGCTACGCTATTCTCGTAGCTGAAGTCGACGTATCTTAGATAGACTTAGAATCACTTACTTTGTGTCCTTACGGCGCGGGATCGACGGCCGCCCCTCCCCGTCGACTCCGCTTCCGCCTCTTGCTGTGGTGGTCCGGAGTTGACGGCAGAGCGATCGGGGATCAATTTATCACGTCTACACTAGACATGATAAATCGATCCCCGATAGATTGATCACTGTCCGGCGGATAGTGTAGACGTGGCTGAAGTCCTGGGAGACCTTAGGGACATATTTCAGAGTCGCAGCTGTGTTAGTCTGAATTCGCAAAAAGAAAAGGAGGACACCTAGTCTCTAAGATGCCACAAGTCCTCCTTTTCTTCTTAGGGACATAAATGCTCAGCCACTGGCAGACCCGAGGTGTTGGCTACACGCAAACTGGAACCAAAACAAGAGTCTGTCGTTCACACCTCTGCGATGCAGATGTCTGGGTGCTTATTTCAGATTGTGTCCTATTTCAATTAAAATCTATTCCAGTTATATCCCTACCTGGTTAACCCCCCTCCACCCACCACTTGAAATAGGACCCTCTGTTGTTGACTGTACACGTACCACTTTTGCCAAACTAGTGCACACCTTTTGGATGCTTCAGGTTTCAGAGTGGCTTATTTAGATCTTGTTTAAACCTGTTCCTAGTTGACTTCACGTCAACTGCCGTCAATTGTTCACACAGCCTCTGGCACTGGTCTAACTAAACGGGGTTAGACTGGTTTAAGTTAAACCAGCACAACTCTGGGTGTAGTCAGCCTTCTGTCTCACCACGTCGTCTTCTTGAGAACTCCCAGCAGTATGGTCTTTTCACCCATTGCCTGGGTTGGGGGAGAACTTCTTTTGGCCATGGGTAGTGGCTATGTGAAACTGACCAGGATTGCATCAATTTCACTCTGCAGCAAGAGCTGGTAACTGAGCTTTTTCACAGGGAAGGCTTTAAAATTTGGCGGGGTGGTTAACTGGGCAGGGAACGTGGTCTACCCATAGCCCTTGTGCGGTGGCAGTGTGCCTGTACTGTGCGTGTGAGTGGGGATCTCAAAATACGTAAACAAAAATTGACTCGACTGCCCCTCACTTAGGAATTTCCCTTCAGAACGGCAGCGATGAAATAGGTCAGTCCCTCCGTCCTGCCCCCAGAGAGCCGGGGCAGGGAGGGGAGACGAGCAGATGTGGAATTTCAGGCCATTTGCAGTAAACAGAACAGATGCATTCAGGCTGCAAATGGGGCCTGAGCTTGTTGCTGCATAACAGAGTTCTTGAATCCTCCTGCCCCTTCCTAGAACAGGTCAGAGGCTCTGCCCTGGCCCTTGGTACCACATGGTGCAATGCGCGTTCCTATCCAGGAGCTGTTTGCTACTTCTCCAGGAATGCAAGTGAGACATCTGCTAGGATTGCTGACTCACTCACTCAGTTGTAAGGATCCGGCTTTTTCTTTCCCTCCTTGGCCCGATTTCTGCTTGTCAGCTTGCTCCTTTTTTAAAGCTTACCTGCCAGTGAGGCTCGGGCATCTCTCTACCTTAATGTATGGGAGAATCAGAGCTCTTGGCAGGAAAGGGAGCGTGTCCTAGTAGGTGCAGTAGGCAAGTCAGACTCCCGGGTTCTATTCCTTGCTCACCCTGGTGTGTGGTATGCAAGGCGGTTACTGATCCATAAATCCAACGGAGTTAACGTCTGAGACCAAAAAACTCGGAGCCCTTCAAACTCTGTAGTGTTGTATTTGTACCATGTGCTAATTCGTCTCTCCCTCTTGTGTTTCAGGAGAGTTGAGCCTCTAGGATACTGTTCCTTGGCTCAGAACCAAGCCAAGAGCTGGTCAGTGGCACGAAGGTTCTCCGATCCGTTGGGGCGCAGGCTGTGACCGGAATCCAGGCCATGACCAGCAGAGGAGCTGCCAGGCCGAATGGTCAGTCCCAAGCTAGTAAAATCTGTCAGTTTAAGCTAGTGCTGCTGGGCGAGTCCGCGGTGGGGAAGTCCAGTCTGGTGCTGCGCTTCGTCAAGGGTCAGTTCCACGAATACCAGGAGAGCACCATCGGGGGTAAGTGCTGTGCGAGAGCATGGGGGTGTGTATCGAGGGGGTAGATGCAGACTTCCCCACAGTCCTCTGGAGCTCCTGGCTTCCCTCGCTCCCCACCTGATTAGGGCCCAGCTGCCCTTGGTTGGCCATTGCAGACCCTGCCTTATCACTGTGAGCAGCCCAAGGCCTGTCATGCCTTCAGAGGGGCCCAAGTGAGTAGCAGGGCGAGGCACAGTGGTAGTTGGCGTAATGAATCCATGCTCCTTCCAGAACTACCTGCGGCCTCACTGTATGTACAAGGATGTAGCTGTGACTTGCTGACGCGCCTGAAAGAATCCCATAGTGCGTGTGAAGATGGTACAGCCAATTTTCAGACCACGGCTGAGACAAGATAGCACAATGCACCTTGGATTAATAGGTGGCATGTCTGTGTAATGGGCAGTGAGCCAGTGTTGTCCAATGGCTAGAGAACTGAAGCAGGAGTTGAGACCTGAGTTCTGTTCGTGTGCGTGCGTCACTACCCCCTCTGTAAAGTGGGGACCACCCTGACCCACCTTTCATTGCGAGCTTGGAGACTTGCAGTAGGGGAGGGCTGAGGAAGCGCTGGGTGATCATGGGGTGAATCCCCCTGGAGACGTGTTCCTGACTCCTTCAGGGCCCAGCGCTGGTCTGACACCTGGGTTGCTCGCCACCTGCGTGCTCAGTCTTGGCTCCTGTAGAGCCTTTTTAATGTATTTTTTGCCTTCTCTCAGCCTGTCTTCCCCCCTAGCTTGGGGGGACCGATCATGCGCTCACGTGGCCAGACAAATCCATAGACATCAGTTAGTGTGTGGAACTGGGAGCCAGGACTCCTGGGCTCTGCTGCGGGCAAACAGCACCCCATTGTGTCTGTTTCCCTACCTTTGCAAGGGGACTTAAGGGTCAGTTAGGTTTGACAGTCACGTGCAAACCCTTTTTACTGAGGGGGAGGGGGGCGCTGCATGTCACCAATACTCTGGCCCCAAGAGCTGCGGGGAATGGAACCAGGCTCCTGAAGGCTTATGTCTTTGAAAGGCACTAGGGCTCCCAACTTAACATCAAAGGGTGCTGTGCTCCTCTGAAAACCAAGCCCCTTTTAACATGATTGCTAGTCCCACTTGAAAATGTAGGTCACAGTATCCTGCTCTGGCTCGTGTTGCATCCCGCACGACAGCATTGGGATGTGCCAACCTGCCTGGGCACAAACACTGTTCCTGTTTGTATCCCCCACGTATGACGGATCGGGAGACGCTAGTGTCTGTCAAACTCCTTAACGCAGCCACAAACCCCCAGCTCCTTCCTGAACACAGGACTGGTTCCTGATTGCAGATGCCATGTGAGCCGTCTTTGATCTCCGCATAAGCGTGCAGCTGGTGCACAGCAGCTGGGTTTCAGCAGTAGGGGGTGAATGTTAATGTCAATGTCCAAACTTGAAATGATTAACCTGTTCCTGTGTGAACGATGCCTAGAGAGCAGCATGCTCCAAGGTCCTAGATTCGGAGTCAGGAGACCTGGCTTTGCCAACGACTTGCTGTGTCCCCTTGGGCGAGTCACTTCCCCTTCTGGGCTTTGCCTGTCAATCTACTTAGATTGACAGCTCTCCAGGATAGGCCTCTCTTGCTGTATGCACAGAACCCAGCGCAACGGGCTGAGTGCTACTTGTACGACTGTCTCCTTTCCTCTCAACAGCGGCGTTTCTCACACAGTCCGTCTGCCTGGATGACACAACAGTCAAGTTTGAGATCTGGGACACAGCTGGCCAGGAGAGATATCACAGTCTGGCCCCAATGTATTACCGGGGGGCACAAGCTGCCATTGTGGTCTATGACATCACCAACCAGGTACATTTGGAGTTCTCCCTTAGCTTTCCTGGTGCCAGGGGGAATAGGGAGGCATGGAATTGTCCCAGTCTAGGAGGAAGGATGGTCTCAGGGTTAAGGCAAGGAGCTGGGAAACCTGGGTTCTGTTTCTAGCTTGGCTGCAGACTCGCCCAGAGTCTGGCAGGTCACTGACTTTACGCTGTCCTCTCTCACCTTTCTCTTCCAGGAAACATTTGCCCGAGCGAAGACATGGGTGAAAGAGCTACAGCGGCAAGCCAGCCCCAGCATCGTCATAGCCTTAGCGGGCAACAAGGCTGACCTCGCCAACAAGCGCATGGTAGAATATGAAGTGAGTAGCTGGGGTTTGTGGACTTGGCTAAGGCTTCCCAGCCCCCCGAGTTCTGCCCCTGGCCATTGAAAACCTCTTGGCATCTAGCTGCAGCAGCGCGGGAGTCTCTGCTCTGGCCAGGGGCCGGCCAGCTGGCAGCTTTTGGGCCCGTTGGGCACATGCTGTCAGGTACGCCCAGTGGCAGTGAGAACCTGAGTGTGGTGGCTGCACTAGGAAGGGGAAGTCTAATCCACGCAGGAGCGGGGGTGTCTGCAGCAGCATCGCTGCCCACAGTAAACAGTCCTTGCCGTGTCAGCAGCCCCTCTGAGCGGCACGGGGCGTTCTCCACCCTGCCCTGCGAGGTGGATCACTGCTCCCGTCTCGCTGGCGGGAATCCATTCCCACTGCTCAAAGGGCAGCTGGCGAGGCCTGTCAGCACAGCCGAGCCCCTGCAAAGCACTGAGCAGCGTAGTCTCTGCAGGAGCCTCTCAAAGCCTCCGAGAGAGCAGCGTTTGCTGCTTCCTGCCTCCAGTCCATAGTGGTTAACGGTCCATCTCTGGAGCTGCTGGCTTGGCTGCATAGCAGAGGACCTCGGCCTCTTCTGTAGAGGCGGGACTGTCAGTGCCGGTAAAAGGGCCTTGTTGGTGGGTCTGGCCACCACTCACCCTTCCCACGGCCTCCAGGCAGGAACCCCCCGGAACAGTGATACTTGTGTCTCTGTTACAGGAGGCACAAGCCTACGCTGATGACAACAGCCTGTTGTTCATGGAGACGTCTGCCAAGACAGCGATGAACGTTAACGATCTCTTCCTGGCAATCGGTAAGGTGTGGGTGCTGGACGGCATCCGCCCCAGGGCAGTAGACAGGCCGAAGGTGCCCCTGGCTTGCTGCAGATCTACCAGGCTTCTGTGTCGGGAGCTCTGCACCAGGTGGCTGCGGGAGGCAGTTCCCACCTGAGCTCTGTACAGATGCTGATTCATGCAGCCCATGTGGAGGGCTGGAGCCCCATGGGGAGCCCCCCTTCCTGTCCTGCTCCAGGACATAACGTGGTTCCTGAGGGCGTTTCTGGGGGCGGGGGGGGAGCTTACTGCTGAATATTCAGTAAGGAAGCAAGCCGTGATTTGTTGTCAGGCTCTGGTGCGGGGGTCAACGTGGAGGCTCCATGCTGAAGCAGCATTAGCCTTGGAAGACTCGGAGGGGACCAGGGACGAAGATCTCCCTTGGGGAAGTGCCAGGCTAGCCTTTGCAGTTACGGATTACGCTGCTGGGTCTTTGCCCTCGGACACCTTCCACATCCCTGCTTGGTCACGGAGCCAGCTGAAACCGTGGCTCCTTCTCACATCTCCAGGGCTGCCTCATTTCTGATTTTCTTAGCACCTTCGTCTTTAATGCCTTCAAATCCACCTGGGCAAACAAAAGCCCTGGGAGCTGCCACTTGCGCAGAATCTGCATCGCCTGGGAAGTTTCCAAATCTCCACGTCCACATAAAGGCCCTGGGAGCTCGGCTGGCTCCTTCTGGCCTGAGTGGAGCCAGTAATGGTCGGTTGTGCAGCAGGACCTGCACGTGAGCTTTGAGGGGAGCAGGAGCGACTCCAGCCAGCTCTCCTGGTGCTGGCTCGCTCTGGAGGGCCGTGGGGGACGCAGCAGGACAGGAGCTGGGTTCCCCCGAGAGCAGAGTGGTGGTGGGGGCAGCTGGGAGGTGGCTCTGAAATCCAGACTGGAGTCTCAGAAATGGGCCATCTGAGAACCGGCCCGGGCAGAAGGTGGTCAGCGGCGTTGTTGTGGCCCAAGGGGCTGGGAGGGGAGCGGTTGCTGTTACTGCTCCCCTCCGTCGGCCTCGCTCACTCTCCCCTCTCCCCCCCTCCAGCCAAGAAGCTGCCAAAGAGCGAGCCCCAGAGCACGAGTGGCGTGGCGGGAAGGAGCCGAGGCGTGGACCTCCACGAGCAGAGCCAGCAGAACAAGAGCCAGTGTTGTAGCAACTGAAGGGTGGCTTTCGAGAGAGGCCGACGCGAGAGGAAGAGCTAAGATATAACCTCCATTCCCACCCCTGCCCACCACACTTCACCTCCCCTAACACCGGCGCACCGACACCCGTCTGAACCGAATCCCTCCTGATGCCTCTAACTGCACTTTTTAATGCTTCAGAACCACCGCCAGACACCTGTCCCCCCCCAGTGACAGTGGAACTAGATCGACCGGGGACTTGACTTCCAAAAACCAAACTCTTCGCTTTGTATTACAGGTGCAAATAGCTACCTAATTCTGATTGATTCCTCCCTCCCCCCCACCCCCTCTGTGTTCTCAGTCCTGTAACACCTGTCCTCTTCTACCCATCCCCCCCTTTATTTAATGCTGGGGGGAGGGGCCCAAAGGAGGTGGAAACTTAACCCTTGTAGGTTTATTTCATGAAGAATAAGTTGAATGGGGACCTACAGAAAATGCTATTTCTGAGGGTGTCTTGTGGGTTTTCTCTTTAATTTTTATCCTGTTTTTTTCATCTGTTTCAATGTTTGGGGGATGGGGGGAAGCTGCAGTGTCCTTAATTTCTTCCTGGGTGGCCTTTCCAGCAAGGGAGTGGAAGTGGTGGGGGAACGGGGGGAAGTGAGGGGTGGAATCCTGTGCTCTAGAATCAGGCCTCCTGCTGGCTAGCATGGATCGCTGTGAAGCGAACACAGACAATGACTCTTCAGTGCTGCGGAGTCTCAGCAGCATGAATAGAATCATGAACTACGTTCCCGTAATCCCCCTGATCTTGGTAACGCCAGGCCAGTGCACCCAGCGTCAGCTGGTGGATGGATTCTACAGCTGTGTGGCAAATGGTATCATTAATACTGACTTGGGTGGGGGTGTAAAACCCCAAAGTTTCGGCTGCGCCCAGTATCTTGCAGTGATACGCCCCTCAAGAGCTCCTGGCCTCTCGGAGCTGTTGGTTTATTCTTCCCCCATCACCAGGCACGCAAATTCTCTGGTTTGCACTTTAATCTCCAGTCTGTCCAGTTGAGCTTATCTTGTCTTGGGCCACATTCAGTTTAAGCTAGCTGGAGGGCTCCTGGGGGGGGTCACTGCACTGATTTCTGCTGCTCCCTCCGCGAAGAGGAACCCACCAAAGGTTTTATTCTCTGGGCTCCAGTCCGCTCCTGTGTTGTGTAAGCTGAGGAGCTCCACGCTACGTGCAGGGAAACTGGGCTCGCTTTGTCTGTTACACTGCAGTCCCAAGCGACTAGCAAGGATCACTTCAGAATGGGGGGGGTCATAAAATAGTCCCAGAGCAGGGGTGTCCCCTCTTTGTCTGTAGGAGGGGGTGGGGTGGTGAGCGTGCGGAGCAGCAAACCTAGGGAGCTCCAGGAGGGACATGGGGCTGGGAGTTGGTGTTAAAGAAGGTGAGGCCATGCAAAGGCAGAGGACCCGCCTTCCTGGTCCTGGGAATGGCAGCTGTGCTGTGTACTTCCCCTTCCCTGTGCCCCTGTCCAGCTCAGCATGTGTGGATCGGCTCCCTTGCCTTTCTAGCATGGGCTGGAACTTGGGTGAGGTGGGGAGGGCGGATGATGCAAGGAGAGTCTCCTCCTCCCTCTGGGACGCTGGCAAGGGCTCGGCCCCTCCCCGTGGAAGGGGAACACACTGGTTTCCTGGAGGTGCCTGCCAGGAGAACCTGCAGGAGGAAACTGACATCAACGCACAGTCCAGTCTGCCTCCTCTCTGGGCGCTGAGGGAGAGGGGTGTCACTGCTCCCAGGGAGGGTCTTTCGCACCTCACACCCACGCCTGCCCCAGCTGGTTACGTTGGCAGGTCACAAGCACCCAGCCTGGCTGCACACACTCCCTGTCTGTGTAATGTCACAAACTCCGCTCCACTGCTGAGGGCCCCTTGGAAATACAAGCTCTCATGTGCAAAGTAGCCGCATGTTTTATTTGGGCTGTAAATAGCGCTTGGTTCTGTTGGGCTGGATGGGAAGCCCCCGGGGTAGTCCTGGAACAGCTGATCCCAGGGCATCAGAGCAGCACCCCCGTAGCTTTGTTAATGATAGAGCTGCTCGTAGCGGGAACCTCCTGTTACAGGGGTTGCCTGTTCAGACAGTCTTCCCTGGGGCTTAATGTACTGTAGCAGGTTCCAAACTGGACAGCAAAACGGTCCTGGTGCCCTGCCGAGATACAGGGGGAGACCAGGGCACGGAGTCTCTTGCCTCTGGCTCCGAGCTGCCCTGAGTCGCCCGTGGATATGTTGTGACCTGCCGAGGATCCTTGACGCACCGTTACTGCTGGCACTAGCTGGCGGCTTTCCTTCGGTGCCTTGGAGGTTGACAGGGCCACAGGCTTAACTTTACGTCTTGTGGGAGTCTCCCAGAGCAGGGACAAAGGGAATCTTGCACGTCCCCCTGCACCTGTTCTCTGGATGAACTGCCTCTGGTGCTGTCAGTCCTGGCCCCTTCTGCCGGCTCAGTCGTATGTTGAGAATCGGTCGGCCCCTCCGCACTGTTCCTGCACTGGCTGTCCCGGGGAGAGCCTGCGAGGGAGCTCGTGCCTTGCTCAAGGTTCCCAGGCTGAGATGAGGATGTTGCCCTGTGTGTTTATTGGGGGGTGTGTGTGCGGGGGGTGGCTTTGAAGTGGGATCCCTCCAAGGGGGAGAGGTGATGCCCTCCCCCAGCACTAGCCAAACTGGAGCCCCAGCATCTTGCATGAAGCAGGCTCCTGTCCTCCTCTCGTTTTGTATTGTCTAGTCAAGCAGAGTTGAAGCAGCAAAACAACTAGGCAGGGGAAGCACCAGGCCCAGCCCAGGACGGGTGGGAAATAGATTAGGAAGTGGCTGGGAGGCTGAGCTAGCCTTTACCATCACTCCTCGCTGAGCTGGGCTGTGCGCGGGGGGCCCTTTCTTGCGGCCAGGAGACCTTCGGGAGGGCTGAAGCGTGGCATGGCCTCGTGGGTATTCGGTTCTTTTCTCCTCCAGTCCCTGCAGTGACATGACACGTAACTTCCCCCTGCCACTAACACAAGGGCGTTGTTGGAGATTTCAGGCTGCACTTCTAACGTACATGGGGGGCTTTGTCCTTGCTGGAAAGACTCTTTCTGCTCGGTGGAAAGACTCTGCTTACCTGTCCGACAACCAGTGCTCTTTGTGCAGCATCCACCCTGCTGGCAAAGCTGGAACGCGCAGAGCCGGTGTCCAGACTCCTCTACGTTCACCAGTGTCCATAACCCTCTTACAGGAGTGTGTGTTTTCTGGCTAAATCCCTGGACCAAATCGGGACACTGCAGCTTTTGAACCCCCCCCCCCCCACCCCCTTAATCCCGCTTGCCTTTTTTTTTTTTCTGATCCGTTGTTTTTGCTTTGAGAAAGCTCCTACATTGCATTTAAAATAACAATCATGGTAACAGAATTTAACGGCTGATTTACCAATGTATTTAATGTCAGAAAAAAATCCGTGTATTAAATGAAGCTGCTGTTTTATTGTGTCTGGAGCTAGCTGGGGGGGTATGGAGGGTTGGCTTCTCCATCCCGGAGAGAACCCGCTCTCCTCCTGGCTCCTGTGGGGTCAGATCAGGGGAGCAAAGGAATTGTTTCTGAACCCGCAGCCAGCCGGGCAGTAGACTTGTGAAAATCTACTGCCTCTCAGCCCCATCCACGGACCCCAGGGACCAAAGGGGGGGAACAGCTGAGATTTTAACTCACCTGTGCTGGGCCTCCCCTTCACGCCCGCAGGGTCTGTGCTCGTGACCAGCCATTGAGGCAAACCGGAATGATCCTGGGTACCCCGAAGGCAGTTCCCCTGCCTGTGCGCCCAGCTCCCCCAGCCCAGGCCGGGCTCTGATCCTGGGGTACTGAGCACAGCGGGGTGCAGATCCCCTACGGCTATTGCAGAGCTGCTCTCGCCCCCAGCCCTCTCTGGAGGAGGGTGCCTGGAGCACAAGGCTGTAGTTGGGGGCTTAGGCTTGTCCTTTGCCTGGCTGGTCAGCAGAGGGTGCAGTTGAGCAGCCTGTAAGCCAAAGCTCATGACTGGCAGGGCCTGGCCTGGCACCAGCTTAGGGGTGTCACCGGATTTATCAAGGTGCCTGTTGGAGGGGGTTGAGTGTCACATGCCCCCCCCGCTCCCAAACAGGGCCAGCCTGAGCCCAGCTCCCCAGCACCCACCTGCACTTGCTTTGATGTGAATTCCTGGGCTGGGGCAGAATCCCACCATGCCCAGTGAGCACAGGTGGGTTGCCCCCCTCTGGGGGGTGATAGACAAGGGGTTTCAGTCAGGCCACCTGATGCTCCCACTGAGGGAGTGTGACTGGCAGGAAACCACCTCTAGCCTGCAGCCAGGTCGGGCTACGGACCTGCTTCTCGGGAGCTGAGAGACGCAAGTTGAAGGCCCAAGTGGATGGGACTGGGTGTCTGTCTGTCTGGGCACCAGCTGCTTCAGGCTCCAGGTGGTCAAGTGGCCTGAGCAACCTCTTTCCTCGGCTCTAGCAGTCTCTGTTCCTAACGCCTCTTGTGACCAGCAGGAGCCAGGAGTGTGAATGCATGGCACAGCGGGGCTGCCTCTCTGCCCCCGCCTGCTAAGAGCTGGGCTGATGTCACCATCCACAGGTGCAGAGTTAAATCAACAAGTGACAGGAGGGGTCAGGTTGGGTCCTAGGCGAAGGTGAGGGAGACTGTGATTTCTCTGCGGCTGGGGCGAGTCCAGGTCGGAAGCGGGAGGAAGTCCTGTGTGTCCATGGGCTGGCCTGAGGCTGGTTCAGCCCAGTTCCTACTGGGCGTGATTGGTACCAAGTGGCCTCCTGCCTGGCAGCCTTGGCACTGGCCTTAAGGGCTCGTGTCATAAATATACAGCTAAGGGTAGCATAAAATTCCTCCTTACCTGCAAGGGGTTCAGAAGCTCAAATAACCTGGTTGGCACCTGACCAAAGGAACCAATGCGGACAAAAGATACTTTCAAATCTGCATCAAAGGGGAGCTGTGTTAGCCCGGATCTGGAAAAGCGGCCAAGAGTCCTGTAAGAAGAACAGGAGGACTTGCGGCACCTTAGAGACTAACCCATTTATATGAGCATAAGCTTTCGTGAGCATCTGCTGAAGTGAGCTTATGCTCAAATAAATGGGTTAGTCTCTAAGGCACCACAAGTCCTCCTGTTCTCTTTACGGATACAGACTAACACGGCTGCTCCTTGGAGACATGAGTCCTGTGGCACCTTAGAGACGAACAGGCGTATTGCAGCATGAGCTTTGGTCGGCTGCATGGGGGCGAGGAGAGGCTTTGGTTTGGGTTCTGTGTTTCTGTGTGTGTTCGCTCTTGGGATTAAGCGGGACTGGACATCAGTCCATGTCCTCCAAACCCTTCTGAGCCAGTCTCTCCTATTACAGAAATTGTAAGTACAGCCAGGTAAGGGAGATTAGTTTATCTTTGTTTTCACAGCTTGTGAATCTTCCCTTTGCTGGAGGGAGGCTTATCCCTGTTTTGTTGTAACTTTGAAGCTAAGGCTCGGGGGGGGGGAGGTTCCTCTGTGTTTTGTGCATCTTTTGTTACCCTGTAAAGTTCTCTTCCCACCTGACTTTACAGAGGGGATTTTTACCTTTTTCTTTTTTTTTTTTTTATTTTAAATAAAATTCTTCTTTTAAGAACGGATTGATTTTTTTTTCTCTTTTTTTTCTTTTCAGTGTCCAAAGATCCAGGGGTTTGGGTCTGTGTTCGCTTTGTAACCAATTGGTTAGGATATTATTCTCCAGCCTCCCCAGGAAAGGGGGTGAAGGGGTTTGGGGGGCTATTTTGGGGGAACAGGAACGCCAAGTGGGCCTTTCCCTGATTCTTTGTCTAAATCACTTGGTGGTGGCAGCATACTGTTCAAGGGCAAGATGGAATTTGTGCCTTGGGAAAGTTTTTCATCTAAGCGGGTAAAAATAAGCTTAGGGGGTCTTGCAGGTGGGTCCCCACATCTGTACCCCAGAGTGGGGAAGTAACCCTGACAGCTCGTCCTGGGCAGGGGCTGAGATGCACTGTGGGGCAAGCCCCTGGCACTGCCTGAGGGCAGAGCGCCTCTTCCCTGTTCATCATGAACACTTCTGCCTGGCTGGTTCTCCCGAGGCTGATGCCAGGAGGGAGGGGCTCGTTCCAGGCCAAGTGTTTGCAGGCCCAGCGTGGGGAGGGGGCAGGGGGAGGTGCAATGGCTTTGTGCACGCTCCCCAGCGTGGTAATGAGCATAGGCCCCGGTCTGCCCCCTCAGAAGGGGCTGAGGCATGGTACACTTGGCATTTGACAAACTGGGCAAGGTGGCACCTTGCTGCTCTTCTCTTCCTGCGTGTGCCAGGGGCCGGGGCGTTTGGAGAACAGGGGCGGGGGTGGGAAATAGAATCTGCTCCTTCCCAGCTCTCAGCCGTGCTGGTCCGCAGTGATAAACGTTATCTCTGGCAGTGTGGGCTGGCTGAGGCCGGGCCCTGCCTAGATCTTGGGCAGGGCGAGGGACCTGCAGAAGGCTAGTTCTGCTCAATGGCCTGTTGCTGGCCCTATGCAGCTACCTGCTTCCCCCCATTTCCCCATGGATTAAGACTTTCCTCTGGCTGAAGAAGCCATTCATAGGGAGGGGCTGAGCTGCCTGGGTGTGTGGGCCGGGGGGGAGGTTTCCCAGGGCATGAGCTGGCTGGTTGTAGGGTAGCTGCACCCCTCCACACACATACAGCTGGGTCTGAGAGGGGGAATTGCTGCCTCTTGCCAGCTGCTGAGTGGGTTCCTGGGTTTGAATTGGGCTGGCAGGGGTATGGCCCTGGGAGAGATGGCTGATGGAGTCTTGCACTGAAAGGTCATGGGTTCAAAGTCAGCTGCTGGGGGCACTTGCCAGAATTTGCTCCTGTTTCGTGTCCGAGTGGGTCTGTCTCTGGTTTCCAGGGGTTGTGTCTACGCAGCAAAATGTGTCCCTACAACTGGCACTAACAAGCACCCCTCCCCTCCCCACACCCCGCCTCTGCTAAGGCTGAAGAGGGCCGCGGAGCTAGCTCCCTCCAATACCACCCCTCACCTCGGCTTGCTCTGGAGCGAATTCAGGATCGCAGGACGGAGTCTCACTTACTCTGGTTTTGCGCTTGGGGCTGGGGGACAAGGGTAGATTTTTGCCACCTTTGCACTTCTGGTCTGGAGCTGTACGGGGCCTGGGCTGGTTCCCAGTGGAAATTAGAGCAGTCTCAGGGCTGCTCTAACGTACTGAGCTGGGACATGCAGAACAGCTATAGCGTGGAGCCCACCCTTCCTCCCTTGGTCTGCTGCTTAGCAGCCAGGGCTACTGTAGAGCCTTTCTACAAGCTGTATGCCTGTGACCGAACCCCCCCGCCCCCCTCCGGGGCAGGGCCTGTGAGTTTCTTGGGGCTGTTGGAGTGGTGTCCCAGGACCTTAGCCCAGGGCAAACTCCTGCATTCAATTCACAGTCCCGAGCAGCCCCTGGGGCTGGGAGCGGTGGGCGGATTAGGCTGTAGGTTAAGGTAAGTGGCTGGGTATCTCGTGGTGGAAAGATGGTACCCCCCCTGCTTTGGCCTCCGCTCCCTCCTGTAGCCACGAGCCCCGGGCTGCTGCCAGGGGCGAGGAACCGCGTGTAATTTACGGTAATGCCCCAGCCCGGGCTGGGAGCCAGAGCTGCACCCTGGTCCTCGCGCGGCCGGGCCTTGCCCCGTAGATCGCTGGCGGCTGGGTTTTGCCCTGGTGCCCCAATGAGCTGTGGGGAGGGGGAGGGGTCCCAGGTGAGTTTGCAGGTGCCCTGACGAGCCCCCCGCACCCCCAAATCCCACCCTCCCTCACTGCAGCCACGTCACCCCCGGGGTCAGGGCGACTGGCCCCAGGGCTGGCGCCCGCCCTCGCCCCCTGCGTGGGAACCAGCAGGCACGTGCTGCTCCTGGAGCAGGCCCCGCCCCCCGCCGGTTCCCCGCCCCCCCCCCGCGGCTGCCTCCCCTTCCGCTCCCCCAGCGGCTGCGCGCGGCCTCTGGCCCTTTAAATCGCCGCTGCCCCGCCCCAGGGGGCGGGGTTCGGCTCCACCCCTGACGTCACTCCCCGAGGACACGCCCGTCCCCGGCCTTAAAGGCGCAGGCTCAGGGCAGGGGGCTGGTTACGGAGCGCGGTGACGTTTCTTCCCCCGCGCGCCGTGGTCATAGGTGGGTGATAGGGGTGCGCTGGGGGCGCGTGGAGGGTTCGGGGGGGGCTGTGGGGTGCATGGAGGGTTGCCCTGGGGGCGGGGCGCTCTGTGGGGTGCATGGAGGGTTGCAGTGGGGGGTGCCCTGGGGGCACTGGGGTGTATGGAGGGTTGCATTGGGGGCAGGGTGCTCTGTGGGGGGGTTGCCCTGGGGGCGGGGCGCTCTGTGGGGTGCATGGAGGGTTGCAGTGGGGGGGGCCTGGGGACAGTGGGGTGCATGGAGGGTTGCAGTGGGGGGCCCTGGGGACAGTGGGGTGTATGGAGGGTTGCCCTGGGGGCAGGGTGCTCTGTGGGGGGTTGCCCTGGGGGCGGGGCGCTCGGAGGGTTGCAGTGGGGGGTGCCCTGGGGGCACTGGGGTGTATGGAGGGTTGCATTGGGGGCAGGGTGCTCTGTGGGGGGGTTGCCCTGGGGGCGGGGCGCTCTGTGGGGTGCATGGAGGGTTGCAGTGGGGGGGCCCTGGGGATAGTGGGGTGCATGGAGGGTTGCAGTGGGGGGGCCCTGGGGACAGTGGGGTGCATGGAGGGTTGCAGTGGGGGGGCCCTGGGGACAGTGGGGTGCATGGAGGGTTGCATTGGGGGCGGGGCGCTCTGTGGGGTGCATGGAGGGTTGCATGGGGGGGCCCTGGGGACAGTGGGGTGCATGGAGGGTTGCATTGGGGGGGCCCTGGAGACAGTGGAGTGTATGGAGGGTTGCATTGGGGGCAGGGTGCTCTGTGGGGGGGTTGCCCTGGGGGCGGGGTGCCCTGTGGGGTGCATGGAGGGTTGCAGTGGGGGGGGCCCTGTGGGGTGTATGGAGGGTTGCAGTGGGGGTTGCCCTGGGGGCAGTGGGGTGTATGGAGGGTTGCCCTGGGGGCAGGGTGCTCTGTGGGGTGCATGGAGGGTTGCAGTGTGGGGTGCCCTGGGGGCTGTGGGGTGCGAGGGGGGCTGCCCTGGGGGCAGGGCGCTCTGTGGGGTGCGAGGGGGGCTGCCTGGGGGCAGGGTGCTCTGTGGGGTGCATGGAGGGTTGCAGTGTGGGGTGCCCTGGGGGCTGTAGGGTGCATGGAGGATTGCAATGGGGGCAGGGTGCTCTGTGGGGTGCGAGGGGGGCTGCCTGGGGGCAGGGTGCTCTGTGGGGTGTGTGGGGGGCTGCCCTGGGGGGCAGGGCGCTCTGTGGGGGAGACTGGCTGGGGGTGGTGTTCTGGGACTCCATGGTGCTCTGCTTGTACATTGCTCCTTGCCCGGTGGGCGCTAAGGAGCATTTGGGGGCAGAGTCTGTACATTGTTCCCCTCTCCCACCTGTTCTGGGCTCCCCCTGGCAGGGTCTGGATAGGGATTTGGGCCATGTTGGGCCTCCCCTTCTTTCTCCATGTGCAGTGCCCAGTTGTATGGGGAGCCTGGTCCCCAAGTGTTTGGGGGGGCTGCAGGAGGTGGCAGAAACACCCCCCCAGCTGGCTGATGGGGGCAGGTGTGTTTGTGGGGATGGTTCTGGGAGGGGGTGACTGTGTGTGGCCTGGGGCAGATGGAGTAAGAAGTTCTTTCTGGGTTGATCTGGTCCAAATTCCTCTGTGCTCCTGTTCCCTCCTCCCCCAGCCTGGGGCAGCCTGGCCCCCACGTCCTGGGAGCTGATTTGCATTTGGTGACTCTTTAGCGGTTATTTTCCCTGCGGGCCAAGCTTGCTCTGACTCTGGCCGACCCAAGCACCTGGCTGCAGCCCAGTTTCTCTTTCATCCAGTTCGTAGATCCGATGCAAAGAAATCTCCGTCTCAGTGATTAGATCCCAATGGGCCGGGGCGGCTGCATCCAGGAGTTTGGGCAGGTTCCTAAGTCAGCTGAATCCCGTGGTGCCGGATGCCTAGAACTGGGTGTTGACTTGTCCACCTGCCTCATCCCCATCCCGACAAAGATCCCGTGCGTTCGCCCCCGGGAGCTGTTTGAACACGAGGTTAGGGGCTGTGGGGGGGGGTTTAAATCCAGACACGCAGTTGGTCTGGGCTGTGCTGTGGCCCCTACCCTGGGGGTTTAGAATGGAAGGAAGAGATCCTGCTGGGTAATCCCTCCGGGAAAACGAGGCCTGAACGCTCCAGGGAAACACGGCCTGAGAGGCTGGCGCTGGCAGGACCGAAGCCAGGAACTCTGCCAAGCTGGAGCAGGGCTCGGCTGCCCATTCCAGCCGCTGGATCAATGTCCCGCCTTCCTGAATGGTGGTTCGGCTTTGCGGACAGCTTCGCCAGTGGGGGCGGGAGGATCGGCCAAGCCAGCCATGTCCTGCCCCGATCCCTTTGCTGACTGATCTGGGAACTGTGGCTCGGACATGGCTCCTGGTGGCTGGTCTCCGGTTTGAGCTGGGACCCCCCCAGCAGAGGTGTGCTCATTGCTGTGGGATCTGGGATACCTGCCCTGGGAGGAGGAAGCTGCTGCGTGTGCCCCTCGTGCCCCCCTCATCCCCCCAGGACTGTTCCTGCCTTGCTTGTTTGGGCATCTCGGGGGTTCGTGGGTTGCAGGCGAGGTCATTTATCTCTTGTTCTTTCGCTCCCTGCACAGGTCTGGCAGAGATGCTGCTGCTCAGACCCATCATGAGAGGACCCTGGGGCCTCCAGAGAACACCTAGGTATGAGAGGCATTACAGCTCCCCTGCTGCTCCAGCCCTGGGCCCCCCAACACCGCTCCGCTGGTGAACCTCGATCCTGCCCTGCAGCCCCCTGCTAGCCCAGTTCCCTGCCTCCCACAGCTCTGCCGGTGCCCCTCACTCCCCAGCCCCCTGCTAGCCCAGCCCTGGGCTCCCCTGCAGCTCCGCTGGTGAACCTCAGTCCTGACCTGCAGCCCCTAGGATCACAAAGAGAAAAGCAGGGGAGGGAACTGGAGTGAACTTCCTTTGGGATTCTCTTTAGGGCAGCTGCTGCTTTGACACCTTGCCAGGATTTTGCAAAATCACCCGGGGCTTTAATCTGATCTGGGTTCTAATCTAATCTCTGCGGTCCCCCTGCAGACAGTTCTCAGCCCCAAGGGAGCCCGAGCCCGAGAGCAGGAGTATTTCATCTGGTATGGCTCTATGGCTGGTAATTTTGTCGGACGTGTGGGGGAGGAACACTGGGTTAATGTTCCACCGGGTTCTGGACTGGGAAGGAGTCCATGGACCAGCTGCCGAAAGCAGCTCTCAAAGGAACAGCTCACGCCAGAGGGAGCCCGGTGGCTGGAGGCTGAAATGCAGCCACCTCTGGGGTGGCAAGCGGCAGTTGCTTAACAGCCGCACAGCAATGGTCGCCTAGCAAAGGAGGCGAACAGGACTCCTGGGTCTGGCAGGTATTACTTTAGAGAGGCAGAATGTAATTAGCTGGGTTGGAAGTGGGCCAGAAACGTGGGGAAGGGGGAGAGCACCCCTTGCTGAGCCCCACCTTGCTCCCCACAGCACAGCACCCCCTAGTGCCACAGTGGGGTCAGCCCTGTACAGAGAGCGCCCCCTGCTGCACAGCCAGTACTGGTGATGGGCTTGCACCCTGGGTGTCCTGTAGATCCCAGGGAGGTTGCTGAGGGATTTTTGCCCTCACTGAAGCCCTGGTTTCTCCCCCAGGTTGGCAGCTGTGGCCTGGAGGTCCCACCCCCAAGTCTGCACCCCCTCCCGCACTTATGACACCTGGAGAGCTGGCGACGGCAGCCAGAGACGGAAGGTCATGGCCGTGGGGGCTCTGCTGGGCCTGGGCGCCGGCCTGGCCTATGGAGATCACCGCAGGCGGGTGAGGAAGGAGCTGGGACCAGCATCATGGGGTCGGTGGCTCCCCGGAGCCTCCGTGGAGTGGGAGGGGCCCGTGCTGGGGGGAGGCGCGGAAGCAGCAGATGGGGAGGCAGTGGGTACTGGTGCTCAGCTCTCTGCCTCAGGGCACAAAGGTGGGGAAGGAGGCATGGTCTAGTGGTTAGAGTGGGAGGGCTGGGAACCAGGACTCCTGGGTTCTCTCCCCAGCTCTGGGAGGGGTGTGGGATCTAGTGGTTAGAGTTGGGAGCCAGGACTCCTGGGTGTTGTCTCTGACTCTTGGTGGGGCATGGGATCCAGTGGTTAGAGCTGGGAGCAGGACTCCTGGGTTCTGTCTCTGGGAGGGGCGTTGGATCCAGTGGTTAGAGCTGGGAGCCAGGACTCCTGGGTTTTGTCTCTGACTCTCGGTGGGGCATGGGATCCAGTGGTTAGAGCTGGGAGCCAGGACTCCTGGGTTCTGTCTCTGGCTCTGGGAGGGGCGTGGGATCCAGTGGTTAGAGCTGGGAGCCAGGACTCCTGGGTTCTGTCTCTGGGAGGGGCGTGGGATCCAGTGGCTAGAGCTGGGAGCCAGGACTCCTGGCTCCACTCCCAGTTCTGCCCCTGATGTGCTGCATAGCCTGCGGTGCGTCCCTTCCCCCTCTGAGTCCCATTCCCCCGAGGCGGGTGGGGGGCCGGGCCCTCAGAGGCCTGTGGTGGACGTTGGCGGCCGCACTCGTGAGCCCATCTCTCTGCAGGCATCAGAGGCCGAGCCGAACGCTGTGGCCGTGCCCGGGGCACCGTACCCCGTGTTCACCCGCCAGGAGGTGGGGCAGCACCGCAGCCTGGCCGAACGGGTCTGGGTGACCTACGGAAGCGAGGTCTTTGACATCACCGACTTCGTGGAGCTGCACCCGGGGGGCAAGAGCAAGATCCTGCTGGCAGCGGGGGGCGCCCTGGAGCCGTTCTGGGCCATGTACGCCGTGCACGGCCAGGAGCACGTGCTGGAGATCCTGCGGGGCTACAAGGTGGGGGAGCTGAGCCCCGAGGAGCCGAGCCAGCCCGCCCAGGGGGACCCCTACTCCGGGGACCCCCCTCGGCACCCTGCCCTCAAAGTCAACAGCCTCAAGCCCTTCAACGCGGAGCCGCCGGCTGAGCTGCTGACCGAGAACTACCTGACGCCTAACCAGCTCTTCTTCAAGCGCAACCATCTGCCGGTGCCGGCCGTGGACCCCGCCCGCTATCGGCTGGAGGTGGAGGGGCCGGGGGGCCGGGTGCTGGTGTTCTCGCTGCCGGAGCTGAAGCGCCGGTTTCCCAAGCACGAGGTGACGGTCACCCTGCAGTGCGCCGGGAACCGCCGCTCGGAGATGAGCCGCGTCCGGCAGGTGAAGGGGCTGGAGTGGGGCGTGGCGGCCATCAGCACGGCCCGCTGGGGCGGCGTCCGGCTCCGGGACGTCCTGGCGCACGCCGGTTACACGGAGGAGGACGAGGAGGCCGGGGAGCGTCACGTCTGCTTCGAGGGCCTGGATAAGGACCTGAGCGGGGTGGCCTACGGCGCCTCCATCCCCTACCGTGCGGCCATGGGCCGCGGGGCCGAGGTGCTGCTGGCCTACGAGATGAACGGCGAGGAGTTGCCGCAGGACCACGGCTACCCGCTGCGGGTGGTGGTACCGGGCGTGGTGGGCGCCCGCAACGTCAAGTGGCTGGGCCGGGTCTCTGTGAGCCGGGAGGAGAGCCCGAGCCACTGGCAGCAGAACGACTACAAGGGGTTCTCGCCCGCCGTGGACTGGGACACGGTGGATTTCGCCACGGCCCCCGCCATCCAGGAGCTGCCCGTCCAGTCGGCCATCACGGACCCCGCGCCAGGCGCCACCGTCCCACCCAGGGAGCTGACGGTCAAGGGCTACGCCTGGAGCGGGGGCGGGCGCGGCGTGGTCCGCGTGGACGTCTCGCTGGATGGCGGCCGGACGTGGCACGTGGCCGAGCTGATGGGCGAGGAGCAGCGGCCGGGCCGGGCCTGGGCATGGCGCCTGTGGCGGCTCACGGCCCCCGTCCCCCCCGACCGCACGGAGCTGGACCTCGTCTGCAAGGCCGTGGACACCAGCTACAACGTGCAGCCCGACACGGTGGAGCCCATCTGGAACCTGCGGGGGGTGCTGAGCAACGCCTGGCACCACGTCCGCGTCACCGTGGCTGAGGATTAACGGGGGGGAGAAGCACAGGGGAGACATGCAGCCCCCTCCCCCCCACCCCACGCAGCGCCCTCTGTCTCCGGATGGATAGAGATGGGTGGCCGAGTCAGGGAGGGAGTCCCTGAAATGGATCCACCCAGCCCCAGGGGGAGCTTGGAGAGGCCGATTCAGGGGCAGCTCTCCCCTGCCCCCCCCCGCTTCTCCAGGGCTCCCTTCCCGGGGGCCTGGCCTAGGAACGATCCTCTCTCTGGAGGGGTCTGATGGGCAGGCAGAGCTGAGCAGTGACCCTCAGGGAGGAGGCGGGGGGACAGAGTGGGCTAGTAAGCCAGGGGCTGCGGCCCTTTGTGAGATGAGTTTGGTGGGTCTCAGCCTACTTCCCACAAGGACAGGGGAGTGGGTCCTTGGCACTGAAATACCATTCCAGCTGGCCCCACACGGCCCCTCTGCTGGCAGCCCCGACAGGGAGCCCCAGCCTGGACCGGGCTGCGGGGATGGTGGTTATCCCTGGAGGCAGGTGGCCCCCGGAGCGGGCTGGGGCAGGCTGGCAGGGGCACGGGGAGAAAGCTGTTCCAGGCCCGGGCCAGGACAGCAGCGCCCAGTTCTCCCGCTAGTGCTGTTATTCCTGCCCACGTCCCCCCATTAACCCAGCGTAAAATCCACCCCCTGCCCTTTCCCTGCTGGCTGCCGTCCCCTTCTCCTCACCTGCCCTTAGTGCTCTGGGCCCCCTCCGCGCCAGCCTGTGCCTTCTGGTTCAGAGCCTCTTCATCCTCTGCCCCCTGGCGCTGCCCCAGCATGGCCCAGCGCCCTCCTGCCACGTCGCTGGCCTGTTCGCCGACCTATCCACTGCGTCTCAGCCTGGGCCCTTCCTCGTTGCTGGGCTCCCCCCACAGCATGGGGCAAACACCTCGGCTCTTCCTGTCCCATCCCTGGCGCTGTTACAGGCCATGCCAAAGTGTGATGACTCTACAGCCATGGGAAGTGTCAGATGCAGGTGGCCATAAAGATTGTGCTGGGTTATGGACTCGTCTTGTTAATTCACAGGCCAGCTGGCTGCCCACCAAGGCTTTCCAGGGTTAACCATTGCCTGGGGTCAGGCTGAGGTTAAAAGTCCGGGGGTGGAAGTCCGGGGCGCCTGCTCTGTGTTCTCCTCGCAGCAGGAGCTGAGCATGAGTCTGACGAGCTCATGTCCTGGGCCGGGGAATGATCCAATTTCTAAACAGATCAAACCACCACAGCCAATCTGCCCAGCCTGGCTCTGCTGGTGCCATCTTCCTCAGGCTGGGATCGAGAGGCAGGTGAGGGGACTTTCCTCTGATCCCCCACTAGGAAGATGCTACATAAATGTCCCCCTGTGCTGTGGTCAGTGGCTCCCTTGGCTGGTCAGTCTGCAGGTATGTTAAAAGCCATAAGCTGTATGCTGGCCAGGAATTCTCCACCAGGATGTGTGGCTTCCCCCAAAGTGAAACTTTTCCCCAGGAAAATTTCAGGTTTTTTTTCTGTTGAGAAAATGTTTAAATAAAATCTTTACTCTGAGGCAGACCTGACTATGACCTGTCTGGTTTGTCGAGCTCTACTGAAATGGTTCATTGCAGGTTAGTTCCGCATTAATCCCACCCACGTGCCTCCTGGGGGTTGTGATTTTGGTGCCTCGTCCCCCATTCTCTGTGGCCCAGCTGCCTCAGAACTACTAACCAGGGTATGTGATCAATCGCTGAAGTCAGCCTCTGGACCAGACGCCTGGAGGGGAGCTAATGTGATGCGGATCTTTTTAAAAAGGCTCCAGCAGTGATCCTGGCAATTACAGGCCGGTAAGTCGAACATCAGTACCTGGCAAATTGGTTGAAACTATCGTAAAGAACAGAATGACCAGAGAGCAAGATGAACGTGGTTTGGTAAAGGGAAATCATGCCTCACCAATCTACTAGAATTCTTTGAGGGGGTCAACAAATGTGTTGATCCAGCGTACTTGAACTTTCAGAAGGCCTTTGCCAAAGTCCCTCACTACTGGGTCTTAAGCAAAGTAAGGAGTCACGGGATAAGAGGGAAGGTCCTCTCGAAGGTCAGAAACAGGTTAAACAATAGGAAACAAAGGGTAGGGATAAATGGTCAGTTTTGACAGCTATCATCATCGTGTTCCTATTACTCCTCTGGCATTTAGGGCAGCGACGAACCTCCTCCGCTCCTGTCTGCTTCTGTCAAGTCTCTCAATGGTTCCCCAGCTCTGCCCCAGATTTTCAGCTCGGCTTCCACAGCTTTTCGCCAGGTTGTTTTCGGGCGGCCTTGTTTTCGCTTGCCTTCAGGTGTCCGTCTCATTGCTGCTCTGGGGATGGAATCACGTGACAGATCCATCTCCAACGCCTCCTGGCAGTGATGGGGCTCAGATCCTCTTGGCTGCACAGTGTCAATAGATCTTGGTGTGAAATTGTTCTAGGCCAAAAGATAGAGGATTTTTCTGTGGCTGGTTGTGTGGAATGAAGACGGTGTCCGACTTTCTCATTCCCAGCTTTCTGCACTATTGAGTAGTGTTGAGAGTACGCAGCTCTGATAAATCTTGAGTTTGGTTTTGCTGTTGTATTTTGATAATTTCCAGACTGTATTTAAGCTCCTGAAGGTGTTCCTGGCTTTACTGATTTTTTGTTCCGGATGTCCTGGCTTGTTCCACCGTCCGGGCTGATGGTGCTGCCAAGTATGTGAATATTTCTACATTGGTGAGAACATGACCCTCGATCTGCACTGGGGATGGTGAGGCAATATTAAAGGTCATGATCTCTCTTATTGCGGTTGATTTTCAGTCCAATCTGCTGGCTGAATGCATTGAGTCGAGTTGTTTTTTCTTGTATATGGTATTGGGTATGTGATAGGAGAGCGAGATCATCTGCGAAGTCCAGGTCTTCAAGGGATGAGAACAGTGTCCATTTAATGCCTCTTGGCATGAGTTCTTCTGTACACCGCATCAGTCGATGGCAATGCTGAAGAGGATTGCAGACATGACACACCTGGACGTACTCCTGTTTCAACTTCAAAACTGAGCTCACTGTGATCAACACTGCATGTAAAATTGGAATAGAAGCTTCTGATGACGTTGATTATAGGGAGAGGAATTCCATGCACCCGCAGACTGCGCCAGAGGCTGGCCCTGTGAAGGCTGTCAAAAGCCTTCTCAAAGTCTGTGAAATGTATGTTGAGTTGCCATTGCCATGCTAAGCACCATTCTGCTCTGTTTCGTAGAGTGAAGCTCTGGTCTGTGCAGCCACGCCCTTTCCGAAACCCAGCCTGCTCTTTTCTGAGAACGCCATCAACTGCCTCTGATATATGCTGGGCTATGATCTTACACAATACTTTGCTTGCCACAGAGAGAAGTGTGATACCACACCAGTTATCACAATCGCCGAGAGTTCCTTTCTTTGGTATCTTCACTATAACCCCATCGGTCCACGCATCTGGCACCTTTTCCCTTTCCCAGACTGATGGAAATAAAGGGGCCAGGATAGATGCCGCTAATTTAGGATTTACCTTGAACAATTCTGCATTCAAGTTATCTGTGCCAGGAGCTTTCCCATTTCTTAAGGATTTGATGGTGTGAATGATCTCTTCGTTAGTGGGGTGTTGTCTGTGTTGATATCCAGATCTTCTTCTGCCTCCTGGATGTTTGCTTCCTCTTTAGGTGGCTCCCTGTTCAGCAATTCTTTGCAATGCTCTGTCCAGCACATTTCTTGTTCTTTTTCAGCTGTTAGTATGTGTCCTTGTTTGTTCCTGATGAGTGTTTTGTTGGTGTCTGCCGTTTACCACCGATAAGATGCGTGATTTTGTAGACGGTTCCTTGTTCACCATGAGCAGCTGCATCCTCGGCTCGTGTTGCCAGATCATCAATATCATGCCGTTTGTCCGCTCTCACAAGGTGTTTTGACCTTCCAGTGGGCCTTGCTGTATGGCTCATGGTATTTGTCCTTTAGCTTCGAGGATTTTTTGTCTAAAACTTTTCTTCAGGGCTCGTCTGGTTTCTATGGCGTTCCACATGCTGGGTGTAATCCCACTCTTCTGCCTGTAGCCTAGACAGGCTTCACTGCTCTGTTTATAAATTGTTGTTACTTTGTCCCACTTGTTGATCTCCTCATCTGCATTCCCCTTCTTTTCATCAAGGTCTGCAAGTGCTTGAAACCTGTTCTTTAACTGCAGAGCAAAGGCTTTCTGTATTTCAGGGGACTTTAGCTTGTCAACATCATAACGTCTATGGCCCTTGTTTGGTGGCCCCACATATCTGTTTTAGCTTGATGGAGGCTGTCACAAGGTGGTGGTTGCTGCCAACATCTGCCCCCCTTCCACATCTGTCAGTGAGTGTGGTCATTTGCCATTGATCATGATATGGTCAATCTGGTTCTTACCTCTGCCATTTGGAGAACACCATGTCAGCTTGTGAAGTTCACAGTGTTGAAATAGGGTTCCGCCGCTGACTAGGTCATTCATATTCCAGAAATCAACAAGCCTCCCTCTGTTTTCATTAATAGTGCCACACCCATGTCTTCCCATTGCTCTGTCTTTGTGTTGTCCTTACCGACCTTGGCATTCACATCTCCCATGACGATAGTTAGGTCGCGGCGTGGTACTCTCTCTAACTCCGCCTGGAGTGTAAGGTAGAATTTGTCCTTTACTTCATCACAGTCATTTGTTGGAGTCTAGCACCGAATCAGGGTGATATTATTATGTTTCCCTTTGTCTGGCTCTCATAAGTCTGCTGCTGATGGATTTCCACTCAAGCAGGGAATGCTCCACTCCCTTCAAAAGGATGGCCACACCCTCATGGTGTTGTCTATCATCCCATCCAGGAAAACGGCCAAGTTTCTCCCAAGGCTGTTGTTCATCTTCCTGATCCCGTCCATCTGCTCTTGCTGAGCCCCAGGAGCTGTAAGCTGTAGTGTTCATCTCTGCTGGGACCTGAGCTAGCTTCCCTGCTTCGTACATTGTCCGTACATTCCAAAAAACAAGTTGAGCACTTCAGTCTTCATGCCAGTGGCTTCCTTGCGGCTTTCACCATGGGCAGTCCTACGGGTCACTGACTCCTGAAGGCCTCGCACACAGTAATGACAGTGGAGAGAGGTAACTAGCAGGGTCCCCCAAGGATCTGTACTAGAACCAGAGCAGTTCAACGTATTCATAAAATGATCTAGAAAAGGGCGTAAACAGTGAGGTGGCAAAGTTTGCAGATGATACACAATGACTCGAGAGTTAAGTCCAAAGCAGACGGCGAAGAGCTACAAAGGGATCTCACAGAACTGGGTGACATGACCTAGGCAAGAAAATGGCAGATGAAATTCAGTGCTGAGAAATACAAAGTCATGCACACTGGAAAACATCATCCTAACGACACATGTACAGTGACGGGTCTAAATTAGCTGTTACTGCTCAAGAAGGAGATCTTGGCACCATTGTGGAGACTTCTCTGAAAACATCCACTCCGTGCGCAGCAGCCATCAGAAAAGTGAACAGAACATTGGGAAGGGGCACAGATAATGACAGAAAATATAATGCCAATATATAAAACCAGGGTAGGTCCCCACCTGGAATACTGTGTGTAGTCCTGGGTACCCCATCTCAGAAACAGATGTATTAGAAAAAGCGCAGAAAAGGGCCCCACAAGTGATTAGCAGGAGGGAACAGCTTCCAGGGGAGGAGAGATTAAGAAGACAGGGACCGTTCTGTTTAGACCATGGAGGGATATGAGAGGGCTATAAAATCATGCCTGGTGTGGTGAAAGGGCCTCAGGAAGTGTTCTTTACCCCTTCCCCTGACACAGGAACCAGAGTAACTTAATGAAATGAACAGGCAGCAGGTTTAAAAACAAACGCGAGGAAGCATTTCTTCACACACCACACAGTCACCTGTGGAACTCCTTGCCAGGGGATGGGGTGAAGGCCAAAGTATAACTGGGTTCAAAAAAGAACTAGAGAAGTTCATGGAGGACAGGTCCATCACTGGCTATTAGCCAAGATGCTCAGGGATGCAACCCTGGGCTCTGGGTGTCCCTAAGCCTCTGACTGCCAGAAGTTGGGACTGGATGACCGGGGAAGGATCCCACACTAAGTGCCCTGCTCTGCTCATTCCCTGAGGCACCTGGCCTTGGCCACAGTGGGAAGACAGGAGACTGGGCTAGACGGACCATTGATCTGACCTAGTATAGCTGTTCTTATGGACATCTCTCAAGATATGCACCATGGTCAGCCCCTGGTTGAACCACCACGGTGCATCATGGGAGGTGTAGTCCATCTGGGGAACTTGCCCCATTCTCTTCTATGGGACACAAGGCACCCAGACTACCCCTCCCTTGAGGCCCTGGGGTGGGACGTGGCGCAGTAGTGAAAGACAATGGCTTAATGTTTCCAAGTTGAGATGTTTCGGAACTTTCCATTCACGATTTTTAATTTTTTTTATATTTCAACTTTTTGGTCTGAGTTGGGAGGGAAACACCTGTCAAAATCTCGGAATTTCCATGGGCTCAGGTCTAATCAAAGCGGAAAGTGGGGATCCCCCACCCATCCCCAGAACTGGCTCATCAGCTCTTGGGGCCGCTTGTCTCTCCTGTGCCCTGGCACGAGGCTGCAATGTCTGGACGGCCTCGAGGGAAAGCAGCCATCTTTAAACCAGTCTCCCTAGGAGATCAGACCTGGACGCTGGGCCCCTCTGCTTTCGGCCCATTGCCCTCTCCCGTAAGTCAGGAGCGCTTTCGCTTGATGCAGCACCAGTCTCCTTTATTTACAGTGGTTTTCCCACCACCGCTTTCCACCTACGGGGGGGTTTCGCAGCCAACTTTGCCGGGTGCAGGCCTGGCCAGCAACAGGCCAGAAGGCTCCCAGCTCCCTCTGGGGCCTTTCTCTTCCCCACTCCTTCTGGCTTCCTCCCAGCCTTTCTAGCCCTGGCTAGTGCAGGGCTATCCAGCCAGCTCCACTCCATTCCCCTTGATTGGGGCTGGAGTGGCAGGGGCTGATCAAGTGCTTCTCACTCAGCCCCCGTCACGGTCCCACTGGCATCATTGTGGGCATGGCTCCACCTGGCGTCTGGCACCTGCCCCTGCCACAGCTTGCTCCCTGCTAAGGTGTAAGGGCTTGTGAGTTTGGTGCTGAAAGCTGCAGGGGGTTGAGACCCAGGGCCTCTCCGCTGTGTGGTGCGGGGACGGTGCCTCGGGGATTACAGGATCCAAGGGGATGGGCGCTTTGAAGGCTGGTTGTTACGTAGCATGGGAACTGCAGGTGCTTTGGGGGAGTGGGGCTCCTCCCTCCGGAATACCTGAAGGAAGCTGCTGGTGCAGGAGAAGTTTATGCTTTTCCCACTCCACCCTGGAACCCCGGGCCCCTGGGGAGCCTGTCCCCCAGTGTCTGTCTCTAACTCGCTGCTGGTCTCTGAGCCGTGCCCAGACACCGCTGTGCTGGGCGCGTTGCTCGGGGCGGGTGGGACTGGCTGCGTCCCGCCCTGCGGGCCTGACTGTTAAGTACTCAGCAGCAGGAGCCACGTGCATTGTAATCAACCTCCCTGGCTCGTGGGCTGAGGCCGCGTGGAGCATTGGCTTGTGGTGACGTGTCGTAGGGTGAGAAGCAGGGGCAGAGAGAGTACGGGGGGGAGGGAAGGGCGCTGGCGTGTCTGTGTGCCCCCAGCTGTGTCTTTCAAAGATTCAAGCAATCTCAGCTTCTGAGCCAACGTCCTGGGTTTCTCACTGCTAGGCCCATGAACTCCCCCAGCTCGGTTCCTTCTGCACCTTGTACGATCCCCAGCAAGAGCGGACCCCGGGGCAGAACGGAGTTGGCGCCTGTGCAGGGAAGGGAGAACAGAGCCCTGCCCGCTCTCCCCAATCCCTCCTGGTGCAGCCGCCGGGGTGGCTGTTCAGATTCTGGATTTCACGTGGCTGGGACGGTCTCACCAGCATGTCTAGGGGGCAGCTGATGCAGAGCAATTACAGGGCCCCGAGCCGCAGTGGAGGTGGGGTGGGAATACACAGCGCTGGCTGGGCCCCCACAGAGGGAATAAGGGCACCGTCGGGGAAGCTGTGTCTGGCCTGCGATGGGAAGAGATGGGCCCACGTTGGCGCGTAGCGGCCCTTGGGGAGGGTAGTGGACACAGGGCCACTCGCAGACCAGTTGTGTTGAAAGGCAGGAGTGGTTAGTAGGTACCCACCCCCCCCAGTTCCCTTTGGCTAAGCCACCCAACCAGCCCTGAGTCAGGTGGAAAGGAGCCCGCCCGGGGTGTGCTGTGGACTCGCCAGGAGCCTGCAGACATGGGGTCGGGGTGGGCCAAAGGAGTGGTTGTGGGTTGGTTCTGGAACCTCACCCCTCCAGGATACGCACGCCCACCCAGGGAGGGGAAGGATATGAGGGCTAAGCTCGGCGGGCCTGGTTTAGAAGGGACGAGGTGGCAAAAGCCCAGGAGCTGCTTCTGGGAACTGCTCCCCCACCCCCAAACTGGAAACAGCCCCTGAAAGAGGCTGTGATGGGAGAGAATGTGGGGTCGGGGTGGGGAGGAGATTCCCCCTCCTCAAATTGGGGTGAGGCTTTGGGAGCTTGAAACCCCCGCCCTATGGGGATGGGGGGTGACACGCATAGTGATGATGTGTCCTCTCAGCAGCCCCCTCCCCACTCTAACCTCAAAGGGGGAGTGGAAGCCCTGGGGAGGGTCAGTCCCATCGCAAGGAGGCTCCAGGCCTGGCTCCTTGAACTTTGGGGGAAAACCTATTCTTCTAGCTGAACTTCCCTAATAAAAGCTCCAGTTTGGTTCTGATTTAACGGCCCCAGGTTGTTTTTTTCCCGCCAGGGCTGCAGATTTGCCCTGGGGCGAAGGCTGGCCGTGCCCTGCAGATGTCTCTGCATCGCCCGCTCTCCAGGCACTGAGCATACAGCCCTGGTGTCCCTGCACCGAGTGGCCCCCCAAGGGCTTGGGGGCTCTCCAAGAAAACACCCCAGATCCGCCTGGTCCTCAGCCCCCTTACACCCCAACCCCCACCCTTGGGCAAGTGCGTGGAGGGGGAGGGAATGCGGCACTCCCGCGGCCAGGGGCTTGTCCTCTCCCAGGCAGAGCAGAGTGTGTTGGCTCGGGGCAGGAGTGGGGTGAGGGGCTGACTGCTCAGTGGGACCCAGGAATGCTGAGGAGGGTGGGGGTGTGTATGTGTCCGGCCGTGCCACCAGCTGGCATTGCCCAGGTTTGACTGACTGGGGGGGAATTCTCCCCTCCACAGAGAGCATGTGATAGAGACTCTGGGAGGCAGCAGGGCCCAGTGGAGAGAGCCTGTCCCCATGTTTATGCAGCACCTGGCACAGCGAGGGCCAGTTGCAGCCGAGGCATCTAGATTCCCCTATAACACAAGTGGCAGGCATAGCAGATCTGAGCTAACCTCCCTTGGAGTCAGTGGAACTCACTTCCACAGGCTTTAGATCAGGCCTGTAAACAACCACCCAAGAAATGGGCTACTCAGCCTGGCCCTGAGCCAGTGACAGTGATTCGTGGCTAATGGATTCATTGGTATGTGCTGTGTGAGTGGGGGGTTCACAAGGCATTTAAATCAAAGGGCAGGGAGCTAGACCTGAGGCCACAGCCTATTTGAATAGTCACGGGAGGCCGGGAGCCGTGGAAACCTGCTCTGCAGTAGGAAGATGTGCCATCCCTGCAGCCTTTCCATGATCCTGGTAATAACAAATGTTACCTTACTTCTCTAACACTTTCCAGCCTCTCTACCTGCCACTGAAATGCAGCCACCTCTGAGGTGGAACATGGCAGCTGTAGAACAGCACGTGACAAGACAGCAGTGATTCCAGGTGGGGAAATGAAGAGGAACATTGTACCCAATTGAAATGACAAAAGGAAACAGACTATAATGATCAGGGCCAGAACAGGGCCAGGGCACTGAGGCGCATACAGACTGTGTCATGGGGTCTTTGTCATCCATCTCTGGTGCATTGATTTGGACCCAGATCCTCAAAGTGCCTAACTCCCATTGACATCAGCCAGCGCTGACCATCTGCCCCCATTGGATTTCAATGGGAATTAGGTGCCTAAATGCCTGAGGATCCAGCCCTCAGTGCTGGCTCCAAGGGAAGACTGCCACCTACCGAGTCACCAACGCACTTCAAGTGATGAAGGGCCCCAGGTTGCTTAGGGAGAAATGCAGATAAGCCTGGCTACCTAGGAATCAAACCTGACTCCTGGGGTAACTGACACAGCATCATTCACCAAGAAAGCAGCGATCACTGTGTAAATAGCAGGGGCCGTGAAATAACATGATGTAGCCAACAGAGGGGCCCCTCACTTTATGGCACATTTAGCAAAACATCAGATTTCATGCAGCGAGCCAGCAAAGGTTTGAAGTGGCTCATGTCTGGATCAAAGGGAAGTTCTGGGAGCAAAAGGTCATTTGACTCTGAGTCAGCTCTGAGGCTCTGCGCCATTTGCATATTGGATAAAACGATTGAATTAGCTAATTTGGTCAAAAATTCCCAACTCCAAAGAGATCAGAATTAGCGTATGCAGGGAATTGATTGCATCCTTCAGACAATGCCTCAGGCTTCAAAGGGAACTTCAGACTTGGACTGACCAGACAGAGCCTGAAGAGGGAGAGAAGCAGCGAGAGGAAGCGGCCCAGGGAGAGTCGCCGTTTGAGCTTTGGTAAGAGTTCTGATGCTGATCATTACGTATAACTTGTAGTGCAGTCAGAGCCCCAGTCATGGCCCCGCTGTGTGAGGTGCTGTACAAACACACAACAAAAGACCTGACGGTCTATGCAGCGTAAGCAGGTGTAGCTCCCAACTGAAGCCTGAAATTGCACCTGCTCGTGGCAGGAGCGAATCTGGCCCATCATCCATATTTCTTGTCTTTAATTTCTGTAATGAAATTAATTCTGCTAAGCGCAGGTCAGTAATAACCCTACCCTCAGGATGGGATTTTGCAGCCAAACGTTCAAAATGGCCAGTGATTTTGGGAACCCAACTTGAGACCTGATTTCAGAGGTGCCGAGTGTCGACAGCTCCCGTTGACTTCAGGCAGCTTTGCTCTTTAAAAGGGCCAGGACCACAATGAAACCGACTCTGGTCCCCATCCTGCAGTGAGCTGTGTGTAAAAGCAGAGCTCGTTGCTGGAGCGGCAAGTCCTGCAGCTGTTTTGGGTCCTGCACTGAAAAGGCAGGCAGCCAGCAACTACTCCCAGAAACAGGTGGGAAGGAGAGGAAGCGCATGGTGGCGCTGGGAGGCCATGCGAGGCTGGGGGTTGATAGGCAGGGACACACACACACTGCACGTTCATTCGTAAGGAATGAGCTTAATCATCAGTTTGCTGGTCATTGGTGGGTAATGCCTTTAGGCAAATGAATCAATTCTGCACTAATGAGTCACGAATGTTACGTCTTCAGCAGGTTCTGCTGATTTTATAACTGTTCGCGCTGGACTCTAATGGACGAGCTAGGTTTCTGGTGATCGATTATTGGCCAGTTATTTATGTGGCTGAATTGTGTTTAACACGTTACTGATGAATTGTGACTTACTGCCAAGCTGTTGTCCTGTTATTTACCCGAGGGTTAGGGTGGAGTGATTATCAGCTGATTATCGATCATTAATCAGACGATTATCGATTATCGATGGATTTGATCAGCCGTCGCTTTGGAAAATCATTTGCTAATCCAAATAAATAATGACAGTCCGTTGAGGGGGAGTTAATTCAGGATCGATTATCGATCGTTGCCAATACCGCTGATCGATCATTATTAATCGATTATCTCCCATGCCCTCCACCCCGCCCTGCCGCCAGCTGTAGCCTGCGGGGCCAGCCCTGCCCATCGATGCTCTCGACGCCGGCCTGCTCCCCCAATCGATGCTCTCGGCTGCTCCTGCGGCAACCTGGCTATCGACGCGCTTCGCCGCTGCCCGGGGCTTCTCCCTGGCTCGATGCTCTCGGCACTCGCCTGCTTCCCTGGCTCCTGAGGGCTCGGTGCCCAGTGGCTCCCTGCTCGCTCGATTCATTCGGCGCTCGGCTGCTGCCAACGGCCCCCCCCCCCGAACGATGCTCTCGGTTGCTCCCTGCCAGCTCGATGCGCTCGGCGCGCGGTTGCCCCCGCCTGTCTCCTGGCAGTGGGACCGGAAGTGGCTCGGGGCGGGGAGGGGGGCCCGGTCCCTCCTCAGGTGAAGCCGCCGCCGATGGAGCCGCCGCTGCGGAGCCGCTGAGCCCCCCAGTCCCCACCCCGCAGCGGCCGGGCCGGGGGGCCCCTCCCCGCAGCCCCCCCTCAGGTGAGAAGGGGGCGGGGCAGCCTGGCTGGGGGGCCTGGGGGAGGGTCAGTGGGAAAGGGCGGGGGTGGCTGTGCAGCGGTGGGGGGGGGTCAGCGGGGAGGGGGGTTGGCGGGTCTGAGGAGGGGAGGGGGAGGGCTGTGGCTATGGAGAGGTGATGGGTGGGGAGGGCATAGAGGAGGAGGGGCTGGGCCGTGGGGAGGGTCATTGGGAAGGGGAGGGGGTAGGCCGTGGGGAGGGGGGCTGGGCTGGGCTGTGGGGCGGGGATAGAGGAGAAGGGGTAGGCCATGGGGAGGGTCATTGGGAAGGGGTGGGGGTAGGCTGTGGGGAGGGGGTTGGCAGAAGGGTTGGGGGCAGGGGCAGCTGTCCAGGAGTGGAGGGGGAGCTAAGGGAGGCATCTGGGGTGGGCGGGGGGAGGTGAGGTGGGTACAGAGGCATCACTCTGGGTGGGAGGGGATGGCTGAGAGGAGGTGGCTAGGGTAATGGGGTGCAGCTGGCTGAGGGTGGAGGCTGATAGGGGAACTATTGGGACTGGAGAGGGGGAAGAATTGGGGAGTGTTTCTCTGTTGCACAGGAGACCCAGACTTCCCTTTTGAAGCCCCTTTTCTTCATGTTTTAAAGGGGGGAGCACTGGTGTAAGAGGGGATAGACCGTGGACATACCTGGGTCCGTCTACTTTCCCTTCTCTGTTCCTCTCCATATACTGCCTTGCAAGCTTGGTAGCTTTAGGGAACTGGGGAGGGGAGGGGGTTACACCCTACCCTCTACAGGGATCAGACTAAAGAATCCACAATAAATCGTTGCCTCCTAGGGTTTTACTTGTAGTTACTTTTGGAAAAGAGGAAAGAAATGCTCTCCGTTTCCCCCACCCCCACTTCCAGCCTTGTTACCCTTCTCCCTTTACGCTGACCACTCCCAGCTCTCAAATGGTCCTGTAGTTTGAAATGATATTCCTCTAGAAGAAAAAATAAACTTAACTTGACTGTTTCGTTGGCGCATGGTGATACCAGGCACCCTGTGGGTGTGTGGGAAGAGTGAAGGGTTTCACGTTTTTAGAAATGCAACGAAAGTTGCTTATTTCTAGTCCTTCAGGGACAGTGAATCTTGTTGGATTTTCATAAAATTGCTTTGCTTCCCTGCTTCAGTCCAGTATCTTGTAGGTTGATTTGTCTGATCATCTTACGTTCTTGGAGGAATTATTTTTTTGGTTGGGCAAAGTAACTTACCCTTTTCCTAGCCCAGCAGATGCAGCTGTGTGCACATTGTATTACGTACAGCCGGTGTGATGGTGAAATGGAATACTGTCTTGTAATGCACACGCACAAGATGGCGGAGTTAAGGTTAAGGCTGCTGTTGGATAATACTTAGCACTTTTCGTCTGAGAAGCGTGAAACTGTCAGGTTGGTGTCTGGCTTAGATGATGATTTCCTTGCTCAGCTTTATCTCTGCACTAGCAGTTCCATTTGTTGGGGTATTTGGAAGATTTACTCATAATCTTGAATGTCTTTACCCGCCTCAAACCCCCCTGAGGGGGGGAAGGGCTGCTATCCTCATTTTACAGATGGGGAGCTGAGCCACAAAGAGCCTAAGTGACTTGACCAAGGTCATTCAAGGAGTCAATGGTGGAGCAGGGAACTGAACACAGGTGTCCCACGCTAGCACCTGTGATTACTTTATTTGTATTACCATCATGCATAGGAGTCCTAGTCATGGACCAGGCTCCGTTGTGCTAGGCGCTGTACAGACCTAGCCAGTGGACCATCCTTTCTTTATCACCTGATGTTCGGTACCTCAGGAGGAGGTATTGTGCAGAGTGCCATCTGCTGAATGGCACCCGACCAATGATGTATGTTGTTTGCCTCATGACTGAAGACGACTTAGATCCAAGCAAAATCTAAGCTTCCTTCCTACATGAGGAGTATTGCCTCACTACAGCACACACAAACTCTCCACAAAAGCATTCCTCGCTGGGACAAGGCATTGTCCACAGGTGCCGTTCAGAAAGTTGCGGGCCCGGTATGACACATTCAGTAGGGCCCCACCCACTCCCATTTCACTTTATTTATGCAGAGGTGACAGATGTTTTGGGGGGCAGCCCTGAGCTCAGGGTCCCAGTACAATTGCCCCTTATCAGCCCAGGTTGTCCATGCAGTCCGTGTGCATTTCCATGGAGGCTAGGCTTGGGTTCTCCAGCAATCGCAGGGGAGGGATGTATTAATTCTTTTCTATCCACATGCAGTACCTCAGCATAGGTAGGGGCCGTGGAGGCTTAAGGAAGAAGGATCCAAATTTCCTAGTGTGGCAGGGGTAAGGCGCATGAAGAGACAGCAGCAGCAGCTTTGCAGCGAGACGTTCTTGGACCACAAGCTGTTGTTGGCAGCTTGAGGATAAACGTAGCTGCCTCTTCTGTGTACTCCTCTGTCTGGTTGTGGGGCTTTTGAACTCTTGAGTGAGCTGACCAGGCTTAGAAGTGGGCTGTCCTGGAACCTGTGTGTTAGAAGCAATGATATTTCTTATCTGTGGTTCAGCTGCCCCCAGAGGGAGGGCTGGTCCTGTGACCAAAGCACAGGGCAGGAGTCCCTTCCTATGTTTCTAGCTCTGCCACTGACTCAATGTGTGCTTTTTGGCAAGTCAGATAATGTCTCCATGCCTCAGTTTCCCTATTAGTAAGGTGGGGGAATATCTTGAGGAAGGTTAAGAAAATGTAACGCTTTAATCATAATATTTGTAAAGTGTCTCAAGGTCCTCAGATAAGTGGTGCTGTGTTACTGCAGGAAGCAGTCCATTCCTCATGCCCTACGTCTGCTCCTCTGAAACAGTACGTTTGGCGTACAGAAGTGCCAAATGCAACGTTATCTAGGCAAAGCTTTGGCATGTTTTCAGACTAGGATTCAAGGTGTGTTCTTACCACTAAAGACAAGGCAGTCTGTAGTTGTCATGTGTGTTAGCAGGTTGAGGTACACTCTAGGAAACTAGAATGTGAAAACGAGCATGCCTTGTCTTCCCTAGGATTTCGCCTCACGTTATTTAGTGCGTGGTATGATCGCTCCCCTTCTTGCTTGGTGAAGACCAGGGCACAGTTATTGCTGAGTTGTTGATCAAGGCTGCAGAGGTATCGGGAGCAGAAGGGTAAGTATTGTCCTCACTTAGAACTTGTCTTGTGCATGTAGTGAGAGACCCAGTGCAGATGGGATAATGATTTTGGGCTTCGTCTTAACTTTCACTTTCAGGGACTCCATGAAACCTCAGAGACCTCAGTGAGTCATGTCCCCAGCTTGCAAAGGCTGAGCTTGGAGACCTAGTGAAAGGTCACTGTTTAGAGTGGGAGGCAGCTTGGCCTAGTAGTTAACTTGATTCCCCAAAAGCCTTAATTCCTTTGGGAAATTTATACAGCAGCAGCTTGTACTCTGGTAACGGAATTATAGGACCACAGATATTAGGTTTTGGTCTCCCATCCTGTGAGATGGAGATGGGGTTATGTGAGGTCACCAGAGGGGGAAGAGGTAGAAAGTGCCAATGCGGTGGGAGAGAGAGCGTGTGAGGATTATTTATTCTGTTTGCAGTGGATCAATTCAGTTGAAAGCTTGTGTGTGTCTGGCATTGGTACAGTTAATGTTAGTCAAGTACTTTGTGTTTCTGTACTGCCTCATGTTGGATCTCAAAATATTGGTGTTCAAAAGTGCAGTACGCCTTTATTTGTACAGATCGCTGTCACTCTAGGGTGGTGGGTGGGAGTGGGACTGACTTTCCATTTGTCTGTGAATCCGTCTAGGCAAATGCCGAGGAGGTCGGGTTTTCCTTCATTCCCTTAGAAATAAAAGAAGCTTCTTGCATTTCATGCTACCTCTTATAGTTTTGAGCAGAGCAGCCCATGATTATGGTTGTTGTTGATTCAAATTGTGGTAGTGTCCCGAGAACTCAGCAAGGACCTAGATGCTGTTCAAAACCACGGTAAGAGGCGGTCCTTCTTGTTATGCTTTGAATTCAAACTTTGTTTTACAAGTTTTTTAATCTGTGTTTAGGAGCAGTAGTTGAACTTACTATTTTGTTATGCCTCTATCAATAAATAAAAAGTATATTGCTACGTGGGAAACGTACACATAGGCCTCCTATTAGCATTATTAGAAAGTTACATCTCTGAGAGACTCTTTCCAATAATATAATCCTAAAAAAAAATAAAGCACATTTGCTTCAGTCAAATAGAGTTCTTGTAACAGTTCATATTTTATATAAAGCCACTAGGTTGGACCTAATTTTGGGTGTTGTCCAAAGGAAATGGATTTAGATCTCTAAAGTAGTTTATCGTATCACTTGCGTGCACACCCCCCCACCCACTCTGATTTTTCAAGCATTATCTTCATAGAAGGGACAGAATTTTACTCATATTTACGCAGCCTTTAGACTAGGGGACTCTAACATGGGAGATTTTTTAAGAGCTGCTTGGTGTTAAGTGTGCTTGTCCACTGATGTTCTTAGAGGGGAAAATATCCAACTTATCCTTATAGCTTAGGATGCTGCGAAGTGTAAGAAAAAGGTGGTGATGAGTTGACCAGAGCAGTAAAGGGGATCTGTTTATTAGGATAAGTCCCTACAGCAAAGGGATCTCACTAAACTGGGTGACTGGCCGAGGAAATTCAATGCTGATAAATGCAAATGCACGTTCGGGGGAAAAAAATAATTCCAACTATACGTACAAAATGATGTAGTCAGAACTAGCTGTTGCCTCTAAGATCTCTTTTGGGAGTGTATCGTTGGTAGTTCCCTGAAAACATCTGCTTAATGTGCAGCCGTAGTCAAAAGAGCTCCCGACGTTAGGAACCACTAGGAACGGGATAGATAATAAGACAGAAAATATCGTGATGTCACTATTATAAATCCATGGTATGGCCACACCTAGAATACTGTGTGCAGTTCTGGTCACTTCATCTGCAAGATACATTAGAATTGGAAAAGGTGCAGAGAAGGGCATTGAAAATGATTAAGGGTATAGGACAGCTTCCATCTGAGGAAAGATTAAAAAGACGGGGACTGTTTTTCTTAGAAAAGAGATGACTAAAGGGGGATATGATAGAGATCTATAAAATCATGAATGGCACAGAAAAAGTGAATAGGGAAGTGTTATTTACCTCTTCACATCACACAAGAATTAGGGGTCACCAGATTAAATTAATAGGCAGCAGGTTTAAAACAAACAAAATAAAGTTCCGCTTCACACAGCGCACAACCAAACTGTGGAACTCGTTGCCAGAGGGTGTTGTGAGGGCCAAAAGTATAAGTGGGTCCAAAAAAACAATTAGGTAAGTTCCTGGAGGAAGGTCCATCAATGGCTATTAGCCAAGATGGCCAGGGACACATCCGCATCCTCCAGATATCCTTAAACCACTGCTGCTCGAAACTGGGACTGGATAAAGGAGGGGGTGGATCACTTGAAATTGCCCTGTTCTCTTCATTCCCTCTGAAGCTTCTGGCAGTGGCCACTGTTGGAAGACAAGAGACTGGGTTAGATGGACCATTGGTCTGACCCAGAATGGCCGTTCTGATGCAGTAATCTTCTGTCAAGTGGATGAGTTAGATTTATTTCTAGATCACATTTCTTTCTCCCATTCTTAAAGCAGTAACTTAAAAAGGCTGCAGCTTAACACCTTATTATTGCATTAAATTTGCCCAGTAACACCTCATTAGACAGCACGCTTCATAATAAGCGCCCAAGAGCATCAGTGGTCCCTTCCCAATTCAGAAACAATGCACAGGTAGACGCTGCCTTTTGGTCTAGTATTACATTGAATTCATTTTTCCAGTTATACTGCAGGCTGTTTACTAAGCTATTACAAAGCATTAATTTTATCCATTGCAGTTGAGTTTTCATTATTTAAGGGACAAAGACAACATCCCGATGGGCTAGCGCTGTGTTTTGATTTTGTCTATTTACTTGCTAATTTGTCCAAACCACTCGGCTGCGAAGGGTGTTCTCCAGTTCTGCTCTAGCAGATAATTGCAGCTAGCCGCGGCAGCGTGTGAGTACATACTCGGAGCTGGGAAAGCCGCTTCCTTGGCATTTAAATCATTGGCAGTTTGATTAAAAACAAACAGTTTTTTTAAATTCTTTGCGCTGAGCTTCTTTTTTGAAATGCTTCCAGTGACCCAAAAATAAAAAAAAATGGTTCATCCGATGAGCGTCTGCCTGTAGCAAAGGTGGAAAAAAGTCCTCATGCTGGAAAATAAACTGCTGGTGATGGAAACAATGGGTTGGAAAAAGAAAATACAGGGGCGTTTATGGCTCTTATTAATTCTTACCCTAGCAGAGATGCTAATTATGGCTGCGTCTGCCCTAGATCTATTTCTTCACACGTCCCACAGTTGCAGTTCAACTGGTGGTGTGATGCTTGTATAAATTCTACTACTACCCGCACTTGTGTAGGGGCTTCTCATCCATAAGTCTCGAAGTGCTTTACCAAGGAGGTCAGTATCATTATCTGTAGGATGGGGAAACTGAGGCACGGAGTTAAGGTGACTTGCCCAGTGGTGGAGCTGGGAATAGGGTTCAGTGCTCTGTCCTCCTAGGCCATGCTGCCTCAGACCGTAGTCCTCTTCTGGACTCTGTACACATTAGCACTCCCACCATTAGTACTTTGGTTGGAGCTGCCAATGTGCACAGACCTCTTGGGTAAGTTTATCCTCTGTCAGTGACTCCATGGCTGACCACGTCATTAGAAGAATGAAGATGTTCTGAAGAGTTTGCTTTTAGACATTTGCTTTCCCTTGTTTGAATGATTCACTTGTTGAACTGACACTGCAGTCAGCTTGTGAGGCCTCCCTGTGTTCTTCCTGGACAGCCCTATGTCGGAAGGAGAAAGGTAGCCTACGTTGCAGTGTTTGCTCTTGGCATGTTTTCCATGGGCATGTTGCAGGATTGGGAATGTCTCTGTCTGTTCCTGATTAGCTTCGTGTCAGGACTGAAACTATTTCAATTATATCCCGTCACCCTAGTAAAATAAATTGTCTTCAGTTTTCAAAGCATTCTTCTAATTGGTAAAACCAACATAGAAAAGTCCAAGCAGAGAGAGGTTCTGCAAATCTTTGAAGTGATGTCGCTTATTAAGCACTTGCTTGTCTACTGATCATTGTTATCTCAATTCCTGGCCTTTGGCTTTAGATCTCAAAGTGCTGTACAAACATTAGCTAATACTCACAACTGATGTTACAAGGATCTTCACCTGTATTTTACAGATGGGGAAACTGAAACACAGGAGATGAAATTTACTTGCCTGTGTCAGTGGTGGTTGGGCGTGGAACTCTGAAGTTCTTGATTGCCAAACCTGATGCTCGGACTGCTAGACTATGCCATCTCTCTGATGTCTTATGTTGTAGGAAGGCAGCAAGGATGTATTTCAAAGTTCTGACAATGCTTCCTTATGAAACCAAGTTCCTGAAGAAAGTTTAATAATATAAAGCTGACCCGCAAAGGAATAAAAAGTTTGTCTTTTTTTTGTATTTTATTTACTTATTCCTTTCTTGTGATGATAAAATGTAAGGTTTTTGTTTGGTTTTTTAACTGTCAGCAATATCAAGTCTTGTCTGTCTTGTTTTTGATGGAAGGTTCCTGCAGGACTAGAAAATTGTTGTGGGAACTTTCTCTGCACTCAGTTGAAGTACCAGTTTGAATCTTTCACACACAGTTTTTGTCCCAAGAGTGCATCAGATGTTGGAGTTAAATAGATGCTTAGAAAAACAATGTTTGGAATAAGTCTGGCTGAAAAATAAACCAACAAATCTTCCTCTTCTTAATTGCTTAGCTTTCCGTTTTTATGGCTGATTCTTAATATAAAACATTTTTGGTGATGGAGAAAATAAACCAAATTCCTATTGCAAAAGGAAAGTAAAATTAGAACAGGAGCATAAACTCTGGTAAATCAAGTGTAAAAGTATAATTAGGGAGACCAAAAAAGAATTTGAAGAGCAGCTAGCAAAAAACACAAAAACTAATATTTATTTTTTTTAAGTATGTCGGAAGCAGGAAGCCTTCCAAACAATCAGTGGGGTCGCTGGACGATCGAGGTGCTAAAGGAGCACTCAAGGAAGACAAGGCCATTGTGGAGAAACTAAATGAATTCTTTGCATCAGTCTTCACTGTGGAGGTTGTGAGGGAGATCCTCACACCCGAGCCATTATTTTTAGAATGACAAATCTGAGGACCTGTCCCAGATTGAGGTGTCAGTAGAGGAGGTTTTGGAACAAACTGATAAACAGTAATAGGTCACCAGGAGCAAACGGGATTCACCCAAGAGTTCTGAAGGAACTCAGATATGAAATTACAGAACTACTGACTCTGGTATGTAACTTATAGCTTAAATTGGCCTTTGTACCAGAGGATTGGAAGATGGCTAATATAACACCAATCTTTAAAAAAGGCTCCAGAGGCAATCTTGACAATTACACACCAGTAAGCCCATTTGTTGAGGAAGAGTCAGCATGGCTTTTGTGAAGGGAAATCTTGCCTCACCAATCTATTAGAATTCTTGTAGGGGGTCAACAAACATGGTAACTGAGTGGATGTAGTGTACTTGGACTTTCAGAAAGCCTTTGCCAAGGTTCCTCACCAAAGGCTCTTAAACAAAGTGAGCAGTCGTGGGATAAGAGGGAAGGTCCTCTCATGGATCAGTAACTGGTTAAAAGCTAGAAAACAAAGGATAGGAATAAATTATTGGTATTCACAGCATAGAAAGGTAAATAGTGGGGTTCCCCAAAGATCTGTACTAGAACCAGTGCTGGTCAACTTATTCATAAATGATTTGGAACAGTGGGTGAACAGTGAGGTGGCAAAGTTTGCAGACGGTACAAAACTACTCAAGATAGTTAAGTCTAAAGCTGACTACAAAGAGTTACAAAGGGATCTCACAAAACTCTGTAATTAGGCAAGAAAATGGCAGATGAAATTCAACGTTGATAAATGGAAAATAATGCACATTGGAAAACATAATCTCAACTATACATAAAAAATAATGGTGTCTTAATTAGCTGTTACCACTCAAGAAAGAGAGGTTGGAGTCATGGATAGTGCTCTGAAAACATCTGATCAGTGTGCAGTGGCATTTCAAAAAGCTAACAATGTTAGGAACAGGTAGGGTGACCAGGTGAAACGGAGAAAATATTGGGACACATGGGGGAAGCGCAAAAAAAAAAAAACCACGCCACGGCCCCACGGCCAAAGCCAAAATATCGGGACATCGCTTGGGACGCTGGACAAAGACCTAAAAATCGGGACAGTCCCAATTTTATTGGGACGTCTGGTCACCATAGGAACAGGATAGATAATAAGACAGAAAACATCATAATGCCACTATATAAATCCATGGGATGCCCACAGCTTGAATACTGCCTGTAGTGCTGGCCGCTCCATCTCAAAAGGCATATTAGAATTGGAAAAAGTACAGAGAAGGACAACAAAAGTGATTAAGGGTCTGGAACAGCTTCTGTCTGAGGAGATATTAATAAGACTGGGACTGTTCAGGTTGGAAAGAGACTAGTAAGGTGGGAAATGAGAGGTCTGTAAAAGCATGGTGTGGTAAAAGTGACTAAGGAAGTGTTATTTACCCCACACACCTAACATAAAAACCACAGGTCACCTGCTGAAATTAATAAGTAGCAAGTTTAAAACAAATATAAGGAAGCACTTCACACAACGCAGAGTCAACCTGTGGAACTCCTTGCCAGGGGTTGTTGTGAAGGCCAGAAGTGTGACTGGGTTCAAAAAAGAATTAGATAAGTTCATGGAGGATAGGTCCATCAGCGGCTATTTCCCAAGATAGTCGGGGATGCAACCCATGCTCTGGGTGTCCCTATACCTCTGACTGCCAGAAGCTGGGACTGAACAACAGGAGATGGATCACTCAATAAATTGCCCTGTTCTGTTCATTCCCTCTAACACATCTGGCAGTAGCCGCTGTCAGAAGACAGGACACTGGGCTAGATGGGCCATTGGTCTGAACCAGTCTGGCCATTCTTACGTTCTTAATTCAGAAACCGTATTGGACAGTTATTAGCTACACGGATTTAAAAGCAGCTTGAAATCTCACTTCTGCCATGCAGTTTGGATTAATGGTAACATAAAAATTAAATTTTAAAATGTCCTTATTTGAAGAGGGCTTTGTCTAGGGAATGTTTATAACAGGAGAGGAGAAATGTCTTCAACCACAAAAAATGCAGCTTTCTATTTGATGAACACAGTTTGGCTTGAAGGTGTTTTGATTTGTGTGTTTCCTTTTTCGTGAACAAAAAGTGTTAAGTGTTAATGTCTTCCCTCTTGCCTGTGAAGGAAAATACATAAGTTCTCAAACATATTCCATCAGGTACAGACCCTACATGGGCTTGACTGAAAAATCAGAGTATTTTATCCAGTGTATGTTACCGGCTATTGTTTGAAAGTTTATTCTGTTGCTTTTTTAAAACATGGCCCTCCTGCCTCTTTTTGCATTACAACTTTATTTGATATTGTATTTCTTATACCAGCTATGTCCCAAAACAAAGTTCAATAACAGCTGAAGAGGGGGCATAGAAATTCAGAGGTTACAGGTAGGAGAGAAAAGATGGATTTTGGCTGCAATTTGGGATCTTTCAGCATTAATAGGGCCATTTTAAGGTCATGTCCAACTCTGTAAATGATTGGAAGCTAAGTATACATCTTGCAATATCTTCTTAGCTCTCCACCCCCTGTGCAGAATGGGGGCCCTAAACTCACGCAATTATAACGTATTTCCCCAGCTCTTTCAGCATAATAAGCGGAGGCATGCTAACCCTAAAGGTCACTGAAAGATTCTCAATCTAGACAAGATCCGTCTCCTTGAAGGAGAGGATGAAGCGAGTACGTTTTAGCACCATCGACCCTGTGAGTATCTTGTTTTCTTTGCACCCTTAGTGGAGGGAAAAATAAACGCATAACACTCTGAAGCTGGTGGTGGCAAGTTTGCTTCTGAGTTGAAAAGCCCAAGCTGTTGCTTTTGCCTTGATTAGTGGATTCACTGAAGCTGGAAGTTTTCATCACTCCTTGCGATCTGTTGCGTTGCTTTTGTCGGTTAATTGTTTTCAGGCCATTAGAATGTGAGGGTGTTCATTTCATCCGTTCCCTAGGGAGGCTCCTGTTTATCCCAGCGCACAGCTTGAACGGCACAAAGAGTCCAATTTGTGCATCTTAAACAGTGAATCATGGCGAGCACAAAAATAAAATGTACGTTCTCTCCAGGGAGACGATTCACATGCAGATCAACTTGGAGTGTTGGGCTCTCGTGAGGACCTGAAGAATTTTAATCGTTGTGGCCAGGCTTTCCATAACCCTGCTGTAGGATCCGGACGGAGGAGATAGAGGGGGGGTTCCGATCCTGGGCACCCTCACGAACGAACCCTCCCTTATCTTCCACCGTCACGCGCGCATGCCAGCCGCTCCTCCTTCTCTCTCTCCCTGACTTTCTGTCGCCCACCACACGCTTCCTCCTGGCGAGTCTCGGCCTCCCACGCCCTGACCGCGCCCCGGTCCCGGGCACCGCCGTGACCCGGGAAAGGGGAGGGGACCGGGACCCCACGGGCGGCCGTGCCACCACAGACAGCCATGCAGGGCAGGCCCGTCTCCCCTTGGGAGCCGGCATCCCCACAGCCGACCTGCTTCCCCGACCCCAACGCAACGTCCCCCAACAACTCCACCCCACTTCCCGCGTTTCCCTCACCCAGGAGCCAGGTACCTAGCGCTCTCCGCGAGCCTCACGGCCCGGGGAAGGCGGTGGTTCAAAGACTTGTGCGGCCTGAGAGGCTTCTTCTCGTTAGGGGTTAATGTTCATTGTGATCCTACTTGTAATAATGCAGATGCCTCGGTATAATTTGGTTGGAATTTAGTGTTCTCACTCTTGCAATTATGGCATCAGGAATCTGAAAAGTGTTCCACGGCTGACATTGGGATATTTAAAATGCAGAGCACTATTTCACAGTACTTAGGGTATTACCAGAGTAATGGGATGAAATTAAGAGAAGAAAAATTTAGGTTGTCTTCCAGTGAGAACAATAGGACTGTAGAATTGTGTCTCAAGGGACTGATGGAATCCTCGTGGTTTGAGATGCTTGGAAGTAGACAGAAGTCTGGGGACAGATGGACTAGGTGTGACGTAACAGGACTTTTCTATCTCTAGAATTCTTTCATAATCCAAATAATTACTAAATACATTGTGATGCAGCCCTTTTCCCCCCTCCATAAGGCATTCCAGGCCTAGCTTTTCTCAAAAGCCTCTCTCAGTGCAAAGGACATTTACAAACTGCATCACAGTGAGATTGGAGATTTTGCTTTTAATTGGGCTATTTCTAAGGTTTGTTCCCCTGAGTCTTGTCACTAGGGAAAAAGTCCTTATTTCAGAGGGGATGAGAACTTCAAGCAGTTCTAAAGCCACTCTGCTCTCATTTTAGTGCATTTAAGTTCCTAATGCTCAACCTGACGATCAAGTCTGAAAGCTAGGAGGACAGGGTAGGTATTGGCCTGCTCTCTGCCACAGTAGCAGCGTGAGATGGGATGACTCAATGGTCAAAGTGTGAAGTTTGACATGTTTCATGTCCCTGTTGCTGCAGGGTCAAATCTCCAGAAGCATGGACTATCTCCTTGGAAAGGGTAGAAACTGTTTTGTGCGTTTTGCTCTGGATCTTTCACACACGACCTTATAAACCAAGGAGGGTCATGACTTTTCTGTGTGGACATCAAAGATCCCATGGGACACTGTTCTTAAGAATAGGGGATCCTCCAGTGATCTAAATAGCCCCTTTCCTTTCAATTGTGCAGACCATTCTGGAGGCAGCTGTATTTCATAGGGGCTGATCATTCAGCATTTGTAAAAGGCTTTGGGACAAAGGTAGTGTTGTAAATACAAGCGCACTCCTATCAAGCAATTGCTAACTGGCAATTGAGCGCAAACCTGAGAACGTAACCATTTGATCTTCCTTTATAATCAGATTCCTTCCAGACCCAGCGCGTGTCACCAAAATGTAAAATTCATCCTTTGAAGCAATCAGTTCCTTTAAACCCAGGATTGTTTTCAATCACTGGGCATTGCTGACTTTGAGATCTAGGGTCTAATCAGTGCAGATGGGGGGTGTGTGTGTGTGTGTAAAAATGTGTCTCAGAAAAAAAAATCAACAAAACTCTTTGTTCAGCTGTGGGTCCTGAAGGCCAGTCATTGCTAGTGGGTTTAGATGAGTAATGCCTTATTCACCAGACGTAGCCAGTCTTCAAAAGTAAAAATTCCTGCTGCTCTGCACTTGGCTTGGCCAACTGCTGTAAGGAGTTCCCGGTTCTCTTCTCCTCTTTTAAAATACAGGACGGCGTCTGAGCCTCGCTTCCTCGATGCTGGGCCCAGACTCATTGACTCGATTGGGGCTGCTGGTGTGAATAAGGAGTCATGGCTGCAGACCTGGGCCTCCAGCTCGGCAGCGCTCGCGGCATTACTTTCCGATTACTTCGCTTGTGTGAAATGAGTTGATCTCGGTCCTGTTCCTTGCCAGCCCCTGTGCACAGTTGAAAACAGAAATTGAAATTGTTCTTCGTGTAGGCCAAGATGCAAAGGATTGAATGGGGCCCAGAGTTCCCTCTAGGACGGGGCTGAGGCATATTGGGGGGCATACAGGGAAGCTTGCACTGCTTGTGTGTTCAAGTGATGGTGCTCTGCTGAGCACCAAGTCGGTGGAAAAGCAACGAACATGCTGGCTGCAAGAGTAAGTCCGGTTTGGCTTGTCCTGCATGTAGCGTTACAGAGCCAAAGCAAACTCTGCTTTGTCGTTAAGGGTCTTATGGCAATAGATGGGGCCGTGTTAGTTCAAGTTGGCGTCAACAGAACATGATTTGAAATGGGCACGTGCTTTATTAAACAATAAAATCAATTGGGGAAATCTGAGAAATGGACCCAGTTCATACCAAATAATCCACTTTTAAACATCAATAAACACTCATCTTTCGAAAGATTTTAGGATAATCCCTTCGCATTTTGTTTTGGTGCTTTGTGTTTTGTTTTTTAATTGAGTGTTTTCAATGGCTTCTGCAGAGTACAGGGAAAGGGGAGGGAGTGCACTAAATAACCATTATTTTTATTAGCGTGTCGTGTGCCCTTTGTATGGAGCCAGGCAAATCCCCAAGTGTGTGTGTATAACATTAAACAGCAAAATTATGGATTCAACAAAAATAAAAATGCAGGAGGCAGTTACTGTATAACCTGGGGTTGAAATATATATTTCAACCTACATTATTTTCATCTCGTAAAGTTAATAGCCACTGTGGGTAGGAAGCTTTTCCTGTGTAATTCAGCCCTTGGAACTGGATAACTGGCAAATCCAGCATTTTGAGTAGCAGGTAGAGTAAGGACCCGTTGTCTCCAGTTTTTTTTAAAACTGGGATGACAGTAAAAGAAGAGGAGCCTCTCTGCTTGATATTTTTTTTTTTTTTTGGTCAGTTTATTTAGCATGATTAACTGTGAAAATGTGAGTGACGCATCGGGGACCGAGTCCTCTTGTTTATCTACGAAATAGGAGCAAGCAGCCACATAAACTCCCCCACACTCCCACCATCAAGGTTTGTCTTTGCTTTGGAGATTCCATACCACCTTTAGGACTGAAAGGGCAGTTTCTTACCAGCAGCAGAGCCCATTTTAGTATTTGTAGTGGGGATACTTGCGTTACTGGAACTGAGCGGAGATCCACCAGCTCACAGGAGAAAGACAGACTGACAAATAGCTCTCCAACGGAAACCACCACCACTGCTGACCTGGCCTGACTTTAAACTGGTGACCCAGGAGCGAAAGGCTCTGTGTCGTCAAAGCCAGCTTGTTTTTATGGATGCTTTTCGACGCAGTGGGGGTTGGCAAGACCTAAACTTCATTTAAAAATGAGTAATTAGAGCTGGTGGCTTAATAGAAAGCGATTAGTAAATTAATGAAATAAATAAATATGTCCTACTTTTCATCCAGGAATCTGAACATGCTTTACAAAGGTGGTCAGTAAACTTGTCCCTGCTTTGCAGATGAGATACAGAGTGACCTGGCCCAAGCTGGGACTAGACCCAAGCTTTCATGAGTCCCAGTCCATTGCTCAAGCCACTAAGCCATCCTGTCTCCCTGGTTGCCCTGTCTATTTCTGTAGTGATCTCCTCTACGCTGGTAGCAGTTTGGTTATAAAATTGGTAATATTAACACCATTTATTGTGTGGGGAGGGATAGCTCAGGGGTTTGAGCATTGGCCTGCTAAACCAAGGGTTGTGAGTTCAATCCTTGAGGGGGCCATTTCGGGATCTGGGGCAAAAATTGGGGACTGGTCCTGCTTTGAGTAGGGGTTTGGACTAGATGACCTCCTGAGGTCCCTTCCAACCCTGATATTCTATGATTTGAGTTCCTTTGGTTTAAAAAAAAAAAATCCTCTCTAAAATGGGAATGATCAGAAGGGGGTAACTCAGATTTTCTCTGACCTTTTTGAAAAAAAAGGAAAAAAAAAAAAGGGGAAAAAAAAAGCAGTTTGCACTGTCTTTAAGTAACATTTGATCATTAAAAAAGGGAGGAAAAAAGTTAATTCTATTGGTCTTTTCCCCTTTGTGTTCACATTCTGCAAATGATCACTTTTAATTGTTCTCTGCAGCAAATTCTCTTAGTTTCTGAACATACCAACTGCCAATTACAGCGTGAATTCTAAACAGCCAAACTTGTGTTTTTTGAGGCTGTCCTCATTTTGTTTTTTAAACAACCAATGTCATTGACAAAAAGCCATTTGGATGTATAAAATGTTCATTATCTCTGCAGGGCATCAAGAGGCAAAATAGAAGGCAGATTTTGCTTTTATTCGAGCGTGATCTTTGGAATGGCTGTTGCCAGGCTGCTCAGTGGCACGTTGTGTGCTAGTTTTCAGTCTCATTGCCCAAAGAAGCATCTTCTTTCATTGACAAAATGAAGCTGAATGCTTCAGTTAAACACTTCTCCCACTCCAGACTTCATGTACCTGCTGCCACCCCATTTATACCAGCATCGGTTTTCAATAGAGAAGTCCCCTGTTGAAATGGGGCATGGCAGCAAAGACTCAGGTGGATTAAATGAATTGTATGTACAACTGCTATCATATCTCACCACTTGAGGTTTCAAATTAATTAGCAGCGGCCTGCGGGCACTTGTCCTTCTGGACAGTGAAGTTTGAATCAGGTCTTGCCTTGTCAGATGCTCCAGGAGAATTGACAGCTGCTTTTCCCTCCCATCTTACACCACTTCCAGTGTTACAAGTCTGACTCTTAAGAACTAATGCCATTTGAAAAACAGACTCCCATGTAACTGCTGCAGAACTGTGATGGCAGAGAGCTGAAGGCAGAGGCTCGGATGAAAACACACTGTATTCGTTTTGTTTGTTGGGAATCATTGCTTGTTAGTTGGATGCTATGTACTGCAAACTGCCAACCCTTCATTGCATTGACCACTGTATAATAGCTACAGCTTAAAACCAGTTTTTGCTTTCCAATAGAAAGTTGTTTCTCGGTGCCTAGAAAGTAGCTCTTTAGTGGGCAATAAAAATTTAGTTCCAAAGCGGGGATCAAATCAAAGTTTTAGCTTGTTCCACTGTGTCAAAGTCAGTGCTGCAAGCTGGCATTTATAAATCAAGGCTGGGTAAGTAATTCATCCACTATCAGAGGTTGATGGGCCCTTTTACTAAAGAGGTTGTGTCTGGGAAGAGATTCCAGCCCTGCATTTCCAGAGACTTGCTGATAGACCCCTGCTTTCTCTTTCAGCAAAGTACCTTAAAGATGGATATAGAAGACTGCAATGGACGCTCCTACATATCTGGTATGTCACTTGTTTTGCTGTTGTTCGATATTTTGGATGTCTATATTTCAAAAGGCCATTTTCTGATGCTCAGCAGTTACCTGTATGGGAGTCTAATGCTGGTGTGTTGCTTTGCTCCACAGCTCTACCGTAAGGCACATAATTTATGGTGGTGATATGGATTGTTTTCAGATTATCTAGCGTATCTTGTTAATACTAATATCTGAAAAGTATTAACACAAGTTGTTGGCCTTCCCCTTCTCAGCAACAAATACGTCCACTGTCAATAAGGACAGTTTTCGAAACTGAGTTAGAATTTAGTTTGCCAGGATCAATTATAAATTGATTATACCAGATTTTAAAAACTTGGTTACTCGTGTGTGATGGTCCAGTCTGTTCAGGGTGCAAATCCAGGCCAGCGAGAGGTTGTCTCACTACTTGCTATGCAACCCTGGGTGCCTTACAAGGCCTTGATACTGTAGTTCTCGGCCTGCTGGAGATTAACGTCCAGCTCACAGTCAGCAAGAAGCGTGCAGATCACATCCTGAGTGTCTGTGCTTAGACAGCCATGGTTCAACAGCCTGAATATAGCCCCATTCTGGCTTCCACCAGCCTGGGTTACAACCATTGAGATGACCCCAATGCACCCTCCTTCCCGAGTTTCCCCAAAACCGTATGCCTTGATGTGTCCAGCCCTCTCCTGGCCAGCTCGGGGAAATAATAAGGTTGATTTGCTCTTGTGAAGAGTCCCATCCCACCAGCTCATCACTTTAACTGGAGTTGATACTCACTTCCAGTTCAACACAGCATTCGCTTGGTCTATAGTAAAAATAAACTCTTTTATTAACAAAAGAGCATGAATTAAGTGAGTTCAAGGGAATAAAGGTAGAAAGGATTCCAAGTAACACACAACAAATCACGCTTCCAATGGCTAAGACTTCATTTACCAAGCTACTGTCTGGGTTCAAGGTAAAATCCTTAACGTGTGCTCCCAGCAAGATAACTCAAAATGGCTGATCATACCAAGGCCAAGACCTTGTCATAGAAGAGCAACAGGCTAGCTTCCCTTGTCTCCCCAAGTGAAAGATCTTCGGGGCTCTCTTCCCCTCTCTCTAGTCCAGTTCCCACAGACCTTCAACCCAAGGGGGTGGGGGTTGCTGAGCCTAGAGACTAATACACAGCTGCCTCCCCTACCTCCCCGTCTTGGGGGGAGCTGTTCCTTCTCTTCTTAAGCCACACGTTTTAAAAGATACTACTAGTGAGTCTTCATAATTCCTCCTACAGCGTTAGTACAGACATTTCCCAAGGACATTAATCTCCAGCATGTTCCAGGCATTCATAAATGACCTGTTGTTGTATTCAGTCAGTTGATTCAGTTGCATATGATTTGATGTTTAGACCCCGTGTCTCTATACCTCAAATAAAATTTCTCTTCCCTGCTGGGGTGTAACCATACTGTCTCCCCCTCCCTCTCCATGATCATGGTGATCATTAGTACCTCGGGTCTTCCAGACCACAGGTCAGATCTCGGCCCTCGCTGCAAACAGAAGGAAAAGTGTCTTTCCAGTGACATCTCGCTTGATCTGCAATAATAGATAGTCAAAGGTGTTTAGTACCCCGCTTATGTTTATAGGATGGATATTTTAGTCTCTCCTGTTAGACTCCGTTCTTCTGCACACGAATACACAATGGTAAACTTGCAATCACATGTGATGTTTAAGACCCCCATGGCGTCTCTGAAATATCTGTCCTGCCAGACAGCGTGCTATTGTTTGTTAGAGAGTGTTAAGATTAAATCTGGAGCCATGAAATATTGCGAGGTGTGTGCATGGGGTGAGTTCACCTCTTTGTTGTTGATTGATTGTTACAATCTGTTGGCAACATGAAGGCCCTTTTGGGTGTGGGTGGAGAGAGTGGGTCAGAATGATAGTGTCAGGCCATCAGTGACTTGTGAACACCTCGAGATATAGGCTCAGGAGTGCCAGTGGGTTTCAGAGACTAGAGGGTTGCTGCTGGAAACCTGGTGCCTAGTCTTTGTAGGTGAGAAGTGAATGCTAGCCTGCAGTTCTCTAGTGGGTATGTGTCCATATCATCTTTCAGTTTGAAATTCAGTCTCTGCTCAAGGAAAGCCTTGGATAAGGATAAGGTTTGGGGTAGATTTATCAATTATAAAACCAGAATGGAGCACTGAAGGCATCTGTCTGACCTCTTGCATAGCACAGGCCATAGAGCTTCCCTGAATTCAGATTGTAGATGAAGGTGATAAGCGGATGGAGCTGCATGGGCAGTGACCAAAAGACCTGGACTCCCAGGGGTGAAGGTGGGAAGTGAAGTGCATTAATATAGAGCTTTGGGGCAGAGCCGGGGCTGTTAAACAGGGGTACTGCCACCGGCCAGGATTGGGGTGCACTGACGGAGCTGGGCAAGGAAACTTGAACGGCGTCTGTTTGCATCAGAGTCCTGCCCTCCCTGACTGACAGAGCCCAACGAGCTTGAGTCGGTCGTTGGTTTTTTGTTTTGTTTTTAAGAAAAGAAGCTTCCTCTGATCCCTGGAGGATGAGCGCTGGTGGCTGGATTGTTGGTTTTTGTCAGTGCTGTGCTTTGACTGGGTCTGGGTCGCCGTAAAGCCCTCGGTTCTGGCCACCAGGATGCCCCCTTGTTAAGTCACAAAACGCTTCCGTGAGGAGAGGCCAGCGGCTCGTATGGAACGAGGGTGGGCGCTGGCTGGAAGTGGCTGCTTTGCTAGGTTAGTTCAGTTTCCCACTTGGCAGAGCTGCGTCTCCCTGCTTTGCAGCAGCCGAGTTTGACCATGCCTGGGTGCACTCTGCTCCAAGGTTTGCATTGTCTTGCAAGCTGTTGCTTTCCTTTTCTTTGGGAATTTTCTGGTGAGCCTGGCCCCTCCCCGCCGCCTTTGCAGCAGGTTGCTGTTTGCCCCTGAACTCCATGGAGATGCTGTAGTTCCATAAGAATGCTTGAAATGAAAAGAGAGCAGCTCCGTTGATGTAATTTGAATCCTGCTTGAGCTTAGGGTGCGGGAACTCTGAATTGCAAGCAGCTGCTGGCAGCTTGTCAAGGAATAAAGTAGCGAAGGGACTGATCAAGGAGGGGAGAAGAATTGGAGTCACACAATCAAATTCTCCTCTTCCCTGTGGGGTAGCAAAGCTGTCCAGGTTGGTGTTCGCTTTTTGTCAAGGATGCCCTACACATACTTGCCCTGCAGCCACCTGGTGCAAGAGGGAAGCGTGACCAGAAGGAATTCAGAAGCTGCTTATCGTCCCAGGCTGCGAAGGGATGTGGGCAAGGGACTAAACACACTGGCATACCTAGCAGGAAACCTTTCGCCAGGAAAATGGGAACTAATGATCCAGGGGATCGGGCTCCACCTTCCATTCTTACTGATGCTTTGATACCACATTAGTAGGGGGCGAAAGTCAGGCCCAGTGGAAGCCAGTGGAGTTGTACCTGCTTACACCACATCTAAATTTGGCCCAGAATGCAAGCCCGCAACATGGTGAGTGGCGCGTGGAGCGGTGGCTTCATCAGAAAGTGTCTTTTAAAGTGAGTTTAGTGCCAATGAGAAGTGCCTGATGGTTCGTGCTGGAGACTGAAGTCCTCTAACCCCAAAACGAGAATATTGTGCTCAGCTACAGCATAGACCAAGCCCTGCCCTGAAGGCCCCCTTTGGGGAGTGGGGGAATTTACTCCCATTCAATCTTTGACCTCACAGTTTAGACAGTCTGCAAGGGGGATCCGTGTGATGTTCTCAGCGTTTACCTCTCTGCTAGGAACCAGACCACGAGCCACCCAATCATTTGATTCGCGTCTTGACTAGCCAAGGGTCAGGAATGACTAGAGTTGGTTCAAAAAGAAAAAAACAAAACTAAAACTTGTGCCAAAACTCTCTTCCACAAAAACCGGCTCTGTAATTAAAGGGAAACTTTCACTTGGGAATTTCTGATTTTGTCAGATTTTCAGGCTTTCCTTGGACAACTGAAAAGCTGAAAATGTTTTTTAAGAAAATGGGAACTTTTTGTGGGAAAATTAAAATACAGTTTTTGATCAGCTCTGGTAATGACTCAGTTACTACCAGTCACGGAGGCAGTAAACAACACATATGACATCTGAGTTCCCTGAGGCAACAAATCCTTGGGTTGTGCAGGGAGAGAACACTATCTCCATGGTTTTGAAAAAAAAGTAAGAGCCATTCTCTGTGATTAGGACTCTGCTGTCATGTTACCATCAAACACATGTGCTCTCTGACACTGGGACAGTGGGGTCCTTGCTACCTACTGACACCGTCTTTTTGTCTCGCCTTTTGCCTGAGGTGTTTGCTGGAAGCAGAGAAGTGTGTGTGTGTGTGTGAGGCTGGGGGCATGGGAGCAAGGACTCCTGGGTTCTGTTCCCAAGTTTGCCGCTGATTGTCATCTGGGTGAAAGTAGTTGCTTTTGGTCTCTCTTTGCCTCAGTTTCCCCATCTGTGAAATGGGGATAATAGCATACAGCAGCTAAGTGAGGTTTAATTACTTTGGACAACAGGTGCTATAGACTAGCAAATTGTTATTTTGTGTTGTGTGCAAGACTTATGCACACATTTAGTTAGTGAAGTGTTGCTTTACTCTGCCTGAAGTCTTAAAGCTGGAGGAATTATTTGAGTCAAAAACTCTGAAGAGACGATCAGAAGCCATACACTAGTCCCTCCAAAAAGTAGGTCAAAGGAGTGGGACAAAGCTGCAGTTCTTCTTTGTGTGTGTATTGAAAGGAAACCTGCTAATTCCATTGTGAGTTCCTGGGCCGCTTTGATAGGTGCAGGTGACTTAACCAGAGCAGTTTGCAGGAAGAAGAAAAGGGTTAAAGTCCTCTTGGAGGAGGGGGCACTTGGCTGTCTTGGAGCTCCCCAGGACCCCGGTCGCTTGCCAGGGTCTGGATTGCGTTAAATATTTCCCCACCCATCTTCAATCCATGACTAAGATTTAAAGACACCCTCCCCTCAAAACCCATTACAACAACTGACAGGGCTACCCCAATGTTCTGTCCTTAACTGAATGCTTGGAGGGTGGCTTGTTAGAGGCCTAGTCATGGGTTACGTGTACTAGGAAAACACTCCCTCCCGCCCCCCACCCGTTGTATTTCACGGTACTTTGCCCAGTTGCGTGGCGTGTCCGTGGATTGCAAGGTCCGTGATGGCAGATCTGTAGCTTTGCAGTGTGAGGTGTATTCCCCCCTCTGCAGCATTCAGTCCCTCTTGTGTGGGTTTGGACAATGCTCTGTGCGTGCTGGGTGCCTTGCAGCCATTTCCCGTGGAGACAGGGCTCCAGGGTTAGCACCTCTTTCCCTTAACTGGCTTGTTAAGGGGATGGCCCAGCCTTGCCCTCTGACTGGCTGTGCTATTTTCGGACACGTGCGCCCACCCGCCGAGCAGCCGGGGGGGCGGCGAGCGTGCATCTCTGCAAAAGGGGATGCTGCAGCCCTGAATTCCTGCTAACTATGCCGCTTGACTGTAAAATGACGGCCGTTTCTCTCACTTCCAGGAATCTGCTCTTCCTGGAAGGTGAGTGGCTGAGTTCACCCTACCACTGCCATGCAGACATGCACACACAGCCTGTAGTCCAGTGCTGTTTCCAAGGAGTTGGCTGTGAGAACACTCCAGGGTATCTTCAGCAAGGTAGAATAATGTAAGTGAAATGGGAGGGCTGAGGGGATAACTCCGTGCCATTTCTGTCTCTCTCCACGTTTGGTGTCATTGGAGGTGGGGAGGAAGAAGGGGGTGCGGGTTCTTTAACATGCTGTGCAGAAGAAATATCTTTAGATGGAGATCACGCGATGGGGGGGGGGAGAGGGAAACACTTGACCATTTGAAATGCTACCGCGGGCGTCTGACCAAGGAAGAATGACAAAAAGGCAAATGCTGGCAGGGCTGTGGGAACAGAGCATGGTTCATAATCAGAGGTGCTAAGTGTCTTTAACAGAGATCAGGGTACCCCTGTTCCCCCTCCCCAAAGTGCCTTTTCGGAGAGGCTTTCCGGCTGTAGAATGTACGCTCCGTGCATCTAGTCCAACCGTAACACCTAACTCATGCTGGCAGGGACTGAGCCGATGCTGGGTCCAGCTCTTAGGGTCTGTTAAATCGCTCTGACTGAACCCTGCTGCATCACTGGGTTTCTTAGTGTTGTGTGTGTTTGTCTGAAATTGTCTCGTTAACCTGTCCTAATTCAGAGCTAATATCCATTATCCGTGGTGTGTGGCTTCTGCTGGTGATGCGTGTTGTCTTAGCATGACTCAAACTTTCCAGCAACATCTTATTGAGCCAGTCAAAGCATGGGGGAGAGGATCTGGGGGATCTCAAGCACTCCAACCCAGGGGAACAGAAAATCTCTCTTAAAATATTGCTCCAGGGTGGGGCTAGAGGGGGCAGAAAGCTGCCTGGGGAGTCCCAGCTCAGCGCGGTGGCCGAGTGGTGGTTTGCAGCCCACCACATCACTTCAGAGCATTTATGGTAAATGACTCCCCTTGCCGGCTTGGCCTCCTGATGCAGCATTCCCTCTGCCCCGTCAGACAACGGGGTGAGCTCAACGCTGCGTGTGTTGGGACACGGGTTTATCCAGATGCAGCTATTGAAAACAGTTTTACCATCTGCATTAAAAGTTCACACTGCTACAGCCTTCTTCATCCCAAAGCTTCTCGCCAACCCTGTTCATGCCACACCACTGAGACGCAGCCACTCCTGGGGTGCAGAGCAGCAGCCAGCATGCAACAGCGGTGGGGAGGGGACATTCACTCGTGCACCGCACGTTTGAGCTGCCCCAAAGGTTCTTGCGTGTCTGTTTGCAGCAGGTAGGCTGTTGGCCCGTAAGGGTTTGTCCAAGCAAGAAGCCGTGCTGTGCATCATTAATCACAGGAGGGTGAAGAGCTGAATCTACCCTGCTGGATTGAATTAACCCTGGCCTCCCAGGGCTGATTTTTTGACAGCCACCTTGTTGTGGGAAATGTCCACTCCCAGTTGGTGGTTGCAAACCAGCGTGCATCATGTGCTCGCTCACAGTCCCCGTTGGGCTACAGAAAACAGACCTCCACCTGGGGAGAGCTTCAGCCCGTCTGACTGCTGCCCTGTTGTACTGGCAAAGGGGATCCCGTGGGAGCAGTCCCAAACGCTTGCGTAGCCAGGGGGCCAATACACCTGTGATCCACCTTTCCGCTGCGGCCCGGTGGTCATCCTTGCACATAGATATGTGGATCCTTTCAAGTTTGCTGGGGTTGTCTGTCCACTAACCACTTCACTGCAAAGTAGAACCCAGTTTGCATGGCACCTGGAATGTACCTAGGTCCGTGGCCATCGTATTCTCCCCACATGCACACACCTACCTCCCGGTAAGGAAGGGTTTGTCTTGCTGTGAGCAGCACGCTGGTGTTTGTCTTCTGACAACGAAACGAGAGGTGCCTGAGAGCCAGCCGGAGCCTCTTTCCCGGGCTCCGGGGCTTTGGTTATGAGGGAGATGATTTCACTGACTGAAAGCGATCTTAAAGCTGGCAGGAGCAGCCACATCTCATCTGTGTTCCCTGCTTCTTATTCCCAAAGGTAGTGGGGATTCCTCTCTGGAGAAGGAGTTCAGCTCGGCGATCGTGGGACCCACGGTGAGCACCCCAAACAGCCAGCACTCCTCCCCGAGCCGCTCCCTGAGTGGTGAGTACAGCGTCCCCCTCGCCAGATGCAGCTGGCTCCTCCGGATTAAGGCTGGGCTCTCTGATAGGCCAACCAGGAAGTTTGGTGCAATGAGTTTCCTTTAGAATTTGACTCTTCAAACAGAAGAGGATAAATTCTGACTTCAGTTCTTGTGTTCATAGCCGCAATGGGGTTACTTACCTGAGCTACGGGCCTCTCTGCCTTGAGATTTAAAGTCACCTGTGTGTAACCCTGCCCTGCTAAATTCCATACTCCCCAAATAAGCGTCATTTGTTTGTTTGGCCCAGAACCAAAACAGCTGCGTGCTCCCGCCTCTGTTAACAGGAGAGGAGTTTGCGCGGGGTGGGGGGAGAATAAACCCCAGGGGCTGCATAGTAACGAAGTGCTCATTGCAACCACCAGGTCGATGCATGGGAAATGGAACAGGGCCACCTCTCTGTTACCCTCTCAAAGGGAGTTGGGGCCGGCGTGGAGTTGGTGGTGATGAGGCTCTCTGCGTTCACATCCAGCAGAGAGTGGGCACTGTGTGTCTAGAGCCGTGTTGCAGCTGGGAGCGTGTGTTAGCAGGAGCGGGATTGTTCTGGGGCGACGGTAGGGTTCTGAAAGCTGCTGAGCATGTTGAAATGGACCTCTCCAGCTCGAGACCGACGCATGCGCCCCTCTCCAGACAAGTGGTTAAAAGAGCTTGCACTGTCTGAGACCAGACCTCGGCATGAGAACATGACTCTGGACACAGCTCCTGTGCATCTGGAGCCGTGCGTAGGGCTCCCTCCTAGCCCAGCTGGCTGAGCAAGGTATCTGGAAGTCCAGCAACATGCAGGGCCAGGTTGGTGAAGGGATGGGCAAAGCAGTAAGGTTAGGAAGGGCAGCTCTCAAGTGGCACTGACACATGCTGGTAGGGCTGGTGAACATTAAATCTTAACCTCGAGCCTAGGAGACGGAACGAGCCGGAAAATCGAAGGCGTATGCCGTCTTAACGCCAGCCATGACCGATGATTTGCAACCTCTGATCACCTGAGATTGCAGGCGTCGTCAAGTCGATCCAGTTCCAGCACACTCTGGAAACGTTCTCCCCCTCCTTCGTGGAACTTTAACGTCACAGCCTGGAGTCGCATTGGCGTGGCCCAATAAAGGCTTGTCTGTGTCAAGCTGCTGCTTTGGTGGACTATCCCATGATGTGAGAGTGGCTAGGATGAGTGATGAGCCAGGCTGGGGTGGGAAGGAGCAATGGGGTTTGGACGCCCTTCCGATTGAAAGTTTGTAAGGTGAAACATTTCAGCTCCGTCTCTGCATTGCAACTGAAATCTTTCTCCACGGTCCAAAGATGAATTAAGCTGCTTTTTAAAATACATTTCAGAGCCCACATCAGTAAAATAGGCAGGTCTGATTTCAGAATTGCCCCCGAAATCCTCCATCTACTCGCCCACCCTTCACTGCAGTGATTGCTGAGAAATGTAATGTGTCACTTGCATGTCAAAAATGGCATGACCCTAGGACAAGTGGAACTTAGCAAGGCTGATGTAGGCTTCAATTGTAAACATGCTATTTACATCACAGGCTTCCGGGGCAGGGGCCGAGTCTCCCTACAGCTCGTACAGCACTGTTATCCCTTTAATAAAATAGCATTAAAGCAAGAGAACCGAGAACTGATTCCTGGTCCGCTTGCAAGCCCTGAGTTCAGTCCTCCCCCAAACTGAAACTGAACGGGTAACATCGTTCGCTCTGATCTCTCCTCTCTCTCCTGTAAGCTCGGAATTTCCTTTCCATAAAAGAGAAATTGCTACATAGTTCACCCACTTTCAGCACGTGCTTCCATTAGCTCCCAGATGCTTGGATCTGGAGGCTGCCCTAAGGGTTCTAGGACAAGTTAGACCCAAAGCAGTAAGGTTGCACGAGGGTGAATTAGCCCTAGTCTGTTCCCTTTTCTCTGCTATTATTTCGCATGTGGCTCTTGTTCTGTAATAATGTTTAGAAGGCCCCCTCAAAGAATCAGATTTTAGGTCTCAGGCAGGAAATCCCAGAGAGACGCTCAACTTTTCACTTGGGCATAAGCAGAGAGAATCCAACCCATGGACCGACCTAAAGAAAAAGAGAGCTCTCTTCCCATTTAACAGAGGGATGCTGGTGATGGTATTGCTCCTGATCTGACTTGACTTCACAGCTGGTTCATCCAGCGAGCATTGTGCCCCAGAGGAGCGGGAATATTATATAACCTGCCGTGCCAGCAGAGAATCGCGCTCCAGCGATAATGGACCCCGCATTGGTTCTGAAAGGAGAATGGCAGAACAATAGTCAGCCTCCCTCTGCCCAGAAAGAAAATAAGTCCTCGGGGGGGGGATAGAAAAAATCAAAGTGCAGCAAACATCCGCGTATCCGGGCAGCTCCTGCCAAGGGAGAGGAGCTTTTCACTTCGTGTTTGTGCACAGAGGCGTCCGGTCGTGCTGTGTCTCCAGGATGCACCCAGTGGAATGTGGTGTTTTTTGAACTTTGTGCTTTTCCCTCAAGAAAGCGTTTCAGCCTTAGAGTCGATCCCAGCCAACTTCCAGCAGCAGGCTTGACCGGTGGCATGCCAGGCAATCTGCTATTGCCCAAGTCCGAGCAGAAGCTTTGTTCCTCTCTCCAAGAAATTTTTGGGAAACAGCGTTGTCCATTAGCTACAGCGGGGACTGGAAAGCCAGAGTCCAGCTCAGCCACTGACCTAAAGCAACCTCAAATGAGCCCCTTCTACTCTTCATTCCTCCATTTCCCGCATCTGTGAAAGCGGGCCTTCTATATCACTTGGAGATCCTTAGGTGAAAGGCACCAGAGATGTGCAGAGGGAATGTAGCATTCACCATCCTTCTTCAGACAGTCCAAGCAGCTGCCTTGCTTGCACTTGGGCCACAGAGTGCAGGCGACCGAGTCCTACAACGTGTCCTGTTGTGAGCCACCCGCTCACTGGGAAGGCAGTAGGGACCAGTCACTTCCAGACAGCAGTTTGGATTCACTTATCTCCAGCATGTGGGAAGCGAGGTTGCTGAAGAATGTCAGTGCTGAGCCTGTGGTCCAGGAGGTCACCTAACAGCCATCTCACCTGCCACACTGAAGGGCCGTGAAAACCTGCAACATCCCAGCCAATGCACCCTGAAGGAACATGCGTGCCCTGCCCCAAATCCAAAAATTGGTTCATTATTAAGGCTCTAATCCCATTGACCGGTTGATAGTCAAATCACTGTCCTCTTTTGTTGAATCACAGCACTAAATCCATGCCGAGCTCTTCAAAGTATGTTGCACACGTTAACTGAACCCCTCAGGCAATAGGTAAGAATTGTCCCTGTTGCACAAGGACATGGCTTGCATTGCTCCTTGGGGTGGTGTCCGCATCAAACCTGGGATCAGCCCTCTGGAGTTCATGGTGACTAGTCCCACATCCAGCCCTCACACCCATCTCCAGAAGGCAACACGGGCTCTGTGAGGGAATCCAAACATCAGTTACCCTCCAAGCGGGAGAAAAGCCCCTCTGTTTGTTTGTAATCTGAAGTTCAGACCTGTCAATTTCCTGGCATGCTGAGAGATCAGGAACAGCCACATCTGGTACATTTAAATGGAAGAAATAGGACTCTGATATCTGAAAGAAGGCAGTTAAGATTCTATGTGGCTTAGTGGTGGTCTTCCCTCCCATGGGGGTGACCTGTTCAGTTCCCCGTCTCTCACTGGCCCACCCCAGCCCTTGCAGGAGCGCTAGGAAAACGGCTTGGGGGGAGCTCCATTACAAAGAAGCAGCTCTTGCTGTCTAAAGAGCAGCATCAGGAATCCCCGGAGGGAATTCCCTCTAGTTCTTGGCTGATGGGGATGGCTTAAAACAGCAGGAAACTTCTAAACTGAGTCATGCACAGACCTTCCTCTCCAGGTGAAACACACTTCACGTGAGGCTAACGACACCCAGATGGAGACGCTGTGTCTTGTTAAGGGTGTGACTAGTGTTAATGAACTGAGGTGCTCTCTTCCATCTCGTCAGGCACTCTGAAAACCACCTGTCCCAGGATGGGCTGAAAGCACCAAAGATCTGGAGAGAAATGCTCAGAAACTGTTCAGGAAGGAGCAGGCTGGGGACAGGGAGACCCAGGCCTTCCTCTGCCCACCAGGCTCTAGCTTGCTCTCAACAAAATAAGCAGGGAGCTATCGCTGTCCAGTTGCCTTGTGTCTTCTGAAGGACTGTTTGATCTGTGGCATTCCACAGATCATTAGAATAGCTGGGAATGTAGGTCACGGCTGGCACCGCCGTTCTGATTTCCAGTCTCGGCCTGTGATGCTGGAGAAGCGAAGAAAGGTAGCAACCAGGAGACGCGTGCACAGACGCAGCTTGCAACCGGGGGGGCTGGGAAATGCGCTGGAGATCAGGCACACTGTGCGTTAGAAACCCCCCAAACCGTGCTGTATAGATTACCTTGGCAGCAACAAAGAGCCAGGCAGATCAGTACGGCTAACTGTCCCCATAAACCTCTGTGGCCAGCACTCTCCTCCTCATTCCCTCAGGGTGAGGGGCAGGGGTGTACAGTGTAGCCCCACTTCCAGAAGTGCTCTCATGCAGCAGGATCCCTTTCCATGGCCCCAGCCCTTCTCCCTCTTGGTTCTGAAAGTGTATTTCACTAGCCCCTGGCCAGTCTGGCCAGCCACCATTTGTAGACCTCTCCTCCATAATGGCCCGCACCATTCATGTGTCTTTCCCCGGCTTACCACAACGCGCCTTTTTTCCAGAGGCTCTGGATTGTTCCAAGACCTTTTTAGTAACCCAGGGCCCTATTGCAGAGCATCTACCATTGTAGCTACCTAGTACCCCCACTGGGTATGTCTGCATCCATGTTCCCTTTCGTTGTTCATGTTAGTGTCGTGGGGCTGCTCACACTCTTGTCAACTTTCAGGGAATTGCCACTTGAATTGCAGAGTTCCCTTGCGAGTGTGACATTAACGCAAAGCGCTACATGAATGTCCCATGCAGGACACGTGCATTTCAAGGCCTGCTCTGACAGCTTGGCCGTCCCTAGTGGGAAAGTGGAGCGTTTGGCTTCAGGCGCTCGGTGCATGGCCTTGCTCCCTTTTCCTACTTTTAACTATGTGATGGATCGCGTGCCATACAAGTTTAAATGACACAAGCCATCCCTTCATTCTCATGCAAATGTTCTGGGGTGATGTGATTTTGCTGGCTCTGCCATGCGGCTGCCCAGCAAAGCTCTCGTTCCACTGCCAGCACGCAGACGTGGTGTCTTGCCCGGTGACTGCTCTCGGAACCCATAGTCTTCCGCTTCTTCTCGAGTGACCCTTCTCAACCCGGCAATGGTCTCTCAGCACTACTTGCCAGCCCTGACTATCGAAAACAGAGAAGTTTCTTGTTCCATCTGGCCACTTTCCTGTTGTGTTTCTACTTGTTGTCTCGTGATTCTTGGCTCCCATGAGCCATCGTTTCTTTAATGTCCTGCGATGGGAGGTTGCTGAGTTTTCCTGTGGAAATTGGAGCAATCTAGGCAGTACCATGGGGAGCGATGTCCTTATGCACCCTTAACCAGTTGTGTTGCTGCCAAGCAACTCATTTAACTTTCTTCCCTGTTTTCTTTGCCATGACTCACAGAATGTCAGTGATATTAGTTGTTTTAAATGGCCTATTGAGTGTGTTCCATTCACTGTATATTTATGTATTGTCCCTCCCATCCCCCTGCAGCAAACTCTATCAAGGTGGAAATGTACAGTGATGAAGAAGCCAGCAGGCTGCTGTCACAGGACGACCGCCTCATCGAGAAAGAGGACAGCGTGATTGTGGAGGACTCCCTCTCTGAGCCCCTGGGGTACTGTGATGGCACAGGGCAGGAGCCTCACTCTCCTGGCGGCATCCGGCTACCCAATGGCAAGCTGAAATGTGACATCTGCGGAATGGTGTGTATCGGCCCCAACGTGCTGATGGTGCACAAACGGAGCCACACGGGTAGGTGGTCGGGGCAGAGATGCTCAGGACTGAATGGGCTGTGGGCACTTAACAGTGCTCCCACCTAGAGGGGCTGGGGGGGGGGGGCGGGATGTGTTCCCTGCCGGGCTGTCAGTCTGACCCCCCTCACCCAGCATGACATTTCAGGGCAAACATGAAGGTTTTCGTAACCCGCCCTGCAGGGGCAGGTGTCTCACGAGCTGCTTGCGTTTCAGGAGAGAGACCGTTCCACTGCAACCAGTGTGGAGCCTCCTTCACCCAGAAGGGGAACCTCCTGCGGCACATCAAACTGCACTCTGGCGAGAAGCCCTTCAAATGTCCCTTCTGCAACTACGCCTGCCGCCGGAGAGACGCGCTCACCGGCCACCTCCGCACACACTCAGGTGGGTAGCTCGCGGGGCAGGACTCCTGGGTTCCATCTAGCCTAGTCTGCTCCCCCATCACCAGAGTGTCCGAGCACCTCCCAGTGATCAGTGTATCTCTCCACACCACCTCCCTGCTGCGAGGGAGGGAAGTGCTGTTGTTCACAGAGGGGAACTGAGATCCAAAGAGAGTAAGAGCCTCGCCCATGATCACACAGGGACTTGAACCCATGTCCCAGGCTGGCGCTTGAACCGCTGGCCCAGCCTTCCTCTTGTGTCGGCCTGTCTTCCCAACTGGCTCCATGGCTTTGAGTGAGTCACTTTGTGTCTCTGCCTCAGTCCGCTGAGCCGGTGAGTTTGGTGCAGTGGGAGCCCCGCTGGTGTCTTGCCAAGAGTCTGGGAACTTCCCGGCCGCACCTCTAGACTGCAGAGGAGAGCCCCCGGGATTGCCTTCATGTTGTTCATGCTGGCGTCCTCGCTCTGGCTCCTACCAGCTGCAGGTGCTGGGTTGGCCCTATCCAGTGGAAACAAGCCGCTGGGGTTTTCTGTTGGTGTTTTGACAGTGTCCTTTTCAATGTGGCATTTGAGATGGGGCTTTTCCCCTTTGGTTCCATGATGTAACAGCTGGCTGAGAGGGCGTGGGGTGGGAGTGAAAGATACCAGTTCCCTCAGAGCTCCGCTCATTTTCCTTTGACTTGTGTGCAGGAGTGTCTGTGGGGTTTTAAAGTTCACACAGGTGTTTGAAGCCATCTGTGACGCTCTCCCATTTAACCTTTTGAGTGCCAAAGGGAAACAGGAGTCTCGTGTGCCAGCTTCCTTCTCTTTTCTCTTCTTTTCTCTTCAAGGGGGCTGCAAAAAGCAACCTCTGCAGGAACTTTTCTGATCGGGGTCTTGCCCGGGGTCCTTTACTGAGCTGCCACAGAACTCTTTCCCTTCCATGGCATTGACGGAGAGCCCTGATTATCTTAACATCCCCACGCCAGGGGCCTCATGTTGCAGCCCCCAAGCTTTCCTTTCACTGGGGCTGGGGGCTTTGTCTCCCCATCTTTTGGGAACCTGTCAGGTTCCATTGGTGACTTGCCTGAAGATGCCAAAGGGGCATCTGAGAAACGTGAGGCACCAGCAACCCCAGAGCAGGAACCCCCGCCCAGGGACTGATCTCTGATTAACCCACGACTGGCTGCATTTCAGTGCTCTATCTGTGGTGGGTTTTACAGCAAGTTAGTGGGTTTGAGCCTGTTGCATCTCTGGATGTTTCTGCAGGACAGGGAACAGACTCTGGTGTCTCTGCGTAAACCGTAACTGAGCAAAACGAAGTCAACTTGCTGGTGAAACGCTGGACTGAATGTGGCGGACGTTTCTATTGTAACGATTCTTTTCTGACCATCTTGACGCTGTACTTGGTCGGTTTCACCCACCAGCATGAAGTGAGATTAGTGTCTTACGGCTGCAGGGATAACAGGGAGCCAGTAACAAGAAGATCCTTTCCCCCAGACCGTCCCCGCCAAAAAAATTAAATAAAAATAAAATAAGTCAATGGCTGGGAGCAGAAACCTTAATGAGCCTCATTCCAGAGGGAGCAAAGAGCCTGTCTGGTTTATCCAGGCTCATTTGGAGGTTGAGAAAAGCCAGGCAGCAGCAAGAGCTCTCTTCTCTGCTCCCAGACCGCTGTACAATGCCAGGGCTGGCTGAGCTGCGGCCTGTTTGCCTTGATGCCTTCATCATCCTGAAGAGGCCTTCAGTCTACAGCAATCAACACCAGCTGTTGCCTTCCCTTCCAGCCCCAGCTTCTCCTGGTTGTTCATGGCGACAGCTAGTAATGACGGCTCCGCTCGATCTGCTAGGGAGCAGGCTGGGAGGTACCTGCCAAGCTCAGCACCAGCTGAGTTCCATCTTACCTGGTGCTGTTTGTTTCCGAACAGGGGAAGAGTTACAAAAATGGGACTTAAAAATAGCAGAACAGAGTGCTTTGACACTTGCTCTGTGTGTGTGTCGCAGCCCGAGCAGGTCTCTCTGTTGTCCCTGAGGGGGGGCTGCTAACAAGCAGCTTCAGAAAGGCTCAGTAAGTGCAGTATTTTGGCGAGAGAGTGGAGCACAGGAATTGCCATACAGGACCAGACCTGTGGTCCTTGTTTAAACTGATACCCTGTCTCCAGCAGTGGCCAGGGCCACTTGGTTCAGGGAATCCACTAGTGGACAATTACAGAATAATTTTGCCCTTGAGGGAGGTTACTGCCTGAGTGGCTGGCATATGCCCTGAAGCATGAGGGTTCCTGTTTGTCTTATTTTCTCTGTTGTACCTGGAAGGTCTCATTATCTATATGAATGTTTTTGTTTTAGTTCTCTAAGCTCTTGGCCTTAGTGATACGTTGGGGCAGTGAGTTCCATAGGTTGGTTTTTGCATTGCTATTACTAGCAGGACAGTGGGGTGGGAGGAGGTATTGTTTCATATTCTCTGTGTATATATAAAGTCTGCTGCAGTTTCCACGGTATGCATCAGATGAAGTGAGCTGTAGCTCACGAAAGCTCATGCTCAAATAAATTGGTTAGTCTCTAAGGTGCCACAAGTACTCCTTTTCTTTTTGCGAATACAGACTAACACGGCTGTTACTCTGAAACCTGTCTTTTTGCATTGTGTCACTCAGCCCCATTTTGGGAGCTGGGTGTGCATAAAGGTGAAATGACCAGCCTTAACCAGTTGCATCTTGTAGCGTGTGGCTGTGAATTAGGCCCCTGGCAAGGGATCCAGCAGTTGGCTTGGCTCCATGGGTCATGTTGGCTCTGAGCTTTGCACTGCGAGCACCAAGGCTCTCATCTGTTCTCCTTAACGTGAACATGACGCGTGTGAAAAGGAGCCAGTTGCCCTGGCTGTTCCCTGGCAACATGCAGGTAGAAGCAGGGCAAAGGGTCCATCCCTGTTCTAGGCCATGCCTCCTCTTAAGCAAAGACTCGCCAAACATCCCCAGTTAGATGCTAGACAGATCAGCCATTCAAGTCGGAGAGGGTGGCTACTTCACGTCTCCCCTGAGACTATCCATTGATGGTAAGGTTTTGTCCTGCCACTCATGCACTTTCCACGTCAAACAGATTGGCAGTAGCAGAGTCCCTCGTGACGTTCTTGTCGTGAAGGCAGGATTCAAACCCATGTCTCCTTCCTGTGCTTCAGAGGCCAGCTGGTGCAGTTGCAGGGCTGCACTCGTGGCACAGGAAGGGTCCCTTAGAGCCTTAGTTCTTCTTGTATCAGGCATGGAAATAGGACAGGCCCTGGTCTGGTTTAGAATAGCAAACATGAATCTTTAGAACACCTAATTATTAATAAAAAGTCTTGTCAGTGTGTGGATTTCTCAGCCACAGAAAGGGGGCTGTCCTGCCTTCCTGGAAAGGAACTGGGGGCTGGTTTTCCTCCCACCCCCTTGGCTAAAGGCATGTGCGTTTCATGCTGTCCCCCTTGGGCATGCCCAGGCTGTAGTCTCTGAAGATAAGCTGTCCAAAAGAGTGAGGTTTTAAAATCTAGATCAAACGTGCCGCGTCGTTCTGAAACAGATCAGAAGCCGCATCCCACGCATGGGACAGCTGTGATGAGACTCCCATCCCTGGAGACCGCCTTCTGTTTTAGCGTTTGCTGCTCCTCACGGAGCCTGTGTTCACATGAGAGCTTTTCCTGAAGAAACCCCCTGCCCCCCTCAGGATTTTGAGAGACTGGACAGTCAAAATAACCCCCTTACTTTCTTGAAATCGTTACACTGCGTTCGCTTGCCACCAGCCCTGCTTTAGGTGCTTTACAGATGATTGAACGAGAGCTGGTCCCCGGCCAAAAGAGCGTTCAGTCCATGACCGATGAAAGCAAGGGTGGCGGGAGGGAGGCTCTATGCCCAGCAGTCCTGTAAAGTAGGTAAGTGGTACTGAACCTGTTTTTCAGCTGCGTAAACTGAGGAAGAGAAATGAAGTGACTTGTCACAAAGCCAATGAGTGGAAGACCTGGAAATAGAACCCAGAAATCCAGTTCTCTAACCATTACATCATTCTGCCTCTTTGTCACAAATTCCCCCCATGTGACCATAGAGTGATACTTATTCTCTACTCGGGTGAAGGCTGGTCCCAGGAGAGTAAGCGGCTGATACTGGACAGAGCCGAGGTACGTTAGCAAGGGTGTGTGAGGAGGCTCAGCCCAGGAAATAACAGGTTTGTGCTCCGAGACTGTACCAGTGTTGTGGCAAATGAATGCTGAAACCCAGACTCCTTTGCAAACAGGAGCTGGTCTGGGTCATGTGTGTTCTGCCATCACTTTGTGAAGAACTGGGAGCGGTCTGTCCAGAGCACCCTGCAATACAGGCCAGGTCAGCAGAGAGAGGAAAGAGTTGGATCTAAGGGCAGATTCCCCCAGAAGGGAAAATTAACTGTGGGGCTTTTCATCCTGGAGCTTCAAAACTCTGGCCTAAAAAACCTAACTCAAGACCCCAGCCTGGTTTTCAAAAGATTTTTGTGAAGCCAAAAGATTTTTGTGAAGCCATAAATGCAGATTAAAAACAAACAAACCAAGCCAGTCAGGGATCTATTTTACATAAGAGCTTTGAGAGCACTAGACTAATGAGAGGCAATGCAACTTTTAGTCAAGTCACTAGCATCTAAATAGCTAAAGATTTGGGAAATAAATTCATGTTTCTAACACAAAGTTGTCTGTCTGTGGTTGCAGACTACATTAGCCGGTCTCCCTCGCGGCTGGGTTAAACAGATTTTTAGTTGCTGTATGAAAATAATGCTGTTTAGTTGGGGAGGAAGGAAGGGGTTTACAGCTGCAATCAACTCCTCCGAAGTGATTTATAAGTAGGTGTTTTCAGGCTGAAAATAACACTGACGTCTTAGGTCCAGTAGCCTGGACTGAGGTTTGATCCAGCACTGAAGCTGGGGAAATCAGAGAGGAAGCCAAGTGTGGCGATGACACTTGCTTTCTCATTGTGTAGGGCATTAACAAGCGGCCATCTGCTCCTGACATGCAGTATTGGTGAAGATCTTGGACTTAGTTGCACCACTTTGTCTGGGATGGGGCCAGTCCCCTGGAGATCCAGGTCCAAACCCATCCATCCTCTCCCTGTATAACCACAGCAATGGTGTAAACCTCGTGGGCTTTGTGAAGACGCCTCACCCTTTACCCCAAGGCTGAATTTGGTCCCTGGACTACAAGCCAGTTCCATGTTGGTCAGTTCCTACTCGCAGCTGTCAAACAATGGCTTTGCAAACTTACTCATTGTGGCTTTGCTGGGACAGAGGCTTCCTTGGGGTCTGGGTGTTGAATTACCAGGTGTCCAAATGTTGTGATGCTCAGGTTGTATTTGGCATCTTCCCAAGAGCCCGACAGTTGCACATAACTTCCCTCTATTAGAATCCAAAGCCAGACATTTCCTGCAGTGTCCTGTGTGTGACTCGTACCTTTCTCCATTTCAAGTATAGAATCATAGAAATGCGGGGCTGGCAGGGACCTAGAGTGGTCAGCAAGTCCAGCCTCTGCACTGTGGCAGGACCAGGTAAACCTAGACCAGCCCCGCCAGGTGTTTGTCCAACTTGCTTTTAAAAGCTTCCAACAATGGAAACCTATTCCAGAGTTTAACTCCCCTTAGAGTTAGAAAGCTTTTCCTGATGTCTCCCTTGCTGAAGATTAAGCCCATTGCTTGTCCTGCCTTCAGTGGACTTGCAGAACAATCGATCCCTGTCCTTTTTGTAACAGCCATTCATGTATTGGAAGCTGTTCTCGGGTCCCCTTCAGTCGTCTGTTCTCCGGTCCCCTTCAGTCGTCTGTTCTCCAGACTAAACCTGCCCGGGATTTGTAACCTTTCCTCAGGGCAGGTTTTTGGTAGAAGTTTTTGTTGCTCTCCTCTCGACTCTTTCTAGTTTGTCAACATCTTTCCTAAAGTGCAGTGCCCAGGACTGGAGGCAGTTCTCCAGCTGGGACCTCACGAGTACTGAGTAGAGCGGGACAATTAGGTCCTGTGGCTTACATACAGCACTCCTGTTAAAACACCCCAGAATCATATTAGCCTCTTTTGCAAGTCCATTGCCTTGTTGACTCCTATTCAGTTCCTGGTCCACTAGAGCCCCCAGATCCTTTTCAGCAGTCCGACCACCTAGCTAGTCATTCCCCCCATTTGTAGGTTGTGCATTTGATTTTTCCTTCCAAATTGAAGTCCTTGACACTTGTCTCTATTGAATTGCATCTTGTTGAATTCAGACCAATTCTCCAATCTGTCAAGGCCATTTTGAATTTTAAACCTGTCCTCCAAAATGCGTGCAACCCTCCCAGTGTGGTGTCATCTGCAAATTTTATAATTTAGTTACAATTACATTACATTGTAAACTGCTTTGCAGTCTTCTACTCTGAGATTGTGAAGTGGAGGTGTGAGTGGGCGGAGCTTGGGGTCCTGTGTTTTTCGCCAACGAACAGAGTAATACTCTGATTCTGGCCCCAGTTACTAGAATCTGAAATGCTTTGCCAGAGTTCTCTGAACCATTCATAGGAAGTGCCTGGGTGGAATGAACGTGTCGCTCATCAGATACAGTGGCGTCTGCGTCACGAACGCAGTTCGAATGTAGTTGACCTCCACAGCAAAAAACTCCCACAAGGGGATCGGCTTTTCTGTTCTGTCTAAATTTTGGTTCTTGCCCACCTGGGCACCTTGGAACTAACATGCAACTGAAGGTGAGAAAGATTTGACTAGTAACTCACGTCCTGGGGCCCTGTCTGCAGTGTGGAGTATTTCATAAGGAGTGGGGAAGGGCCTGAGATGAGCTCAGGTCTCTGGCTAGAATTTTTAAATTTACCAAGTGCTGACCTAGGATGTGGTTACTGACTGACTCTCTGACCTCACTTCCTAGCTCTGTGCTTCAGTTTCCACCTTCTGTAAGGTGGGGGTAACCATACTGGCCCTGGTCCCAGAAGCTTGAGGCTTACCTAAGGTTTGCGAAGTAGCCTTGAGGTCCTCCGGTGAAAGAAGCTTTATACATAGGAAGTGATTTTTATGAGAGAGCAAAACTTGACATAGTAAAGCTGCGTGAGCGGATAGGGGGCAATCATTTTTTTTCTTGAAAAATCAGAGTAGTTAAAGGTTAAACCACACGTTGCAAAACAAATAACCGTTTTTTGTAACGTGACTCAATAAGTCTGGTTCGGGCAGGTCTGAGCATGGCGGTTTCAGCGAGGGAAAAACTCCACCGGAGCCTCAGACCCCAAGATGGTGCATTCGTGACGCAGGTGCCACCATATCTGATGAGTGACGGTTTCGTTCCACGCAGGCACTTCCTCTGAATGGTTCAGAGAACTCTGGCAAGGCGTTTGAGTCTCGCAAATGGGGCCGGTATCCGACTATTACTCTGGTAGTTGGCTAAAAACCTAGGAATCCCCCCGCCGCCCCCGCGCGCACTTCACAATTTCAGAGAAGTCGACTGCAAAGCAGAATACTACCCTAGCTCCAGTCTAAAAGGGAACCCAGGAATCCTGACTTGCAGTCCCTCGCTGTACCCATCAGACCACACTCTTCCCTGTGGTGCATCTCTCCATCGGCGGTAATGGCACGTTCCAGTTCCTTAGCGGTGCCCTGTTTGCGCCCCCTCGTCTCGGGAACGGGCTTCCCTTTCCTGCCGAGTGTTCGGCAAAGGTCAAAGCATGGCATAGTGGTTAGAGCAGGAGGCCTGGGAGTCAGGCCTCCCGAGTTCTGTTCCTAGCTCCGCTGCTGACTTGCTGCATAACCTCGGGGCCTTTGGTTTTTTTTTCAGCTATGACACGGGGAGGCAGCTTGTCACTAACATGCTTAGTGGCATCTGGTCCAAAGTACTGTTAGCTGCCGTGGTGGTACGCTCAGCCCCTCTGCTTCAGAGCACAGGGCTTGTCAGGCGGCGTGTCGAGCGTTGTGATGGTTACCGCTTACCTAGAACTCGTGTAAAAGGCCTTTGAAGGGTTTCAGGGAAGCTCCACGCTCCCTAGAACGTCTTCGTAGGAAAAGGCCTGCTCTTTGCGGAACTGCTCCCTCCTGGGCAGTAGGGGGCCAAAATCATCCTCTGGCGGGACTTAAGAAATAGCTTCTGTGGCCAGCAGTGCAGGATCTGGGCAGCTTCCAGACTCCTCTGACATCAAACACTCGTGATCTCTCGGCTGAGAGGAACGAGCAGCTAGGGGCCCGTGCCCCACGCGTATGGGGATAAAAGATTGTGAGCATTGCTGCTAAGAGTGAATGAGTCGCAGAAGGCGTATTACATTCACCTGCAGGATTCACATCCACAAACTCCACCTCTGGCCCATCTTCCCTTCTCCTCCCATGAGCTGCCCCCTTCTCCCTTCCCTTTTCGTTCCATTGAGCGTATTCCTGCCTGCCGAACCCCCCTCCCCAAATGGAGCTCATGTGACGTTTGCCGCCATCCCATGGATTGCTCTGCTTGGGTTTGTATCCCCCTTTGTGCTGCCTGTGTCGATGAAGTTCTTCCGGGCAAGAACCATCCCCTGCTCTGTTTGTATAATGCCTAGCAAAATGCAGCTCCATCCTTGCCTGCTCCCCGGCACCAGGATTCATCATAATACAGCCAATTGTCTTAAAACAATGCAAAAGTGCTTCCCCGTCCTCTGCATAGACTGCAACAGCTGCTCAGGGGTTGGGGTATCTAGGAGGGCTGTCACGATTATATCTGCAAATCTGTCTGCCTCTTGAAGTACTCAGCTAAAAGTTCCATACTAATTCATCAGTGCAACCTGCTGTATGCCCGGCTAGTGTGGCCCAAAACGTTTAATGGCTCTGCTGTTTGTCGACCCTCATGGAGCAGAACCGAGTGGCCGAACCTGAGATAACCATCAGCCATCAATGGGAAAATTAGTAGAGGTGAGAGTGTTGCCCTGGACCCGTCCCGAAGCACTTCTCTTACCAGTGCTTTCGGAGCCCACAGGCTCTCGGCAGCAATCAGTCACCAGTCAAAAACGGCCGACCGTTCTGCAGTGAGCTGCAACAGGCCCGGCGCGGATGTGCTGAGAGATGTAACGAAGCATTGGGGATTTCCAGCAGGGCTCCAGCAGCATTTTTAAATATTGCCCTGGCTTCCAGGTCCAATCCTGCAGACCAGCCACACTTATGCGAGAGGGGCAGGACAGTGTGGCTGGCCAGCTGTTAGAGAACAAAGCGCGCACCAGTAAAGGACGGGTCAGAGGAGGCTGGTGTCCTGAATCAGCACTCCACAAGCTCAAACCTTCCCCTCCCCTTTCAAAATCCAGGAGCGTCTGACGCCTTGTTGCTGGGTGAAGACTGCTTGGGAGGAGAGAAATCTTCAACAAAAGGAAGTGAGAGCCGCTGGAACATATTCAGTAACATTGTGTTTGGGATGATGTGAAGGAGCCTGGTTAGATCAGGAGCTTGGGGGGCAGGACTCCTGGGTTCTGATCCTGGCTCTGGAAAGGCCGTTCGCCCAATGATTAGAGCCAGGTGAGTGGCCTGGGTTTGAGGTCCTGACTCTTCTTGGATTGCTGCAGTCTTCAGTGAGACATCTTCGCTGTGTTGGACCTGATCTGTAAAGAAGGGATCGAGCTTGCCTGCCTCCTACGAGGACTAGGCCAGGCATACTGGCGTGTTCGTTTATTTTGGAGGAAACATCTCATCAGCTCTTGGTTCAAAACAGCATCATTTTAAATCTGACACGTACGTGAGACACTAACTGGTGCATTGGATAAACTTAGTAAAGTTATTTTATAAAAGCTGTTACGGACTAAAATGTAGAGGAGGAGAAATATGTGAAGGGTCCGTTTGGAGTCTGCAAGAAGGGCCTGACCGATTTGGTGCCCAGCTCAGACGTGCTGTGGCATCAAACGCCAAGAGGTGCTTCGATTACTCAGTGACCTTGCACGTCAGTATCCACTCCTTGGCAAATCCGCCTGCTCTGTGTCTGTCTGCTTCGGTCCCAGCCATGGTATGCCCTTAACCCATCTGAGTTGCTGCAGCACGTGGCTGGCCCGCACGTAGCTGTGACAGCTTCCGGGTAATATCTGGGTTTCTGTGTAATGTCTGTTTTGATGGCCAGGATCTGTTTTTTCATTTTTTCCAGTCTCCTCCCCCACAGTCGGCAAGCCCTACAAATGCAACTACTGCGGCCGGAGCTACAAGCAGCAGAGCACGCTGGAGGAGCACAAGGAGCGCTGTCACAGCTATCTGCAGAGTCTGAACACTGAACCGCGGCCGCTGGCCGGCCAGCCAGGTCAGTACGTTGTCCAGTAACCGGCGAGTGACTAGCTAGTCCCAGGCACCCGCTGGGACATCTAGTGCTTAGAGCAGGGGAGAGAGTCAGGACTTCTAGCTTCTCTTCCTGGCTGCAGAAGGGCATGTGGCCTAGCGGTTAGAGTAGAAAATGGGGAGTGTGGACTCCGGGGTTCTGTTCCCAGCTCCACCACTGACTCTAGATTAGGAACCATTGGGACACGTCACCTCCCATTTCTTTAACGGGATAATGGCTCTTGGAAGCGGGAGGGCGTAATTAATTGAGGTTTATTTAAATCAAAATGCTCTAGGGACCCTGGGATGGACAGTGCTACGCGTGCACAAATTCTTAATATTGCGGCCCAAGTAAGTGCAAAGTATTCCCTCGTTATGAACATCCCCTTGCCCAGAGCCTGTCATTTGGTGAAGTTGATCGTTTGGAGCATAACCTTACATCCTTTTATAAATAATTCTATTAGGAGAAAACACCTTAAAGCATTTCCCAGTAACAAACAGAACTTTACTGTGCAGAACCATGCTCTAGCCTCTCTTTGCATCAGGCGATGGATCACTCGATGATTACCCTGGTCTGCTCATTCCCTCTGAGGCAGCTGGCATTGGCCACTGTTGGAAGACAGGACACTGGGCTAGACAGACCATTGCTCTGACCCAGTGTGGCCCTTCCTGGGCTCTGCTTACTGAGCATCTGCTGTAACAAAGAATTGAACCTTACAAAGCAGGAGTCTTGCGAACGACTGGAAAATCTCCAAACTGATCCACACCAAACTAACTGTGCTCTGAAATCTAACAGCCTCCAGCAGTGTGTAAAGCACCTCCAGCTCCCAAAATGGCACCTCCGTGGTCAGGAGATCATTCTGCATCCAGACCACGTTGGGCCAAAACAGAATCTGTGCACGTCTTCCTTTGCACACCAGTTCCCCGTACGCCAACCTGCCCCACGGGACAGGCCTGGCGTTGTGGGTGTGTATCTCACACGCTTTTCTGTGCGTCTCCATCAGCTCTGTGGAACTGAAACTTGTGCTCAGCTCGTACGAGCGGGCTAGTTTCAACATCTGCACCTTGGTTCAAAGGAAAAGTCAACCCTAAAGATCATAAAGACCCGCCCTGCTAGCGAAGTCTAACCTGGCTGACGGTCTGTCGAAGGGGGGCAGCCAGCTTATGGTGAAGCTTTCTTTTTGCAGACCTCCAGGACCTGCTCCGTGGCTCTCCCCAGCCAGGGCAGGGTAATCCCCTGGAGAGAGGGCAGATCTGATGCTGCACTGAATGTTAGCTACAAGGCCAGTTTGTCTGAGATTCTATCAGCCTCTTTGTAGTTCCAATTTTCTGTACCATCATTATTGTTCCTAGGCTGCCAGAGACATAGGTGGTACTTCACAGCCACAGGAAGGGCAGGGCTCTGCTGAGGCCTTTACAATCCAAATTAAACACAACACCAAGTGTCAGTCGGATGCCACATTGGGACCCGGCACTCTGGGGAGGCCAGGCAGGGAAGGCAAGTTGAGGAGCAGCACATGCCCTTTCTTCCCCAACAGCCTGCAGCCACCCGTGCTGTCGGAGCACTGTCCATGTACACTCGAGGGGCAGTAGCAGGGCTCTGGCTCTTTGCCCAGAAAGCCCTGCTTGGGAGTGGGTCTCCCTGCGGGGCAAGGGGGGAGTTGTAGAACCAAGTGCCATGCCAGTCCGGTGAGGGCGTAGTCAGTAAGTAACGCTTTAACTGGCTCATCTCAGCCCCCGAATAGCAAAGGTGAGAGAGACAGATTGCCGGCAGGGGTGGAGACGCCTCTCCTGCCACAAAGCCCTTCTCTAGCGCCGTTGCTGGGCAGAGAGTCCCTTCCCCAGGGCGGTTACGGTGCCGCACAGCCATGGCCAAGCGGGGCAGGCTGCTCAGGCAAAGGAGCGTGTGGTGGGGTGGCTGGTGGTGCCGTCGGAGGACTGATCCGTGAAAGAAGTGGGTAAGCATTTGGCTTGCAGACTGAGCCAGAGGCAGTGGATAAAAGGAGAGGTGTGACCGTGTGCCCTGCCTTCAGCTTGGGGAGTGGAAGCGACCTCCCCGGTCCTGTTCACCCCTCCCGCATCGGGTATTGGCTGAGTGGGTTTCCCTTGTCTTGGCAGGCGATGAGATGCGAGACCTGGAGATGGTGCCGGATTCTCTGCTTCACCCCTCGTCCGATCGGCCGACGTTTATCGACCGGCTGGCGAACAGCCTCACCAAACGGAAACGCTCCACACCTCAGAAATTTGTGGGTAAGGGGCTCCCCTTTGCTTCCCGGGAAGAGCAGAGGGAGAGGTGAGGGTGGGTTGGCAGCAGTTCCTTGGCCCTACGTGTAGGAACTGACCGCTTCTACGGGGCCCCCTCTGAATGAGCTTACGGCCCTGTACATACAAATGCCACTGACCTTACCCAGCGCCTTTCATCCTGCAGGCCCCCAAAGTCCTGTACAGACAGGGATCCTTCCACCCCCCTCCCCCCGAAATGCAGCCCCCTCGGGGGTGGGGCAACATGGCACCTGTTCTGCACTGGGACCACAGCGGTGTTCAGAAGGGGGCAGCGTAGAACCGTTCCTCCATTCGAAACTGCCGGGGGCGTTTGGGAGGAGGGGGTGTAATTCCAAGGGCTGACCAGGGACCTTCACTGGGAAGCCTGTGCCCCCCAGGAGCACTAGACCACGCTGAGACACTGCAGTCAGCGTGTGTGCACAGCAGGGCCCTGATCGTACTGTAAAAGCGGAGAGCACCCCCTGCTGAGCCACCCTTCCCTCCACACACAGCTCCCCCTGGCCCCATCCTGGGGCAGTAGGGTTGGTACTGATCCAGAGGGAGGAGTACTAGTCACTGCCAAGGCCCAGGCCCGCGTGGGTTGCAGTGTGAAGGGATCACAGGTTGAGCCGTGCAGAGCGGAGCTCGTCTCTAGACGAAGACCCTCTGCGGAGTGTGTGGGGCTTGCCCTGGGTTCTGACCCCTTGCTCCTTGCCCCCAGGGGAGAAGCAGATGCGGTTCAACCTCTCCGACCTCCCCTTCGATGTGAACTCCAGCTTCGAGAAGGATGTGGAGCTGGTGGCCGCCCACCACCCCATCGACCCCAGTTACGGCAGCTCGCTGTCGTTTGTGGGGGCCGAGCACCTCCGCCCCCTCCGCCTCCCCTCCACAAACTGCATCTCGGAGATCACACCTGTAATCAGCTCCGTCTACACCCAGATCCAGCCCATCCCGGGCCGGCTGGAAATCCCGGGGAGCCGAGAAGCTGCTGAAGGCCACGAGGACATTCCTGAGGGGGCGCAGATTGTGTACCGGGGGCGCGACCAGGGCGTGTCACCCAGCAACGGCTGCCAGGATTCCACAGACACTGAGAGCAACCACGAAGAGAGGACCTCGCAGCTGCCGGTGGGGAACTGCACCAGCAGTCGGCAGAGCCCAGCCTATGCCAAAGAGGACCCCAAGCTGCAGGAGGGCACCCCCGCTGCCCGAGCAACACCCAGCTCAGCCAAAGACATCCTGCGTGTGGTGAACGAGGAGGGGGAGCAGGTGAAAGCCTTCAAGTGCGAGCACTGCCGGATCCTCTTCCTGGACCACGTGATGTTCACCATCCACATGGGCTGCCATGGCTTCAGAGACCCTTTCGAGTGCAACATCTGTGGCTACCACAGCCAGGATCGGTACGAATTCTCCTCCCATATAGTGCGGGGGGAGCACAAAGTGTAGGCTAACTCAATCCTGCCCCTTCGCCCTGATCTCCCCATGACTCCTCCCCCTGGCTCTAGCTCCGCCCCCTCCCACTGGGCATGGACCTGTTTTTCTTTTATACTCCTTTGCACTGACTTTGGCTACAAAATATTTAAAAAAAAAAAAATCACGAGGGGAGCTCTTAACGATTTGCCTTTTTATAAACGGAGTTATTTAAATATTGTTAACGGATTTTTTACATTCTTTGTGCTTTTCCTGGTCCTCCCTTAGTTATTTATTAAGCTTTTTATTTCTTTATAACTCTCTCCCTAAAGCTCTTTGAATTTTTGTCAGAGACTTGATCTACTTCTCTCTCTGCCGAGAGGAGCACATAAACCTCAAGCACACGTTGACGTAACACGCACACGCGTGCACACGCGTCTTACGGTTTAAGCCTCTCGCCCCCGCCCCTTCCTTCTAACTCTTTTCAGTTTCAGTCCTGGCCACCGTCGGGCGACGAGAATCTCAGAGTCAGTGCTAAAGTCAAGAGAACTCCCCTGGCCAGGAAAGCCACGAGCGAGCCACAGGGGTCCGTAGGGTGACCGTGCCCCAAGCTTTAATGGGTGATATCTCTGTGGCATGAAACTGCCTGGAACGCAGAATAGTGCCCTCTGTCCCCAAGGCGGCTGTTCGACAGCTTCGTGGTGCAGTCTCCTGTAGGCAGCCGTCACAGTCCCACCTGTTTGAAGGAAGGTGGAGCTGAGCAGGACGTTTGCCAGGGCTGCGACGCTCGTGGCTTTTAAGTACAAACTCGGTCTCAGATCAGAGGTAGGAGGGTAAAGACTTGGACGGTCTGGGTGGGATCCAGCTGTGCCTGTGATGAGATGAAAGTACGTTAGCCGGGAGGATAGCAAGCGTCTTTGAGTGGCGGCTTTGTTCTCCCCTGCTGGGATCTACTGGCGTGTTCAGCCCACTCCGCTCCCAGAGAGCTGAGGAGAAACTGGCTGAATTACTTCTTCCTTGTCACACCTGTGTCTTGAATAGCCTTGTAAGTGTGAGTACGAAACAGGTGTAGGCCTCCGTCCTGGATTGGGCACCTGTCACTGACCCCCGCTCCCCCAAAGCACTTTGCTTCCTTTAGAAAGCATAGCAATGACCCCTCCGTCTGCTGAGCACTGGAGACCTGGACCTGATCCCAGGAGGACTTTGGTGGTGTCACCTAGTGAACTGTTGTCAGGGTCAGGCTGGAGACAGTATCCAGGGAAGGAAGGTCGGTCGCTAAACGGGTCAGCCCCTAGGAACCCTAATCCCGTCGCTTCATTCTGTGCTGCATGGTTGAAGTTTCTTCCTTTTCAGCAGCTTTCCCCAGGGGTCGCTGTTGGGCACTTTGCCATCTGATTCCGTAGCTTCCCAGGGAGTGCGTATCTGGCTCTTATTTGCACAGAGGAATTGGGTCAGTTGCATAGGCCCTAAAGAGCTGCACTTTCAATGTGAAAGCTTGTTGTTGAGTTGGTTTGGGGTCGTTTGGTCCCACAAATAGTTGTGACGCTGCGTGGCACAGCAGAGGGATGTGGAAGTTGCGTCTCTAGCACGTCTGCGTAAGCAGATTGTGTCTTTAGAGTGATGTTAAGTGGGGGGGGGAGGGAGGGGATTTGCTGCATCAGAGAAGTGGCTTCTGTTGAGAGTTGCGTCTGCTCCAGCAGGCTGCTAACTACTGGTACGTGCTCAAGCCTCCTGAGCGAGGGAATTGTCCAGGATCTTGCTCAGTTACTGTAGGGAAACATCCAAGAAATGGGGAAAGGTGACTGCTAGCTTCTGGGACGTGCAAAACCAGCAGGAGCTGTGGGGCTGTGGGTTCTGCTGTCGCTTCCCAGAGTAAGAGGATGAGCAGGAAATCATGGCAGTGGAAGGCCCCAAAATAATGAGCGGGAGGTCCCCAGAATCCTAGAACTAGCTGTGATCCCCGTGAGAGGGATTTGAAAACAGTCCATTCAGTCCACGGACAAAGAGCGGGAGGGATGCAATGATGGGCAGTTGGTAGCCAATGGCCGGGCTTTCACCTGCTCCAGAGAGGAGGCAGAGAAACATGCAGCACCCACGATTATTTTATTTTTATAGAGGGAAAAAAACCTCCACCTCTCCTGCAACTGGGATCCTGATGGTACTTGCACTTCGAAGGGGCGTGAGAGTTACACCAGGCCTCAGTACACAAAAGGGGTAGGAGCCTGTGCATTCCCCTTCCCTGCCATAAATTGGTCAGTAGGCCACAGTGTCGATTAACCCCACTGCTCTGTCTTGGATAATGCTGCCCATCGGAAACAGATGAGTCGCGGGGTGGGGGAGGACCCCAGAGCCTGACTGTGTTCCAGTGGCCATAACTTAGGGGCGTGAGAGGAGGGAACCCTGCTTTATACCAAGGCCCACGATGCATAAAAATAATCACTCAACAGCAGCCCAACAAACTGCTCCCTTGAGGTTTAAACCAAAGGCTTGTTCTTTTTCTACTAAAACAAACAGAACCACCTCACAAGTTGCAACACTCGTTGCTCTTTATTTTCTTCTTCTTGCTTTTCTGTTGACGGTGTTTGTGTATCCAGATGTGAAACGAAACCGCAGAGCCGTTTTTCTTTGCAGAAGCCCGTTGACGGCACAGACCGGCTTGGGCAGAAGGGCCTGTCATGTCTGATGCTATGTTTCGAATTCATTCGAGGAGGTTAGGAAAGTTCCCTAGAAGACATTCTCCACACACCCCCTTTCCAGTTTATAAATATAACCGTTGTGGTGCAAACTCACTTATTCCTTTCTGGTCTCTTCTCCAGAGCCAGTGGTGGTGGCTCAGAAAGCATTTTGTACTAGTTTCCACCAAAGCATATTGAGCCCTGGCAGACCACAAGAAAACAGACCATAAAATCCTAGCATTCTGATTACCATCTTCCAGCTGAAGTGCGAAATAAAGCCTGATTGTATCAGTCATTCTGGAGCGTGACCAAAGTTAGATTGAGACTAAAATTTTGCCTAAAATTGAGCACTGACCTCCACATTTGGACTGGGATTTTTCAAAAGGCACCCAACTCTCATTGACTTTCATTGGGAATTGGGCACTTCATTTCCTCAAGCATCTGTGAAAACCCCAATCCTTAAGCTTCTAAAATAAGTGGTCTGATTATTTTTGTATTTCTTTTATTTGGAATTGGAGAGCTCCCACAGCTGCTGTTGAAGACCAAGAGATCTGTAGGTGCTAGCACCTTTGAGCATAAAGCTACTTATTCAGGGGCTGACGTGTATATTTAGGAGCCTGATGTCATCCTTGTTCGAACATGTTGACCTCATACTTTATACCTCTCAAGAGGTGGGATTCCTGAGCTGCCGATGGGGGTTTTAAACTCTAGTGGTTCTTGGGCTAGCATCTGCTTTGAACAGAACTGAAGTGAGAAGCAAGATGTTAATCAGAATGACGTGATTCCGTTACTTCAGAGCATTCAGTTCTAGGCCTAGTGATTTGAGAGAGCCAACCTTTTCAAAGTCACTGCCTTAGCAGTTTTTTTTCAGCACTGGTCCAATCCTCAAAATACCAGGATCTGGAGTTCAATCCCTTTTCATAAATATGCTCAGAAATAATTTCTCTTGCCATATGATCTGACTGCAGAAATCTCCATCTAGGTACGGCATGAATACGAAAACCAGGCAGGCCCCTTGCGGCAATTTACACAGGGCTGTGCTATGCCTTTAAGACTTTCTGGATGTTAGGGATAGCACTTGTTAAATTGGCAAGGAACTGCTGGTTTTCCACAAGGTAGCAATAAAAGGCAAAATGGATCGATTGTGTGCAATTTTTGAGAAGTGTTCTCCAACGGAGCCCCAAACTGTCGGTTCTCACGCGGAAACGATGCACTTTCCCTGCTGCTTGTCTGCAGCTGAGCTGGCAGAGAGAGAAGGAAACAAACATCATGTAAAGCGGTCTTCTCTGAGCAAAACTGGAAACTAAGCGGAGAGCGAGACGTGGGTCTCCTTTTCTGACTGTCATTTGGTAAACTCCGTCATGGAAAGCCGGTGCCCGGGTTGGCTGCCGTTTGGGGGATTTTTAAAGCACGGTTGTGGTCTGAAAAGCAGACTTGTAAAGGTGACATTATTGCTACTGTGTGTGCTCTCTCCGATTCACTTTGAAAAATCCACCTTTTGACTTGCAAAGGCAACTTCTGTGCCACCAACCATCTCCCACTCAGTCTGAAAAACCGGCTGGCTTAGTTCTACCTCCAGCCTCTAAAGTCCACAGGTGGACCAGCGCTGCTGACCGTTGATGCACACGGCAGGACATAATCACCCTTCGGGTGCTCAGTTGGCTCCTGCAGGGCTCACAGAAGTAAAAACTCCTTTGCCCAGATCAGATCTGCTCAGCTTCCCTGACAGCCAAGGGGCTAAATGAAAATGTCTGTTTTATAGTCACTTTCGGACCACAACCGCTGCACTGTCCTATTGTTGATTTAGTACGAAATTAAGTTAAGCTCAACCTGACTGTTATCCCCAGTAGACTGTGAATAAGTATGAAGAGCCCCACAACCGCTGCCCCCATGCCTCCCATTCCCCTCTTCAAAAGGTAAAACCAACACAATATTGCGGGAGGGGGTGTTTTTTAAACAAAGGGAAAGGGAAGTTCTGAACTTTATAAACACCTTTTTTCCGCATCTTTTTTCTTTTACCTGTAAAAAGAGTCTAAAACAAATGTAGGAATTTTGTAAAACTCCAGGTTGCTTTACTTGTGTAAATATATATATATATATATATATATTTTTAATCAGATGTATGAACAACAAAAAATATGATGTGCAATACCCCAACCCTCTTCCAGCACCAACAACTCCTCCTTCCTTTCTAATGACTTTTCATTTGTATATCGTTAATGGATTTGCTGTTGTCTTCGGGTTTTTTTCCCTTTTTTGTGAGGTTAGACTCGCTTTTCAACAGAACTCTTACCGCAAAAGCTTTTTGTATCTGTAATATATTGTAAGTAAATATTTGTGTAATGGAGATATACTACTGTAAGTTTTGTACTGTACTGGCTGAAGGTCTGTTATAAATAAACATGAGTAATTTAATGCCCCAGGCCTCTTCCTGCTCAAACGTCATGACTTCTGTAGCCCAAAGATCTCCCCATCCTCAGGAACACCTCACAAACATGGCACAATCCTCCCAACCCACTGTGCCAGAGGGAAACGGTTTCCCCCGTCTGAAACAGGGATAATGAGGCACAGAGAGACTCTGGCTTGCCCAAGGCTGGCAGAGTCCCCAGCACAGTGTCTTAGTTACAAGACTAAAGACTAAAGCTGGCTGGAGAATGACGATTCCAGTTTGTGAGAAGTTCCGAGGGTTTAATTTTTTTTCATTTTGTGTTGGAGTGAAACCAAAATCTTTCAAAAGTCCCTCCCTCCCCCCTTCCCCTGCTAAATGGAATTGTCTCAAAATACCCTTCTTTGGATCGAGACGTTCGGGTTTTCAGTTCAGGGGTCTCTCTTTGGAATCGACTGATGAGTGGACCTCAGAAGCCTTCCGATCAAAATGATCCAGCTCTGCAAATGTTTCAGCTTCGAAACAGCGTTTTTCCATGAGAAACCATTCCATGGACACTGTTCCAACCGGCTCCGCTAAGGACTTGTCCGCAGGGAAACTGACTAGTGGGCGGAATTATTTGGGAATCTTTGTTCTGCTCTGGTTCTGTTGGTCAGTTCCCTGCATGACAAGCCCCGTGAGAGCAGAGAGGGAGCGCGTCTGCATGCGCATGTGTACGCACATTGGAACAGAACAGTTGCCAAGTTGAAAAGCAAAGAATCCTTTGTCACTTCTTTCTTATTGTGCCTTGGTTATTGTTACCCCAGCCTTGCTGCTTGCCTGCCTAAGAGCTGCACCATAATAGCTCACAGATAGGGAGACGTCATGACAAACAATTAATGTGTTTGCCTTGAATGGCACTCGAGGAACCTTGCTCACAGCCGTATTTTTATTTTGTTGTTGATTTGAGGCTGCCAGGGAAAGACGGGGGCTGTGTCTGTTACAGCTACAATTTAAAAGGGGGAAGGGGAGAGAACCCTCTTTGGGGAAGGAAGGAATTGAAACAGCTGAACCTGAGAAAGGCAACATGCTGGGGAAGGATGCCAGATTGATGGCCTTGGACGTGAGTCCCGATGACCGGTACAGCCTGATTCACAGCAGCTGATTCTGTTACTTCATTCCTGAAGAGGAAAGAGGTTTGTGGGAGAGAGCCCTATAACTCCCTTATGAGCTTCTGGTATTGTGGGGTCCTGCAGAGTCCTAACTGGCACACAGTGTAAGTTACAGCAGCCTTGGGGCTGCTCTAACTAGTGCTCTACATCCCACTGATCCTTGTGGCCTCTGGGTATTCGAGAATAGCTGTAACTGCATTCTCCAACCATGCCCCAATCCACCCCCTCCGCTAGGAGCAGGGGCAGCTCCAGAACTCTCTCCACAAGCTGGAGGTCCTTTAAGGCAGGAGCAATTATCGGGGTGGTGGGCATTTCTGCCTATTTTAAGACCTCTTGACACTGTCAGAGCATCTTAAAGGGGCTGGAGAGTAAATGAGAACAGGGCCTAATTGCTTTACCGCTCAGCCCAACCCAGCCATGCAGGGCCATCTCTAGGGCGAAGAGGGAAATTTGGCCACCACGGCCTCATCAGTCTTCAGCCTCTCTTCTCAGGTTGCCAGCAGGGGTCCAACTGCAAGGGGTATATCTGTAATATGGACACCAGTTCACCGGGGCCTGGATATTCAGACTAGAACCCGCCAGTCCTCTCAGCCTGGAGGGTCACTGAGCCAGACTAGTGTGGATTCCATCCTCTTCCTTCCCCGCTCCTTTCCACAGCCGTGAAACAGGTCTGCATTCCCGGAGCGGCTCTGAATAGAGGCCAGACCAGACCAGGGTGCATCTCTGACCTCTGCTGAAAGCAGGGAGCTAGAATCAGAACAGGAGCCCCAGAGGGGAGGGAGGCTCTGGGAGATGAACCTCTCTCCCTGATGGAGTCCCCTGGGATTCCAGCTGAGGGCCTGGGAATGTCGTTCTGCAGTGTAGCTGAGCCAGAGGCAGGTGGTACCTGGAAAGGCCTCACCTCGCCTCCCCAGAGCGCTCTCCTTCGAGACGAGTTTCCGTGCTGTTACCAGGACCAATTCCGCATTCTAGACTCCAAACTCATACAACCCCCTTGATGTGAATGGAACAACAGCAACTTCCTCCCCACTTCTGAATTCGGCTCCATCTCTGGAAGGTCGCTCTGGGTCACACACCTTGCGGGTGTGTCTATATGGCGGCTGGCCCTGCTCAACTGCCCCGGGCTCAGGCTGTGGGGGCTAAAGTAGTGCAGTGTAGATATTCAGGCTTGGACTGTGAGTCCCCGCAACAGGGAAGGGTCTCAGCCCGGGCCCCAGCCCGAATGTCTACGCTGCCATATTTAGCCCTGGAGCCTGACCCCTGAGAGTCCCAGTCAATTGACCTGGTCTTTGAGACTCGGTGCCGTGGGTTTTTCGTCGCAGTGTAGACGTGGAACCTGGGCTCCGCTCCCTGCTGTGCGTGTGTGATGGGGTCAGGTTATTTCCCCTCTCGGTGCTCGTTTCTTCATTGCTACTTCCCAGGCCACTTGTGAGGCCAGTACCTAGGAAGTTAATTCTGTCCGATGGGGAGTGCTTATAGCCGCCATTGTTCTAGGTGCTGTACAAACGCCAGGACCTCCGGAGCTCACGGTCGAAAGAGACCAGACGAATGGCGGCCCAGACAGCAGACGTGACCTGTGGAGTCAAACAGCAGGTCAGTCGCAGAGTGTCAGAGGCCAGGTTTTCTGATTTCTGCTCGAGTGCCCCATTCACTTGCCTGCAGTACGTGAGGGTGTGTTGGAAACCCACAGAGAGGGGCTAACAGGGCTGTGCCAGAGCTCTTCCACTCAGTCTAATCACAGATGGTTCTTATCTAGCCATTAGTATCGGTGTAGGTGCAGTGCCCGGCCATCTGTATTATTTATATTCCTGGAAGGCCTAGTCCCACGCCGAGCCTCCATTGCGCTAGGCGCTGGACAAACAGAACGAGAGCCTGATCCCTGGGAGCTCTCTGGGCCAATCGCAGTCTAAGACAAGAGAGACCAGCTGCAGACAGAGAGGTGGGAACACGAGGACACAATGAGACAGCACTGGGCGGTGGTCCTAGCACGCTGCTTTGTACACGTGCTGGAAAACGTATTAAAGCTGCCCCCCTCCTCACCACAGCTTGGAGTAGTGTCGTTTAACTCTGAGTGGGAATGCTACTTGGAGAGGGATTATTTTTTTAAAGGTTGCCCTCTGGGTAACTTACAGGCTTTTGCGGACAGCCTGTGATGTACGGTGAGAGCACCAAGGGATTTCACTCAGGTGAGGGTCTGGGCCCTTTGGGATCTTCTCGTAGCAGCAGGAGGAAGCTTTGAGCTGCTGGGAGGGGGGGAAAGGGGTGAGACATGTTTATCCCCTGTGTGCTACCGAGGTAGAAAAGTCAGAGCAGCCTTCCTGGGCAGATTAGGATCTCTGACCTTTTCGCGCAAGAGCCACTGATGCGGGGCCAGACTTTGCACTGAGCTTTTTCACTGTGAAACCAAGCCATGAATAACCTGTGAGCAGTTCTGCCCGAGGGAAGGATAGCAAAAAGCGTTAGGGGGTTTTCGACGCGGTGGGGGCGTCTGGCGGTGACGGAGGCCTCCGCGGGCAGGAGCCGTTCCCCAGGGCAAGCGCAGGGAGGTTTCGCTCTGTGTGCAGCTGGCGCAGGCATGCCGGGGTCCGTTATTCTGCGTCCCGCGCCCAGGTTTCACCCCCGTGGAGGCCACTGAATGCAGGGGTGGGGGATGTGGTCTTTTTCCTCCTGCTTTTGCGGCTACAGTAAACTCGTAACTTGATGCTTCTGAGGCCTGAGCTTGTTTTTTGTTTCTTTATCGTCACTGTGCTCGGGACGGGCCAGGGCCGAGCGGCCGGGGTGAAAACGCTGGGCAGCCAGGACTCCTGGGATCCATCCTCAGGAGCAGGCTGGGGGGGATGGAGAGGGGACAAGTAGATGAGGTGGGGCTAGGGTGGAAGGAGAGTGGGAGCAGGATTCCTGGGTTCTCTCCCGGGGAGGGGGGTCTGGGAGCCAGGACCCTGGGTCCCCCCTTCCCCGCCCACGGCTCAGAGCCAGGGCCATGTGGCCCGCGCGGGGCCTACAGCTCCCAGCATGCAATGGGCCCTACTGGGCAAAGAGGACTACAGCTCCCAGCATGCATCGCTCCCACGGGCCTGCGGGCGACCTGGGCCCTAGGCTCCTCCGTGCTGCATGCCGGGAACGTAAATTTATAACACGTGACGTGTGATCCCTCCGCTCAGCGAGAAAAAAATAGTCCCCCCTCCCGAGTCCCGGAGAGCCGGAACCGGCTTCCTCCGCGCCCGCAGCCAGCCGGGGCCCTTGCTCCGCAGGCGAAAGGGACGTGAGTCCGGAGGGGGGGGTCTTCGTGGCCTTTCCGGGCTCCCGCTCCCCTGGCGGAGGCACTTCCGGGACGGGCGGAGGACTATATAAACGTGCGGCGCGGCCGCCGGATCCTCTTTCGCCTCGTCTGTTCCAAGATGGTGAGTGGCGGCGGCGCGAGGTGGGGAGCCGGGCCGGGGGGGGTCGCGGGGCGCGGCCGGGGGGGGCCTGTCCCAGCGACCCCTGCGCGGGGCCCTGGGAGCTGGGTGGGGGGCTGGTGCGTAGTCCCGGTTCTGCCCCCCCCCGCCCCGGGAGCGCCTCTGAGCCCCCTCCTCGCCCCCCCCCCCACACCGGGAGCGCTTCTGACCCCCCCGTCCCCTCTGACTCCTCCCCCCCCCCCCCCGGCACCGGGACCGCCTCTGACCCCCCCCTCCTCCTCCCTCCCTCCCCCCCCCCCCGCACCGGGACCGCCTCTGACCCCCCCTCCTCCTCCCTCCCTCCCCCCCCCCGCACCGGGAGCGCCTCTGACCCCCCCTCCTCCCTCCCCCCCCCCGCACCGGGAGCGCCTCTGACCCCCCACCTCCCCTCCCCCCCCCGCACCGGGAGCGCCTCTGACCCCCCCCCTCCTCCCTCCCCCCCCGCACCGGGAGCGCCTCTGGACCCCCCCTCCTCTCCTCCCCCCCGCACCGGGAGCGCCTCTGACCCCCCCCTCCTCGCCCCCTCCCCCCCCCCGCACCGGGAGTGCCTCTGACCCCCCCCGTCCCATCTGACTCCTCCCACCCCGCACCGGGCGCGCCTCTGACCCACCCTTCCCCTCCCCCCCCCGTACTGGGAGCACCTTTGACCCCTCCTTTCTCCTTCTTCTCCCTCCCATCACTGGGAATGCCTCTGATCCCCCCCTCCTCCTCCTCCTCCCCCCCACAACAGGAGCTCCTCTGACCCCCCCTTCTCCCCCCCCGGCAGACAAGAAGAGGCGGAACAACGGGCGTGCCAAGAAGGGCCGTGGGCACGTCCAGCCCATCCGCTGCACCAACTGTGCCCGCTGCGTGCCCAAGGACAAGGCCATCAAGAAGTTCGTCATCCGAACATTGTGGAGGCCGCCGCGGTCCGGGACATCTCCGAAGCCAGCGTCTTCGATTGTGAGCCCCGGGGGTGTTGGGGCTGTCACCAGCCTCGTCTCGCACAAGCGAGAGGAGGGGACAGTCCAGTAGTTTGGGTACCAGCTTGAGACCTGGGTGCCACTTCCTCAGTTTGCTTATCTGTACAATGGGGACAGTAGCCGCGCCCTGCCTCCCGGGGTGGTTGGGATCAAGGTGGTGAGGTGCTCGCACACTGCAGGGATGGAGGCCGGATGAATGCCATAGGGCGTGGGTGGAGAAGCGTTGTACCTCTTAACTCAGCCAAGCATTAAGTGGCAGTGAAGATTTGCCCGAAGGGGCGGGATCTGCTCCCCACCAGATGCTGCCGTGTCTCCCGGCTGATTTCGGCCCATGGCTGGTGCTACGCGCTGAGCTGGCAGAGCAGTGAAGTGCTCTGCATAGGAATGACACTCTGCCTTTGGGCGTGGGTCCCAGAGCACTTGGTTGCCCGTCTGGGTGGGTTACGTGGTCTCCTCCTGTTATGCTGGGGCGGAGGCGGAGACGGAGCTGAACGTGTTCGCCAAAGGCGGCAAGGTGGGCAGCCAAGCTGGGTGTAGAACCCTGGTGTCCTGGCTGCTTGCTCTAACCATTAGGCCCCACTGCAGCAAAATGGTGCCTGGAGTTTCAGGTGGGGCTTCTGGTCCCGACAGGCGCCCATTGGGGTGGAAGTCCCGGACCTGGAGCCATCGGGAGGTCCAGCATTCCCGCCAAAACCCAATTGCAGGGAAGCAGCAGGAATGTGACCTGTTTGTGCACCTGGGAGCAGACTGGCAGCGTTACCTTGACGAAGGAGCTGAGCCCACCCTAGCCGCATGTCCCATCATGCAGCGCTCCGGCCTTGCTCTGAGCGTGGCTCTCCTGTGTGTAAGCCCTGGCTCAGCCGTGGGCTCTCCGGCACCCTAGCTCGCAGTTAGCCTCTCCTGGGGCTGGGGCCACACTTAACCGATCCCTCCGCGGCTGGAGCGGGACTGGGGAAGCTGCGGCTTCAGACTCCTGGTTGACGCCTCTCCCATCTCTCCCCAGCGTACGTGCTGCCCAAGCTGTACGTGAAGCTGCATTACTGCGTCAGCTGCGCCATCCACAGCAAGGTGGTGAGGAACCGTTCCCGGGAGGCCCGGAAGGACCGTACCCCTCCACCCAGGTTCAGGCCGGCGGTACGTATTGTGCACAAATCCCTCCAGCCTGGCAGGCCAAGGGCAGGCGCCTCGGAGCTCACTGCACACGCCGGGAGCTCTTTGCATCCCTCTGTTCCTCCCCCTGTGGCTCAGGGACTCCTGCCAACCCCCCGCAAACCCTTCTCTGCCCGAGATTGTGGCGCCTCCCACACCAGAGTCCCCCCTTCCCCCTCCATGCCAGTGGCTCGGTGTCCACCCCCATTGCTCTGTACAGCAGATCCTGATGTCGGCACGGCAATGTTCCAGTACTGACCTGATCAGAGCTGCCCAGTGAGGCACCCCAGCACAGAGCTAGCATGCCGTGACGAGCTGGAATTGCCTCGCACCTGGGGTCTGAGATTCTCTGTGGAATAGTCTCTTCAGAGGAGAAGCCCCCCTGTGCTTGGGACACTAGTGAATGTGTGGTGAGGGGAGGTAGGTGGGTGGGTGAGCTGGGACCAAAGGGATTGGTCCATGTGGGTAAAGGGGATAGGTCGTTATCACGAGTGACACGTCCTGGAGGGATATTAAACCACTTGCATGTTTGCCCACTGCTGGGTTCTTCCACCTTCCTCTGGAGCATTCGGTTTTGGCCACTGTCAGAGACAGGATGGTGAGGTAGATGGATCTCGGGTCCGATCCAGTCTGGCGGTTCCTCTGAGCTGATGGGCCTTTCCCTGCCTGGATGTGTCCTAACGTTCTCCTTGCTCTTCCCCTCTAGGGCGCTGCCCCGAGACCTCCCCCCAAGCCCATGTAAGGAGATGGTGCTGGAAATGTGCACCTTGAGCCAGTGCCTCAATAAATGACTTTACATCTGGTCTGTGTGTGCGATTGTGTGTGGGGAGGGGGGCTGCACCAGGCCCTTACACTTGCTGGGAGCTTGTGGGCAGGACAGTGACTCTTACTCTGGAACAAGCGGGTGAGGATTAGATGCTCTCTGGGGTGGCCAGGCTCCCTATGTTGACTGAGGGGGGCAGGATTTTGGCTTTACGGACAGATCCCAGCTCACAGGCTGGGATGGGGGGGCTGCCAGAAGATGCCATGGGAGGGGCCTCTTGGTTGCCAGCAAAGGATCCCAATAACTGGCCGTGGCTTTGCAAATGGAGCTCTGGGGTTATGGCAAGTGGTTGACAGGAGCCCACAGTGTAAAATGAAACCTTAGGCTGGAAGTTTTTGCATGGAAGGCTGAAGGCCCGTCAGTACTGCGGGGAGGGGAAGGGAATATTCTGGACTGTGGCCGTTACCTGCTATTGTGGTAGGACTTTGGGGGATGTCAGTGCTGCCAAGAGCTCCATAAAATCAACATCGTCCAAAAATGCAGGAAACAGAAAACCAGTGAAGCTGAACATGTGCGTGAAGAAGCCGATCCTGTCCCTTAGCTGCTTGCAGATCCAATGCAGGGAGCGTCTCCTACCCCATCTCATTCCTCCCCTGGGCTGTTTGTGGGCAGCCAGCAGGGGGCGGGAGAGGCAATTCCTCCAGCTCGGCACTTCCCGCCCTGCGTGGAGAGGGGGCTCGCCGTCTAGCACGCATCATCCGTGAGTACTGTCGGCTTCTCTGGGCTTGGCAGGGCCCTGAGCTGATGCCAGGTTAGTGGGGGAGGCCGCACTGAGCGGGTTCAAGTGGCGCAAGGCAGCCTGGGCAGGCCCCTCTTCTGCAAGTCTCTGTCCCCCCATGCCCAAGGCTGAGAGGAGCTCCCTTACCTCTGCCTGACGGCAGCTGGGTGTCCATGGCTCGTGCCCCACTGCTCCTACCTGCCTGGCCCCTCAGCCGTACAAGAGCCAGGTCCAGGCTTCAGTGCGGGGTGAAACGCTGGGTGTGTGAAGAACTTGGTGGGGTGCAGGGGGGACAGGGGCATACAGACTCTTAAGCCCCAGTTCATCCTTGTTTCGGGGGCTCCTTTGCACCAGCCCTGGGGGTGAAGATGTTGCTTATGCCCCCTGCTAGCTGGGTCCCGGGAGGGAACCGCAGGTTTGGGTGAGAAGATAATGAAGAGAAATCCTCGTGAGCTGTAGCCTTAGCACCAGCCCCAAGAGAGGCATTCCCAGAAATGGCCATGGGGGGGCACCCCAGGGCAGGAACAGGTGTAAGCTTGGCCTGTGCCCCCACCCGTCCCCGTTGCGGCTCTGATACGGAGGCTGATTACTTCAGGAGCAGGTTTGGGGCTCTGATTCAGCCCAGTCCCATCTGCAAGAGGCTCCGGCAGACGTGGGGAAAGGTCCGGCCAAGGGGAGCAGCCCTTGAGGCCTGAAAGGGAGGAATAGAAAAGACTTGGGCCTGTTCAGTGCAGCCCTAAGAGGAGACAGGAGCAGACAATAGCCGGGGGGGGCTGTGAGGGCGCCTTCGTTCACCCTCTCTCGTAACCTGAAAACAAAGGGTGACTGTTGCCACGCGGCATGTGACTGGCCTGTGGAACTCTCTGCCACAAGAACTCACTGCGGCCGAGAGTTCAGCGGGCACCAAAGATTCTGACTAAAGGTGATTAAAGTAGGGTCAAAATAACCTGGCGAGAGCCCAGAAGAGGGCTGCCCAGTAGCTCACGTGAAATTAACAGGTTGGTCTGAGCCCAGTTATTTATTTGTTAGGTGCATAATGGTAACACCTTGGTGCCCTAGTCAGGGATCCCCCCGTGTTCGGTGCTGTACGTTACTGATTAGTGTATTGCCCTAGCACAGAGCAGCCACAGACTAGCACCCTGCTGGGTTGGGTGGTGTGTATTAATTATTAGGTGTATTACGGTCACCCCAAGGCTCCCCCCAGCCACAGGCCGGGGCTCTGCTGTGCTGGGTGCTGTAGGTTATTTATTAGGTGCATTACGGTAGTGCCCAGCAGCCCAGTCATGGCCCAGGCCCCCCTCGGTGACACTGAACACAAAGACGGGCCCTGCCCCCCGCCCCCAAGAGCTCCCAGAGGGTGCTCCCAGCCGCCCCCTCCCCCTGGGTCACGGCTGAGGCATGCTGGCAGCGGGGCGGGAGGGAGGGTTGCCAGAATCGCTCTGCCTGGCTGGCTCCGTTCCCACCGGGGGGCCGACGGTTACGGACGGTTGCAGAGCGGCGGGCGCCCACCCGGCACGTGTCAGCTCCCCTCCCGCCTCCGTCGCTGAGCTCGTTTCCTCCCGGCCCCCTGCCTGACTGCGCCCATTGTTCCCCCCGCCCACTCCTGAACCCGTAGCGGCCCCCCCCCCGCCTGCTTGGCCCTGCCTTGCCATCTGCGGTGCCCAGGCTCCGGGAGGCTGCGCCGGCTTTTCCCGCACCAGCTTCGGCTTGGCCAAGTGAGCAGGGTCTGGCGCAGAGCAGAGCCTGGGGGCGGTGCGTGCCAACGGTGGAAACGAAGCGCAGGTGGGAAGCCAGGCCTGGGGAGGAGAGGAGACGCTGGCAAGGGGGGGCAGGGGCGAGAGGGGGGTGTGGGCTCGCAGCTGGGGTTCCTGAGTGTGAGTCCTGAGGCTGCCTTGCGGTGCCCATGGCCGCCCTCTGTGTCTTCCTCCCCAGGCCAAAGGGGCAGATGGTTATTTCCCGGCTTGGATGTCAGGGTTAATTTCCTCCCTCTGCCAAGACGGGGCCAGGCCCTGGGAGGTGTTCAGGGGATTTCAGTGTGCGGCAGGCGCCAAACTCCCTGGAGGAGCCGAGAGAGGCAAGGCGGGCGAGGGAGCCTCTGCTTGGACCAACGTCCCTTGGAGAGAGGGGCAAGCGTCCATGCCAGGCGCTTCTGCAGGGCACAAGAGCCAGCACCTCCCCCAGCCTGTCTCCCTGCTCCCCTGGGCCTGGCCCGGCCCGGCCCCTCCGGGCCTGGCACTCGCTCTGCAGCCGGGGCCAGCTCTACCCACGATGCCAGGGCCCCGGTGCCCCAGCCAGAGCTCCGGGCTCTGTTCCCGGAGCCGGTGGGCAAGCTGCAGGGGGGCAGACTGGGGGTCCCGTGAGCTTCTCCTGCCCGTGCCCGTCTGGGCTCGGGATACTGCAAGCTCCCTGGGGCAGAGACCCGCTGGGCAGTGCCTGGCCCAGTGGGGCCCTGCCCGGGTGCTGGGACGACCAACCATCAGGGAATGGCCCAGTCCTGGGGGCAACAATGGGCTCGCCGGGGGGGAGGCGGGGGGCTCAGACCCGCAGCCCCAGCTGTGCCCCAACCTCAGCTGGGCCGTCTCTGATTGGCTGCCAGCCCCAGCCAATGGGCGGCCGGCGGAGCTACTCCTGAATGAAGTGTGTTGTGGAGTGACTCCGGGAGCGGCGGGTGTCCCGGACGCGGATCAAAGCGGCTGCCCCGGCGGGCGACCCGGGAGCTGGGCGGCCGAAGCGGATCCACCAGCCGGGGGCCCTGCCCGGCCCCAGCGGGGAGCAGGTGGCCCGAGCCAGCATGTCCTAGCCCGCCCGGCGCAATGCGGAGCGGCCGCCCCCCGGGACGTTTCCTGGGGCTCCTTCTCCTGCTCTGCCGCCCGGAGCTCGCCGCCCCCCAGGCAGGTAAGTAAAGGCACGAGCGAGCCCCGGCGGACCCGAGCCGGAGTCTGCTGAGCGCCCGGGGGGGGGGGGGGTTGTTTGCACCCTGGGGTGTCACTGGCTGTGTCGGGGGAGGGGGGATGGTTTCGGATTGAGGCGCCCCTGAACCTGCTCTGCCCCCCCCGCCCCCCCGCCGGGTTGTTTGCCCGGGCTGGGGAGCGGAGGCAGGTGGGTCTTAAAGCCACAGGGCGGGGGGGGGGAGCTCCCCAGCGGGTTGGATCCGCCTCAGAGGTTACGGGGGGAGGGGCGCTGGAGTTCTCCCCCTTGGTAAACTGAGGTTCCTGTCGGCAAGTGCTTTGCAGAGGTCAGGGGCTGGAGGTTGCAGCCTAGTGGGTCATGGAGCCCCGGGAGGGGGAGACCTGCTGGGCCTTGCTCCCCCCCCCCCCGGGGGCTGGTGATCAGCCGGCTCGGGGCCCCCCCAGAGTAACTAGCCGCCTTTGCACGGTTCTAGGCGCTGCCCCTGCCTTGGCCTCTGCCCATTGCAGGGTCAGGGCCCGGACTCTCCAAAGCATTCAGGTACCTCATCCCATGGGAGTTAGGCGCGTAAATCCCCGGGCGGGGCTGGGGCAGCCCCCTTCGCCTGTTTGCGGCTTTGGAAGAGACTTGTCGCCCTTTGGCTTGGGACCCTCCACCCTCTGCTGGTCCAGGGGCTCTTGGTCGTTCTGCAAGGCGTTGGTTTGTCTGAAGCGTGGCAAGGCAGCGGACGTGTCTGGGGGCGAGCCGATAGTCACGCCCATGCGGGCAGGGCCCCGTCTCAGGATCAGGGCCTAGAGGATCCCCCCCCCCCCCCGTCCCCTGGCGACATAGGCTCCAGCACGCATGGGTTTTACCAGGAGAAATAAACGAGAAATTTGCCCGGGCAGGAAAGCAAATGGTGCAGGGTTTCCTGTCTCAAAATGTCGCGGGGGAATGTGTCTGGGTGGCGGGAAGCGAGATGCCTGAGGATAAGGCCGGGCAGAGAGGGCCAAGAGCAGGACTCCGGTATCTTGCGTTACAAGTTCTAGGCCTCTCTGCGGGGCCTCGTCTCCTGAGCACACTTGACTAACAGGCTTTGGCAAGTTCAGGAACTTGGAATTGAAGGTGTTAGTCCAACGGCCGGGGTTTCCTGGAGCCGGGCCAGCCCGTCCGCTCCCTGGGCACCTGTTGTGTTTGTTTGGTGGGTGTGGGGCGGGAAAGCCACTTGCTTTCTCGACTAGGCCCTTTGAAACCATTCCTTGGGCTGGGCCTGGGGAAAACAGGGACAAAACAAATGGAGCCATGAACGGGTCTCGGGCGCAAGAAAAGGGGGTTTATTCCCAGCTGCGCAGCTGGCTGCCCGGGGCGTAAGGCCGGAAGGGATGCCACAGGCTCCTTTCAGCCGTCGCTCTCGCAGCACTTTGAAATCTTGAACGTGGTGAGACGCACATCGGGGTCCCCATCTCATCAGACTCCTGATGAGCACCGGCCATGAGGCGTCACCCCCACAACCCAGTGACTTTAAGCACCGACCGTCCTCGTGAGGCTAAACTGTTGTACGCCTCAGCCAGAAAACAGGAGAAACCCAGGGGCCACCAGTGCCTGAAACCCTGCTATGGAGGGGGATTGATTGGGTGGGCAAATCACTCCCCCATTCTCCGTGCCTCAGTTTCCCCACATGATGGAGAAGGAGCACTGATTCCTCTCTTGCGGGGCTGATTACTTCGTAGTTAAGTGGATCCAGATCCTCGGCTGGAGACACCAGGACAAAATAATTTGGGGATTATTAGAATTGTTCTCATCCTCCCTGTCTGTTAATGACCCCCGTGGGAGTACCAGCTTGGGCTCTGTGCTGGCTGCTTGGAACCAGTTTGGGAGGACATTAGCAGCCCCTGCAGTTGGTTCCCTGTTTATCAAGGCTGGAGGGAAAAGAAGCAGATAACTAAGGAAGAGCCCCTGGGTGGGATTCCCTGCCCTGTGCCATGCAGCGCACTTGGTCCAAATGGTCCCTGTTTAAACTCTGCCGGCCTGGTTCTGATCTCGCCTGGCCCAGAGCCGCTCTACTGTGTGCCTCTCAATTTACACCGAGGCGTCAGGGTGAGGAAGACGCCTCCCTCGCTGCACAGCGCCCCAGCCTTGCTCTGCGCCCACAGCAGATTTGCATGCCCAAGGTTGGCTGGATTGTTCTGAACTGAATCACTTCTGCAGAAGCTCCCGTGACTGGTTTTTAGTGCTTGCAGGTCTCAGCGCAATCCAGGGGAGGGGAGCGGTGCAAAGCAACCTGAAAACAACCGTGCACCCAAGGGGTTTTATCGCAGGGGCTGGGCCGCCCAGGCGGGGGAAGGGGAGCGTCTCCAAATTGGGGGTGGTGGTGAAAGCAACACGTCACTTCATGATGTAACCCCCGGCTTGCTTTTCCTATGAGCCTGTGGCTGAGTCATCACACAGCCAAGGTGGTTGCAATCAGCGCTCCTGGTTTCCACGGCCAGCTCTGGGTGGGGCATGGGGCCTAGTGATTAGAGCTGGAAGTCAGGACTCCTGGGTTCTGGTCCCAGGTCTGGCTGTTGCTTTAGGCAAGTCAGTGCCTCTCTCTGCCTCAGTTTACCCCATGCATAAGCAGGTGCTAGTGCTTCAGTGGAAGGACCTATGAGGAAGTGCTCTCCAGGAGGGGATCTGAAATTGTCCTGGGGAACATTACCCGAGCGAACCGTCGGGGGCTGGGACCCAGGAGTCCTGGAGGAATTCAGGAAGATGAGGCCAGTGCATGGTGGCTGCTCTTTACAAGGGATTCTCCTGAGCACTCAGTGACAGTGTCAAGGTTATTTGTGTTTTCTGGATTTGCAGAGACCTTTGCTCTTGTTTTGTAACCAATCTGCTGTAGGTGCATTCCCGGGCTATCCTTTGGGCCGGATTTTTCCTAGCTCCTCGGGAAGTCTGGCCTTTCCTGTGGCTTGGTGCAACTTGCGCGTGCAAACGGGCCAGAGCGTGTCTGTCACCCCCAAGTGTGAGCGCCGCTTGTGAAAAGACAAGCGTGAGAATCTGATTCCTTGGCAATTGGCTCCTGCAATTTTGTGACAAACAGACGCTGCTGGTTCCCTTGCTTCTTCCTAGCCCTTGGGCTGGGCTGATTTGCCATGTCCCTCTAGTATTGGGTCTGCTCTCTACTCACTGGGGCGGGGCGGAGAGGGGAGGCCGGCCTGCCCGGGGGGGGGATGGGACTGGATGCTGAAATAGACCATTTCCATCTCTAACACCTAACACTCAACCCACTTGCGAGGACATTTTTTCCACTCAGCACTTCCCCCACGGCCGCTGTGCAAGGAAACCACCCCAAGGCCCTTGCTTTCCCTGTGATCCCAAGTTCCTCCCTCCGATGTTCCCCACCTGCCCCATTCTTGCCCAGATGCCTGGATCCTGACGCCAGAAGGGGCCGAGAGGCACCAGACCCTCGTCAGTGTCACTCTCCTCCCAGCTCAGAGGAGGGGGCTGCGTTTGGGGGTGGGGGATGTCCGGGCACGGAGGCACCTGTGCTCCCAGTCACAGCTGGCTGCTCTAATTTTAGGCCTCCCAGCCTTGACAGTGTCCCTTTAAAAATGCCTTTGGAGCTTGGCTCTTGCCGCATTCCTCAGGCTCTTGCAGCCCCTTGCTTTATTTTGGGACCGAGCCGGGGAGCTGCCGGAGCAGTGGCCATGGATGACGTGAGGACGGGCTGTTTCCTAGAGCTGCTCCAAGCACGTCGCGGATGGAATAAGTGGCATGACCGAGCTGGAAAAGGAGAGGAAAGATGGTCCATGGTTAAAGTGCCGGGCTGCGACTCCAGAGACTTGGAACATGAGAACGGCCAGACTGGGTCAGACCAAAGGTCCAACTAGCCCAGTGTCCTGTCTGCCAGCAGTGGCCAATGCCAGGGGCCCCAGAGGGAATGAACAGAACAGGGACTCATCAAGTGATCCATCCCCATTCCCAGCTTCTGGCAAACAGAGGCTAGGGTCATGATCCCTGCCCATCCTGGCTATTAGCCATTGAACTTATCTAGTTCTTTTTCAAACCCTGTTATGGTCTTGGACTTCACAACATCCTCTGGCAAGGAGTTCCACAGCGTGACTGTGCGCTGTGTGAAGAAATACTTCCTTGTGTTTGTTTTAAACCTGCTGCCTGTTAATCTCATTGGGTGACCCCTAGTTCTTGTGTTACGAGAAGGAGTAAATAACACTTCCTTATTGACTTTCTCCACACTCTCGTCGTGATTTTATAGCCCTCTATCCTATCTCTCCTTAGTCATCTCTTTTCCAAGCTGAAAAGTCCCAGTCTTATTAATCTCTCCTCATACGGCAGCCGTTCCAGACCCCTTTTGTTGCCCTTTTCTGAACCTTTTCCAATTCCAATATATCTCTTTTGAGATGGGGCGACCATATCTGCATGCAGTATTCAGGGTATGGGCATCCCATGGATTTAAAGAGAAGCAATAGGCTATTTCCTGTCTTATTATCTGTCCCTTTCCGAATGATTCCCAGCGTTCTGTTCACTTTTCTGGCGGCCGCTGCCCACGGAGTGGATGTTTTCAGAGAACTCTCCACACTGACACCAAGATCTCCTTCTTGAGTGGTGACAGCTAATTTAGACCCCATCATTGTATGTGTAGAGCTGGGATGATGTTTTCCAATGTTCATTACTTTGCATTTATCAACATTGAATTTCATCTGCCATTTTGTGGCCCCATCACCCAGTTCTGAGAGATCCCTTTGTAGCTCTTCGCAGTCTGCCTGGGATGTAACTATCTTGAGTATTTTGTATCATCTGCAAATTTTGCCACCTCACTGTTTACCCCTTTTTCCAGATCGTTTATGAATATGTTGAATCGTCCTGGGCCCAGTGCAGACCCCTGGGGACACCACTATTTACCTCTCTCCATTCTGGAAACGACCATTTATTCCAACCCTTTGTTTCCTATCTTTTAACCAAGTGGTTCTCAAAGCCGGTCCACCGCTTGTTCAGGGAAAGCCCCTGGCGGGCCGGACCAGATTGTTTACCTGCCGCATCCGCAGTTTCGGCCGATCGCGGCTCCCACTGGCCGCGGTTCGCTGCTCCAGGCCAATGAGGGCTGCGGGAAGGGCAGCCAACTCGTCCCTTGGCCCACGCCGCTTCCCGCAGCCCCCATTGGCCCGGAGCAGCGAACCGCGGCCAGTGGGAGCCGCGATCGGATGAACCTGCGGACGCAGCAGGTAGACAAACCGGTCCAGCGCGCCAGGGGCTTTCCCTGAACAAGCAGCAGACTGACTTTGAGAACCACTGTTTTAACCAGTTACTGATCCACGAGAGAACCTTCCCTCTTATCCCACGACTGCTCACTCTTCTTAAGAGCCTTTGGTGAGGGCCCTGGTCAAAGGCTTTCTGAAAATCTAAGTACACTATATCCACTGGATCCCCCTTGTCCACATGCTTGTTGGCCCCCCGCAAAGAATTCTAGTAGATGGGTGAGGCATGATTTCCCTTGACAAAAACCATGTTGACTCTTCCCCATTTCCAGCGGGCACAGTCTCCGTATGGACCCAGGGCCAGTCCCTCCAGCTCTCTGCCCAGTGTCTGTCCAGGGCCCAGCACCATGGGGCCCCTGGGGGCTCTGACTGTCCGGCTGGTGTCTGTACAGTTACAGAGCAGCGGCCGTGGCTGATTGCGTAGCGGGGTGGATCTGCTGCAGGGCAGGGTCGTTCTCTGTAGCACCGTGGGGTTAATACTCTTCGGGCTCTGCCGTTAACCGTCCCAAGCAGTTGGTCTCCTGGCACCTGGCAAGTTCCCTGGCTTTCCTTATGCCACCTTGAGTTCCTTCGTGGGTCCTTTATCACTGAACCCCTCCAATCTCGCCTTTCGGCTCAGAGGCAGAGTCCAAAAGCTCTCCTGAAAGGAAGTGAACGCCCAGCCGTTGTTTTGAAGCCCAGCAAGGAAAACAGCAAGACAGGTGGCCAGAGAAGTGACTAATTGCAGGGCAAACACCCGGGCTGCGTGTGGGTTCTCTCCCCGCGGATTCTCTCCAGGTGGATTTCAAAGATGGCTAAGACCCAGCCTGGCTCTGTTCTGTGAATGTCCCATTTGCACCAGGAAATGATTTCTAATTTATTATGGGTGTTAAAGTAGGGCCTAGGGGATCCGGCTGAGATTGGTGCCCCAACGTGCCGGGCACTGCCAGACCCACAGTGTGAGATGGTCCCTGCCCCAAGGAGCTTCCAGTTGGCATAGGCAAGGCAGGCAGGAAACAGTTTCACACATAGGGAAACTGAGGCAGGAGAGTGGCGGTAATGAGCCCAGGGCTCCTGCCCAGGGGAGGCAGGAGATGGAGTGGGGGCCCTGTTCTGTGGGACAGGGGCAGAACCCCGGTCAGGTGCCACAGGGGATTTGTCTGATCTGGATCTCACGTGTGTTGAGTTTGTCGGGCAACCATCTGGCTGAGCGGTGGGTGTGTCGGGCTGTGTGGGTGTTTGGGCTCAGCTGGGTCGCAGAGCCAGGCCTAGCTCCCGATCTCTCTCTCTGTCTCTTTTTTTCCTCGCCTTTATCTGGTTTTCGTTCAGCTTCTGCAGCTCCTGCGTGCGACTCAGAGCCCAGGCCGGGAACTCCCCCCATCCCCTCCCGCCAAGCACCCGGGCTTTATCTGGGGCCAGGACATGGTGTTTCCCTCTGTAGCTCTTTTGTTCCTCGCTGGTAGCTGCTCTGACAAGCAAGATTTTTTTCAAAAGCCCCTAATGGGCCGGAGCCTGGGAATGAAAAGCCAGCCCCACGCCCAGGCGGGGTGAGCGGATAAAGGCGCCCCATTGTGTAACCACGACAGCCGTGGAACTGAAGGGGGCACAGGGTCGGGACCCCCAGCCTGGCTGCCCAGGGCTGTCGGCAACTCAGCCCCAACCCCCTGTGACAGCACCGCTCCTGGCTGTGGGACCAGGACTCCTGGGTTCTCTTCCTGGCTCGGGGAGGGGAGTGGGATCTAGTGGTTAGAGCAGGGAAGGGCTGGGAGCCAGGACTCCTAGATTCTATTTCCACCTCTGCTACTGCCTCTCTGCCAGTCATGTCCCCCTGCTGTGCCTCAGTTTCCCCTCTTAGTGGAAGTCTTTGCTGGCTGCCCCCTCCTTCCCACAGCTTCCTCCTGATACTCCCCCCCCACACACACTCACCAGAGGGGGCTCTGGTGGGGGCAGTAGCAGGAGCTGCCCACCCAGCTCAAGGGCATCTGTACAACCTGGTGGTGAAAATGCCAGGGGCTCACAGTCCCTGGTCTGCACAATCCCTTGGCTACTGCCCGGTGGGTCATGGTGGTTCTTGTTCCACGGAGCCCACAGCCCCCATCAGACACAACTCCCCACACCGGGATATTTCACCTGCGCAGTCGTTTACTTCCTAGTATCCAGCCTCACTTCTTCCCCCCATGCTCACCCCGTGGCTCCCTGCGATCCCCCTGCACGCCCAGCTGCTCTGGGGCTCTCTGGGCATCGGCTGCAGGCTTCAGCTGCCGTGGGGCTGGGCTCGGTGCGTTCCCAGCATGTGCAGCTCGCTGATAACACACGGCAGCTCGAGCTCTCACCCGCCACCCTGGGCACGTTGACACGGGTTCTCTGCTCTGCTGCTGGCTGGGTTCGAGGGACCGTTCGGAGACACAGCTCCGCCAGGGGGGGTGGAGGGTCAGCCAGAGCCGCCGACCTCTGCGGGGGTCCACCCCCCACTTGGAGTTTGGAACAAAGTCCCCGCCCCAGAACTCCCACCAGCAGAGGACTTGCCAGGCTGGATCGGAACCCAGGTCCACCCAGCCCAGGGCCAGGCTCTGATGCTGGGCAGCGCCAGGCCAGAGCAAATCAGACGAAGATCGAACGTGTGACGACCCGAATGCTCCTGGTTTGGGGGGGAGCGGGGGGGAATGTGATCAAAGGGGAAGTTGCTAGAGCTCAGTGACCCCCCCCCCACAACGAAACGTTAAGTCCCTGCCCCGTTGATTGTTACGTGTGTCCCGTCAGGCCTGGCGCTGCCCAGACAACAGGAGTCAGGCCCCAGCCCCAAGAGCGGAGAAGCCAAGGGCTCGGCTTCTCTCCCGTTAGCCCCTCCCCGGCTCCCCTGCACCTGCCAGGCTGGAGACGGAAAGAAACGAAGGACGTGCCCATGGCCTGAGCTCGCCCTGTGCTGGGGGGACCTTGGGGGACCCTGCCCTCGGCTGCAGGCCCATTGGGTGCAAGGGGAGTCCTGGATCAGACCCTAGCTGCAGGAATTTTGCTGCCAGCCCCACCCTGTGTGAACCCAGCTGCCTGTCAATCAAAAGCAGCAGCCCCCCCCTTCTCTGCCATCCTCCGCTTCCCACCAGGAACCCTCTCCGGACCATTCGCTTGCCAGTGGCCTGAATCCCGACTCTGGATGTCCTGCCCCAGGTCTCCTCGCCCGCTGTCTTCTCCACCCTGCCCGGTTTGATCCCCAGTGCTTGGCTGCCACCTCTGCTCCCGCCCGCGGGCCAGAAGGGAGGCGTCAATTTCACGGTGTGCAACGCACCATGGAAGTGACCTGGGTGCCCCCGCAGGCTTCCCACCCCGGAGTCCCCTGCGTGGAGTTGCACTGCCCGGCCCAGAAGCAGGGATGGGGGACAGTTTGCTTAGATTGACCCTCCCCCCACCCCAGCTCTAATCCCCCCTCAGCCAGTCGGGGCCCAGGACACCCCCGGGACGTTGGACGGGAAGCTGCAGCTCACGCTTTGTAAAACGTTCAAGGGACACTGACGTGTTAAAAATAACTCCTCTCTGGGCTGCTCCCCGGCCTTTGCTTTTCCCGTCTTGCTAGTTTCTTGTCCTGCTGAGACCTGAGCAGGGAGGTTGGCGCTCTTCCTTGTGGGCCGTTGTCCAGTGGCCAGGGGAGAAAGGGACTTGGGGACTCGGACTCCTGGATCCTTTCGCAACTCTGGGAGGGGATTGGGGCCTAGGGGGTTAGAGCAGAGGGGCTGGGAGTCAGGACGCCTGGGTTCTTTTCCTAGTGCTGCTGCTGACCCGACACACAAGCCCTTTGGCGAGTCCCTGCACCCTGCTGTGCCTCAGTTTCCCCCTCAGCATTGTGGGGGTGGCGACGGTCAGTAGGCTCAGGGCTGGAAGTTTCTGGGGTGTTCAGCCTCTGCGGGAAAAGCAGTGGGAGCTGCCGGGCACGCGGGGATGCCCAGACGCGTACGCCTACCGAGGGTTTGGGGGCTCTTGGGGGGACAGGGGGTTACTCTCCCCCTAGCGGGGCTGACGACTCTGCCTGAGGAGGCAGCTCAAGGAGCCCCTGCAGCCCAGGGCCGGGCCTGGCTGGGTACGTGAAGGAGACTCCGTCCCTTTATGTGTCCAGTTAATGATTTAGCAGCTTTGCTGGCTCTCGCTTTTATTTGGAGTGAAAGCACCTCTGTTCCCAGCCCCCAGGAGCAGCGTCTCTGGGGCTGAGCCAAGCTCCCCGGACCCTGATCTCTCCGCTGGATTGGGCCCGGAGCCGGGTTAGACTGAAAACAGCTGCCAGAGCCCCTGATCCGTGTGCACGGGGGCACCCAGCCTGGCTGGAGCACCTGAACCCGCGTGGCCAATGGACTTTGTGTGGGTGCCCTAGCGGGCTCCGGGCAGGCAGGTTTTCTCTACATCATCAGATCACAAACTTTCAGCTCGAGTCTCCGTCTCTGCTCGCAGGAGGGCAAAGGCTGAAATAGGGTGGGGGAGGGCTGCGGGTCAGGAGTGAGGGGCATCGGCAGATCTGGGGGGAGCCCAGGGCTGGGGTCGCGGGGGGAGCTACTTTCCAGGGCCGAGTCAAACAACACTGCGGTTTCGTGGATTGTTGGGGCCCGACTGGCTGGGCTCGGGGGGGCCCAGATGGGTGATGGGGGCTCAGCCTCTGTTATCCTTGGGCCTTTCGGGGCTGGCGGGGAGACGGTGGTGGCTGCTTGGAGCAGTTTAAAGTGGAGATTGGGGGGTGGGGAGGTTTGTGGATTCCAGGGAATTGATAAAGTGAGGTCAAGCGGTGAATCTGCCGCAGAATTGGGGACAGAACCCAGGAGTCCTGGCGCTCAGCCTCCCCGATCTAACCATTCGACCCCACTGCCCTCCCAGAGCTGGGGACAGAACCCAGGAGTCCTGGCTCCCCGCCCCCACCAGGCTCTCTCTCTGGCTGGTGTCCTGCAGGCCACGTGTTCTGGAGCTGGCCCACCCCACCCCATTTCCATGTGATGGGGAGGGAACGTTTCTGGCATCCCCTGAATGGCCTCCCGCAGGGTCCAGATCCCTCCATTCACTCTGCATCATGGGGGGGAGGACACTGTGTGTGTGTCAGGCCCCCCCTTGCCTGCCCTCTTGGAGTGGTGTGGGGCTGGGAGTGGGGCGTGGCCCAGCCCAGGATTGAGGGGTGGCCGGGGGGCTGCACTCAAAGGAAAGCTGGGGAGGGAGGGGTCAGAGGTTTGATGGATCCTGAGGGGGGGAGCAGGTAACGGGGCCCTTTGTTACCCCACCGCCTGGCTGAGGAGCTGCAGCCTGCGCTAGACACAGGAGACCCCTTTAATGGGGGGCAGTGGGGTGCCCAGGCCCTGGGGGACTGAACCTGCAAGGCAAGGCCTGTCTGTCTGTCCCTGGGGGGGTCTCTCTGTCTGGGGCTGGCCGCTCCCCACAGTGTCCCCTGGACTGACTGGCTGGCCGGGCTCCCTCCCCCACCCAGGGGCCTGGCCCTGCGGGCCCCCCCCCCCCCCGCATGCGGCTGGGAATCTTTTTTTAAACGCCCACCACCCAGCTGCCCGGGGTGGGGGGCGGCTGCCGCCTGTCAGTCACCATGGCCCATCCCCCGCTCCCATTGGGGGGTGGGCCCCCTGTCCGCCCCCCGGCTCCGAGCTGGGGTCATCAGAACCGAGTTAAAGGCGCTTTCTTCCCCTGGGCCCCGCCGCGGGGGAGAGGGGCTTGCATTTTTCTGGTGTCCCCCCTGCCCAGTGAGGCGGGGGGGCGGGGGGGCTATTGGGGGAGACAGAATAGCCTGGAGGGGAATCCAGCAAAGGGCTAAAAAATCCCTGGAGCCCCTCAGGGCAGCAGAGCACAAAGGGTTAAAACACCAGCCATGTCTGGGGGGTGGGGCAGCAACTGGGGCTCTTGCCTTCCTGCCCCATCCGCACCCGACTCCCACCCCACAGCGACGAAAGGTCCCATTCCCTGCCCCCCCTGAGCAAGCCAGATCCCTGGGGCCAGATGGGAGCCGGCGCCCCCCAGAGGGGAAAGGCCCCATGCCCCATTCCCCGCCCCCGTGAGCCAGTCAGCCCCCCACCCTGGGGCCGGATGGGAGCCAGCCCCCCCAAGAGGGGAAAGGCCCAGGGCCCCATTCCCCAAGCTGCTCACTCCTGTGACAAGGGGGCAGGGGGCTTATGGGGGGGCCAAGAGGAGGAGTGGGGGGCTGTGCTTGGATGCTCCTCCTGAGCCGCAGGCATCACCGGGGCATCCGCCCCACCCCTGTCTCCCCCAGCCCCCTGGGGGGGTCCCGCTCTATCCACCTCCTCTGGTGCTAGCCCTCTGTGCTGAAACACGCCTCTCCTGGCGGCTGGGGGGGCCGGGAAGGGGGGCCCTTATCTCAGCCCGGAGACAAAGACCCTATTTAACACAGGCTGTCTGAGTCTCGTCTGGCCCCTTGGTACCGGCCTTGGACTGGGCCAGCAGGAAGGACTCGGGGGGCGGGGGGGGCTGGGCTGGCCAGGGAAGCCAGGAGCGTCCCCCGAACGACTCCCCCAGCCTTTATCGGGCAGGAAGGGCCGGGTGCTGTCTGGCTGATGGGCCTGTACCCTGGCCTGGAGCCTCCTGTCTGGACCCGGGCTGGGGGGGGTGATGGGGGGAGCGGCTCCTTGCCTGAGCCTGGCTCCGAATGCCACTGGACCTGGCGGGGGGGCGGGGGCTCTTGTAGCCCCCCCATTGCTGAGCTGGCGGGCACTGCCCCGGCCTGTGGGGATAGAGGGGGATGAGCGGGGGTGTGGAATAGTGGGGGGCTGTTGGAGGGGGGTTGCTGGGGGGGGTTGGGGGTGGTGCTTGGGGTGTAGGGGGGCATTTGCCAGGAATGGGCCTAGGGGGGCTGTCTGGAGGGCTCTTGGGTGGGGTTTAGGGGGCTATTTGGGGTGCCGTGGAGCTTTGGTGGTGCTCTGTGGTGGGGTTGCACTGGGGGGCAGCAGAAGCACAAAGGGTTTGGCAGGATCTGCCCCCAGTGGCTGGCCACATGCCCGGGGGGGGTGGGGGGGCATTTCTCCTGACTCCTCCCCCCCCCAGGTGCAGGGACAGGAATCTCTGGGGGGTGGGGAGGAGCAGGGATGCCCCCACACTGTAAACAGAAGGGGGGCAGGGATCACCCCTCTGGGAGGGGCAAAGTGGGCAGGGATCACCCCCCCAGGGGGCTCGGGGGCTCTGGGAATCGGATGTAAGGGGGCAGCCCCCCCAGGAGCTGATGGCTGGAGCTGTTCCTGGTGGGCGGTGCTCCCCTCCCCACGGATAATCCCCCTATTGTAAAGGCAGAACATGCCTGGGGCCCTTCCCCCCCCCTTTCCCTTGGCCGCACAAAGGGCCCCTCGGAGCCTGGGGAGCAGATACGCCCCAAATCTGCAAGGCGGCTGCATCCTGCTGGGCCGGGCACAATGGAGCCCCTGTGCATCCCCCGCCCCCTCCCTGGAGCTGGCAGGGCCGCCCGGCCCCCAGCCCAAAGGGCCGATTCTTCTGCACTTGGGGGGGAGGCAGGGGGGGAGGTGGCATCTGACCTTTGCAGGGACTGTCAGAGATGATGGAAAGTTCAGCTGGGCGGGGGGAGGCTGAGGGGGTTGGGGGGCAGTGATGGGGGTGGGGTGGAGAGAGAAAGGGGGGCAGGAGATGGGGTGGGGAGGGCAGGGCGTGGGGGGTGAGGGGCAGAGGCTTGGGGGGGAGGGGAGGAGAGGAGAGAGGAAGGGGGGCAGGGAGTTGTGGGGGGGGGTTGTAATGAACCCACAATAAAACGGAGGGAACGGGGGTGCCTGGGCTTCCCTTCGATTCTGTCCCAGCCAAGAGCTGGACGCGGCTCCCAGCTCTGGCTCTAACCACTGGCCCTGCTGCCCTGCCCGTGCTGGGAGCAGAGCCCGGCACCCAGGCCCGGGCTGGAGGCCGCGGCCGGGCTCCGGGGTGTCTCTGACTCGGGCCGGGTGCCCCCAGCCAGGGCTGCTCGAGCTGCGTGACGCCGGCCGGCAGCGCCCAGCCCTGGGGGCGCGCGAGGCGGGTTGGTTGTTTGCTCCCTTGCACAAGAAGCGCCCGGGCCGGTTCGGCACCCCCCGGGGAGTGGGGAAAGCTCGCGGGATTTGGGAGGCGCCGATCTCGCCCCTCTGCAGCCGGGACCCAGGGGTGAGGGGCCTGCGTTCGAGCCCACCGCACAGCAGGGGAGGTCGGGCCCAGAGAGGCGCCCACGGACGCGCCCCCTGTCTGTGGCCGCCCTGGCAAGTGAACCCAGGTGTCCTGGGTGCCAAGGCTGGTGCCCTCCCCGTGCTCCGTCCGCCTGAGCAGTGCCCGGGAAGGACGGTGGGTGGCAGAGGCCGGGGGCAGATGGCCTGGGCCGGGAGCGCGGGAGCCGTTGCGGGAGGCAGCTCGTGGGCCTTGGCCGCATGGCGAGGCAGGATCAGGTCCATCACCCGCTTGGCTGACGTGCCCCCTAGCTCCTGCCGCCTGCTGGCATCGGCTGCCCCCTGGCCACATCCCAAGCGCTGCCTCCCCCGGCTGGTGTCACAATGGAGCTTTTCTGGTGCTGCGAGAGGGAGGGGAATGGCTCCTCATTTGTTTACCTGCAGGAGGGTGGGGCTGGGTCCCTGGGTTGGTTGGCAAAGGCCCAGAAAGGGCCTGGCTGGGAGTATCCGCTGAAAGGCAGCCAGGGAAGGAGGGTTGGGGGCACCCAGCGAAATGGAGGGGGAAAGAGCAGCCCAGCCAGCCCCTCCCCTCCCCCCGACTGCTTTCTGTCCTGGCGTGAGATTGAGCAGCCAGGCCTGGTGCTGAAGAGAATGGCCGTTGCAACAGTGTTTCCCCCCTAGGGAGCTGCCCGGCAGCGTCCTGCCAGGAGGGGCTCAGCAGGCGGGTTGTGAGCGGGGTGGGGGGCAAGTGTGTGATTAACCCTTCTGTGGCTCTCACGCCCGTGCGTTCCTCGTTGCAGTGTGTGCGGGGACCCTGAACGGGCTGAGCGTGACGGGCGATGCCCAGCACCAGTACCAGACGCTGCACAAGATGTACAACAATTGCGAGATCGTCATGGGCAACCTGGAGATTGTGCTGATCGACCACAGCCAGAACCTGTCCTTCCTGCAGGTGAGGGCGGGGGCTGTGCCGCCTGGCGAGGGGAGACGGGCACGGCCGGGTGGAGAAGGGGGTGCTGTGGATGAAAGGGTGCTTTGCTCTCTCCTCCCTCCCATCCCGTCTGCCTGCCAGGTGGGAATCTTTACTCACCCGGCCTGCTTTCCCGTGCCAGCTGGCGACCTGCTCTGACATGCCCGGCTGGCAGCACGGGACCGGGCGGGAGCAGGCGTGCCGCCCCCCGCCCCGTGCTGTGCCATGCAGGGGGCCAGGAGGGAGGGCGGGGGATCTGGGAGCTCCGGGACCGGGGAGCGTCAGCGTGGGGTGCAGTGGTACAAAAGGCAGAGCTGGGCTCCAGCCCGTTCTCTTGTGCTGCCCTGCGGCTTGGGGACGCAGACATGCTCCGGGGTCGCTGCCTTGGTGAATCTGGCTTAGCACAGCGGGGCCCCAGCCCCCTGGCAGCCCGGAGCTTGTCCCCGCTGGTGGGAGCGGGCGGTTCAGACTCCAAACTGCCCTGGGAGCAATCAGGCCGGGTTGGGGCCACCCGTGTGCCGTGGGATTGGAAGAGCACACGGGCAAGTGCAAACGTCCGGACACACGTGTGTGCAAGCAGGGATACATGTGCAAATCCTCTCAGGTGCAGGTTGTCGCCCGGGCACGGGGATCACGCAGGCGTGAACTTAGGGACTTCCAAGGCCCTGGCGGTTTGACCGCTGCTCCTGGGGGCACGGGGGGGCGGGGCGGAGGGGGCAGCGCCAGGATCAGCCAGGTTCGGAGTGCAGAGACCCGGAGCTTCTGGGACACCCGCCAGCCCCAAAGCGCTTCGTCTCCGTCCCCTTGTATTGAAACCCCCCCTCAACCCACAGAGCTGGGCCCCAGAACAGGAAAACAGGTGAATTCTTGGAGCCTCTGGGCCTTGTCTGCTCCGGGGGGACGGGGTGAGCTGCATTGGTGTAAAAAACCCTTTTGAAATGGATCTTTCATGGCCCACAGCTGGGCAGATGCTACTGGTACCAGTGAGAATTCGGAGCCCAATATGCTTAATGCACCGTCACTTAGATGGGGAAGAATCACGCAAGCCGTTAAGGTTACACAGCACACATCTTTCCCCTACGCCTCGGCTTCTCAAGCATCAACCCTCAGTAACTATGTTGGCCTTACGCAGTATCCTGAGTGGCAAACAAAGCAGGCCGAGCTACCAGTCCTAGAGGGAGACTTTACTTTTTTTCTCTTCTTCCTCCTCGCAGGTACTTGGTCTGTCAAGGGTCCCCTGAAGCAGGGTCTGGTCACCCTGAGCCCTTTTGTTGTAGAATCCTGCCAACATCCCTTGGAGTTGCCCTGAGCCCTCTGTCTTACAATGCCTTCATATGCTAATTGGGGAACTAACTTCACTAATTTACTTTGCTTCGCATTTGTACCATTTTGTTCTCAAAGGAGCCACATGCTCCAGAACTTGTAGGCATGTATTACTAGTTTTTTCAATTAATATTTTGGAAAGGGGGTGGGGGGGGGGCTGTAGAACAGACACCAGCCAAAGCGCAATCCACGTTTACTCTCCCATCAATCATTCACTTCAGCTTTCAGCACGATGCCATCCAGAGTGGCCATTTTGACCCACGTTAGCTTGCGCCAAGCCCACTGATCGCATGATATTACGTTTTCTTTACTTTGAGAGCTGGTCCCCTGCTGATATATTCCAAAGTTCGATGTTGAAACCATACAGGCTGATGGAGCCGTTTTCAACCATTAATTCCAATGCAGTTTCAGCATTTCCAGTCATTGTTCTCCTCATTGATCTAACACTAAGAGAACCCGGCTCCCAGAATCCTCTCGCAAGTTCAAACCTACCAAGCCGTACCAGACTCTTCCTTGCCACATTCATTCAGATCAGTCACAGCAATTCATAATAATTTGGTGCCGGCCCCAACGCCCCCCCCGGGCGGGGACAAGGCCTTAAGCTGGCAGAGCCCAGAGAGTCTCTTTCCTAGCTGGTAGCTCAGGAGAACTGGAGAGGGAAGCTGACCAGGGCTGGCTGTGATGTGAAGGGGGGCATTGCAAGTTGCACAAATATGCCGGAGGCGTGTCCCCCCGTGTGCGTGTCCCCCCGTGTGTGCGCGTCCCCGTGTGCTCCCGTGTGCGTGCGGGGGACTCTCTCCCCGCTCTGTGAATACACCTGTGCTCCGTCCATCCTGGCGTCCCGCGGCTGGGCAGGGGCGTGCTGCGTTTGGAAGGCCCTGGCCGTGCTGACGCTGGGCGAGGGAGCTTGGAAGGTCTGGGCGCGGTGGGGGCTGACAGCGCTTTCTTCCGCGGCTCTCCAGACCATCCGGGAAGTGACGGGCTACGTCCTCATCGCCATGAACGTCTTCACGTACCTGCCCCTGGGGAACCTGCGCGTCATCCGGGGGACCCAGCTCTACGAGGACAAATACGCCCTCTTCGTGCTGCTGAATTACCACACCAACGGCTCGCATGCCCTCCGCCAGGTGGGGTTCAACCAGCTCACGGGTGAGTCAGCCGGCCCCGCAGGGCTGGCCTGGGGCTCTCCCGCCGCCCCCGGTGGCCACGCCTGACGCGAGTTGGGCAGTTCTCAGCCCACTGCCGAGTGAACGGATAACGTTGCACAAGCCGCGTCTGACGCTAGCCAGCGCCCGGCTGGCGGAGATGCTCGTGGAGCTGCCCCAGCCTCTCTCGAGCTGGCACTCCAGGGCAGGGCGGGGACACGCTGGCAGGAGGCGGGGGCGTGTATGGTGCTGGCTGCACCTACTCTCCGCATAAACACGGTGAGCTCATCCTTGGCCACTGTTCAGATTCGCAGGGGGGAGGAGAGAATCCATTGCAGGCTCCAGGTGACGCATCCCGCCCTGCCAATGCCCCGCAGAGCTTTCCCCCCATGCTGGCAAAATGCAGCCACTTCTGGGGTGGCTGGCGGGAGCTGCTCACAACACCGCTGTGGGGGATCAGAGCAGTGGGCCGCCTTGTCCGGCATCCCCGTCTCCAGGCAGTGGCCAGGACCAATTACTCTGGAGGAAGATGCAAGCAGCCCCAGAGGTTGCAGGGGGGATGTCGGGTAGGTGAATGCATCCCCCGTGTTGGACTTTGGCTGGGCTGATCCCCCTGCTCTTACCCAAAGCACCAGGGGATCCCAAACAACCTGAGCGCTCAGGGCTTCCCTCTGGGTCAGACCCGCTCTGGGGTGAGCTCAGTGCTGGGACGATGCCCCCCGAGGCTGAGGTCACGTGTTTATCTGCAGGACCAGCAGCTCACGCGCACCAGCCCCCACTTACCTATTCTAGGGTTAGGCTGCTGCCCATCACCAGGGTGTCTGGGCGCCCTCCACATGATAGCAACAGCCAAGTCCCTGTGCCATTCCTTGGGGTCTCTGATTTTGGGGGTCAAGGCTCTGCTTTGGGGAGGACATGGGTGTGGAGTCAGGGTGGAGCATCATTCTTTTGGGGGGGCCTTTCTCAGAGGGGTTCACCAGCGGGGCATTGGCTCTCCGTGCCCCGTTCATGGTGCTTGGCCTGGGTGCCAAGGCGGGGGCCGTGATGGTACCAATCGTAAACTGCTGGGGAGGGGGGGTCCCCAGCATCGTGGAGCTGAGTGTGAGCCAGTGAGCTCCTGTCGCTGCACTCTGTGTCCTGCCCCCAGTCCCTGAGCCCTCCGAGAACACGCCTCTGACCTGTGCCCTCCCGGGGGCTGGGGGGGTGAAAGTCCAGGGGCCAACGGGTGCTTTATGGGCGCTCCTGGCCAATGGGACGGCGGGATGGGTAATCAATCCCCTTATCGGCTCCTAGGCAGGTTTACGAGCGCTTCCCGCCCCCTGATGGGACGGAAGCAGGTGAACAGTTTGGGGCAGAGGCTGCTCCAAGGTCAAATCCACCTTGGCTGTGGGAAGAAGCAGGGTCGGGCTGGGCTGGAGCTGGAAGGAAAACCCGGGGGGGGGGGGTGTGGACGGTGAATCGGCTCTAGGGGGCGCTGTTTAGCAAGGAGCGGGATCAGTTGGGGGCGCTGCCCCCTTGGCGTCAGGGCTGACCCCCATGGCCCAGGATGGGGCTAGGCAGTGCTGTGGGGCGGGGGGGCTCAGGAGGGGGCTAGCGGCTGCTGGGTTGCCTTTCAGGTGAGACAGGACAGAGGTGATGGTGGGAGATCCCCTAGCCAGTGGTCTGAGCGCCGGCCTGCTGCCCCCTCTCCCTGGCTCCACGCCGAACCCCCCTGCGCGTCCGGCTATTCGCTGGACTTCTCCTGGCTTTCTGTCCTGGGCTGTCGGGTAGCAGCGCGGTTAGATGTCATCCCACCCAGGGGTGGCTGCACTCCGGGGTGCGGGGGGAGGGAATGAGCCCTCCTCTGAGCTGCAAAGCTCAGCTGTGGGTCCGCACGCAGCCCTGACCCCTCTCGGACCCGTGGTCAGCCCCACGCCTTGTGTGTAGTTTGCAAAGCCCCCTGGGATACTGGAGAGGAGTTCAAATCAGCAGCCAGGCGCCCTGGCAGCCCGCGGGGGGCTCACGGGTGCCTGGGAGGGGCGTGGATGTTCGACTCCCGGGGGAGCCTGCCGCGGCCCCGTGCGCAGGTGCCAGGAGGGGGAGCCGTGTGCAGGCTGGGGCAGTCCCGGCGGGGCATTCCCATCCCCTGGTGTCCCGGCCTGACCCTCTGGCTGGGCCAGCCTGTTTGCGCTCCAGCCCGAGACGGCATCCTCACCACCCCATGGCAAGCGCCCAGCCTGCCCCGCCCCAACGCTGGGGCTGCCGTCCCCACCCGCCCCGACTCCGGCTGTCAGAACAACCCGGGCTGGGCAGAGCCTCCTGGAGCTGGAAACCCACCCTTGGGTGGGGGACGCTGGCCTCTCCTGCGAGGGGCAGTGGAACGGCCAGCTGTAACCCTCTGCTCCCGGGGTGCCCGGACCCAGGGCTGTGAGTGGGGCTCCATGTGCCCGGCCCCAGACAACCCCCACTTCCGGCTCTGTCCCTCCCCTGCCACGGGGGCACGAGCCCCCTGCTCTGTGGCAGCCCCCACCCTTTGCCTGCCCCCACCCCCCAAATCTACCACCTGGCTTCTGGGCGCTCCCCGAGTCCCAGGGTGGGGGAGGTCAGGGCCGCGGCTCCGCAGGGGGCACTGCCCCAGGGCAGAGCCCGGTCCCAGCGGGTCCTTGCCCTGCAGAGATCTTGGCGGGCGGGGTCGACATCGAGAGGAATGAGCAGTTGTGCCACGTGGACACTATCGAGTGGAGGGACATCATCCGGGACCAGCTGATCGACCCGGTGGTTCGGCAAAATGGCAGGAATTGTGAGTGTGCTGAGGGGGGTGGTCCCAGCCACGGCCCCCACTACCTCTGGCCTGCCGGTGGCGGCCCCCGGGCCCTGGCTCCCCTTGCTCCAGGAATCTTAAGCCCAAGGATCTGGTCCCGAATCGCCCTCCGCGTGCTCTGTCTCCTGCCAAGAGCCCCCCCCCGTGCCCGCTTGGCTCCCCATCTCCCCTCCTCTCTCTCACCCCCGCGGGCTCTGGGTGCCTTTCCGGGGCGCTGCCCTGGGGCTGGTTTGCCCTGGTTTCTGCAGGATGCAGGCAGGGGCCACTGGGGCCGGGGCCAGGCGGGTCCCTTCATGGGCACAGATGTGGTCAATTAACAGGGGCTGGGCAGGGGCTCAGGAATGGTGGGTTCTATTTGCAACTCCGCTACTGACCTGCTGGGCGACCCTGGGCAAGTCATTTGACCCCCGTGCCTCACTTTCCCTTTCCACCCTGGAATCTTAGGGGAAAGGACTGTCCCCTGCTCCCTTTTTGCAGCACCTGGCACAATGGGGCCGCCTGGTCTGAGGTGGGGCCTGCCAGAATCACAAACCAACAGGAAGGCAGAGTCAGGATCCTGCTCCACCCCTGGATGCGTTCAGTTCCCCCCTGTGACGCCTCACCCAGCCCCGCCTTTGCAAATATTAGCCCTCAAGGCCAGTGTCCAAAACTCCTTCCCAAGGCAAACAGGGCCTGGCAGGGCTCCCAGCTGTAGGGAAGAGCTGGTCCAGCCCAGCCTGCCAGAATGAAGAATCGAGGATGCTGCTCTAACCACGAGACCCCACTCCCCTCCCAGAGCCAGGGATAGAACCCAGGAGTCCTGGCTCCCAGTCCCGCCTGCCTCTGCGGGGAGCAGCTCCCCGATGAAGCAGGCGGTGACTGCGGGGCGACCTAGTGCTCATTAGCAAGCTGAGTCTGGGGGGGGTCCAAGCCCTGGGCCGACTTTCCTGTCCCGTGCTGCGGCCCTGCCCATGCGAGGGGCTGGCTTCGGCACCCGCCATCGCAGCCGGCGCCCTGCTCTGCCCACCTGGCCTGCCCCACATGAGGGCACTGGAGCAAGACCCCGTCCCCTCTGCCCCTCTCTGATGCTGGGCGTTTCTCTTCCCCCAGGTGCCCCCTGCCATGAGAGCTGTGACAGACACTGCTGGGGCCCGAACCCAGAGGACTGCCAGAAATGTGGGTACCGGCTTGGAGCCTGCCCAGCGTGGGGGGCGGGCAGCTGGCAGGGCTGGGAGCCAAAGAGGGGGTCTCTGCCTTGCAAAGAGAGACCAGAAAGTTGCAGTCCGGGGGCTGGCTCTGCAGATCTAGTCGGGGGGCTGGGCGGGGTAGCAGTGGGGCTGGGGAGGGGGCAGGGGACCAGCCAGGGGGCTGGGCGGGGTAGCAGCGGGGCCGGGGAGGGGGCAGGGGACTAGCCAGGGGGCCGGGAGGGGGTAGCAGCAGGGCCGGGGAGGGGGCAGGGGACCAGCCAGGGGGCCGGGAGGGGGTAGCAGCGGGGCCAGGGAGGGGGCAGGTATCCCGGGCTTGGGGGAGGTGGGTTTGAATCCCCCTGGGTGGACTGAGGGCTGGGTGGGCTGTGGACACAGGGCTCCCTTTACCCACTCAAGGGGTCCTTCTGGGCCGGGGGGGACAGGGAGGGGACCTGGATCCGGCACCGTTCGTCAGGCTGCTGGGGCTCAGGAGCTGAGCTCATGGGGCCGGAGCGGGGAGGGGGGGGCGGCTCAGAGAGGGCTCAGGCCACCGCCCCCCCCCTCACCCATCTCCTCTGCTCCCCCCTCAGTGACCAAGACCATCTGCGCCCCCCAGTGCAACGGGCGCTGCTTTGGGCACAGCCCCAGCGAGTGCTGCCATGACGAGTGTGCGGGGGGCTGCACCGGCCCCCGCCAGACTGAATGCTTCGTACGTCCCCTGGGGGTCTACGGGGGGGCTGTGCTGGGGGGGGGCTGTGCTGCGGGAGGGGGGCTGAGGGGTCTGTGCTGGGGGGGGGTCTGTGCTGGGGCAGGGGGGCTAGGGGTCTGTACTGGGGGGGGCAGTCTATGCTGGGGGTCTGTGCTGGGGGGGTCTGCCCATGCTGGGGCAGGGGGGTCTGTCTGTGCTGGGGCAGGGGTTTGTCTGTCTGTCTATACCAGGCCGGTGGCAGCGGGGGGGTCTCTGTGTCGGTCCCCGTGGGCTGGGCCGGGGTCCCTGACACTCTGCCCACCCCCCAGGCCTGCCGCCACTTCAACGACAGCGGGGCCTGCGTCCCGCTCTGCCCCCAGCCGCTGATCTACAACAAACTCACCTTCCAGCTGGAGCCCAACCCCGACACCAAGTACCAGTACGGGGGCGTCTGCGTCGCCGAATGCCCACGTGAGCCGGGGCCGGGGGCTCCCCGCGGACGCCCTGATCTCTCCTGGGGCGGGGGGGGGGTTCCCAGCCGTCCTACCCCCCATGAGACCCTTTGCTGGGGGGCGGGGTAACTAAGCCTGGCCCTGTTGTGAGATCCCCTCGCATGGCGGTCTTGTGCCCCTGCTCTGTGCCCCACACCCACCCTTCTGGGGAGGGGAAGTCACTGGGGAATCGTCCTTCCCGGCATGTGCCCCCCCACCAGCCAGGGGTGGCAAAGGGCTTTGCAAAGAGCAGAGTTATTATAGCCCTGTGGGGAAACTGAGGCACCGAGCCAGCTGGGTGCGGCGTGCCTCGAGGGCACAACAACCGGCCTGGCAGAGCTGGGAACAGAATCCAGGAGTCCAGGTTCCCAGACCGCCCCCGCTCCAACCACTAGGCGCTCGGCCCCCACCCCCCTTCCCACTCGTCAGGTCTCGCCTCACCCACTCCCCCTGCCGGCAGATAACTTCGTGGTGGATCAGAGCTCCTGTGTGCGGGCCTGTCCGAAGGACAAGATGGAGGTGGAGAAGAACGGCCTGAAGATGTGTGAGCCGTGCCCTGGACTCTGCCCTAAAGGTATGGAGGGGTGCGGGGCGGCCGTCCAGCCTGGGGCTCATGCTGGTAGAACCCAGGAGTCCTGGCTCCCAGCCCCCCTGCTCATAACTCACTGGACCTGTGGCAGAGGCCAGACAAACTGGTTTGCCCCCCGTGGGGGCTGGATGGTGCGTTGGGCAGCCCTGGCACTTCCATGGTGCCCTGCCCCAGGCGTGGGGTGCGGGTGTGTCGGGTGGCTCATTCCCTCTCCCCTCCTGCCTTCCAGCCTGCGAGGGGACGGGCGTTGGGAACAAATACCAGACTGTCGATTCGAGCAACATCGACGGGTTCATCAACTGCACCAAGATCCGGGGCAACCTGGACTTCCTCATCACGGGGCTGAACGGGTGAGGCTGAGCCCCTCTGCCCGGCACTGCGATGCGCTCCCCTCTGGGGTGGGGCACAGCCGTGATTAACAGGTGCACGGCACCGCTGCCCCGGACCCGCTCTCCCGGCGCTGCGATGCTGCGGCCGGGCTACAGGGCGGGGGGGAACTTGTACCCCTTGGAAGAGCAGAGATTCGGGAGGGGGCATCTGGCCGGGTCGGCAGGTCAAAGGGCAAGGGGGATTTTTAACGGCCCCAGGAGGGCGGGGCTTCGGTTTCATGTCTCATGGGAGAGATGGCGCCCCCTAACCCCACGCTGCGGCCCTGGGGCCAGCACGTAGAGCCAGGGGAGAGCGCCCCCTGCTGAACCCCCATCCCGCTCCCTGCAGCACAGCGCCCCCTAGCGTCCAGCCAGGGGAGAGCGCCCCCTGCTGGCCCCCCGGCTCCCTGCAGCACAGCTCCTCCTAGCGCCCAGCCTGGAGAGGCAGGAGAGAGCGCCCCCTTCTGCCCCCCCGGCTCCCTGCAGCACAGTGCCCCCTAGCGTCCAGCCAGGGAAGAGCGCCCCCTGCTGCCCCCCCCCGGCTCCCTGCAGCACATCGCCCCCTAGCACCCAGCCCGGAGAGGCAGGGGAAAGCTCCCCCTGCTGGCCCCCCAGCCCCCTGCAGCACAGCGCCCCCTAGCGCCCAGCCTGGAGAGGCAGGTGAGAGTGCCCCCTGCTGGCCCCCCAGCTCCCTGCAGCACAGCGCCCCCTAGCGTGCAGCCAGGGAAGAGCCCCCTGGCTCCCTGCAGCACAGCGCCCCCTAGCGCCCAGCCCGGAGAGGCAGGGGAGAGTGCCCCCTGCTGGCCCCCCGGCCCCCTGCAGCACAGCGCCCCCTAGCACCCAGCCCGGAGAGGCAGGGGAAAGCGGTATCCTCCAGCCGATCAGGCCAGCAGTTCTGACGGTGTCTGGGTCTCGTTCCCCCCTGCCCCCGCAGGGACCCCTGGTGCAACATCTCGGCCCTGGATCCGGAGAAGCTGAACGTCTTCCGGACGGTGCGGGAGATCACGGGTGAGGAACGGGCAGGGGTTTGGGGGGACTGAACGGGGGGGGAGCAGGGGCAGGGGGGACTGAACGGGGGCGGGAGCAGGGGTTCAGCCCGGTGGCCTGTGGGGAAGCCCCGGGTGTCTGTATACCGACTCCGTGACCCTGGCGGCCAAGAGGGGGCTTCATGGGGGGAGGGTGCCGGGGGAAGCGCCCGTCCCAAGCCCGGTGAGGGAGCAGCGTGGGGGGGGGGGGCGGCTGGAGACGCAGAGGGGGCGTCCCTGACACGCCGGTTGCTCCCCCCCCAGGTTATCTGAACATCCAGTCGTGGCCCAAACACATGCATAACTTCAGCGTCTTCTCCAACCTCGTCACCATCGGGGGCCGGAGCCTGTACAAGTGAGAGACCCCTCAGCCCAGCCCGGCCCAGGGGAGAGGCCCCTGCCCCCCCCAGCCCTTCCCCTCCCTGGGGGAGAGGCCCCCCTGGCCCTGAGAGGATTGGGGGGCTTTCCCCCAGCCCCTTGCCCAGCGGTGCCGGAGTCCCTACATGCAGGGCTGTGGCTCAGGGCTCTGGGGAGAGCAGGAGCCTTTGGTCCAGGGGCATCTGTTCAAACCCAGCCCCACATGTTGGGGGCTGAGAGCCAGCCCCTGCCGGTGGCCCCGTGTGAAACGAGGCAGCGGGTCTCAGCCCAGTTCGCAGTGGGATGGGAGGCTCCATAACCCGAGAGCAGCCCCAGGGGCCCCAGGCCCCCTGCTCTGCGCCCCTAGACCCCGAGCTGGGAACAGACCCCAGAAGTCCAGGCTCCCTCCAGGCCACGTGAAGCTGCCGGGGCTGAGTGCCGCCCCCCCCCCCCCGGCGGCGTGGGGCTGACACGGGCGTGTCCGTCCCCAGCCGCGGCTTCTCCCTGCTGATCATGAAGAACCTGAACGTGACGTCTCTGGGGCTGCGCTCGCTGCGGGAGATCAGCGCGGGCAAGGTGTACATCACCGAGAACCGGCAGCTCTGCTTCCTCCACACCATCAACTGGGGGGCGCTGTCCCGCCGCCGGGGCGACCTGGAGATCAAGGACAACAAGCCCCGGGGCAAGTGCGGTGAGTGTGGGGGCGGGGCGAGATCCTGTGTCACAGGCAGTGAGCGGACTAGGGGGTGAGAGGCGGGGGTAGGGGGGCTGGGAGCCAGGACTCCTGGGTTCTATCCCCAGCTCTGGGAGGGGAGCGGAGTCTAGTGGTTAGGGAGAGCTGGGAGCCAGGACTCCTGGGTTCCGTCCCCGGATCTGGGAGGGGAGAGGAGGTCTGGTGGTTAGAGCATTGCGGGGGCTGGGAGCCAGGACTCCTGGGTTCCGTCCCCGGATCTGGGAAAGGGAGAGTGGAAGAACATGGGGCAAGGGGAGCAGTGGAGGCTGGGGGGGGGTCTGGGAGCTCACCCCACTGCTGACCCCTGGCTCCCCTGCAGTGCAAGAAGGGAAGGTGTGTGACCCGCTCTGCTCAAGCGACGGCTGCTGGGGGCCTGGCCCCGACCAGTGCATCTCCTGCCGCAACTACAGCCGGGAGGGGACCTGCGTGGCCACCTGCAGCTTCTACCAAGGGTGAGGGGCAGCTGAGAGCCTGGGGGGGCCTGCGTGGAAACATGGGGGGTGGGGGCAGGAGAATGCGAGACCCTCGGGGGCAGCATTAGTGACCCCCCCCCCACTCTCTCATGCAGGGCGACCCGGGAATATGCCCGTGGGGGCGAGTGTTACCAGTGCCACCCGGAGTGCAAGAGGATGGAGGGCAACCTGACCTGCCACGGCTCGGTGCGGTGACCCCCCTCCCCGGGCTTTTCTCCTCTTGGGCACCGGCTCGGGGGGGTGGGGAATGGGGCCCAGGGCCTTTCTCCTCTAGGGGGCGCCGGCCCTGATCCGGCCCCAGGCTGGGGGACTGGCTGGCTCAGGGGGGCTGGGAATGGGGCCCGGGGCCTTTCCTCCCTAGGGGTCCCTGGCTCCCAGCCCTAGGACAGCGAACGGGACACGGGGCCTTTCCCCTGTAGGGGGCGTCAGAGGGGGTTCTGGGTGCTGGCGGGGGAGGGGTCCGTCCCAGCCCTCTCCTGACTCTGTCTGGCCCCCCCAGGGCGCCGACGCCTGCGTGCGATGTGCCCGGTATAAGGACGGGCCCCACTGCGTGGACAGCTGCCCCGAGGGCATCCTGGGCGAGCAAGGGCCCATCTACAAGTACCCGGACGCCAACCACGAGTGCCACCCCTGCCACGAGAACTGCACGCGGGGGTGAGAGCAGCAGCCCCCCCCATCCGGGGCACAGCCGGGAGGCCCCGATCATGCAGCCCGGCCCCCCGGGGACCTCGCTGCATGGCTGAGATCCGTGGAGTCTGCAAGGCCAGACGTGGGGGGCAGGAATGTGGGGAAAGGGGCAAAGGACCCTTCTCCCCCCCCCACCCAGCAGCAGCAGCCGGGGTCCCCCAGACCTGAGACTTGGAGTAGGCGAGGAGCTGCGGCCGAGCCCCACTTTCGGCTCCTGAGCCAATCGGGTGGGCTCTGAGAGGGGCCCCCAGGCTGTGGGACCTGACGCTTCCAGCCCCTGTCTGGGGAGGTGCAGCCCCAGGGTGAATGGCAGCCGGGTCTCTGCTGGACATGTCTCCCAAGAGAGAACCCAGGAGCCCTGGCTCCAATCCACTAGATCCCACTGCCCTCCCAGAATCAGGGAGAGAACCCAGGAGTCCTGGCTCCCAGCCCCCCTGCTCTAATCACTCGACCCCACTCCAGCCGAGAGCTGGGATAGAACCCAGGACTCCTGGCTCTTAGCCCCCTGCTCTAACCACCAGATCCCACTCCCCTAGAACTGGGGAGAGAACCCAGGAGTCCTGGCTCCCACCCCCCGCCTGCTCTGACATCCTTCCCATAAGCCTGGTGCTCTCCGTGGCGCCCCTCTGTCTGTCTTTCTGTCCGTCCGTCCGTGGGGTGATCGGCGGGTTCTGTCTCCCGCAGGTGCCTCGGGCCGCAGATCCAGGACTGCGTCACAGAGCCCCTGCCCGTCGCCAGGTACCCGTCGCAGCCGGCTGCTGCTTGCTGGAGCTCTGACCCCGGCCTGGGGCCCCTTCAGCTGGGCTCGGGACGGGCAATGCCCTCCCCATCCCGACGCCCTGACCCAGGGCGGGGCAGGGCTGGGTCGGGGGTGGGGCTGGGCCCCTGCGTGGATTAAATTTGGCAGTTCTCAGCCTGGCCCCAGCGGGACATGTGCAGAGCCCCGCTCCCGCTCCCCAGCCGTGCCAGGCCCCCTCGCCCGGGCGATGACGTGAACCAACCGCTGAGGGTGGGGTTGGGGCACCCCCTGGGGTGTTGACCCCAGTTGCCCTGCAGCCTCTTCTCCCAGGCTGGGTCTCGCTGGCGCCCAGCCCCCTTGGCCTCCATGGGAACAGCCCCACGACTGCTCCAGAGACCCAGGATCCCCAGGGCCTACGCAGCAGAGGGGGAGCCCCTCAGCTGGTGTGTGGTCCCCGACGCCCCCTCTCCCCACCCCGTCCCTCCCTGCCTTCCCTTGGGTTCCTTTCCAAACCCGAGACCCTTCCCGTGCCTCCGCCAGGGAAGCAGGGTGGGGCTTGGGCACTGCAGGCCCCATGGATGGGATTGCGCCAGCCCTTCGCTCCGGCTCCCCGGGCCTCCGGCCAGCCCGGTGCCCGGGCAGGGGCCCGGCGCTGACCCCCCCGTCCGTCCGTCCCCAGGAAAAGCCCCACGGTCATAGCGGTGATGGTCGTGGGCTGCCTCTTCATCTCCTGCTCCTGCTTCCTGCTCACCCTCCTGTACTGGCGCGGCAAGAAGATCCAGAAGAAGCGGGCGATGCGCCGCTACCTGGAGAGGGGCGAGGTGAGACGCCCCCCAGCCCCCGCAGCCCTTGTGAACAGGGCTCCCGGCTGCCCGGGGGAGGGACGTGGGACGGGGCTGAGGCAGTGGGCGGGAGCCGCGGGGGGAAGGTTCTTGTGCCGCAGGGCGCTCGGATGACGGGGCAGAAAGGAAGGTTTGTGCTAAGAGAGAAAAGACTGGCACCCCTCAGCCCCCTGTGCTCCCAGCCATGCCCCCCCCAGCTCTGCTGGTGCCCCTCACTCCCGACCTGCGGCCCCCTGCTAGCCCAGCTTTGCCCTCCCAGCTCTGCCGGTGCCCCTCACTCCCGACCCGCAGTCCCTGCTAGCCCAGCCCTGGGCTCCCCCCAGCTCTGCCCCTCACTCCCCACCCGCAGCCCCTGCTAGCCCAGCCCTGGGCTCCCCCCAGCTCTGCCCCTCACTCCCCACCCGCAGCCCCTGCTAGCTCAGCCCTGGGCTCCCCCCTTCCCCAGCTCTGCTGGTGCCCCTCACTCCCGACCCGCGGCCCCCTGCGCTCCCAGCTCTGCTCCCCCAGCTCTGCCGGTGCCCCTCACTCCCCACCCGCAGTCCCTGCTAGCCCAGCCCTGGGCTCCCCCCAGCTCTGCCCCTCACTCCCCACCCACAGCCGCCTGCTGTCCCGACTCTGTCCCCCACAGCTCTGCACGGGGCTCTTCAGTCTTGACCTGTGACCTAAGTCAAATGAGTAACCCAGGGAGAGAGGCACAAATCACTAGGGCCAGGGGCATCGAGGCAGCGGGGGGTCTGGGAGGGGTGGGGCCACCCAGCACCGGTTCAACCCATCTTTTTCCCTCGGCAGAGCCTCGAGCCCCTGGACCCAAGCGAGAAAGCCAACAAGGTTCTGGCCCGGATCTTGAAGGAGACGGAGCTGAGGAAGCTGAAGGTGCTGGGCTCGGGTGTGTTCGGGACGGTGCACAAGGTGAGGGGGGGAAGCTGCAGCCCGGGGGCGCGGGGAGGCTCCGGGGCTGCTCGAGCACCGCAGCTGCTGCGGGGGCAGGTGGGACAGCGGCCGTGGGGGAGCCCTGAGTGGGGGCTGGGGCGGGGCAGCCCCTGGGATCCCAGCTCGGTTCACGCTGGGGGTTCCTCTCCCGCCAGGGCGTCTGGATCCCGGACGGAGACTCCATCAAGATCCCCGTCAGCATCAAGGTGATAGAGGACCGGAGCGGCCGCCAGACCTTCCACGCCGTCACCGACGTGAGTGAGGGCCCCGCCACCCCCCTGCCAGCCTGGGGCCAGACCATTGGCCCATCCAGCCCAGTGGCCCTGCCCCCCATTGGCCTATCCACTCTGATGTCCTATCAGCAACCAATGTCAGTGCTTCAGAGAGAGGCGTAAAACTCCCATGATGCACTTCAGTGTGCCACATGAAACCAGGGGGAGGGGGAGCCCCCACCCCCAGGCCGTCCTTGCGCACCCCAAACTCCCCCTGGCATCAGTGAGGGCTCTGAGGGTGCCAGCCCTGGCCGGCGTCACCCCTAGTCCATTTTCATTTGTCTGGGATCAGATCCCAGTGGCGGGGAGTTCCACAGGGGAGCTGGATACCGGGGGCGGAGCCAAGGCTGTAATAGGCTCCCGTCTCCCTCTGGCCCTGCAGCACATGCTGGCCATTGGCAGCCTGGAACACGCCTACATCGTGCGGCTGCTGGGCATCTGCCCCGGGCCGCAGCTGCAGCTGGTGACGCAGCTCCTGCCGCTGGGCTCGCTGCTCGACCACGTGCGCAAGAACAGGGACGCCATCGGGCCGCAGCTGCTGCTCAACTGGTGCGTGCAGGTTGCCAAGGTGAGCGGCCCCGCGGCACTCGACGGCGCGTTCCCGGGGTCCCCTTCCCACCGGCATCAAAGCTGGACACGAGCCCAGCTCGGGGAGCTGGTCTCTGGGTGAGGCGTCCTTGGCCCCAGGCTCGTGGGTGGGGCTGGCCAGGCAGCACGAGGAGACAGAGCGGAGAAGGGGCAGGGGCTGGGGGTAGCAGCTCCTTTGGTTCCCGCACCCGGCGGGGGACCCTTCCAAAGACCTGCTCCCGAAGTGCCACAGCCCTGAAGGGAGGGTGAATCTGGCCTGTTCATCCCCCCTGCGGCGTTTACCCTGAACCCTAATGAGGGATGTTCTGAACATGTCAGTGCTGTTAACTCTTCCTCTTCTAATCAGTGTTGTCACAGACACTTTTGGGATGGAGGGAGGAGCCTGTGGCTGTGGGTGGAGCTTTGCGGTGGTGGGAGGAGCCTGATGCCACGGTGGGAGCTATGAGGGTCATGGGTGGACTTTGAGGCTGGACCACTTTAGCAAGCACTCCCAGCTGGCTCGGCAGTTGTGGGTGGAGCTTTGGGACAGTGGGTGAAACTAGTCCAGCCTGCTGCCCATCACTGGTACGAAACCCAAGCGACTCCCCCTCCACCCCCACGCACACACGCACAAATGGGTCGGCCCCACGCTCTCCGCCTCTCGCCCCCAGGGCATGTACTACTTGGAAGAGCATCGCATGGTCCATCGGGACCTGGCCGCCCGCAACGTCCTGCTGAAGTCGCCCAGCCAGGTGCAGGTGGCGGATTTCGGGATCGCCGACCTGCTCTACCCCGATGACAAGAAATACTTCTACAATGAGATCAAGGTGGGATGCGGCCCCGGGACCCCCATCGTCGTCCCCATGCCCGTTCCGGGGCCAGCTGAGCCTCAGGTCCACTCCAGCAGGATGTCCCCAGAGGCTGCTTCCCCTTCCTGCTGCACCGGGGCCGCCCCAGCCGGTGTGGGCTGGTGTCAGAGGTCTGGACCCTCCCCCAGCAGAGGGGGCAGATTGGGAGGGTAACTGAGGGGCCCTGCATTCAGGGTCCGCTCTTCTTCCCAGCGGAGCAGACCGTGCATCAGAGCAGCCCCAGGGCCCCATGAAATCGGGCCCCAGGGGTATCTCTGGCCCAGGCAGAAGCAGCCCCCAGGCACCCCCCACCCAGGTAACGCTCCTTCCCCGCCTCTCGTCCCACAGACTCCGATTAAATGGATGGCGCTGGAGAGCATCCACTTCGGGAAGTACACACACCAGAGCGACGTCTGGAGCTACGGTCAGTGCCCACCGTGCCCCCACCTTGCACCCGCCCTGTACCCACCCCTGCCCGCAAAGCGTCGCAGGCCGGGGCTGGAGCAGCCGGGAGCCGCCCCCCCCAGCCAGCACCCTGCCCCGCTCCCCACAGCGCCCCCTGCTGGGTCCCATGTGCACACCCCCCCAGCGCAGAATTCCCCCCGACCACCTGCCCTTGCAGCCCCTCCTGGCCTGACTGTCCCCCCTCTGCCCCCCCCCCCGCCTCCCCGCAGGCGTGACGCTGTGGGAGATGATGACTTTTGGGGCAGAGCCGTACACGGGGATCCGGCTGGCTGAGGTGCCCGACCTGCTGGAGAAGGGCGAGCGGCTCATGCAGCCCCAGATCTGCACCATCGACGTCTACATGGTGATGGTGAAATGTGAGTCGCTGGGTCTGTCTGTCTCCCTGCCGCCCCCTGCAGGTGGGGTGGGGCCCTGCCTGGGGCGTGGGTGTCTCCCTGCCGCCCCCTGCTGGCGGGGCGGGGCCCTGCCCGGGGTGTTTACATCCCAGCCCCTGGGGGCAGTTTGCAGGGGAGATCGGCCCTGCCCAGGGGCCGGGTTGCACCCAAGTGGTCCTGCCTGGTGGAGCAGGGCCTGGGGCCGTGGGGTTGGGGGGAGGGGGGGGGCGCAGGTCGAGCCTGCACTGTGGCCAGTGGGACTCATGGGAGGGGCGTAGGGCCATGCTCTGCCCCTCCCCCCCGGCAATCCGCACTGACCCCGATATGCCCCGGGTGCAGGGAGGGACGTCACCCCCGTGGTGCCAGGGGACAGCTGTGAGCTGGGGGGCAAGCGTGTGGAGGGGGAGCGCTGGGAGGGAGCCACACAGCTGGGGCCAGAGCCCTGGGGAGGGGGCTGGAAGGTCGTTGTTCCGTCCCCCCACCCCCGGCCCCAATGCACTTTTCCAGGCAGTCCTTCTCCCCTCCCGTCCACCTGTCTGAGCCCCTCTGGTGGGACCCGTGGTGCTGGGGCGGTTCGGGGGGCTGGGTCTCACCTCCAGCCGGATCTCACCCCCCCTGTGCCCCCCGCCAGGCTGGATGATCGATGAAAACGTCCGTCCCACCTTCAAGGAACTGGCCAATGAGTTCACTCGCATGGCCCGTGACCCGCCCCGCTATCTGGTCATCAAGGTGAGTGCGTGGCCCCGGGCCGTTCTACAGCGGGGGGCTGCCCTGGGCCCTCAGCCAATCCAGCCCCTAGTGTGCCCGCCCCCCATGAGCCACCTGGTCAATGGTGCATTAGCCCTTTAAATCCCCCCCGCCCCAGCCTTAAGCATCCCAGCTCCTGCCCCATCTGCCCCCTCCCCACTCCATGCCTGGCTCTCTGGGCTCCCTGCCTGACATATGCACCCAGGGAACCCCCCCCGGCCCCCGCCCCTGGCGGGGATCCTGTTGCTGGGCATTCCCAGCCTGCCGGCTCCCCACTCCTCGGCTGCGGGTGTGTGGGGTGGATCCCTCCTGCGGGGGAGGGACAAGACCTGCTCTAGACAAGAGTCTTATCTGTCCCCCTCCCTGCCTCACACCCCCCATCCTGCCCCGGGAGGCGGCTCCGTCCCGCTCAGCGTTAAGGTGGCCCTGGCCACTCAGCGTTGGGGGCTGGGCCCCGTTAACCCCTTGCCAGCCCCTGACGCGGTGTCCCTTCCCCTCCCCACCCTGTGCAGAGGGAGAGTGGGCCGCTGCCCCCCGCTGAGCCCCCCCTGAGTGACAAGGAGCTGGAGGACATGGAGACGCTGGAGCTGGAGCTGGAGGAGGAGCTGAGCTCCTTCAACGCGGCCACCGGCCTCTTCGCCTCCAGACAGCGTGTGGACTACGCCCGGGTGAGAGATGGCCGCCTCCCCCTTGGCCTGTACCCCCGCCCCAACAACCTGGACCTTCTGCGGGGAGGCTAAAAATCCTTCCTGTAAAGGATGGGAGGGGGGGACCCTGTGCGGGAGGGGTTTCCTTCCTGACCCTGGCAGCGCTCGGCCTTGAAGCATGAGACCCGGTTCCATGGGTCGTAGCTCAGGGCTGACCCCCTGGCCCAGCCTGCGCCTGGGGGTCCGGCAGACTGTTTGCGCGCCGTCTCCCCAGGTCCCAGTGCCAAGGACCCCCTGCCCTGGGCCGAGCAATCACCACCTGCCTCTCTCTCTTTGCAGAGCCCGAACCTGAGCCCCCCAGCTGGCTACATCCCCATGAACCAGACCGGCCTCAGCAGCTGCCGCCAGGTACCCAGCACAGCGGACAGGGGGTGCACCCCATGGACGTCCTCTGCCGGAGGGTCCCAGGGGGCTGCGGGTTGGGATTGAGGGGCACCGGCAGAGCTGTGGGTGGGGAGCCCAGGACTGGGCTAGCAGGGGGTTGCGGGTTGGGATTGAGGGGCACCGGCAGAGCTGTGGGTGGGGAGCCCAGGACTGGGCTAGCAGGGGGTTGCGGGTTGGGATTGAGGGGCACCGGCAGAGCTGTGGGTGGGGAGCCCAGGACTGGGCTAGCAGGGGGTTGCGGGTTGGGATTGAGGGGCACTGGCAGAGCTGTGGGTGGGGAGCCCAGGGCTGGGCTAGCAGGGGGTTGCGGGTTGGGATTGAGGGGCACCGGCGGAGCTGGCTGGGGCAAAGCTGGGCTAGCAGGGGGTTGCGGGTTGGGATTGAGGGGCACCGGCAGAGCTGTGGGTGGGGAGCCCAGGGCTGGGCTAGCAGGGGGTTGCGGGTTGGGATTGAGGGGCACCGGCAGAGCTGGCTGTGGCAAAGCTGGGCTAGCAGGGGGCTGGGGGTCAGCAGTGGACTAGCTGGGCTAAGGCTGCTCCCATGGGTCTTGCCCGTCTCCATCGCAGTGAGCAGGGGCAGGTCTGTCGTGCAGCCCCGTATCCGGCGGCTCCTTCCCTGACCCCGTCTCTCTCCCCCTGTCTCCCAGGGCGCCGGGCTGGGCTCCCGGCAGACCCTGCGGGCCAGGCAGGAGTCGGTGGGGCGGACGGTGTCGGAGTCGTCGGAGGGCCGGGGCACGGCCTCGGAGTGCGAGCTGACGGAAGAGCTCTCCCTGCCGGGCAGCCTGTGCCACGGCCTGCGCTCCCGGGGTGACAGCGCCTACCTCTCCCAGCGCGAGAGCTTCCCCCTGTCCGCGGGCACCGCCGACGGCGAGGAGGACGTCAACGGCTACGTCATGCCGGATCTCCACGGCCGAGGTAACGGCAGCCCCTGGGTCCGACCTCAGGGCCCCATGCTGCCTCCCCCAGCTTCCCCGGGCGGGACCCTGCTCCGGGAGTCGGGGGGGCAGTCTGGGTCTTCCCTGCCACGAAGGGGCCTGTGGGGGTGGTAGTTACCAGGCCACCTGGGCTGAGACCCTGCAAACTCGCTGCAGCTGGGGACTGGATGCCGGCTTGGAAACCCGCCAGCCGGAGGTGGGAAATCTCTGGGTCCCGGTGCCCCTTCCCCTGAGCCACTCTGTCCCTCCCGCCTCACTGGGGACTCGGGCAGGAAGCCGCCGAGGGGGTGGAGAGCCAGCTGCCTCCTGTCTCCCATTGTGCCCGGGATGCTGTGCCCCGGCTGCCCCTTCACAGGAGGCAGGTGGGCGAGAGGCCAAGAGGCAGATCAGACCCCCCCATCTCCAGCTGCCACCCCCCGCCGGCTGCACCTAACGCCGGCTTGTCATCGGCTTCCGCCTGCAGAGCGAGCGGCCAGCGTCGCCCGGGCTGCGGAGGACGGGCCCCTGGGCCGCGCCTCGGAGCCGGAGGAGGAGTACGAGTACATGAACAGACGCCCCTCGCAGCCCCAGCAGAGGCCCCCGCATCCCCGGCCGGCCTCCCTGGAGGAGCTGGGCTACGAGTACATGGACCTGGGCTCGGAGCGGAGCGCCTCCCTGGGCAGCATGCGGACCACCCCGCTGCCCGCGGCCGGCTGGGAGGCGGGCGGGGCCGAGGAGGACTACGAATACATGAACCAGCAGCCCAAGCTCAGCCAGTCCCTGAGCAGCGTGCTGAGCTCGCCGGGGTCCGGGCAGGACGACTACACCTGCATGAGCACGGCCGTCCCACGGGGCTCCCCCGAGGAGCAGGGCTACGAGGTGATGGAGGCCATCCTGGCGCCGGGGAGCGGGCTGGGCCCGGGCTGCCCCAGCTCGCCCTGCCCCAAGAACGGCTTCATGAAACCCCTGCGGAGCCTGGAAGCCTCGGACTGCGCCTTCGACAACCCTGACTACTGGCACAGCCGGCTGTTCGCCAAGGCGGACGCCCTGCGGACCTAGGGGGCAATGGGGGCGTGCCCAACCCGCCTGTCCCTGGGGGGGCAGGGCCGTTGGACTCGGGCTCCTGCCTGCTCCTCGCCGAACGAGCCCCGCTGGGGGGCTGGGAGCGAACATCCTGCCCCATCCCCAGCGGGTATTTACAGGCTGATGCAACTCTGGGCGGAAACAGCGAACGCCCCCTTAACGGGGCAGCGGGGGCGGGGGCCTGCCCCTGTGACTGGGCCCACTGCATGCTGCGATGCAGGCTAGTTCTGGCAGCTGGGGGGCAATGCGTTGCCCCACTGTGAAATCAAACCAGTCTGGGGGGGGGGGGGCAGCCCCCTCCCCCTTTCCGCCTCAGGATCACAGACATACGGACGCAGGAGAGATGTCTACGTCTGGTGAGGTGGGCAGGGGAGTCAGGGGCTGCGTCCTCCCCTCCCCCCGTGGGAAAAGCTTCCTGTCATGAGCTCCCAGCTAGGTGCTTTGGGCGTTTGGGGCCCAGCTGTGGATCAAGCATGGAAGGGCCCCTGGTGGGGAGCAGCTGGAGGAGGGGGCTGCCTCATTCCTCACCCCCAATCAAGCAAACAGTGGGGTGGGGGTCTGTTTACACCTGGATATGAAGAATCCCGGAGCTGCTCCAGGCAGGGCCGTGGGGTGAAGTGAACAGAAGAGGGGGCTGCTGGTTTGGGGTCTAGTGGGTAAAATGCTGGACTGGGAGCCAGAACTCCTGAGTTCTGTGTCACAGACTCACTGCTCTGGGCCTCAGTTTCCCCTTCAGGGCCACGTAGGGAGTAATAGCTATAGACCTTTATAAAATGCTGGGAGAGATCTGGGCAGACCTGCCCCAGCCTTCTCTCTCTCCTGGCCCCCTGCAAACCAGGGGTTCCCCAACAGCTGCTGCCCCCTCCCTTACTGCCACCGAGCTAGGCACAGCGTAGGAGCGGAGGCTGTAGCCGGGTGGAGAGAGTTGGTGGGTCGGGCTCTGTTCCATTCCACCCGATTTCCACTGGTGTAAGAAGCCGGCGTCTGCTCTCGATCCCCCAGAGTTACTCCTGATTCACACCAGTATAAACTGGGGTGATCAGAGCCAGCGCACACGCCTTGGGGTGATCGCAGCCGGGGGCCCAAGAAAAGGAAGGCCAGCAGGCTCCAACCTCTGCCCTCCCCTCCCGTCACCCAGCGGAAGCCGTGCCCGATGAGAGGCGTGGGGAGATAGTAACCAGCGGGGCAGGGGGCGGGGACGACACCCCAAGCCCGTGGGAAAGCAATGAAGTTGACGTTTTTGCACTGAATCTCGTGGCGTGGTTCACTCCACGTGCAAAGCTGGAGCAGGGTGGCCTGGCTCGCGGGCTGCGTCCCTGCCCGGGGCTCTAACCCGTGTTCCCCTGTCTTTCCTCTCCTCCGACAAGGGCCTCTGTGTTTGTCACAGGCCCGCGCTGTCTGTTGTGTCCAGTGTCTGTTGTTCCCTGAGCTGTGTGTCTGGAATCGCCAAAGGGCTGCTGAATTGTTTCTGTCCTCTGCAGAGAGCAGAGCACTTGTGCCCTCCTTGCCACCCCCAATGAAGCAAGTTCGGGGTTCTGAATTCTTTCCGCTTGAGGCTGTGGGATGTCAGTGAAATTTACCTGGGGGACTCACAGCGGGTCCGAGCAGCCTTGGTTAAAGTGGCGGAAGGCGGCGACTCCTTGGGAGGGGAGCATTGTCTAGGGGTTAGAACAGGGCGCGTGCGAGTCAGGATTCCTGGGTTCTGGTCCCACCCTTAGAGGGAATGGGGTCCTTCCTTGCGCTCCCAGCTGCACTTGGAGCCAGGAATCCTGGTTCTGCTCCCAGCTCCAGGAGGAAATGGGTGTCTAGCAGTTAGAACAGGCTGTCCCCCTCCGTTCTCTGAGTTCTGTAAGGGGCAGGCGCAGGTGCATTTCCCCCCAGCTCTCCCCCCCCTTCCCCCCCCGCTCAGCCAGAGGATGGGGCGGGATGGGGGACAGATGATAGTACGAATGTCTGACTAGAGCGGGGACCTGCACCGGCCTTTGGAAGGGAGCGTGTGGCAGGTCTCCCCGGGCTCCTCCCTGGCACCTCCCCTCCCGGTTGCAGCTGGCCAAGCAGGGGGAGCCAGCCCCATTGCCCTGAACTGGCTGTGGAGATCAGAGACTGGAGATCAGATCTGGGGTGTCCAGTGAGACCGTCTCCCCTCTGCTAGAGCCCTGGGGAAGTACCGACTCGTGATTCCCCCTCCCCCAGCGTGGGGCAGGGTGCGTGACACGTCTGTCCTAAAACACAGCCCTGCACGTCCAGGCTAAGGAACCAGCGTGGGCACTGGGCCCCTGCTTGGCACACGTCTAAAAGCTGCCACGCTGCCCCCTGCTGGCAAGTGGCACTAACTGCAGAAAAACGTTCTCACGTGGGAAGGGTTTATTGTATTTCAGAATGAAAAGTAGAAACAAGCCTGAGGTCTCCCCACCCGTCCTGTGCTTTAACCAGGCTGCACTGCTCCATCCGTTTTTATTTGTTTTAAATGCAGGAGCCGATAGCCTGCTAGGCCCGGACTCCTGGGTTCTAATAACAATCAATAGCATGACAGGGTGCGGGGTTTGCTGTGTTTTCTTCCCAGCCTCTCCGAAGGAGAAAGAACTAAGGAACACACCAAAAGCCACCTGGCAGAGCAGAGCACGGGGGCAGCAGCTCTGGGCCTGCACCTTCCTACTAAACTCAAAGGGGCTGATCCCGGTTTTGCTTCCAACTGGACTAATTCTGATGAAATCACCGGGTCCAAATCCTCTTCAGGTTGTTTACACCTGTGCAAAGGCCATGTAAACTTGGCAGCTCGCAATAGCAGCATGCTGCAGGGGTGCCGGGGAAGATCAGGTGCAAACTGAGCCAATCCAATTTGCTAATTAGTTCTTTTAAAGAAACACATGCAATGCCTCCAGTAGCCTTGCCTGGATCTTCCAGAAGAGCCCCCTCCTTGTACATTTTCAAAGTATAAAGATTACCGTTCTGGAAAGTGGGGAGTACTTTTTTTTCCCCCCTCCTGTCCTTGTTTCCATTGTCTTGCTGTGTGTCAGAACTGGTGGAATGAAGGTTAAAAGAAATCTCTGAGCTTTACAATTTTACCTGTGGGACTCTCAGCCGCAGGATGAAATAGCTTTAGTGTTTTGTTTTTTAAAAGCATGAGACACTTACAGGAATAGTAAAACCATTTGTAGTGACACAAGCTAGGATAAAAGTCCCAACATTCGAAGGGAATAGACTATTATTGCATATTTAGGCTCTGGTCGTGGAAGGAGATGCATAGAGTTGGACTCATTTGTAGCAACTGGGGATGTATTTATTAATAGAGAGGCCCTGTCAACAAATTTGCTCTGGCATGAGCTCAGCAAACCAACTACATACAAACTGCAGTGTACGATATACCATGGCCATAATGAATACAACATTGGTGAAGTCAGGAAATTGTACGCTGTGTGCTGTGCTCTGCGACCGTGCAAACAAATATTCTAAAGTCAAGGAGGGCTTTATGAGCAGCGGTGCCAACTTCAAGTATTCAAAAATCACAAGCTCAGCTATAAAATCCTGGATGCTTTTTAAATGAGTTTGGTTTGGGTATTCTGTTTTAATTTGCCTTCTGGTGTCTGACCCTTTAGGTCTCACAAGGAGTTGTATTTTCAAGCTTTTCGGTGCAGCCACTAAGACTAGAACCATACTTTATTTAATATGAAGCTTTAAGAACACACAAAATGCAAAAACATACACTGTGAGCGTTGGCAGTGCAAAGGAAGGGCCTCTCCAAACGCATCTCACTGCCAGATCGGGGCCATAGGTGCGTTGTTACAGGTGGGTGGGGGTTGGTGCCTTCCTCTCAAGCATTGGGCATCCGTCATGCTCAGGGCTGGGACGCCGGGTTTGGCTGGGCCCATGAACCCCCACGTGGGAAACCCTCGCTCGTGCCGTCTCTCTCAGTTTTCTGTGCTTCCCGTCACTGAAGGAGTTTTAATGTTGTTGTTTTTTTAAGACAAAATAAAAATGAAGCTGATGAACATGGTGCCTGCGTGTGTCCCTGCTGGCATGGCTTTGGGAGGGGAGATGGGCTGGTGTGAGGAGTGGCTGGGGCCAGGGCAGGCAGACCCTGGAGATGCCCCATGCCAAGGGGCGCTTGGAGGAGGCAGCTTCTTCCCCCTCCCTTGGGTGCCATTGCTGCAGCTCAAGGTCCTGCAGGGGGTATCTTGGGGTAGACCCCTCCCCACAGCATGCACCCTCGGTCCCTCCAGTTCCCCAGGTGCTCCTGTGCCTCCCCCACTTCGGGTGTCCCTCCCCCTTGAGGTGCCCTTTCTCCCCCTCCCCCCGTACTCCCCTCCCCCCCAAGGGTGCCCTTTTCTCCCCCTCCCCCTTGGGGTGCCCCCTCTCTGTCCCTCCCCCCGTGCTCCCCTCCCCCTTGGGTGCCCCTTTCTCCCCCTCCCCCTTGGGGTGCCCCTCCTCCATGCTCCCCTCCCCTTTGGGTGCCCGTGCCCCTCCCCCTCCCACCGTGCTCCCCTCCCTCTTCCCTGAGGGTGCCCCTCCCCCTTGGGGTGCCCCCTCTCTCCCCCGGGCCGCGCCCCTGCGTCCCCCCACCCTTAGGGCAGCCCCTCCAGTCCCAACCCTCTTTAACTAAGGGCCCCTCAGGCCGCTGGGACTTGTAGTTCAGTTCTCCTGCGCTACAACTCCCAGCGTGCACTGCGACCCGCCATCTTGGAAAGCGCGACTCTGCCCCCTGCTCTCGCGAGAGCTCCTCCGGGCGCGCTGCACGCCGGGAGCCGTGGTCTTCGACGCGCCGGAGGGCGGGGCCGCTTCCCCTTCGCGCGGCGCCTGCCGGGAGTCGTAGTCCGGCGGCCTAGCGGGCGGGGACTCGCCTCCCCAGCGTGCCCCGCGCGGAGCCCGCGCTCTCTCCGGCTCGCTCGCTCCGGCCGGGTCTCTCCTCAGGCGGCGGCGGCGGCGGCGGTTCCAGCGCGGGGCGAGGCCAGGCCGGGCCCGGGCGGCGCCCACCATGTCGGGCGAGGAGGAGGCGGCCGAGCTGACCATCGCCGAGGACCTGGTGGTGACCAAGTACAAGATGGGGGGGGACATCGCCAACCGTGAGTGCGGGGCCCGGGGGGCGCGAGGCCGGGGCGGGGGGGGGACGTGACGGCTCTGATCCGCTCTGGGCAGCGCCGGGGGGGGGCTGGGACCCCCGGGGTGCCCTGAGGGACCCCCCCGCTAATGGGGGAAAGGCAGCGCCCCCTCCCCCTCAGGGCCGTGCCCTGACCCCCCCACGAGTGGCCGGGGGGGGCCGGGTGGCAGAGCCCCCCCGCCCCCAGTTTAGGCCGGGGAGGGCCCAGTTCCTTCCCCCGCACCTCGGGGCGCCCCTAGCACATGGCCCGGCCGCGCCCCCCCCCCCCAGGCTGGAGTGGCGGGGGGGTTCCTAGCCCCCCTCCCCCCCCGCCTTGGACAGCCAGGGGGCCGGGGGGGGGCAGCCGGGCTTTCCCGGGGCCGCGAGCGCCCTGCCCCGGCCGGGAAGTGCCGCCACATGGCCCGGCGGCGCCTCCGTCCCTTGCCATGTGCGGCTCCCGCAGCCCGCCCGCGTCCCGCCGCCCGGGCTTTTGTTCCCGGGCCCCCGGCGGGGCTGGGGCGGGACCCCCGGGGCAGAGTCCCGCCGGCGTCTCCCAGGCCCGAGCCGAGCCTGGCTGCGGGGCGCAGCCGGGACCCGAGACCCAGCTGGGGTCCCTGGTTCGCGCTCGGCTTCGGCCCCCAGCTCGGCTTCCTCTTTATTTTTATTTTTATTATTATTATTATTATTATTTATTTTTGCTTTATCATTCATGGTGGCAACTGGTAACTCCGGAGAACAGTGACAGCCGCTGAACAGTCTGGCCGGACTGGTTTGGAGTCGGGATCCACCGGCCTTTCAGCGCTTCCTTGATGCCCTTAGCAGTCGCTGCATTTAATAAACTCCCTTTTAAAGACGGATCCTGCTGAAGGCTGTGGCGGCATGGGGAGCGGGCTCATTATTAGTAGATTGGGTGGGGGGTTGCAAACATGAGTCTTACCAGCCATGTGTGAACGTGTATCCGCAAGCTGGATTTAACTCCAAGATCTAGACAGTTTGTAGTGCAAACTGACATACTTTGCTCATGGATTGTGTTTTCTAAATGGACAACCTACCTAATTCTCAATTACTGAGGGACAACCTCCACTCATTGATATATTTTGCTTTCCACAACCAAATCTCTGTGCAACTTTTCATGAGTGATGTTACCTGAGTATTCGGATTCTGCTATCTAAACTATTGTTAAATCTATTCATCTAAATTTGGGGTATTGCTGATTGTGGACTCTATGGAGCATATGACTTTTAAAAAGAAACTTTGTATTTGTGGATAATCTGAGCACTATACACAGATGTACAGACTCTCTTTTCCCAACCTGTGTATTATATAATTTTTTTAACATTAGATTTAATAAATTCTTTTAATCTGTTCAGATCAGTTTAATGGCATGTAGGGGACACTCCTCATGGGAAAGTAAAATGGTCACAGTACTTTTCTGTACATCATGGTTGTAAAACATTCAAAATCCAGAATAGTGACAAGGTTTTAAATTTTCCTGATTTTTCTCTTAATTTCTTGACAACATAGTACATGTACTTAATGATGTAAAGTGCTTTTAATTCATGGAATGAGGCCCTGTATAAGTACAAAGTACAGTTAATAGATGTTCCTTGGCCAGTGCTATTAAACTGTTTTGTAACTTTCCCAGTCCCTAATGGATATTGATCGCCATTTGTTTTGCTTCTGTGTGAATTTTAACACTTCATATTTTCAGGCTGCCCATTCTTCACAACATGATGGCATACAGAAAATGCTGTTTTTGTGATGGTTTTTAGATATACTTAAAAAAACCACTTCCAAATTTACAGTTTTTGTGTAGTACATGGAAAGGTGATTGTATGAGGAAACGATGAATTAAGTTAAAAAAAATTAAGTAGGCTCTTCCCCCACATAGGAGAAATTGGGGAAGATATTTCTGAGCAAATGCCTTTTATCCAGGGATCTAAAAGCACTTTACAAAATTGTAAGCTTCACGGCTCCCTTGTGAAATAGATAAGAATTATCCACTTTGTCAGAGGAGGGGGGAAATGAAGCCCAGAGGTGAAGTAATGGCATACAGCCAGTGGTAGATCTGGGAACAGAAGGAAAGCCCTGGCTCCCAGTGCCTGTACATACTGACTATTGGCTAATGCGCAAACCTGTTTGCTGTTCACTCTCAAATAATCCCAGAGACTTCCCTGGGACTACTCTTGTGAGTAAGGCAATCAAGATTTGTTCACAGATGTGACGCTGGAGTACTTCAGCAACAGCCCCATGCTTTGAGTATTTTCTAGCCATTTATAAGAGAGAGAAATTTACCTTGTATTCTGTGATGGGATCTGAGCATCCTGATAAAGCCCTTTGAAGCGATCGAAAAGCAAAACTATAATACCTCCAAAACAAAATCCATGCAGTGTTTTGTAACTTGGGAATATAGCGTTCTGTAACATCTCGTGCGGCATGTTGTCTATGAAGTTAGGAAGAATGAAAGGAAGCAAAGGGTTAGTTCGGAAACGTTTCCATGTGCAACTGCAGGAAAGGTGGCTGCACGGTGTTAAGACTAACATAGGTAGTAGCAAAGCTGCACTTGTTCTGTGCTGTTGCCAACTCTGGTGCCAAGTGACCTGTCCCAATGAGAAACTATATATAATAGTCCTTGAAACCCACAATAGCAGCCCTTGTTCCTTTGATGTGTGACACACACTGTCTCCTGGGTCATTTTTGAACCTGTTTCTAAAGCCCTGACTTCTGAAGGGAAGGAATGTGGGAATGCTTCCACTTGACTCCTTTATTAAACAGACCTTGCTGTGTGTGTAGGTGGGAGTGGACAGGTGTTTGACATTTCAAGGACATCTAGAGTTCAACACTTCAGGTGTGCAAGTCGCTGTGAAAGTTCACATGCTCTTGCAATCAGAGCACGGTAGTGCTTGCTGGACTTCCTGAGTCAGTGTCTATGGATGCCAGTCGTAAAAAATAATTTTAAAAAAATCAAATTTGTGCATGTTTGGTGTACTCATTTGGGATGAAAAGTTGAGCCACCAATTTTAAACCTTCCTGCAGCACTGTCATCTATGAAGGGTCTCTTTTTTTTAAAGTTGTTGGCTGTTTTTTAGTTAACGCACCCATTTCAGATTCAACAACACTGTGTGTTTGAACCCAGGGGTCCTGCGCGCAGTGGTTGAAGCAGCTAAATCTGGAGGGTCTGTTCTCAGCCTGTGTGAGAAAGGAGATGCCATGATCATGGAAGAGACTGGCAAAATCTTCAAGAAGGAGAAAGAAATGAAAAAAGGTAAAGTACAGTTTCAAGGGTTCCTTTTTCAATGCAGGGCTCTTTCCTTTTCTGTTTGTTTACATCACACCATACAGTGAAACTACTGAAATCCATAATGAAGATTACTTTCTGAATGCTGGATTCCAGGCTTCATGCTTATCACTGTCACCCAAAAAACCCTCACCCCACATTTTCTGCTAAGGAGCAATCTACAGCAGCTTCCACACAGCACTGGTTAGTTTGAGTTTCACACTTGAATTGGCCATGCCCACTGAGACAAACTAGTTTTGTTTTGGAGACAAATGCCTTGTCTCTAATAAGACCCACCATACTTGCTGGTCTGTAATTTTCACAAGATTTCCATGGCTACATAAAGAGCCATGGTGAGCGTCCTGGTTCCTGGCCCTGGATATTTGAGGTCTCTGTCTTTTGAGAGAAAGATGATTGCTTTAAACGCAGTTCTTCCATGTTTGTCTGTCTGGGCTGCAGTTGGTCTGACGCTGAGAGACGCAGCAAACGTTTGTTCTGTGTTTTGGCCAAAGGGCTGTGCCCAGAGCAATGCTTTAAAAAAATCCGTGCCAAACCCCAACTGATCTATGTCGGTACTTCAGTGCTTTGCATTTCAAAAGCACTGTACGCCATTCATCAGTCCTCCTCCACGGGCAGGTGCTCAGCTGAGGAGACAGACACCCTAGAGGCTTTGATTTTCCCCGAATAGGAGACAGCAAGTCATAGCCAGAGCTGAGATAAAAATTTTGAAATTCATGACTTCCTTACTTGTGCTCCGACCCTCAGACCATATTGCCTTGTGGTCTCAATTGATTAGCTGTCTCCTCACTTGTATGTCATAAGAGTTGCTGACCTGTTTAGCTTTGCTTCAGTCTCACACGCTCCAAACGAGCGGAGTTCTGTTCTTGATGAAAGCACTCTGTTTGTTTTAATGTACTACATCCGTATCTCCCATATCACATACAACGTAGACAATTAAAACAGCAATAGGGACAGTTAAAAACAAATGATCAAGAGACTGGCTCTCTTCTAGAGCTGACTTGTTTTACCCAAGTTCAAGGCAGATACCTGAGTTTATAGTAATCAAATGTTGATTTTCCACATTGACATTCTTCCTGAAAGATCTCAGAGAGTTTAGCGTATATGCATACTAAACGAATCACACAAATGTCTGTCACCTCTGGGCTATTGGTGTGCACTGTTGATGAGTTTAGGACAGGAGGTAAAACCAAATACTGTAGCCCATGGAAGCTGAAGGGGGAGTTCTAGTTACTCCAAATATAATTAGTTGAGTTGGATCTTTAATGACTACAGGTGATCAAGACAGTGCTTTTGCATCTAATCTGAAAGATGGCACCTCCAGGAGCACTGTGATCCCTAGAACTGACACTCAAGTGTAATGTGTTGATGTCTGAGGGAATTCCTTGTTCCGTGGCGATCTCTCTTTGGGCACTGACAGGCCCGGCTTAGCTTGAGCGAGCTGCTGAGGTCGCAGCATGAGCTAGCGCAGCTCTGGTATTATACCACTTTATTCTCCGGTGCATCAGAAGAGACTAACACACTAGACTCCTGGTTGTATCCTGCATATGTGCACAGCAGGTCGAGGCTTTGAATCACGTGTGCATTTGGACCCAAGTGCAGATCGCTTGTTTGCTGCTCTGTGAGATGGACCATGGGGTGCTGGCTGCATGGAGTCCTGTATGTACTGCATTGGCAGCAGGGTCAGTATCTCTGAAGTGCACGCAGGTGCGATCTCACCACTATTCCTTTTGTTCATAGGTATTGCCTTCCCGACGAGTATATCGGTAAATAACTGTGTCTGTCACTTCTCCCCCTTGAAGAGTGACCAGGATTATATCCTCAAAGACGGAGATTTGGTCAAGATGTAAGTGTCTGAGCTATGTTATTGTGAGTTAAATGTTGGCTTCTGGCTTCTGCTGTTTACTGCTGCTTGATCTGTTAAGTGTGTTTACAAACTGGCTAACTCTAGGAAGTATTGGCCTGGCAAGTGATGCATTTGAAACATACCCTGCTCCTCTAATGTGTTTAGAGGTCATAAAGAAGTTTCCTGAGCCGTGAGGCCCTGCCTGCAACTAATCCTGTTTTTCCTCTTTGTGTTAGTGACCTGGGCGTCCATGTGGATGGCTTCATAGCGAATGTAGCACACAGTTTTATCATCGATGCAGCAAAGGTATGTTTCTTGCCTGTGGCTTGAGTGGAGATCTTTCCCATGCTACTTTCAGATCAGGCGAGGTTCAGCAAAAGCAGGATATAAAAGCCCACGCTTGAGTGCCCCTGGTTGCAGAGAGAGCACCTGACGTTGGCAGCAGAGCAGAAGTCTGTGCATCAATGAGTTTGGAGAACATTAACAGAAGCAGTGTGAAAACTAATCAATCAGTATTCACCTTCTAAAAGCCGGAACGCTGAACTGTTTGAACGTTAAAGTAGATCAAACACAGCACATGTGAAACAAATCAAATGTTCGCTGAGCTGCTGCAGGTGACCTGCACTTACCGGCTGATCTGGGGGGAAAGTCTGAGGGGACAGTGTCCTGGGTTCATGGAGCAGATCTGTCAAACTGGACTTGCTGCACCCAGCTGGCTAAGGTTGAGAATCCTGTTCCTTCTGCCACCACAGGAGGCTGCTGTGTTCACCTTTGCAGCTCTGAGCTCAGGTGATTTGGACAGCAAGTCAGATGGCCTCCAGACCCAGTCCCTACTACACACTTCTCCTGCCTGAACTTGCAGCTCACTGGCTTGCAGGTGGCTGTATTCACTCAGGGGCAGCGTGACATGTACAGGCCTGGTGTGTGCTGGTGGAGATGCTTGCAGGACGTGGGTGGTTGATGGCACAGTCCATCTGTTGCAGCGTAGGGAAGTCACGTACGCAAATAGCATTCAGGGGACTTGCCACCTAGGGGAAAATATATTTGTAAAATTTGAATAAACTTGTCATGTAAACAAACTTTAAACTCGCATTTCTACCTGTAGCTCCCGGAGGAGGATGTTAGTGAATCATAGACAAGCTCCTGGGGGCAGCAGTTCTCTCATGAACATGTTGATTGATATTAGGGCTAGATAATAGAAAGAAAAGAAAGAGCCCTTAGATCCGCTTTTGGCTGCTAAAGGACGATCTCCAGGGCTTTGTCCTGTGTGGTTCTGGGGTCTCAAGCAATGGCAGACACGTTATACAGCGCTCCTGCCTGTACCTCTGGCATTTACATTTCAGTTTTTCAATGAATTTCAGCTGCAGCTGGCAGTAGCTAGCCCCTTTGACAGAGTGGAGATGGCTGAATAGGCTGGGAAGTTTGAACTCTCCTCTCCTCAGGGTCCCTTCCATGCTTAGCCTGAGATTGGTTAGCAAAGTGGGAGGGAGGGAAGGGCGTCCTGCCATACTACAGATGGAGGATTTCAGTGTGAGGTCAGGATAGGAGCTCCCACTAGCACAGAATTCATCCTAGAGAGGGGAGAAAAGACATGTTTCAAAAACAGACAACTTTTTCCAGGAAACCCCGGTGACGGGTCGTAAAGCTGATGTTGTCAAGGCGGCTCACCTCTGTGCTGAAGCTGCCCTGCGCTTGGTAAAACCCGGAAACCAGGTGAGAATGGTTTGGCGCTGCCCAGCTGTATCTAGAGGGTCAGGAATGCACACGCACGCCCTCCCCTTGCTCTGTGGCCCTGTACATGTAGAAATAGAAAGCTGTGACCTTCTCTGGAAGGGGTGGATCAACTGTGTGGGGAACTACAGCCAGCTGGCCATAGACAGCTGAGCCACATTCTGGGGTGAGCACGAGCTATGTGGCGTGGAGTGTTGTGGCTTTAATGCTGTGTACAGCATTAACTGTCCAGCAGGATTTGAGCTCTCCTTGGGAAGAAGCCATCATTACACAAGAGCTTGGTACTACTGCCTGTGGGTCCCTCCCTGAAGACAGCTGAGCACCCTTAGCCATTTTAAGGGTTACGAGTCACGGCAGCAGACCACATGGTCAGATGAACCTTGTTTCACAGGGTTGGTGGCTTGCTTTTCAGTTTGAGGTGTGGTGAGCAAGAGAGCCAAAGGGAGTGAACCTGTCACGCTTGCTGGCTTATGTCTGTGACCTGCATCTTGGAGGGTTTTGCAGATACCTTGGATAAGCCAAAGGGCTTATCATTTAAATGGATAAGATTTATGGGGTTTGCACCAATTTCCTTGGGAGACTGTCACATTCCAATAGAGCTCACTGTTCGGGAATGTTTCCTGATAATTGGCTTAAATTTCTCTTTCTTGATTTCTTGCCATTCCTCATAACCATCCCCCTTGGGGCCCTAAACCACACTTCTGTCCTTGGTGTTCGCACTTCTCAAATACTGTTGACATTCTCCTTTCATCCATGTTACCAGCCCCCGACCATATCGACTTACTATGTGACCTGTGGCCTGTGAATTAATCTTGCTGGGCTTTAGCTCCTTGTCTGTAAATCGGGATAATGCTCCAGTCCTTTCTTCCACGCTTGGTTTATCCTAGTGGTATCCGCATTGCAGATTAGGACCTGTCTCCTACAATGTGTGTGTACAGTGCCTAGCACCATGGGGACTTTGGACCACTGCCATAGCACAAAACACACCTTTTTTTCTTCTGGATTTGTATTTTTGCTGTTACCTTGTCATTTTTGCGGGTATAAAACAACACAAAACCTGTGATTGTTTCAGCTCCCTAAATGTTAGGGGATGTTGCGGGAGCCGTTAAGTTAGAAAATGCACTGGTTTCATTGCAGAACACAGATGAAATCCCTGGTGTGTCTGTGGCTTGAATTTTAAAATCTTGACTTGTTCTCCTGTCTTTTTACTCCCACAGAACACACAAGTGACAGATGCCTGGAACAAAATAGCGCACTCGTTTAACTGCACGCCCATCGAAGGTGAGGTCTTGCTGAGTTCAGAGCAAGTGACAGCCAGAGGAGAAGTAAAGGTGCACTAGTCCTATCCAGGGAGCCCTGGCCTACTCAATTCAAAACCTTGGGAAGCTTTTGATGGTTATGAGTAGGGCTCCATGTCTGTCGCGGATTAGGGCTCTGGTGCACTCTCCCCCAAGCTTTCTGCAGGCTCCCTGTGAGACTGGGCGGAAATCATTTAACCTCTGTGCCTCCAGTTTGCCCGTTGGTACAATGTGGATGTTTAACTGTGTAGGTGAGGGAATGTGTTTAAGTTGCTTGGGGATCCTTTGCTGAATGATGCTATAAGGCAGTGTGTGTGTGCGGCTCCTGTCGATAGTTAACTGGTTGGCATTTTCTCAGTAATACCATTCTGAATCGGAGAGTAGGAAGTTGCCCTTGGCAGCATCTTAGACAAATCAGATCATAATGTTTGAACAGGTGTCTGGGAGCTGAGCTCACAGTTCTCAGTTAGGTTCAGCTTTGGAGGGGTTAGATTCCTATCAGTAAACATCAGTTTCACTGTATTCAGACAAACCAACGAAAAAACGGTCATTGGTGGGTCACTGAAATGTACAGATCAGCAAAGTAAGAAAGGAAAGGGCTGCTTGACAACTTAGAGCAATGGTCCCCAAACCTTTGAGGGTCCTCCATCCCCTTACCCCTGTCCGTGTCCCCCCTGGAGCATCTGGGGGGGGTGGACAGGGATTAGGGGGCCATGGGTGGGGGGGTGGTCTGGAGCAGGACTGCAGCTAACGGATGGGGCTGGCATGGGGCCAGGGACGTGGGGGGGCGGTGATGGGAGCAGGGCTGGGGGGGCTCCCCTCCAACCCCCATGGGGGCTGGTCTGGGCCCTTCTGGGCCTTCCCCCCCATGTCCCACACTTTGGGGATCTCTGACTTAAAGTTTGATTTAAGAACAGTTACTTTGTGTGTTTCGACATGTGATGTTGACAAATTTGTGTTTTAGTGGTTAATAAGCTTTGATTTTTTTTACCATCATTAAATAATTGTTTGACCTCCCCATAAACTCCTGCACCTGTGAACATTTAAATGGATACAAATTGAAAGTAAATGCTTAAATATAAACATGGAAATTATCTATCAAAATTATAAACACAAATATCTGGACAGGTTCTGTTATCCTGTTTGTTTGCTTGCGGAGCGATGTGACTGTCAGTTACTTCAGCAACAAATCACGTTGCCACTAATCAGTTAAATCCCAGGACATACTGTAGCAGGCTTGTTTTCTCAGCTCGCTGCAGAGAGCTGCAGTTCCAGGACTGGGCTGTTTGTTGCGTGGGATGTTGTGTAGGTCTCGCCAATGCTTTGCTCCGCGCTCTGGGAGAAAAACATCACCTCGGCTACAGCGAGGAGGCGGCTGCTCACGCTGTCAAGGGAGGTCAAGCAGCCACTGTTTTGGAAACAGTCGGGTGCCGTATTTATGCGGTCACTGGCAGTAGCAGCATTAGACCCAGTTTATGAAAACAAATGGAGCCGTTTTCTGCCTCGGCTCTGATCTCTTTGCCATTACTGGCCGCAGTCCTTCCAAAATGGAGACATGTTAGTTTCCGTGCTGTGGCTGATGATTTGGGAAGCAGATTAGGAACGGCCTTTTGGCTTTTCTTGATGAATCTGAATTCTAACATGTACTGCAAAGCAGACAGGGAGACTGAGTTGAGCCCAAAAGTATTTGCTGAATGCCCCATTAGCTAGACTGTGCAGGGGGGACATAAGTAATCTAAACATTGGCAAAAACATTTCTGCCTCCATGCAACCCTGGATACACTCAAGAATGTGTCATTCAGAGACATTGGATGCTGGTAATTCCCATGCAACTGCTGATTCTCCCAGTAGCTGCTGTCCCAGGCTACAGAGACTGCAAAGAAGAATGTCAGCTTGTTTAAAACACATGATGCATGATTTTAGGGGGCGGGGCTTAGACCACGTCCTCCTGGAGTCACCGCTGAGCCGGTGTGATCTGATGGTTAGACTGTTGTGCTGGGAGTTGGAAGTGGTACAAAGGAATCTATCTGTGGCTGTGCCTAGGACATGAAATTACCCCTCTAAAGTGGGGACCTTTGCTTTATGTCACAGAATAGTTGTGAAACTTAATGAATGAAGCCGTTTGAGATCCCTGGACGGAGGGGGTGGTAGAAGGGCAAACTGTCTCAAATTTTAGTTTTGCTATTCTCCCTCTAGCAGAAAGCTTAAGGGCATGTTCTTGGAGCGTTAACAATGCAAATCACTCTGTAGCTGGTTTGCAGCTCTGAGGTGCTGATGGATTCTCTTAACTTGGCAGGGATGCTGTCACACCAGCTGAAACAGCACGTGATTGATGGAGAGAAAACTATCATCCAAAACCCTACAGACCAGCAAAAGTAAGTCTCCTCTCTAGGATTGTCACTTCTATCAGTAGTATTGCGAGGGGGTGAGAGACCAGATCTGCAGTGAGAATCACCTCTCTTTTCTAGTTCCCGTCTTGTGGTACCTGGCTGGGTGGGATAATGGGTGTTCGTTAGCCCAGAGTCTTCCATTTTTTCTTACATTAAGGTAATTTATGATGCTCTGCCTTGGCAGCTTGGGATGGGCGGTAGTGACTGAAGGTTGTTACCCCCTAAACCTTTTGCTGGCATCTGTGCAGTCAGCTGGTCTCTCTAGAAAGTGTCCCCATCACTAAGTCAGTCCTTGGCCTCTGCGACTGCCAGCAAAATCGCCAACCATTCCCAGTTGTGACAGCGGATTGCTTTAATGGTGTGGACACAAGTTCACCAGGAACTAGATTGAGACCAATCAAATTAGTTCCCATAGGCTGCCATTTTCAGTCACATCTTGGACCTAGATATCCCATTTCCTTCCACCAGCTCTTCCCTTTCCTTCAGGGATAGGTTCTGGTTGTTTAGACCCAACATTGAGGATTTTGGGCTTTTTAAAATCTAGAATCTACTACTTACCTTGGAAGGACCATCTTCGTGTTCTGGGTTTGTACAGCGCCTGGCACAATGGGCCCTGGTTCATGCTTGGGGCTCCTAGGTGCTACCATACAAATAACAGAATAAATTTTACTAGAAAAGTTTCTGTGACATTTGTTTTAAATATCTTCAATTAAAATCAATCTGTAAGCTGGAGTCCGGACTCTCCAGCATTGAGCTAATGCAAGACATACTGGAAGTGAAAGTGACCCATCTGTGATCTAGGCTGAGCCAAGTGCAGAGAGTAAACAACATAAGTGATTAAAAAAAAGTGTTTCTTAAAGTCCCTTCCATCTTAATGATTGAAGATGGTGCTGGTGGCCGGGGCAGCGAAGGATTCCCTGAATGATGGTTGTCTGTCAGGTCTCTAGAACCACAGCAGAGCACCTCCATGGAGCCTTACCTCTATCTCCTGTATGTCGGTTTGATTACGCTCCTCTAATTGGTGTGTAAAGCATCACGTGTGCTTGTGGCACTCTGTACGCGGCCCTCCCCCTGCCCCCAGCTCTGTACCACAATATTATTAGAGCGAAGGAGGGTTTTCCCTTGTAGAGATGTCTCACTTTGCTCACTCGCCAAAACTCTCCCGCCTAGGAAGGACCATGAAAAAGCCGAGTTTGAGGTCCATGAAGTTTACGCCATTGACGTGCTTGTCAGCACTGGGGAAGGGAAGGTGAGTGTCCTTCAGCACGCTGTCACTTTATGCCCGTGGGGACTTCAGAATGGCCCCTTGATCTGAACGTGGCATTGGGAGCCAGACTCTCAGCAAGAGTTCCACAGCCGATCCAATTACTTCACCTCTTTGGGTCTCCATTGTCCTGTGTGTAAAATGGAGACCCCTCGGGGAGAGCTGGGAGTGTGTGTGTGAAGCCCTGTGGAGGTACCGAAGCCCCAGCATGCACTCAGTCCAACTGTCTGTTGGTTGTGTTTGTCTCGTTTGTGTTTTTAGGCAAAGGATGCTGGCCAGAGAACTACCATTTACAAAAGGGACCCCTCCAAGCAGTATGGCTTGAAAATGAAAACCTCCCGTGCCTTTTTCAGCGAGGTGGAGAGGCGCTTTGACACTATGCCATTTACTCTCAGGTATTCTCTCTTCTTCCTTTCATGGCCTCCCCATCTGCCCAGAATAGGGGCCTTGCAAGAGCCCTCACCTGGTTATTGACAGCAAAATCGGTTTGACAGCTGCTCTGCCACAGAGGGTGCTGTTATGGCAGGGTTTGCTGCGGCTGGACAAGCCATAGGGAGGGGATGTGATTGACTTTGACATTTTACCCCGACCAGGAGATTCAGACCCCTCTGGGGTCTGTGAGGATTTGAGACCCTCCTGTTCCTTGTGGGGGGTTGCAGCTGAAATACAGTCCTGTCGTATCCACAGAGTGGAGTCAAAGCTGTGTCAGGATGCAGGGGTATTTCCAAGCCCCATTTTTTTGCCTGATGTGCGCTTTAGGAAAAAGAAATTACTTCCCAGGTTAATGCTCCATTTGTGCCTCAGATCAGTGGGCTTTTTCTGGGATTCTGCGTTCACTTAGCTCCATTACCTTCCTGAGCTTTCATCCATGCACCTGCTACCAGCAACACACCGCAGCAGGGCTGGCCTCTAGGTGGGGAGGGGCCAAGTAACATCTCCAGCCAAACCCCAGCGGGAAGTTAGGCAGCGTGGTTGGGTCTGTAGCTTGGCTCACAGGGCTTCCCCCTTCTCTGGTGAAAACAGTAGTCCGTTGTGCAATCCTTAGAGCAGCGAGAGAGGCAGAAGCTCAGGTGTGTGTCTCTCTCCCTTTCTTGCAGGGCATTTGAGGATGAGAAGAAGGCCAGGATGGGGGTGGTGGAATGCGCCAAACACGAGCTGCTCCAGCCTTTCAATGTCCTCTATGAAAAGGAAGGTGAGTCCGTTGGTGTGGGGGGCTTGCAGGAGAGCAAAATGGCTGGAAGAGCAACTTCTGGTCCCCTCAAGGGCTCTCATCAGACAGGTTCCCTCTGTAGCCATGTCCCCGCAGGGTGGTGCTGTGCAGACACGTGCTCCCAATAAAACAGGAGATTTCTTCGCTAAGTAGCTCTTAACCCCTTGGTTGCCAGGTCTTGCGTAAGAATAATTCTGGTGGTGAGATCTTTTGGACAATGGGGGATAATCTCCCCGGTGTGGTGATGGAAGCGTTGTCAGTTTGGTTTACTTAAAGGTTAGCCTGGAGGACCTACTTTAGGAATGATCCTGTCCTGAGCGGGGAGGGACGTAATTGAAACACTACAAATGCAGTAAGAAAAGGAGGACTTGTGGCACCTTAGAGACTAACAAATTTATTTGAGCATAAGCTTTCGTGAGCTACAACTCACTTCAGATGCAGTGTCAGTTTACCGATTGTCCCAGCAGATGCGCCGGTGGGAGAACATGGTGGACTTTGGGTTACGCACTGTTCCCCCACCGTCAATGTGTAGTCCAGCGTGTTGGCTCTAACTGTGATTCCTGCTTTACAGGCGAGTTCGTCGCCCAGTTCAAATTCACAGTGCTTTTAATGCCCAACGGTCCCATGAGGATAACCTGCGGCCCCTTCGAGCCGGAGCTCTACAAATCCGAGTTTGAGGTTCAGGATGCAGAACTGAAGGTCAGTCCGAGGAAATGCGTTTGCTTTCCTGAAGTGCATAGAATTGCATGAGTCCCCCCAGAGTAGTGGGTGGTTGTTTATTCTCTCTCTGCCGTTTGGATCTGTAGAACCCCCCGGTAAGGCAGGGCTGTGCTTTTATCCCCTGACGGGAACGGAGGCCCAGAGAGGCCAAGCTCCTGCAGAGGCAGAGTGAAGGTTTGATGAGAAAGCCGAGCACCTAGTTTTGAAGCTGAGCGGAGCCAGCTAGAGCTGTCTGGGGGCGTGGTTCTGATGCGCTGCTCTGCACATGTGAGAAGGTGGCAGAGGAATTCAGAGCAAAGAGGAGCTGCAGTCTGGTTTCACGGTGGTGGTGTCAGGAACATGATCTCCAGCAGGCTCGTCCACAAATGGCACCTGCTTGGTCACGGGTGTGTCGTCCTTTCCTGCACGGCCGTGGGGATTCAGAGGGGCTGTGCAGTGTCATTGCCCAGCCCAAGCCGTCCAGGACATGCTGCTGTTCCTTTATGGCTGGCAAAGGCTTGTTTTGCTATGTTGGAATCTCCCTTTTTCCCCAGTCAGAGCAAAGAAAACGGCTCTCTGTCCTGGCTGCTTACCTTCTCTTCCTCTTCCTAGGCACTGCTACAAAGCTCCGCCAGCCGGAAGACCCAGAAAAAGAAGAAGAAGAAGGTAATTTGGCTGTGTCACTTCATAATGGCTGGATCTCACACACATACAGGTTAACTGCATCTTGGGAGACCCCAAACTCTCCACTCAGGCCTTAGCAAAAAGATATTTTGACTCCTCGTAGCCTAGCAGAGCTCTTACGGCTGTGGAAGAGGGAGATGGATTCTGTTTCGGCTCATGTGTTGTTAATGGGATTATTCGCTCCATCCCAAATTCTGCTTTCTTCACTGGCCGGGGGGTGACTGACTAACGCCCCTTTTCTGGAGGGGAGTTGCACAGGTGTAACTGAAAGCAGAATTTGGTCTGCAGGATCTTTACCACTAGCCAGGCCAAAGAGAACCCAGCACGCCTCACAGATCCCAGAGTGAGTTTGCAACACTGGAAGGTGGAGAGACTGTTTTCTTGCTTGTAAACTGATCAGCCTTGATGTGGAGTCATTGAGGAATAGTGACTTGTAGCCTGGTATCAAAGCAGAGCTGCACTCCGGGAGATGTCAGCAGGGAAAGGGACTAGATCAGCTGAGAGTTGACCGGCTGGTATTGCTGATAAGGTGGAGAGCTTCAAGAGACTTCTCTGGGTGGGGGAAGAGAACTCTTCTTGCACCAACACCAGTGAGATCCTGGGAAGGGAAGAAACGCCCAGTGCTCCCGACAGGAGATGAACCAAATTAGTGGGGTTGGGGAGGGGAGGCAGGCGGAGGCTGGCCTTCGAAAGGGAAGGGTGATGCTGAAGCAAATGGAGTATTGCAGGCTGGCAGACTCCAGGGTGCTGTGGGCCTGTGTCTCTCCAGGTTCTCTCCAGAATTAGTTAGCGGTTCTCCCCCCGAAGCAGAGTCACTTATCCCTGCTTGGGTTCGTTTCCACAGGCATCTAAGAACGCAGAGAACGCCACCACGGGGGAAACAGCAGAAGAGAACGAAGCCGGCGATTGAACGGCCCCAGCTCCCCTCATGTAGCACCCGAGTCTCTCGCACGCCCCCCCCCCAAAAACGAGAAATAAAAATCTAGTGCTGTCTGTCTCTTTACACCCCCAATGACAGACAGCCTGGACTTCCCACTGACAACAGCCAGCTCCGATTGACTCTGCTCTGAGGGAGGATTCACTCAGCAACTTCAGACTGCTTTCAAACAAACAAAAATAATAAAACCAGGAGTAAAAACTAGTCTATCCCCCACTCTTTCTAACCTTTGATACCACTCGTGCTTGTTAAAGAGGTGAGTGACTACACTGTTCTGAGAGAGGGGGAGTTAGACAGCTCTTCTTTTCTCTTCCTCCTCCCTTCCTTCATTTCTCCCTTTAAAGATTTTGTGAGCCCTCTTGGTGTGGGGGGGGAAATCTTCAGTTACATCTGGCAACCAACCGATTTAAGCCTGAGAAGTGCCATGTGCTTAGGGAGCCGGTACGCAGGCATGGTGTAACACCTCTGCTTCCCAGCACTCCCCCTGCCCGCAAGGACATTTCTCTTCTACTTAAAACTGTTACCTTGGTGTGGAATTTTTCACTTTTTTTAGCCTGTATATTTAAAATTGGGAAAGTCGTATCTAATTTTATGTCCCCCCCCGAGACTGTAGACCATTCAGCCTGTTGAGTGTTGGCTTGCGTTGGTTTCTGTCTAAGCTCTGTTTTTAATACACAGGTATGATAAGCTTGTTTTTAATTGAGACTGTCGTAACGTAAGGAAGGAAGCACTCAATTCGAGCCATTCTTCCCCACTAACCCCTTGCAAAACTCCTCCTAAGGGCAAGAGGCATCTGGAGCGCCCACCAGCTTCAGTTCAGTACCTTGCCAGCGTTTTTTAACTTCCCAACGTCACGGGGCAGTTCAGCATTCTTTTTTTTTCCCCCATACACCAAAACAGCTGCCGCTGCTTATGTTGTATACAGTCAGCTTTTTCAGAAGAATGCCCCTCTCCTTCCCACACGCCCTTCTGTGCCATGAAAGAATTTGGGAAACGCTGCAGAAGTGAGCAGACCTGGGCTAGACTTCACCCCTGGGAATCTCTTTTCTATAGTACGTCTTTTTTTAAAGCTGTCCGGTTGAATTGTACGGATCTGAGTGAGGGTTTTGTTATCCAGCCAGGTCTCTGTCTAAGCACTTACTGTAGCTGGCTTGGAAGGCCTCCTGCCTGTTAAACAATACCCTTTCTGATGAGCGCACCTGTGCTTTTCTGCAGGTCAACTGCTTCCTTGGCAGTATTTGAGTTTGAAAATTTAACCAAGAAAAAAAGAACCTTGCAAATGCTACCAAAGTTTACGTCAGTAAAAGGAAATAAACAAGATTTTTCCATCTGTCTACAAACTGCTCCCATTTCTAAACTGTGTTCAGCTCTTGTAGGGGATTGGGTAGTAATAGAGATACCGTGGGCTATATTCTGAATGGATGCAGGGTAGCTGCCATTACACACTGAAGTGGCAGCGAGACGTGCCTGTCCAAGACTTTGAAATCGCAGGTTGGCTTAGTTATAGGCTGCTCCCAAATGTTAACCATGAGCTTAAGGGAAAATAAAGATGCCTTGTTCCTGAAGAGGAACATTTTAGCATTTATAAGCAATACACTGTCTATTGCCTTTGGTAAAGGAAGGGCAGGGCTAATCTTTCTCATTCACAATACCGATTGATAAACCACTAAGACTTGCTGGAGGTTTATTTAATTTTCTATTTTTACTTTGAAATAACATTGGGAAAAGATGTACCTCTCGAGACAAGGAAAACAATTCTGGTTGTGAAAAGTTTGAAACAAAATTCCCAAGAAATATTCTGTAACGGATTTTTTTTCCAAATAAAATGGACTAGTGACACTGCTGTTTGGAGAGAAGAATGGCTCTGCTGTTTTGGGGTCTGTGGTGTTGCGGCGGGCGGGGAAGGAGTATGTGTAGGTATATGAAAGAGAAGAAATGTGGGCTGTATTAGTTCTGTAATCCATTTCACCCGAAAAGGTTTTAAGGCATCTTGCACTGCATCCTGTGCAGCATCCTTGAAATGCAGCCACCTCTGGGGTGGAGGCAGCTGGACAGAGCATAGCATGCTCTGCAACAGTGGGGAGGAAAAAATTTGACCAAAGGCAGGGATCTTCAAATCCAAAACCCCACTTTAGAGTTTTGGGTATTGCCCGACAGACTCAGGCGTGAAAACTCCCTTACCTCCTTTGGAAGGTCAAAGGGCCTAGTTAACCCTGCTGGGGTTGGTCCGAGAGAGTTGGGGCATTTCAAATTCTGATGTTAAAGTCATCAGGTCATTTTAGCTTCATAGGTTCTGGTGAGGGTCATCCAGCCTGGCTGTACCACAGGCAGGAGGCAAAGGCATCCCTGAGGGTGTATTCAGTGCGTGGATGTTTAGCATGAGAAACTGACCCTCTGTTGCTGTCTGATCCTAGTGCCAGAACAGTTATTTAGTTGTCCTTTTAAATTCTGGTACGGTAAATGCTCAGCCCCTTGGTCTCATTCATTGTGCGAGGTTAACGCATCCAAAGAAGTGTGGGTGGAGAAAGCAAGCGTCCCTATGCTGGGGATTTTTGCATGGAATATCCCTGAGGTCAGTCTGAGTAGGGTCGCTAGGATTTTCACCTGCCTTGTAAGTCTGTTCCAAACCCCATCTGGCAGCAGCAGAGGGGTGAGTTGTGGCACAAATGTCTCGGCACAGCTGTGTAACTCAGCTGTAGGTTTTTCTCTTCCGCTACTGTCACCTTATTGCTGCGTGGCCCTCAGGGAGCAGATGTTGCCGTGTCTCGTGTAGTAGATTAGCCAGCCTGAGTGTGACAGGGGGCTTGTGGGTTTTATCCCTGGCTCTCCCTTGCTCTGATGTGGATCAGGGAAGTCTGTTTCTCCACTCCTAGAATAGGTCTAATGCCGCATCTCCATGGGTGGCTGTGAGGTTCGAGGGCTGTTTATAAAGGGCTTGGAGATTCACAAATGGAAGGTACTAGGGAAGGACATTGCTTGTTTTCAGTGCTGTCCTGTGAGCGGCTGTGACTGGGGGCCGGGGGTGGGTGGGAAGGGGAGAATGGTGGAGACATTTATTTTTTTAAATAGGAGGAGATGTAAGAAAGTCAGTGGTGCTGCTTTTTGCCAGGCAAAATGGTGAATTGGCAGGAGCTTGTTGACTGTTCCAGCTACGCTAGGTGTTGAAACTGAAAATCTACTAGAAACGTGAGGTCCAGCATTGGCCTGTTGTATGTTCTCACCCACCTCTGGCTTTGTGGCAGTTACCAAGAAAGTCAGAGGAAGGCTGCTCCAAATGGCCTCTTGGTGCACTCCTGTAGGATGGGCTCAGAAAGTTTCTAGACTGACGGGGGAAAAAAAATTGCATTCAGTGGTTTACTTTGCACTAGAATCTCCCTGGACATTAATGCCTTTGGACCACTTTGGCTACACCCAGCTTGTCAGAGTCCTTGTTCAGAACCTCCTTGACTGCTACAGTCATCTTGTTATCACTGAAATGCTTCCCACCAAGGTCATCCTTCCACTTGGGGACCAGGCAGAAGTGTGGGGGAGCCAAATCTGCTGAACAGGCTGGGTGGGGGAGCAGCTGAAAGGCGCATTTGGTCACTGTGATCACAGCAACCTGGGATCTGAGAGAATTTCGGGGCCAGCTCCAGCATGATCATTGGCCCCCTCCCATTTCATTCTATTGACACAGACAACGCAGCCATTTGGGGGGCCCTGCTACAGGCATCCCCCCTCCTCCCTCTTGTCAGCCTCTGGCTAGTTTCTGATTCTCTTGGACCAAGCTACTGGCTTGTGTTCCTCTGCATCTCCCCTTCTGGCTGAGCTGGAGCTGGGGTAACTGGTCTTTGCAGCACAGGAGTGGGTGCATTCGCATCTGCAGGCGTAACCCTCGGTATGCATGGGTGAGGGCTCTGTCGGGGCCCGATTTGCCGAGGATACGAGTCTGTTACAGCCTTAGCTGCTCTGCTTTAGCAGCTCCCCTCTTTCTGCAAGGGGCCCCAGGGGGGCAGCTAGCACCTCTGGCTGTGATAACACTGGGGATTGGCAGAGAAGGGGGCCCTATGGCTTGCACTTGCGTGCGGGCGCCCTTTCCTTGCGGCAGATGAAATTCAGTGTTGATAAATGCAAAGTAATGAACACTGGAAAACATCATCCCAACTCTACATATACAATGATGGGGTCTAAATTAGCTGTTACCACTCAAGAAGGAGATCTTTAAGTCATTGTGGAGAGTTCTCTGAAAACATCCACTTAATGTGCAGCAGCCATCAAAAAAGCGAACAGAATGCTGGGAATCATTAGGAAAGGGATGGATAATAAGACAGGAAATATGTTGCCTTTATATAAATCCATGGGCTGCCCACATCTTGAATACTGTGTGCAAATGTTGCCCCATCTCAGAAAATATATAGTGGAAAAGGTACAGAAAAGGGCAACAAAAATGACTAGGGGTATGGAACAGCTTCCATATAGGAAGAGATTAATAAGACTGGGACTTCTCAGCTTGGAAAAGAGATGACTAAGGTGGGATATAGTAGAGGGCTATAAAATCATGACTGGTGGGGAGAAAGTAAATGAAGTGTTATTTACTCATAAGACAAGAACTAGGGGGTCACCCAATGAAAGTAACAGGCCGCAGGTTTAAACAAAAAAAAAGGAGGTATATTTTCACACAACGCACAATCAACCTGTGGAACTCCTTGCCAGAGGATGTTGTGAAAGCAAAGGCTGTAACTGTTCATCAAAGAACTAGAGCAGTTCAATGGGTGACAGGGGATGGATCACTTGAGGATTCCCTGTTCTGTTCTTTCCCTCTGGGGCCGCCAGCACTGGTCGCTGTCAGGACACTGGGCTAGATGGACCCTTGGGCTGTGCCGGTATGAGCCGCACGGCCCTTCTTGTGTTAACACGCGCGGGTGCTCTTGCACGTGTTGGGCCCTTGGTGTTGCACACCAAACACTTCGGCCTGTGCACTGCGTGTCGGGGGGGGCCCCCTTGGAAGTTGCGGTCTTTACCCCTCCCCGCCTCTGGACTCAGCTGGGAGGATTTGTATTCAAAATGGAGGCGGGTGGGCGGGAGAAAACTACACCTCCCGTGCTGCCGCGGGGGCGGGAGTAACTACATCTCCCGTCATGCTCGGCGAAGAGGGCGCGCGCGCGCAGCCCCTCCGTGACGCTGCCGCCCCGCGCACCCGCTTCCGGAACTGGCCTATAAAAGGGGGCGGGCGGCGCAGGCCACTCTCTCTCGGCTGTTGTCGCCGCCATTTTGTCGGAGCGCGGAGGCTCTCGGTGCCATCCGCCGCCATCCGCGGGCACTGAGCCTGGGCCGCCATGAGAGCTAAGGTGGGTGGGGCCGGGGCCTGCAGGGGGCGGCGGGAGCGGGCCGGGGCCTGCTGGGGGAGCGAGGGGGCTGGGCCTGGCCCGGCGGGAGGAAGCGGGGTTATGGGGGGGCCCTTCCCTTCCCTTCCAGTGCTGGGGGCGGGGCCGTGCAGGGGTTGGGGGGTAGCTGCCCCCCATGCTCGTGCTGCAGAGGGAGCCCCCCCCTCCCCCCCAAGCCCTGGGCACTGGCCGCTCCAGGCACGTGGGGCTGGGCTGGGGGCTGATTCCCTCCCCCCCACCGGGCACCTGCCCCCTTGGGGTAAGGGGGGGCCGGCGGGTTCCCCTCTGCCGGGCCCTATTGCTCCGCGGACCCTAGCCCGTGTCCTCCCCCCCAGCAGTAAATCCCCAGGGAAACCCGGGGCGATGCGCCGTTCGCTGCCTTCGCTTCCCGTCGGGCACCGTTTCTTTGCTCCGCGCAGGCGGTAGCGGGGGGGGCTGGAGACACGTGGGGGAGGTTGAGCTCGCTGTTAATAAGCTGCTGACTCTTGTGTGTTTCCCTCTTTCCTCTAGTGGCGAAAGAAGCGTATGCGCAGGTATGTGAGCTCTGGTTCTGACTTGTTTGGCCCGGTGCCTTACCGGCCTTGCCCCACAGGCTGGTCCGCGACTGACTCTCTTATAAAACCTAAATCTTGTGAGCGGGCCCTCTCGGAAGGTATTAACATGCCTGGCTCAGATGGTTGATCACGCTTGGTAAATAGGGAGTGGGGGGAATAGGGCGTTAGTTGCCTGTCTTGATGTTAGCACTGCATCCCACATCCCTCAGGCGGATTGATGAAGGTTAAAGTACATTTATTTCTGTTGTGTCTAGAGGCCTCAGCTGAAATTGGGAGCCCATGGTGCTAGACCCCATAAAAACTCAGTCAGACACGGGCCTTGCCCCAAAGAGTTTGCAGGCTAAATTGATGAGACAAGCCGGAGGGTGTAGGCGGTATAAAGGTCTGTAGTAGGATTTGGGTTAAATTCCTGTTTCTACTGCACACATGGTTGTATGACTTTGAGTAAGTGTCTCGTACCTCTATTCCTCTTCTGTAAAATGGTGATAAGGCTACTTCAGGGTGGGGAGTGAAGAGAGAAACATTGATACATGTGAAGTGCTTTGTGGTGTATGACATCCTAAACCTTTAAATAGGCTGCATCCATTGTAAACACTGCTTTTCTTGGGTCGGGGAGTTATGCAGAACTAAACCTATTTTATTTCCAGTTAATATTTCTTCGCTCATCTGGCAGTGCTGTGTAAATATAAGAGCAGCCAGGCCAGCTCAGAGCTAAAACTGCCTGTCTCCTCTGGCATTTTCTAGCTTTGGTGTAACTAGCTGTTCTGTGTTAAGCATGGCAGGTAAGGGTGACCTGTTTTAACTGAGGGATCAAATTTATTGTAGGAATTAGTACATCGGGGTTTACACAAGTCTCTCCTTATTGTATATGTTTAAAATAAGCCATTAAAACACTGTAGCAAAGATGCAAAGTTCCTTTTCCAGACTCCAGACAGAGTAAACATGCATTTGTTACTGTTTTTAGCTGTTCGGGTTTCTGCTCTGCTTTTACATAAGATCTGAAACTTCCGTTTAAAACTCTGGAAAGGGAAGCAGGAGTAGGCTTAAGTCTAGACCCTCTCCTTTCCCCGTTTCAAACTGTCCTTAGTGGTAGAGCTAACCTCACTACTGAAGGTGCTGTCCTTGTTGGTATTCTGTCCCCAGAAATGTGGACAATGAAATAGGTTACTCAGTTTCTCGTAATTTTACTCTTGTGCACTAGGGTTAGGTGACCGACATTGCGGGGTTCCAGTTCTCTTTAAAAACTGCACATCATAACTTTTTTCCAAAACTCTTGACAGGCTTGTCCTTACACAAAAGGGGTTTGGCCTGATAACGACTTGTTCAAAGTCCGTTTAACCAGATAGCTTTGTTACTGTGCTGATATTCTTTCTCTGATGGGCTAAAATTGTCTTTCTCAGGCTGAAGCGCAAAAGGAGAAAGATGAGGCAGAGGTCTAAGTAGATGTCTTCTCTGCCGCTACTGAGGCTGCAAAGCAGAGCAAAGAAACGTGGGAGCTTGGGTCGCTGACCTCCAGACACAACTACTTCCTGGTGTTGGTGATAGGAGTGGTTTCCTAGCCGTCTCCAAGAGTTTTCCATCTTAAGAATGAAGGTCTCATCTGTATGGGTGGTAGCCCTGAGCTTTGACGTTCTGGACTGGTTCTGGTCTTTGTAGTTGAATGTGGCAGGTATACAATAAAAACCTGGTTTGGCTGGGAATTCAGCATGTTTTTTCTTAATGTTGTGTTTAAATAGCCCCAAGTTGATTTTAATACAATCTCAATGTGATCTCTAGGCATGTATGTAACTTGACTTTTAAAGACGCTTGACCTGCATCATTCAGCCCTCTTCTGGTTGGCTTTCTGGGCCCTTTCCCAATACACACTGTTGCATGGCCTGTCTGAGAATAAGAATCCACTGAATATAGAAATCACTTTTGCTGAAGATGTGACTGGGGAAAGAGTTCAAATGTCCAGGCCACAATGCAACACTGCTGTGAGTTGTATGAATGTGGTGCACGGTGCACATATACCCTGCTGCACTTTTATGCAGGTGTAGCCTTCAGAATTAACCATGCTGGGTTCACACCAGTCTCTGAACAGTGATTTCCCAGTATAAGTGTTGGTTCTTGTGCTGAGAGCATGGATAGAATGTAATGCTCTGCCACTTGTCAGACATTTCTGCATCGCATCAGGCTTTATCCACAAGTTACATTCCCCTGATGAAGTGGGTATATAGTGTAGTGAGACACTTTCTGGTGAGAAGTGGATGGTGTAACCGCTTGCATGAAGGGTAACCTCTTTCCCAAAAGGCTACCTGCCCTTTGATTGAAACTTCAAGAAAATGAACTCCAATTTATAGCACCCTTCACTGAAGACTTCAGAGCGCTTAACAGCAACAGCATTAACCCTTGGAAGAGAGGATAATCCTGCATATGCTGAAAATATAAACATTGAAAACTGGATGGTGGATAATTCTCTGCCAACCCCTCCTAGCGTAACTAGTCATGATGGCTGGTACAGTACAGTGACCTAATGTAATGAGGACAGGTTTCAGAGTAGCAGCCGTGTTAGTCTGTATTCGCAAAAAGAAAAGGAGGACTTGGGGCACCTTAGAGACTAACCAATTTATTTGAGCATGAGCTTTCGTGAGCTACAGCTCACTTCATCGGATTGGTTAGTCTCTAAGGTGCCCCAAGTCCTCCTTTTCGTCTAGCTTTGTAAGAGGCCCTCTAGCTCTGGATAGACGGGGTAACTTTTCTTGTCATGTCCCTAAGCGTTTGGCCTATGCAAAAGGACCACAGGTGTGATCCGAGTCTTGGGCAAGCTGCTTCGCTGGGGGGGCTCTCCCAATACGCTGATTAAGATGCCCCCATCAAGGGCAGCTACAGGTGACCTCAACCTGCTCCGTGTAACCCGCAGCGTGAGCGGCTGTGACCCAGCATGGGGGTTAAGGGGGGAGGCGAAGGGGCAAAGGAAGCTTCGGGCTTGAGCTGGTTGCCGGGGGCGGGGCCTGTGTTTCACTCGCACCCTGTTGCGCAGGGGTCCTGCGGGGCCGGGGGCCCATGACACGGCCAGGGGCTGCCATGGTGCCGCTGTTGGCTGGAGACCACGTGATCTTCCCCTGTGAGGGCATATGATCTCAGGCCCCGCCCACCGCCATCTACTAGGAAGCGGGGCCTTGTCGCTATGGTGACCCCGACGGACCGCGCGCGCTGCATGCTGGGAGGCCTGCGCTTCCGGCCGGGGGCCGGAAGGACCATAGAGTAGTTCCGCTGGAGGGCGGAAGGGGCCGCTCTTTGTCGCTGCTGGAGCAGGACGCGGCCGGAGAGCGGGTGAGCGAGGCGGGCCCGAGCAGGGGCTTGGGGGGGGGCCGGATCCCCCGAGCCCCCCCGTCCGGCCCCTTCAGGCTCCTCCCCCCAGGGCCCATGGGTCCCCCATGGCCTCTGGCCCAGACCGTGGGGGAGGGGGGCTATCCCTGAGTCCCCCCCCCCTTGTTCTGTGGCCCAGTCCATGGGGGGCGGTATCCCAAAGTCCCCCCCCCCACCAATGGCTTCTGGCCCAGTCCTTGGGGGGGGGGGCGGTTACCCCTGAGTCCTTCTCCCGCATGGCCTCTGGCCAAGTCCGGGGGGGGGTACCACTGAGTCCATTCCCCCCATGACCTCTGGCCCAGTCCCGGGGGGGTACCCCTGAGTCCTCCCCCCCCAATGGCCTCTGGCCCAGTCCGGGGGGGGGGGTACCGCAGAGTCCCCCCCCCCATCGCCTCTGGCCCAGGCCATGGGGGAGGGAGGTTACCCCTGAGTCCTCTTCCCCCCCTCCCCTTGTCCTCTGGTCCAGTCCATGGGTGGGGGGGTTATCCCTTAGTCCTTCCCCCCCCCTTTGTTCTCTGGCCCAGTCCATGGGGGGGGTTACCCCTGAGTTCCCCCTGCGTCCTCTGGCCTGGCCTGGGTCGCCCCCCCTGCCTTAGCTTTCTCCCTCACCCCATGGGGCGGACCTGGCTGCTCATCTGTGTCTGTGGCTCAGTGGGGATGAGGCCCCAGAAACACCTGCTCTGAGGCAGCCCAGGTGGGCGGGTCTGGGGGGGCCAAACCAGCAGAGTTGTGGCAGCTCGGCTCAGACATCAGCACCGGTCGGACTCCTGGGTTCCCGGCCCGGCACTCTCATGGACTCGCCACTGACAGAGCTCGCAGTCAGGAAACCCTTGGCTTACATTTCACAAGCTGTCTTGTGTGTGTAGGAGCTATTCCTGGTATTTTGGTGGGTCACACCAAAATGGTGGCTATCCACCAAAGTAACTCTAGGTGGCGGATTTACTCTACCTAGGAAGATTTAAGATGCAGAGGGCTTTCTCCACCAGCTTCTAATAAAGTGAGCTCAGGTTCCCAAACAAACACAGTTAGTAACAATCTTTTGCACTTCCTTCAATTTTTCATTAAGTAAGTTTATGAATATGATCATATGATACAATAGCAGGGGACTGGACTCTGACCCAGGAGGTCCCTTCCAGTCCTATGTTCCCATCCTTACTCAAAAAGGCTGAGGGTTTATTAGCTTTCTCTTGCATGCCTTTTGCTCTACTGCCTTGATTTACAAAGTCAGCCAGGTGGAATGTTATTTATTATTTCTAGTGTAGTAGCTCCTAGGGCCTGATCCCAGCCCCGTTGCGCTAGCTGCTGTAGATGCAACAATGGCCCTGCCGTAGAAAATTTACTCTCTGCCTCTGGATGTAACCATATGTGATGGCAGACTCCCCCTACCCTGAGATATATACAATTCAGGATATAGAATTCAGACAAGAGCTCTCGCCTGCTGCTACACCTCACATGCTGTAAAGATACACACCTGGGTATCTGACACTAAGCTGTCTGGCAGCAAGGGGATTGCACATACCCTGCTGGGCGTGTGTGATTTAAAATAAAAGTCGCTGCCATCTTGATTTAAGAACACAAGAACGGCCATACTGGGTCAGACCAAAGGCCCATCGAGCCCAGTATCCAGTCTACTGACAGTGGCCAATGCCAGGTGCCCCAGAGGGAATGAACAGAACAGGTAATCATCAAGTGATCTATCCCTGGTCGCTCATTCCCAGCTGCTGGCAAACAGAGGCTAGGGACATCATCCCTGCCCATCCTGGCTAATAGCCATTGTTGGACCTATCCTCCAGGAACTTCTCTAGTTCTTCTTTGAACCCTGTTATAGTTATGGCCTTCACAACATCCTTTGGCAAGGAGTTCCACAGGTTGACTGTGCTTTGTGTGAAAAAATACTTGCTTTTGTTTGTTTTAAACTTGCTGCCTATTAATTTCATTTGGTGACCCCTAGTTCTTGTGTTATGAGAAGGAGTAAATAACACTTCCTTATTTACTTTCTCCACACCAGTCATGATTTTATAGATCTCTATCATATCCCCACTTAGTCATCTCTTTTCCCAGCTGAAAAGTCCCAGTCTTATTAATCTCTCCTCATACGGCAGCCGTTCCATACCCCAAAGCATTTTTGTTGCCCTTTTCTGAACCTTTTCCAGTCCAATATATCTTTTTTGAGATGGGAATACTGCACACAGTATTCAAGATGTGGGCGTCCCATGGATTTATATAGAGGTAATATGATATTTTCTGTCTTCTTATCTATCCCTTTCTTAATGATCCCCAACATTCTGTTCACTTTTTTGACTGCCGCTGCAGACTGAGTGGATGTTTTCAGAGAACTATCCACACTGACTCCAAGATCTCTTTCTTGAGTAGTAACAGCTAATTTAGACTCTGTTGTTTTATATGTAGAGTTGGGATTATGATTTGGGCCCTAATCCTCTTTTAATGTCAGATGGAGAGCTGTGAAATCGGCCCCATCTGCTTTGGACTTGACTAATATTAAATGGGTGACTACTAGCTTGTTTTGATTGTTTTTTAATTTCATTAGGACTTTGATCGCAAATCAAGTCAGCTCCTCTAGCTGTGATTCAGCCTGGGGTGACTGAAGATTTTGGATCTTACAGGTAAAGCTGAGCCTTTTTGAACAGGCGGTCTCTGTTAAAGGGTCTGGTGAGGTCAAAAGACAGGCAGATGTTAAATGCATTTGGACACCTAGAGTTGTGGATATTGGTTTGTAGCGGAAGGAGTCTGAGCCTCACTTGCTTAGAGACCCAGGCTGTGGAGGTTTCGAACTGGCAGCCGAAGCCACGATTAAAACTCGGCAGCCTTGCAAATTCTACTCACTGTATCTGGCTTACAGCGGTGCTATTGACTTTGAGCAGAACAGTGTATTTGGATGAATGTCTGAAAGCTCCTTGGTTTTTATGCAATGAGCTGGCAAAGTTCGGGGCGTCGAGCTGGATCATGTGCTGTAAGCAGTACAACAAGGTCTATGCAGAAAAAGTTGATAGCTTCTCTCAAAGTTGAGGGGTTCTGATTTTTTGGGAGGCTGGGGCCTGTATCTCAGGAACCCCTTGGTCAAATGGCTCCAAATTTGTATCACTCACCCTACCCAGTATCCCCATGAGGCACACCACGTTGCAAGACAGCCTGAGTAGCCATGCGGATTTTGCAGCACTAAGAGTCAAACTTTATCCCGAAAGCTGGTCATAACCTTAACAACAGCAGAGGCCGGCGGCTTGCTGTAATTCCTCAGGGCCGATATTTCCCTGCCAGCTACACCAGAACAGTTCCTGCCTTTAAGTTAGGATCCCCCACTTCCCCCTCCCCGCCTTGCTTTCTCACACCCTACCACCTCTCCTCTTTTGCAGTTGCCTGAGCTCACACCAACAGGAGGGGAGGGCGTGGGTGGGAAAATGCCCGACCGCGACAACTACAACAACGGCAGTAGCAGCGATGAGGCGGGCGCCAATTCCGACGACATCTGCCGCGACTTCCTGCGCAACGTCTGCAAGCGAGGCAAGCGTTGCCGCTTCCGGCACCCCGACATCAGCGAGGTCACCAACCTGGGCGTGCGCAAGAACGAGTTCATCTTCTGCCACGACTTCCAGAACAAGGAGTGCGTTCGCCTCAACTGCCGCTTCATCCACGGCACCAAGGAGGACGAGGACTGTTACAAGAAGACGGGGGAGCTGCCCCCACGCCTGCGCCAGAAGGTGGCGGCTGGGCTGGGCCTCTCCCCAGCGGACCTGCCAAACAGCAAGGAGGAGGTGCCGATATGCAGGGACTTCCTGAAGGGCGACTGCCAGCGGGGAGCCAAATGCAAGTTCCAGCACTTGCAGCGGGAGTACGAGTATGAGGCCCGGGTCATCGCGGCCCGGGAGCCGGGCATTGCCACCACCGTGCGCCGCTATGACCCCTACGACGTCATGTACGACCCCGACCGCTACGACGACCACGACCCGGTGCTGAAGCGGAGGCGGGTGGACGGGCTGCACTTCGAGACCTACGAGTACAGCTTCACCAGCCCGCGCACGGTGGAGTACCGGCTCCTGGAGGAGGAGAACGTCCTGCTGCGCAAGCGCGTGGAGGACCTCAAGAAGCAGGTCAACAACCTGCTGGCGACCAACGAGGTGCTGCTGGAGCAGAACGCCCAGTTCCGGAACCAGGCCAAAGTCATGACTCTCAGCTCCACCGCCACGGCCACCGAGCAGACCCTGGCCCCAACCGTGGGCACTGTCACCAGTTATAACCACAGCATTGCCCAGACCCACACCACGCTCAGCAGCCAGGCCCTTCAGCCACGGCCTGTCACCCAGCAGGATTTGGTGGCTCCGGCCGGAGCCCAGGCAGCACCCCCCACCAACGCGGCACCCCCCATGAACCCGGAAATCACCCCGCTCTCGGCTGCTCTGGCTCAGACCATTGCGCAGGGCATGGCTCCTCCAGTCTCCATGGCGCCCGTGGCGGTCTCGGTGGCACCCGTGGCGGTTTCGATGGCGCAGCCGCTGGGAGGGATAACCATGAGCCACGCCACCACGCCCATGGTGACCTACCCCATCGCGTCGCAGAGCGTGAGGATAACGGCCATGCCGCACTAACGCCCCCAGAGGGCCCCGCGCACTGCCGGGGGCCGGTGCCGTTCCGAGCCGCCCCCGGCAGGCGGAGGGGCTGCTTCGCTGGCAGGACTTGCTCCTTCCTTTGGGGAGACAGAAACCGAGGAGGGAGAGAATTGAACTGAAACCCTTGGAAACCTCTCTCTCCTTCCGGAGAGGCCTTTTAGGGGGTGGGCTTTCCACCCTGGAGGCGAATGACTTGGATTTCCCTTAACCCCTAGCCGCCATGCGTGGTCTTCCACAAGGCAGCAGAATTCAGGGACGAAGGGCTTTAATGCCACATGATTCGAAGGGTACAGTAACCTTAGAGCCTTTGCCCGTCGCGTATCTTTGCCCGAATACCTGCCCCTCTGTACCCGCTGCGCTAGCCCCTCCATAGCCCTGCGAGTTCAGGAACTCAGTATATCGCCTGGCTATGGCAGTATCATTTCACTGACAGGACACACCAGAACGAGGCTGTAGGGAAATCACCCCCCAGGGCGGGATCCCCTGGCTTGCTGCTCTCTAATAGAGACACTCCTGGGCTTCCCTGGGCTCAGGCAGAATCAGGGAAGCGAGACCCGGGGGACAGCACCTCCCCCAGAGATGGCAGAAAGGCTGGCTCCGTCTGGCAGCCCTCTCCTAGGGGGAATGGCCCTGGGGCAGCTTTGCCTGGTGATGAAATGGTTAAATCCCCAATAGGATTTGGGCTCATATGTAAACTCAGCCCTGTTGCTTTAAAACAGGGCAACACAACTTAGACTCTAGGAAACTGTCTCTACAGTGGCCTTGAGAGCATCCCTGTTCCAGTCACCCCTCCAGGGAGAGGGTGGTGCATTCCTAGGACCATCCGAATCCCAAAGAGGGGTGGGGGGACTTGCCAATTCCAGCAGATGTTGTTGCTGAATTGCTCTCAAACCCCAGGGTTGGAAATAAACCCAGCCGCACCCTGCAGCCTGGTGGGGGTGGGGCGCTAGTTAAATGTGATAGCATCTGACCCCGCTTCGCCTAGCAGCTTGTGGGGCGGGGATTGCATTCTACTTGAGGTCATGGGTTGAAATAAAATCATCTCTGTTGCTGTTTGAATTGTCAGGGCTTCTCCAGTCACCTCCCGAGGCATGGCATAGCTCGCTGAAAGGAGACCAGGCTTGGACAGCGATCCTGCCAGGCCCCTGAGCACCCTCCATTCCCCTGATGCCTGCTGAGGTGCTCGGCAGACCTGTTCATCAGTTCCCTCTGGAGCTGTTGGGATTGGCAAATGTGAGCAAATCCACCCGTGCCCTGAGCAAGCCCTCACACCCTTCGCCATCCACCAGCCACTTCTGTGCCTGAGCCTCCCCAACCCAAGACTACCATCTGCCTCTTACGGCCATTTACTCTGTTCACCCCGTTCACACGTCCTCAAAGGAACCTGGTTCAAAGAGACCCCTCCCTCCCTCGTATGCAGTATTTTTGTTTCTAAAACCGAAGCTCACCCACGGGTCTAGAATAGCTTTTGCGTAGTTATGCCTGGGTTTGATGTTTTTTTTTTTTTTAAGGAGAACTTAAAGAGTAGGAGAATGCTTTACAGCAGGAGCTCTTTCTAAGGGTGCTGAACTTCGTAAGTCTAGCGTTTTAGTTCTGTGACTACAGTGTAAAGTTTTCAGCTATTAAAAGAAAACGTACAGCCCCTGACCGATACATTCTGGTGTTGACACTCGCTCTTTAAAGCGCTGATCAGCCACCAGATGGAACGTTTGCCTTTCATCTGAGCACATGCGAGCACTTTACAGAGGGATGGGAAGTCTATAAACCCCACTGAGATGTCGGTAAGGCCTACGTGGGCACCACTGAAATGCAGCCACCTCTGGGGTGAAATGCAGTAGCTGACAGCATTGCTACAAGGGGGATGTGCCCTGGCATCTTCAGTAGCTGAAAGAAAGCAGGAGCTCTGCTTTACATGGCAGCACCACGTTGGTGCATGGGTTCCTTGCGGAGTCAGGAGACCGCCACCTACTGGATTGCTCCAGGCCCTTCTCGCAGCTTGCTTGGAGGTCTCCCATCCCAGGGCTGAGCTGACCATGGCTCCTCTTAGCATGTAATGGGCCCTGACCAGTCGCAGCGCAGAATGGTATCCTGGCTGGCCTGTCACCCCTGCACTTGGGAGAGCCTCCTGCAAACCAGCGTGCTCAGATCGAGGCGCCGAGAAACCAAAACTCTCAACCGCTAGGACGATCCCTTTGTGTCCGTTGTCTCTCTCTCTCTCGATGAGCACTTCTGCCCACAGTATAGCTCTGGTGCTCGGCAGCGTTTTCCAGTTTTGTCCGTATAATGTGCTACATCTTCATTAGTTTAAGACCCTTTTCCCCCGGTCTCTAGGAAGAAGATTGGGTTAAGTGACTGAGCCGGCAGGGAACCCTGATAGTTGTTCCACCATGCGCGGGGCACTGAGATCGGCATTTAGCAGCTGCCTCCCTGCCCAGGTAGACAGAGCAGGGCCCGGGGGGTCACTGCTGCTCCTGTCCTCAACCTCAGTCCCCTTCGGTGCTGGCTGTTACCTCCCAGTGACTTGGTGAAAGCTTACAAGGGCCACTCCCCCTTCTCCGCAGGAACAGCCCTAGCACCCTTGGGGGCTCCTCCAGAGAGGTGCAGTGTGGTAGAGTTGGTGCATTGTTGGGGGGCTGGGGGGATTGTTTGCGCATGGAAGTGATGGCACTTGGCGCTCTGTTCCAGCAGCTCTGACCTCATACACGGGACAGCAATGGGAATGAAAAGGGGCTCTCCAGGGGACAGACGTGACAAGTGTGAGACTGTACATGTACAGGCCTCTTATTGGTGATGGCCCGTCCCCCAGGCTGCTGCAAAGGGCCCATGGTTACAATTTCCTTTTGCCCCAGCTCTGCATTGTTACCCCCTGGGATAAAGATCTTCAGATGCCGTAGCAGGGAGACTCCATCTGGTCTCTCATTGTGCTGCAGCCAGGGGGTGAGGAATTAAAGCCCTTGCTCATTTCTGCTTCCCCCTTTTGTTTACACGCAGGCAGCTCCTTGGAGCTTCAGTGCCCTACACTCCTGCTGTCTGCAGTCATCGCCCGCCAGGGCCCCTTTCGGCCCAGCCCCTCACAGAGAAGTCATACAGCCATGCCCTAGGTGAATAAAGTCCAAGACCCAAACAGATTATCTGGTCTGACCCCCCATATAACAGAGGCCAGAGAACTCCCCCAAACTAATTCCTCCAGCAGAGCTTTTAGAAAACCATCTAATCTTGATTTAGACATTGCCAGTGCTGGAGGATCTCTCGGGACCCTGCGTAAATTGTTCCAAAGGTTAATTACCCTCACTGTGTCAAATGTACACTTTATTTCCAGTCTGAATGTGTCTGGCTTCAACTCCCAGCTGTTGGATCATGTTATTCCTTTGTCTGCTAGACCAAAGAGCCTGTTACCAAATATAGGGACTTACAGACTAGTCTCTTCTTAACCCACTCTATGTTCAGTGAAATGACACACGGAGCTCAATTTGTCTGTCTGGGTAACTGACAGCACTGGAGCAATGCTCCCCCCTTGGAAATAGTCTTCCTTAGGGCGAGCTTGATCCAGGTGGGAGCTCAGAGACTGGTGAGTTGTTCACGTCTGTGGTGTTTGCAAGCTGCTTGTGTGACTTTACCCCAGTGGTGGGGTTTCCAGCTGGTAGCCTGGTTCCCTGTACGCTTTGTATCTTGCCCCACCTGCCTGGAGCGCATGGTAACAAGACCCCCCTCACAGTCAGTGCAGCTCTGTGCTAGAATCAGCCGGGCACTACAGAGGTGTGCAGAGTACATCTTGGCTGGACACTGCTCTTTGCAGATCAGTGGTTATGAGAGTAACGTGTACTTGGAGAGAGCCCAGTTCTGCCCCAAAGCTTCCAGTAAACTACACACCCTTTGCTGCTGAAAGGCAGCCAACACGAGGCACCAGCTCAGCCCTGAGAGGCTGTACCTGGGGGCCTGGAAGATCTGTGTAATTGACTAACCTTCCCCCCTATCAATTTATCTAACCTGACAGACTCATTGGATCTACCTGAGATTCCGATTTGTGGTTCCAGGGAGTCTAAGCATTGGAGTCTTTGTGTTTAGGCCTTTAAACCATTGCTCCTGGCAATGGATCCCTGCCCTTCCTGCCTTTACACTGGAAGAGCGCGTGCTTACTTCAAACTCAGGTTCTGGGTTGCTCTGGAAATAAGTGAGAATGTGGGAGGGTCTTATCTGTAATAAACTGGGAGCAAAAGCCCCTGCCTTCCCCCACTGCCATCTGCTCTGATGCGCCAGCCCCAGCCTTTGTTTCTAATACACTGCTGCAGGCAGATGGCACCAGGCCTACCTTAGCGTGGGGGTTATTTATGTTCCAGCAACTGGATTGGAAGCCTGGTAAGATATCGCCAAGGCCCAAGGGATGAACTTTCAGCTGCGATGGTGTATTCAGTCAATCAGAGCTGGCTTTAAATCCACAGGGTTTTGTTTAACTGGGGAGGCTCTAGGCCAGCAATGCAAACACGTAACTGGAGCAGCAATTATCCTGTTTTCAGACGAGTCACTTAGCGCTCACTTTTACAGGCGTAATATTCAGAGTGAGCCTTTTTCAACTGCTGGAGGCTGCAGGCGTTAAGTGGCCAGACAGCAGAGGACGTGTCTAGCTCTTTATGAAACACCTTGGAAAGTGCGGCCATTCAGATTGAGGGCACAAGATGGCGTAATTCTGTCCTATCACTGTAGGGTGGCTTAGATGGAAGCATGATTTCTTTTGCTTTGTAAAGAAAGTCTGCTCTATCTTGGACTGTAGCTGTTAAAACGGGGGATTGGAAAGCCAGACACGTGGGTTTTTGTTTCCCAACTTTAGGGAGTGCGGCCAAGTGGTTAGAGCAAGGGATGGGGAGCTAGCATTCCTGCCTTCTACTCCTAGAGTAGTGTTTGGCACAGTGTGTGACTTTAGGAAAGCAGGGAGTAGAAAAGCCCAAATCACCAGATTGGGGTATTCATCCCTTCCTTGGAACAGGTGTTTTATAGCCCCACCTCATGAGCCCTCATCTCATTTCAGCACAAAGTAGCCCCTTCGCTGTGAATTTTTTTTGCCTGTTTAAAAGAAACATTCTCAAGCCGTTTGGGACACAATCTGTATGGTAGTCACCCTGCTAAAGGATCCAGTCCTGCTCTGACTGAAATCAGACTCCCAGCTGACTGCAGGAACGGTGCCCTGGGAAATCTAGCATACACAGAGAAGGTTGGTGAGTAAAAACAGGGATTAGGTAACCTGTAAAAGTGGAAGGCCAGAACGGCTGCTACAGTCAACTGTGGACAAGAAAAGCATCATCCCACAGGGTCTGTTCTGCAAGGGAAGGACAAATAGTCTGGCCACAGCCGTGCTGTTGCCAGGAAAGCTTTTAACAAGATAAGCATGTAACAAGCAGTCACAAAGACGCAGTTTGCAGAATCAGGGATTTTGCCCTGAGAGCAACATGGAAAGGAGACAATGCACAAGGCACTTGGCTAAGAGTCAGAACTGCCCTGACTGGCCTGCGTGACCTTGGGCCCACTCTCTGCGGCCCAGTTTCGGCATCTCCAAAGCGGCATCTCATGACGCTTTCACACGGTTGCAAAGCATTGTGAGATTGATGGATAAGAGCGAAAGGAGCCGTGTCCTGTAGCAACCTCCCTCGGGCCTCAGCATTGCAGCTGTACCACAGAAGCCGCACAGGAAATTCGGGGGTTGGGGAGGGGTCTGTCACATCCCTCTCCCCAGCGCTTGTAGTGAAATCTTCGCAGGCCGCCTGAGTCAAACCCCGCTCTGGGTCGCAGGCCGAAAAGGGAGGGATTTTTCACATCAGAATGGTGGGAAATTGGTCCAAGCTGCAGCCTGCCTTGGTTCAGGACCCTAGGAGATGCTCAGAGCTTCGCAGACGCACACGTGGTGCCAACCCCACTGCGTCTCAGGAGCCACCGCCTGGGAGCGGAGCCCGGCCCCGTGCAGCCCTTTCTGCCCGGTTTCCGGTGAGCTCCCGAGCCGGAAGCGTGGCACCCTCACGCCCAAGGCCCTGAGCCCCGGCCTCTGGGGCAAAGGAGACCCAGGCTGGGGCCCCAGCGGACGCCCCTCCTAGCCAGGGCCCCTGGAGCCCAGCAAGTTCATCCCTCCAGCCACGTGGCCTGGCCTCAGCCCGCCCAGGACAGGCTGAGTTTAGAGACCCCGCAGCTTGCCAAGAAGGCCCCAACTGGCTACTATCTATATGTATCCGTTTGCCACTAGCTCCGCCTGCCCAGCCTCTCTGGCCAATCAGCAGGGCTAGCCCCACCCTCTTTAGCGCCTCTGGCCAATGAAGCGGGAAGGGGGCGCGGTGGAATGCTCACCCAGCCCCGCCCCGCGCCACCGACCAATCAGAGCACGAGGGGCGTGACTTCTCCCGAGCCCCTCGGAGAGGCAAAGGGCGCGGCTCCCGCCTCCTGCCCAATCAGAGCCAGAGGGGCGCGGCTTCGGCGGCACCCGGCCCCGCCCCGTCGCCGGGCTGTCCAATCGGCCGGCGCGCGGGGCGTGGCCGGCGCGGGCCCCGCCCCCCCGGCGGCCCGGCCCGGGCCCCGCCAGCCGCGGGCGCGGCCAGTGCGGCGGCGGCGGCCCCATGGAGCGGCGGGAGGGCCCCGGGCCCGGCTCGGCCGAGGCGCTGGCCGCCCTGGCCGCCTTCGGGAAGCTGCTGCTGAGCCTGGCGCCGGTCTACGTGGCCGGGCGGCTGGGCCTGAGCCTGGGCTTCGTGCTGCTCGGCCTGGGGCTCTACGCGGGCTGGCGGGCGGCGCGGCGGGGCAAGGAGCGGAGCCTGCGGGCCGCCCGCCGCCTGCTGGAGGACGAGGAGCGCCACGTGAGCGCCGCCGCCGCCGGCCTCTACCTGAGCCCGCGGGAGCTGCCCGCCTGGGTGAGGAGAGCGGCCCCCGCGGGGCCCCCCTTCCCCCCTCCGTCTCTTCGCCCCCCCCCCCCGGGGTTCCCCCCCCCGGGGTTCCCCCCCGCCGTCTCTTCGCCCCCTCCCCCCCGGGGTTCCCCCCCGGGGTTCCCCCCGCCGTCTCTTCGCCCCCTCCCCCCGGGGTTCCCCCCGCCGTCTCTTCGCCCCCTCCCCCCGGGGTTCCCCCCCGTCCCCCCGCCGTCTCTTCGCCCCTCCCCCCGGGGACCCCCTGGCCCCCCGCCTCCTCTTCGCCCCCTCCCCCTGGCCCCCCCCGGGGTTCCCCCTGGCCCCCCGCCTCCTCTTTGCTCCCCAGGGATCCCCATCCTACCAGGGTTCCCCCTGTCCCCCCTGCCTCCTCTTTGCCCTCCCCTCTTCCCTGGGTGAAGACTGCCTGCCCCCCCCAGTTCTCTCTGCCTTACCCTGGGGAACTCCCCATCCTCTTCACCCCCCCCCCCCCCCCCCGCCATCAGCTGCCCAGCTGGATGAGCAGACCAGACCCCCCCCAGCAGGGACTCCCTCATTCCCCCCATCTCCTCTTCACACATTCACCAGGAGCTGACTCAGCCCTGTCTAAAGATCCTGCTCCTTGGTCCCTGCCATCCTCTGCCTGTCCCCACCCAGCCCCCTTGGGCATCGCGTGATCCGTCCTTGGCTGGGTCTGTCTACAGCACCCTTCTCCCAGGACATCATATGCCCGTGTCCCGCCCAGAGACTGCGCCAGTCCTTCTCCAGGAGCCCTTCGCTCTGGGCATCCAGGCCCCCACCCTGGCTTGGCCCCATCACATGCCAGTCCTGCCCCGCCCTGCCATCCTGCCGCATCCCTTCACCCCTTTCCTCACTGCTTCTCCTCCTACCCTTCCCAGTGGGCCGGGTTTTTCCATCTCTCTCTGTGTGTGGGGAGCAGGTGGGGATTGGATCAGTGACGATGCAGGGGGAGCCCCTCCTGGTTTTAGGGTCTTGGCCTGTTTCCCCCGCAGCCCCCTTTCCAGCAGTGGGAGCGGCCTGCCCTGGGTTTTGCTGGGGCTCCCCAGCAGCCGGCTGCTGGTTCTTTTCGCACCAACCGGTCCGTGCTGAGCTGTGACGCCAGCACGGAGCACCTGGCCCTCAGCCGCCGGCGCAGGGAAAGGAGAAGGGACCAGCTGAAGGAGGCTGCAGTGGAAGCAAAATCCCGAGCAGCCAGGAACAGAGGTCGGCGTCTTCAGTCTTAAGTGCTGAAAGTTAGACGCCGACATCCAGACAGGGCCCTGATCCAGCAAAGCCCCCAGGACGTGTCACCGAGTCCATCCCTGTTGAAGGCCCCTGGGCTCTGAGCACGTGCTTAGGTGGTTTGCTGAATCCAGGCCTCGGTTATTTCAGTGGGAGCGTCTGCAGGCTAAACCGTTTCTTTGGGTGCTTCCGCTCAGACCTGGTGGGAATGTTCTGGCTCGGGGCTGGGTTGGCTTGTGTTAAACCTGCGCTGGATTCCAAGTTAATTGGAGTCATTAACCATCGGCCCAGAGCCCATTTCACGAGGTATTTTCTGCTGGGGCTTAAAGGAACTAAAATCTAGCGGCGGGAGTGTTTGTGGCCGGGTGCTTGTGCGGTTTTTAGTTCTTCTTCCTTCCTCTTTGCCCACCAGAGCATTTCAGGTACCCCTTGGACAAGGGGGGCTGGAGCAATCTTTAGAGCTCCATTTTTTTAGGAAATAGAAGTGACGTCATTATGATATTTTAACACCTTTAAGTGGGAAGCGGTGTTATATGTGGATTGAAGCTAGGAACCGGCACGGTAGGTCAGAGCAGGGGTCCATCTGAGTCCAGTATCCTGTCTCTAGCAGTGGCTGGACCCCAGCTGGTTCCAAGGGACAATTATGGAATGACCCCCCACAGAGGGGAAGTTTCCTCCTGACCCCTATCAGTTGGAGGTTGACACGTGCCCTGAAGCATGAGGGTTCAGATCTTTTCCAAACTCTTCAGTAGGCTTTTTAAACCCTACCCCTGCAGTGTCTGCAACCAAAACCTCACAGCAAGGTACTGCCGCATGAGAACCTTAGCGTGACGTGGGACAGACTCAGTGAAATTGCTTAGCTCATCAGCTCCTTCGGGCAGGGTCCAGAACAACATCTGATCTGGTTTACCGACCCAAAATGGATGAAGATCTAGATGCGTTACACAGTGTCAACAATGACAAACCAAAATCCATGTTGAAAAGAGGGTTGTTGCTTTTTTTGGCCACGGTGGTTAGGAACTGGGGTGGGGTGAAAGGAAGTGAGAATACAGATCTTCGCCTCAGGACTAGATGTCTTTCTGCCAGAGATGCACTTGCTCACCCAGCAGCCCTGGGTGATTAGACTGGTGCCTTCTGCCCTGGAAATCCAAGATTTTAATCCTGAGGGATAAGGAAGAGCCGAAGCGTCATCTTCTTGGTTTAAAAAAGTCTTGGGCCCTGTTTGTCCGGCAGCTGGGGTGGGGGAAGCGGGATGTGTGTGTGTGCTCGTCCCCTTACACACCATACATGGAGAGATTTCCCTGCACTGGCCGCTGCCCCAAAGGCCTTGGGTTGCTCTGGGATGCCGGCAACGCAGCCCGGCTATGCGTGGTCAAACCCTGAGTGCTTTGGCCCCGTTTGGCGGGGGATCATACAGGGGCAGTGGGGAAGGGTCAGATCCCTTTTGCAAGAGGGGTGAGATGGGGGCTGGGAGCTGCTCATTGGAGAGTTTTCCTGTGTTTTCCAGCTGCCCACCCCAAGCCGTGTCTCCCCTGGTGGGACCAGCCGGGTGGGGCGGCCCCCTCCCCCAGGCCAGGCTGGTGTGGAACCACATGGGAGCGATCTGCTGCCAGGCTTCACGGCATTGGGGTCTAAAGGTTGGGCTGTGAAACAAGCACGGCCCCAGGGCAAATGTCCTCTGGTTGTGGGCAAACCTGTCTGTGGGGGGCATGAGAACAGAGCTCAGTCTCCAGGGCTTGTCCCCTCCTGGGCCATCCCACTGAGGCTGCCAGCGCCGGGGCTGGCTAGTGCCAGTTGGCTGGGTGGCTCAGGGGCTGGTGGTCTGGGCCTTGGGGGAGCTGGCTTTGCTGAGTGACCTTGAGCGAGTTGCTTTGGCTCTCTCTGCCTCAGTTTCCCCACCCAGCCTTCATCTGTCTACCCAGCTCGCGAGCTGTTTGGGGCAGCGACCCCCTCTTGCGGCTCCGGGCACAGCAGGCCCCTGAGCCCGGCTGGCCCCTCTAGGCGCTATGGCGATCCAACGCTTTGCGCTGCAGCCCCCTGAGGCCTGGCAGACTCGTTTCACAGGCCAGGAATCGCTCCTGTCTCGGCTCCACCCCGCCGGCCTCCAGCATCCCCGCTCCTGGCACGCATGGAATGTGGCTGAGTCACCGCCAGCCGCCCCCTCTGTTTTCTGCCGTAACGGAAACCCTGCTGCTGCGTCTTTCGCAGCCCCGGGCGGCCTTGGCAGCTGCCAGCGGCTCTGTGGGTGTCGCCTGCTCCCCATCCACCCACCTGGCTCTGCTCCGTGAACCTGCTCGGGGGGCGAGGGGCGGGGTGGAGCGGCTGTGATGGACGCAGGCCCCTGTGGTTTGCTCATCCACTGTCTCTAGACAGCCGGTTCCTGCCTCTCTTCCCCTCCCCCCCCCCCAAGACGTGCGGCCTACAGGCCACGTGGGGAGCTGGCCCCACGGCCCAGGCCAAAGCCTGGGAAAGGGGGCAGAAAGGCTCCTGCTGGCTTTGGGTCAGGGCCGCCTCCGGAGGGGGCGCTAGGGAGCCCCTTGCTGACCCCAGCTGGGGGAACCGGTTCCCCAACAAGGTCCAGCTGGAGCCCAAAGCCGGGGGAGGCTGAGCTGCCCCCTCCTCCGCCCCCATAGAGACCCCCCGGGCCAGGCGCGTGTGCAGGGTTTGGCGCCCTGCGGGCTGGTCACTCAGCACCAGCTGCGTGACGGTAGCCGTGCGGGGCCTGTTGTGCTAAAGTCGCCCTCGACGGGCACGGCGGGGAGATGCCCCCCCGTGGTGCCCATGGGGACAGGCCGCCCAGACCGGAGCTGGGCTCTGCCTCCCCGGAACAGGCCCGGCAGGTTTGGAAGCGTCTCCTGGGCGGTGTTTGCTCTGCGGGGCGCAGCTCCTGCCTCCTCCCCCATGAGGGCTAGTGAGGGGGGCGGGGGGATCGCGCTGCCTGACCCAGGCCTGGCGTCTTGGTGCTGGCCCGGGACACTCTATCTTACACTAGCCCTGCCAAGTTCTCCCTTGCGATGAGTGTGGGTGCTGAGCCGCCCTCACCAGCAGGCCCTCTCCCAGGTCAGGCTTACTGTACATATGGGGAAACTGAGGCACAGCAGGTTGGTGAGCTGGGACTAGAACCCAGGAGTCCTGACTCCCAGCTTGTGCCCATGACTTTCCTCTCGGCGGAGTGGCGGGCTCTTGGCTTTAACCCTGGCTCCTTCGAGCCAGACTCGCCGCCTTAGCAGATCTCCAAGCCAAGAGAGCTCCCCCTACCTGCCCTGCTCGCCCCCTGCTGGTTGGCTCAAGTGTCCAGATGGTGGAGCCCTGAGCCAGGCCCCGCTGCGGGCAAGGCTGCCCATCTGAATCTTTGCTGGGCAGATCAGGTCTCTGCAGGACCCGCTGGGGCGACCCAGGGACTTGGCCTCGCAGCATCTGGCCAGCGGGGAGGCCTGGTTGGGTAGCAGGAGATCTGGGCTGTGTTCAACCGGTGTGGCTGCCTCCTCTCTGTGCCTCAGTTTCCCCATCTGGCCTAGTGCTTTCCAGCAGCCCGGGACTATGGGAACCGCAGCTATGCCAGAATGGGACTTGGCAGTCGCTCCCTGCTCCCAGTTGCAGTGCCCCAAATCCGTCCCCTCCAATGGACACAGGGTTTGTTATCGTAGGGTCTCTCACGGGGGCGGGGCTGGGGGTGCCCGTGTGTTATCGTTGGGTCTCTCACGGGGGCGGGGCTGGGGCTGCCCGTGTGTTATCGTAGGGTCTCTCATGGGGGTGGGGGAGTGCTTGGCATACTGGTTTGTTTTTGTAGGGTCTCTCACGGGGGCTGTTGGTGTTTTGGTTTTGCACTGACCCCAGGTCCCTCTCTGGTCTCCCAACCCACCCCTTGATCCGATTCCCTGCAGGCGTCGTCTCCTCCCCTCTGGGTCACACAGCCAGCCTGTCCCCAGAGCTCAGCAGGGTTGGTCCCTGTCCCCCCCTGCCAGATCAGCCCCCCCTTCCCAAAGACCTCCCTGGACACCCCCTTCTCCAGCATCATTTCTGGGGAGCCAGGTCCCCCCTTTCCCCGAGCTCTTGGCTTGTGCCTCTGACCACCAGCAGGCCGTTAATCAGATGTTCTGGGAGCCCCCCCTTGACCCCCAGGCTGTGGGATCTCTGCCCACTGGGTCCCGTGGTTACCGCCCTGCACATGATCCACGGCGGGGCCAGCTCAGTGCCGTATCTAGGGCAGAAGTGCCCTTGGGCCTGACGCCTCCCTTGTGATGGGCAAGGGAGGGGTCTGGTGGGGGTAGGAGCCAGGACTCCTGGGTTCTGTCACTGCTCTGGGAGGGGAGTAGGATCTAGTGGGGTTTGGGAGCCAGGACTCTTGGGTTCCATTCCAGCTTGGGAGGGGAGTGGGATCTACTGGTTAAAGTGGGAGGAGGTGGCCCCCTGAGTCCACTGCTCATGCCCCATGTGGGAGGGTGCAGCCCATGCCCCGCTGGTCCCCTCCCCTCCATGTGCTGCTCTCTGCCTTCGCCTGCGAGGGGAGGAAGCGAAACAGCTTGCGGAAAGCTCTGGGCTCCCGGCCGCAAGGCAGCTACCAGCCCCTCGGCCTCTCCAGCTGCCACCCTGCACGTCCCTCGGCTCAGAGCTGACAAAGGGTGGTGGGGTTTGGCTGGGGGCCAGGACAGCTCTGTCCCCCGGCATCAAGCCGTCGCTTCCTGGGGCCGGGAACACACCCAGCCAGAGAGCCCGAGACATCGACCCCGCGGGCTGCTTGGATCTGGCCCGGAGCCTGCTCCCCGCCTGGACGCCGGCTGCAGCCGCTCTGGGGGCAGCTGTTTTGTGTCCCTCATCTGTGTCTGTTGCAGAGCCCTTCGCACGCTCTGTGCCAACAGGGAAATGCAGCCACCTCTGGGGTGGGACACGGGGGGTCTGTGTGTCCAGGGATCCCTCACCCAGCACTGAGATGCAGCCACCTCTGGGGTGGGACACGGGGGGTCTGTGTGTCCAGGGATCCCTCACTTGGCACTGAGATGCAGCCACCTCTGGGGTGGGACACGGGGGGTCTGTGTGTCCAGGGATCCCTCACCCAGCACTGAGATGCAGCCACCTCTGGGGTGGGACACGGGGGGTCTGTGTGTCCAGGGATCCCTCACCCGGCACTGAGATGCAGCCACCTCTGGGGTGGGACACGGGGGGTCTGTGTGTCCAGGGATCCCTCACCCGGCACTGAGATGCAGCCACCTCTGGGGTGGGACACAGCGGGTCTGTGTGTCCAGGGATCCCTCACTTGGCACTGAGATGCAGCCACCTCTGGGGTGGGACACGGGGGCTCTCTGTCCAGGGATCCCTCACCCGGCACTGAGATGCAGCCACCTCTTGGGTGAGGCGCAGTGGCCAGGGCACGCTATGCAAGGGAGAAGAGATCCTGGCCAGGAAGCAGGGCCACTCCCCTGCTCTTAGTGAAGTGGCTAGCAGGATTTCAAAGGGCCGACAGGATGAGGCCTGAGCAGACCCCCCCGGCCAGGCCTTTCCTGCTCCCTGCATTGATGTCTGTGACCAGCACGCTGGCATGGGGTTGGGGCTGGACTCCGCGGGGTCCCTCCCAGGGCTCACTCCCTGAGCCGAGGGGCTCTGACAGGGGGTGGGGGGGCAAGGGAAGGCCCCCCCTTGATTCTCGTTGGGCACGTGGGGATCCTCCCTGCGAGTCATGGCCCAGAGTTTCTCCCCCCACGCTCCTGACTTTACACCTTCTGCCCGCTCTTGGCTCCCTGGCGCCTTCTCTTCGTCACCCTGGTCTCCACCACTCCTTGGCCCGGTGCCAGTGGCCATGCCCAGCCCGTCCTGGGCTCCCCGTCACATCCGTCTGCCCCCCCCCCCCGCCCCCCAGCTCCTCGGCTCCAGTCGCTGGCCCCCAAAACTAGCTCCCTGGCCCTCGAGGGAGCCAGGCCCAGCTTGGCCCAGTTCATGGGATCACGATTGGCACTGGGGCCAGAGGCAGCTGGTGACTTGGCGGGTTTGGTTCATGCTCCCCCCCCCCCCCCCCCCCGCAGCCCTGTCCTTAAACCGGATTGAGGGGGGAAGGGCGGGGCTGCAGGGGGTGGATTTTGAGATGGGTGCACAGCGTTTCGCTTTGATTCACCTCGCGGGGAAGCCGGCGCCCCCACTTCCCGCCCTGCCAACGGCATCGCACGGGCGCCGCCCCCCCCCCCACAGCGGGCCGGCCGTGCGTCTCTGTAACGCTGGGGGGTGACTTGCAGGGTGAGGGGCCAGGCCCGGAGCCTCTTGCACGGTCACGTTGCCCTATTTCCCCAGCTGGCAGGCCAGACCGAGCCGCAGGGGAGAGATCCACACACAGCACCCTGGGGGGAGCCCCATGGCCCAGCCTGGGCCCGGGTCCCCCCCACCTGTCTGCAGCTCCCTGTCCTGCACCCCACAGCTCTCCCCCCTGGGCTGGACGCGGCGGGGAGCAAAAGGGCTTTGCCCCTGGCGGGGTTGGTGCCGCACAAGGACAGAGGGGGCCAAACCACCCTCTGAGGCCCCTAGTTCAGTGCCGGGGGGGCAGAGGCAGGCAGGGCCGCCTTCCTCCCGCGCTGGCAGCTGTCCAGCAGCCTGGCACGGTGCCCCACTTGGCTGCTCGGCTGCTGGTTCAGGCATCTCCTGTGGTTTTTGTCCGCGGTCCCCCCTCAGCTCTGAGAAGAGAGAGATGAAGAAACCTGCCCTCGCCGGCTGTCAAAATTGCTTCATGCCCAGGGTCTTGGCAATAAGCAGCCGTGGGGGCTGCGCCGTGGGGCCCTTGACCCCGAGGTTGCTCCCGCCGCGTTGTCACCCCGGGCCCAGCCACTCGCTACCCTGGATCAGGGCTCCTGGCCCGGCCCGTCCTCGCCCGCTGACCCAGTGTTCGCAGAGCAGATTAAATTGAAACGGGGCCCTTGGCATGTCCTGGGCTTTTCACTCCCCGTGATAAGGAGCCTGGTGCAAACAGCAACAAGAATCTCTGTTTGCAGGAGGCTGGAGCTCCTGGTACCCCTGCAGTGTGGGGCCGTCATGCACTTCCCAGACATCTCACAGCCCCCTCCTGGGGCCGGTGGGGGGGCGCGAACCCCAGTTTGCAAATGGGGAAACTGGGGGAGAGGAAGTGACTTATCTGTGGTCACATAAGGGACAAGAACCCAGGAGTCCTGGCTCACAGCCCCCTGTGCTCTAACCCACCAGACTCACTCCCCTCCTAGATCCAGGGGTAGAACCCAGGAGTCCTGGCTCCCAACCCCCCCTGCTCTAACCACCAGACCCCCACTCCTGTCCCAGAGCCAGGGAGAGAGCCCAGGAGTCCTGGCTCCCCAGTCCCCTGTGCTCTAACCCACCAGACCCACTCCCCTCCCAGATCCAGGGGTAGAACCCAGGAGTCCTGGCTCCCAACCTGCCCTGTTCTAGCCACAAGACCCCCCTCCCTGAGCCCTGGGAGCTTGGCATCCCCCTGACGGGCTCTGTCTGCCTCTGTCTGCAGGTCAGTTTCCCAGACGTGGAGAAGGCCGAATGGCTCAACAAGGTGAGAGTGAAGGGTGGGCATGTGTCCATCAGCCATGGGGGGCAGGAAGGGTTTGCTCTGCCCCCCAGCTAACGCCCCTCTCCCCCACCCCCCCACTTGCACCCTGCAGATCCTGGCCCAGGCCTGGCCTTTCTTCGGGCAGTACATGGAGAAGTTGCTGGTGGAGAACATCGCCCCCATGATCCGCGCCTCCAACACCCACCTGCAGACCTTCGCCTTCACCAAGGTCGACATGGGCGAGAAGGTAGGGCCCCCACCTTGGGCCACACCCCCCCCCTTGGCCCACGTCTCCCCAGCTGCTGTGTTAAACTAGGCTTGGAGCAGCCAAGCACGAGGCTCCTTTGGCTGAGGCCCGAGCCACTCGCTGTACGAGTGAACTCCAGCGGGGAGCGAGGGAATCTCTGCCTTGCTCCCTCCTTGCTGCTGGAGGAGACAGATGGAGCTGGGGGGGGGGGGCGGGATCCCAGGGATATACAGGGTCAGTGGGACCCCAGGCCTGTTACAGCAGCCCCTCCCTGAGCTTGGGGGAGACCCCCCCATCACGTGGGCTGAGTGCACGTCCGTTCCCTCAATTCGCCCGCAGCACGTGGCCTTGTTAAGCAGCTGCCTCGTCCCACCCCAGGGGCAGCCGCATTTCAGGGTCAGAGCCATTCCGAGCCCTCTGGGGAGCCAGCACCCCGATGTGGGGAGCCAGGATCTCCCTGGCAGGGGGCAGGGCGTGCTCCGGTAACCGTCTGCCTCCTGCTTCCATCCAGCCCCTCAGGGTAATGGGCGTGAAGGTTCACACTGGCCAGAACAAGAAGCAAATCCTACTGGACCTGACAGTCAGGTAAGGAGCCGGCTGCCTCCGCGCTGCCCCCTAGCAGCCAGCCCCGATAGCGCAGCTCGGAGACTCACCCGGGGGTGCCGAATGTGCTGGTTCTCAGAGATTGGCCTGGTCGCCCGGGCCAGGATCTCACCGTGAGGAGCCACAGGGCCTGTCTGTGGCCAGCAGCCTCGGCCCTTAGGCCTGGCTGCCCTGTGCAGCATTGGGTCCCCTCCCCGAGGCATGGTGGGGCAGCCGGCCCACAAGAAGGGCAATGAAGTGGGCGGGGAGGACCGGTCTTGGCTCTCTGCTAAGGAGAGGATGGGGGTCCCTGGTCTTGGGGGAGCTGGGGTACGGTGAGGGGCGTGCGAAGGGTTAAGTGGGGGGGGAGGCGCCGCGCCCCTCATGCTCCCGTCTCTGCAGCTACGTGGGGGACCTGCACATCGACGTGGAGGTGAAGAAATTCTTCTGCAAGGCCGGGGTGAAGGGGATGCAGGTGAGATGCTCCCGCTGGGGGCACTGCAGCCTCTGGGGGCAGCCGCTTCCCCCCCTTTCCACCCTCCGTTCTGCGTGGGGGTTTTGCTGGGATGGAAGTATTTGCGGGGTGGATTTTCAGGAGGGGGGGGCTGCTGGGGAGCTGGGGGAGGTGTGCAGGGTGGGGGCTGGGGAAGTCTGGGGGGGGATTGGGCCTGGCGCTCACTCTCCGTCTTGCCCCCAGCTGCACGGGGTGCTTCGCGTCATCCTGGAGCCCCTCATCGGGGACATGCCCATCGTGGGGGCCCTGACCATGTTCTTCATCCGCCGCCCCGTGAGTACAGCCCCCTCCAAAGCCTGGGGGCTGCAGGGAGACCTGGCTCCAAGCCCTCCGCCCCGGCTGAGGAATGTGTGGGGCACTGGGGACAAGGGTGGGAGATGGGAGATCTGTCTGGGGCCGGACCTGCTCTCCTGTTTGGGGGTGCAGATGGCTCCTGGGGGTGGGGACAGAACTTGGGTTTCCCCTGGGCTCTGAGCACCGGGCTTCCCCGCTGCGCAGCCTGGGGGCTAGGGGGGCGTCAGTCCCTGGACGTGTCATGGCCCCACGGCCCCAGGCTCTGGCTCACTGGATGCAGCCACGGGAGGGGTTGACTGCGGGGGCCCCGGGAGATGCCAAGATGCCTTTTGGGGAGGGGGGGGCACTGATAAGAAGTGCACCCACCTTGTCTGTCCATCTATCCGGGATTCCCAGCGTGCCCTCCAGCTCAGGGGGAGCAGCTGGCGAGTCTAACACACACACCCCCCCCCCCGCTTCTCCCTCCCCCAGACTCTGGACATTAACTGGACGGGGATGACGAACCTCCTGGACATCCCAGGGCTCAGGTGAGTCCCTGCCCAGCCCCCCCAGCCTGGGGGTTCCCACGCCCAGTGAATGCCCCACGCAGCAGGTGGTAGGGTTGGAGGGCAGGGAGGCAACTGGAGGAGGGGGGCGCAGCAGGATCCATTCCCTGTCCAGTGTGGGTCCGCGCCCCCATACCCTGCAGCCCAGCCATTCCTTGGTCACCCTCCCCTCCACGTTTATGGGATGGGGGGGAGCTGGGGCCAGTTCCCCCCCCACCCCAGCCAGCTGAGCTCTGCCCTTGCCCCGCCCCCTGCAGCTCCCTGTCGGACTCCATGATCATGGACTCCATCGCAGCTTTCCTGGTGCTGCCCAATCGCCTGCTGGTGCCCCTGGTGCCCGACCTGCATGACGCGGCCCAGCTCCGCTCCCCGCTGCCCAGGGTAAGGCCGGCACCGCGCCCGGGGGGAGGGGCCGGGGCTCCAGGGCCCGGCTGAGTCTCTCCCCCCCCGGCTCCGCAGGGGATTGTGCGCGTCCACCTGCGGGAGGCCAAGGACCTGCAGTCCAAGGACAAGTACGTGAAGGGGCTGATCGAGGGCAAGTCGGACCCCTACGCCCTCGTCCGCGTGGGCACCCAGCTCTGCACCAGCCAGGTCATCGACGAGAGCCTGAACCCCGTCTGGAACGAGACGTACGAGGTGAGCGTGCCCCACGGCCGGCTGGCGGGACTCGAACTCGGGGCTCTGCAGCCCGACTAGCCGGGGAGCCTCTCAGATGGCTGCCCGTGGCCCGGGCGCTAGAGGGGGACGGAGCCCCGGGTGGGGTGCACGTGGGTCTGGGCTTGGTGCGCTCCCCCCTCCCGATGCACTGACCCCTCCCGCTTCTTCCGCACCCCCCAGTTCGTGGTGCACGAGGTGCCGGGGCAGGAGCTGGAGGTAGAGCTGTTTGACAAGGACCCCGACCAGGACGACTTCCTGGGCAGGTGAGAGACGCGGGTGGGGGGGCACCAGGCTGGGATCCGCACAGGGGGGAGCCCCGCTCTGGGGATGGGCAGAACCACGATGGCTGAAGCCACGGGGGAGGCCAGGGCCAGATTCAACCCCCCCTCGGAGCGGCGAGTTCCAGCCGGGCGCTCACGGCGTCTCCTTCCGCCCCTTCCAGGATGAAGCTGGATTTCGGGGAGGTGCTGCAGGCCCGCGTGCTGGAGGAGGTCGGTGGGGCAGCAGGAGGGAGTTGGGGCAGATTTGGGGACTGAAGGGCTGGGGGGAGCACTGGGGGGGGGGTGCGTGGATTTGGGGGGGTGCCCCCCCAGGTGTGGAGGTGGGGGAGCTGCCTGGGAATTTCTTGACTCCGCATTTCCCCTCGGAGAGGCTGGCTGGCTGAGAGTCTCTCTCCGGGGGCTGGGGGGGGCGTCTGGAAAGGGTTGGGAAGGGAGACGGTTCCAAGCCGTGAGAGGCGTGGAGCCGAGGAGCCACGGGGTCTGGAACATCGGGTCAGTCCCAGTGTTGGGCTTCGGAAAAGGCCAACAACACTGAGCCGAGCCGGGATGGTTTTTTCCCCCTGTTGATGGAGAAAATTTCAAGATTTTGACTTTTTGTCCCAATTTGGGGTGGGAACATTTTCCCCCGGGCCGAGAAACCTGTTTGATGCCCAGCTCTGAGAGACGCTCGGCCCGGGGGGGCGGATCTGGGCGGGTCAGAGATGATCCCTTTGGGGGGTGGGGAGGTGAGTGGGTGGAGCAAGGTGCGGGGGCGCAGGGGGGCTGTGGCGGAAATGGGGGCTGTGGATGGGGAAGGGCAGACAGGGCTCAGGAGGGAGGTGAGGGGGCAGAGGTGGAAGTGGGGGGCTGGGGGAAATGGGATTCAGGGACTGACCCAAGTTCTGTCCCATCCCCCAGTGGTTCCCGTTGCAGGACGGTGGCCGGGGCCAGCTCCACCTGCGTCTGGAGTGGCTCACACCCATGTCCGATGCCTCCAAGCTGGAGCAGGTGAGAGCCCCCCACAAAATGCAGGAATGGGACCGGGCGGGCCCAGGAGCCTGATCCTGTCCCCCCGTCGCGGCCAGCGCCAGCCTGGGCTCCCCTCGACTCTGAGGGGCTCCCTCCACGGGGGGCGTCCTGCCGGAGCCGGGGCTGTGGATAGAGGACATCACCACAGTGCAGCCCCCACCGCTCACTGGGAGGAGAGTGGGGTCTAGTGGTTAGAGCAGGAGGGCTGGGAGCCAGGACTCCTGGGTTCTCTCCCTGGCTCTGGGAGGCGAGTGGGGTCTGGTGGTTAGAGCTGGGGGAGGAGGGAGCTGCGAGCCAGGATTCCTGGGTTCTCTCCACAGCTCTGGGAGGCGAGTGGGGTCTGGTGGTTAGAGTGGGAGAGGAGGGAGCTGCGAGCCAGGACTCCTGGGTTCTCTCCACAGCTCTGGGACTCCATCATCAGTTGATCGCAGCCTCCGTTTCTGCAGAGACCAGGGCGGTTGCAAGGACGGATAAGTTCAGCTTAAGATCCATGGGGGGATTGGGGAGGACCAACTCCTGGGCAGACAAGAATGGGGGGGGCCCCACAGGGGGGTCTTGTTGGGCCAGAGCTTTCAGGGGTGACTCCCCCTCCCGCCCAGGTCCTCCAGAGGAACCGAGGAATCTCCTCCAAACCAGAGGCGCCGTCGGCCGCCATCCTGGTCGTCTACCTGGACCGGGCCCAGGAGCTTCCTGTGAGTATCGGCGCCATGTGGGGGTGTCTGGGGAAGTGGGAGGAAGGGATCTGTACTGAGTGGGGCTGGGGGGGCTTGTCCTTGGGGGGATGGGGAGGAGGGCTGGGCTGGGCTGAACTGAGCTGAGCTGGGTCTTGGCCCCCGGTTACCGTCAGTGACCCCCCATGTCTTCCCACAGCAGAAGAAGCCCGGCAAGGAGCCCAACCCCATGGTGCAGCTCTCGGTGCAGGACATCACGCGGGAGAGCAGGGTGAGCCACCGTCGCTGGGGCAGCCTTGGAGCTGTGGTGACCCCCCCCCCCCCGGCCACCGTGTGATGTGGGGCTCGCAAAAAGAGTGGAGCCAAAATGGAGCCCCCAGCTCCTCCCATTCCAGCCTCCCCCAGCAGGGACCGCTGTGGGAGTGGGGCAGGAGCTGGGTGGGGCTCCCAAGAGGGGGTGCTGTGGGGAGCAGGGCAGGAGTGGGGGCGCTCCCAAGAGGGGGTGCTGTGGGGAGCAGGGCAGGAGTGGGGGCGCTCCCAAGAGGGGCCACTGTGGGGGGCTCCCAGCAGGGGCCACTGTGGGGAGCAGGGCAGGAGCTGGGGGAGCTCCCAAGAGGGGGTGCTGTGAGGAGCTGGGGCGTGCTGGCTGTTGGGGAGCCCCTGTCTCCTCCTGCCCTGGCCTGCTCCAGCAGGGGGCGCAGTAACCCAGCTCCGTCTCCTCCCCCCAGGTCGTCTATAACACCAGCTCCCCTGTCTGGGACCAGGCCTTCCGCTTCTTCCTCCAGGACCCAGCCAATCAGGACATCGACATCCAGGTGGGCTCCGCCCCCTTTCTGCCAGGCTCCACCCTCTTGCCATAGCCCCGCCCCTTCCCCCTGCCTGGGCAGTAACAGGAGCCCTTCCGCCCCCTGCAGGTGAAGGACGACACGCGCCAAACCAGCCTGGGCTCACTCAGCGTCCGCCTGTCCCGCCTGCTGACTGCCGAGGACATGACGCTGGACCAGTGGTTCCAGCTGGAGAACTCGGGGCCAGGCAGCCGCATCTACATGAAGCTCGTCATGCGGGTGAAGCCAGGGCAGAGAGATTGGCCCCCGGGGCGGGAGGTGGATCTCGGGTGGGGGGTGTCCCCCAGCAGCTGAGAGCTCTGCTGCCACCATCAGCTGTCCCCCGTGATCCCCGGTGCCGCTCTCCCCACAGATCCTGTTCCTGGACGCCCCCGAGGTCTGCGCCTCTCCCCGGCCGTGCGCCCCGGGACAGTCGGACGTGGAGACCAGCACCTTCGCCGGCAGCAGTGTGGACCCACCGCCCCGGCCCAGCCGAGCCAGCCCCGACGCCCAGTTCGGCACCGAGGTACAGCCGCGAGAGGGGGCGGGGGATGCTCACCGTATGGGCCCCGCAGCCAGCCCCTCCCATGGGGCGCTGGGACAAGCCCGCACCCTGAGGCAGCCAGTTCGAATCTGGCCCAGGGCGCTGGGTGCTCGCCGGGCTCCTAGCAGGGCCATGGAGACAGAGCCCCCATGGGGGCAGCGAGCCTAGGGCTGACTCCGGAGGGGGGCTCTCCTGTGCAGCGTCGGGGGTGGCTGTAGGGAGAAGCAAGTCACGCGAAGGCTCCCACCCCCACCCCTCCCCGCAGAGCGTGATCCGCATTCACCTGCTGGAAGCTGAGAACCTCATCGCCAAGGACAACTTTATGGGCGGCATGATCCGGGGCAAGTCGGACCCGTACGCCAAGGTGCGGCTGGGCGGGCAGAGCTTCCGCAGCCATGTCATCAAGGAGGAGCTGAGCCCCCGCTGGAACGAGGTCTACGAGGTGAGGGGGGCGCAGGCTGGGAAGAGCCCTGGGGAGCAGAGTGGAGGGGTGCCCCTCACCCCACCCGCCAGAGCCCCTCCCCTTCCCGGGGGGCTATGCGGGACCAGCCGAGCTGAGCCTGCCAGGAGGAGGCAGAGAGACATTTCCCCTCCTCTCCTGCCCCTGAGTACCCCCGAGGGGCGGGGTGGGGGTCTCATCCATCATTCTACAGATGGGGGAACAGCACAAAGGGCGGGACCGCCCAAGGTCATGCAGCGGTCAGATCTGGGAGTAGAACCCAGGAGTCCTGGCTCCCAGCCCCTGCCCACTCTAAGTCACTAGACCCCCCCACCCCTCTCAGAGCTGGGGAGAACCCAGGAGTCCTGGCTCCCGGCCCCGCACTGTCCCAGCCTGGTCTGTGCCAGGTGGTGGTGGGCTTCTGGTGACCCCCCCTCACACCCTTGTTTGCCCCCCCCCCCCCCCAGGTCATCGTGAATGAGATCCCCGGCCAGGAGGTGGAGTTTGAGATCTACGACAAAGACATCGACAAGGACGACTTCCTGGGCAGGTGGGTTGGGACCGGAACCGGGCAGGGGAGGGGAATGAACCAAACGGGGGCTCCCAGCCCCCACCTGCTCCACTCGCCTCCTCTTGGGGTTCCCTGGTTCGGGGAGCAGTTGGGGGCCCCCCGAGGGCTTCTCTGCACCCCCTGCCCAGTCTGCAGGGCCCTCCAGCACGATTCAGCTTTAGAGGAAGCCGTGTGGGGGGGCCCTCCCCCCAATCTGACCCATGTTCTTCCCTCAGGTGTAAGATCGCCCTGAAGCGAGCCCTGAGCAGCCGGTTCATCGACGAGGTGGGAGCTCGTGGGCCCTCTGGGGGCAGCAGTGGAGGGAGGGGGCGGGGGGGCTGGGGCGGGCAAGGGGTCTGACCCCTGCTGCCTTTCTCCTTCCAGTGGCTCCCCCTGGAGGACGTGAAATCCGGCCGCCTCCATGTGAGGCTGGAGTGTCTGCCCCCCACCCCCAACGGCGCCGAGCTGGAGCAGGTACGGGAGGGGGGGCCCAGCCAGCCCCCTGCATCCTGGGCAGGCTGCACTGGGCACTGTGGGCTGGAGCACAGAGTACCCAGGGAGCAGGGTAGGGCCAGGGTCAGCTCTCAGCCCGGGGGGGGCGGGGGGCTACAGCGATACTGTGGGGCTCAGCGGACAGTGGGTTCAACACGCAGCAGATGTCACAAGCGACGCAAGCCCCCCCAGGCCCGTTCGGTATTGGCTCCCGGAGAATCCCCAGCCCTGGCTCTGGGCGGGGCGGGTGCTTGGCCCAGGGTCGGGCCCGGGCTTTGCTGTACAGCCGGGACCCCCGGGGGGCACAGCCGCACCGCTCAGGCTGCAGGAGCCCTGCCAAGCCGGTGAGGGAGGTAACGCAGAGCGTCCGTCCGCCCCGTCCGGGGCAGAACAACCTGGGATGTCGGCCGACGTCTTCCTCATCGCCAGCGCCCGGGGGGCTGCCCGGGGCGGGTCACCATTCAGCCGTTTCTCTGGGCCACCATCACGGGCCTCAAGCCTTGTGCCAACGGCCGAAGCTCATGTCCTGTGGGGCACAGGCCCCTTGTGTTACCGCTGAATAAAATGAAGGTGAGCTAGCCCCATGGGCTATGCAACCCGTCCAAGACAGGGCCAGCGCTGGGCTGCGGATCGGGACCCCAGAGCTGGGCCAGCGGGGGGCTGCGGGTCGGGAGTGAGGGGCACCGGCAGAGCTGGAGGTGGGGGGAGCCCAGGCTGGGCCAGCGGGGGGCTGGGGATTGAGGGGCACTGGCTAGCGGGGGGCTGCGGGTGGGGAGTGAGGGAGCGAGGCCGCGTGCTGGGCACTCGCTCTGTAGCCAGCCCTCGCGGTGGGGCGCCATGCTCCCCTCCCCTGCCCGCGGTTGTGGGCAGCCCCCTGGCGCTGACCCGCGGGGCCGGGCCGGGCCTCATGCTGGCTCCGTTCCAGGTGCTGATGGTGAACAGCCTGACCCAAAGCCAGCGGAGTGCGGAGCTCTCGTCCGCCCTGCTCTCTGTCTTCCTGGACCGGGCAGCCGACCTACCGGTGAGCGCGCCCCGAACCCCCCGGACTCTTGGGTCCCGTCCTCGCCCAGGCCTCCTGCTCCACCCTCTGTGCGCGCTCTGCCCCCGTCCTTGTGAGACCCCCAGTTTGCGGCCGTGGCTGGCTCCTGGCGGGTGGCTCCAGCTTGTGCCAGCCGGCCCCGAGCAGGGCAGATTCCCAGGCTGCCCCGGCACCAGCTGGGGGCCTCCGGCACAGCCTGTCGTGCACCCCACTGCCTGGTCCTGAGGGTGGGGGCTGGGCCAGCTCCATGGGGCTTGTGCCCCCTAGGTTTCCTCCACTCACCGCCCCCCTTCTCCCCAGCTCCGGAAGGGCTCCAAGCCCCCCAGCCCCTACGTCAGCCTCTCCCTCCGGAATGTCTCCTACAAGAGCAAGGTAGCGGGACGCAGGGGTCGGTTTGTGGGGCTTGCCCGGTGATGGGGGCTGCCGGAGAGGGAGAGGCATTGGGACAAATGTGGGGAGAAACTGGGGGGGTCCCTGTGGGTCGGGGGGGGTGGTCTGGGGGGTTTGCCCAGTGGTGGGGCTGCTGGAGAGGGAGAGGCATTGGGACGGGGGCGGAGCGGGTGTTGGGGGAGTACTTGTGCCCAGAGGTGTGCCGTGCGGAGGGGCACCCCTGTGTGTTGGAGGGGGTGTGTGGCAGCTGGTTGGTGGTGCTGGGGGGGGGGGTCCTGGCCTCTCTGCTTTCACAGGCTCCCCACCGCCCCACCCCCCAGATCTCCACCCCCACCTCGGAGCCCATCTGGGACGAAGGCTTCTCCTTCCTCGTCAAGCGTCCCCACGTGGAGTCCTTGGAGCTGCAGGTAAATTCCCCTCCCCCCCATCCCTCCCTCCACTGTCCGACCCAGGCCTGAGCTCTGTCTGTCCGTCCGTCCCGCCCGCAGGTGAAGGACGAGGGGGGGCAGAGCCTGGGGGCGCTGAGCCTGCCCCTCAGCCAGCTGCTGGTGGCAGAGACGCTGATGCTCGACCGCTGGTTCCCGCTCAGCCACTCTGGCCCTGGCAGCCAGGTCCTGCTGCGGGTGCAGCTGGGGGTGAGTCGCCCGGCGGGGGCGGGGGGGGACCGGGTGCACTGGAGACTGAACCCCTCTGATCCCCTTGTCTCTTCCCGCCCCCCAGATCTTGGTCCCCCAGCACTCGGGGGTGGAGACCCTCAGCGCCCCGTCAGCTGGCGAGGAGGCCGAGAAGCACCCGGGGGGGTCAGAGCCGGAGCTCTACGTCAGGGAGGACGGGGACCCCGGGGGTGCCGGCCCTGCACAGGAGCTGCGTCACCGCCTCACCCACGTGGACAGGTGGGGGGTGCCTGAGTGGGGGGGTGCAGCCGGAGCGTCCGGCCCCCTGGGTTCCCAGCCCTTTCCTGGGGGACCCTGGGGCCCTGCCCACCTCCCTGGTGCCAGGAGCTGCCACTTCGGGGGGCTGCCGTAATGCTACTAATAACGAGCATGATATAATGGGGCTGGGATCTCAGCTGGGGGCTCCAGGGGCTACCGTAACACTGCTAATAAAGGGCATACTACAATGGTGCTACCGTAATGCTGCTAATAAAGGGTCCATTACCCGGGTGCTACCATAATGCCCCTAATAATGGGCACACTACAGTGGTGCTACTGTAATACCACTAATAAAGCTCATGTCATAAAGAGACTCAGCTGGGGCCTCTAGGTGCTACCATAATACTGCTAATAATGCACCCACCTGAATGGGCAGGATTCTGGTGCCCCCCCTAACGCTGCCCCCTCTCTCCGGCACAGTAACTTGGAGCTGGCGGAGGGCCCCCTGGGCCAGCTGCAACTCACAGCCTGGTACCACACGGACGAGCGCAAGCTAGTTGTCGTCGTACATTCCTGCAGGTAATGGGGGAAGGGGGGGGGGGCGAGCATAGCGATGCGGAGATGTTGGGACCCCTTTCAGGGCGGGGGAGGTTTCCCAGGATGCCTGGGTTCTCCAGCTGCCCTGTGTGAGCTTTAAGTTCCTCTTGGCCGGCGGGGTCTCGGTTCAGCCCCTGGTTACAGAACCAGCTGCTCTGAGCCGCTGAATGGAGCTCATTGGAGGGGGACTGCGTCCCCCTCTCCCCCCCGCCCTCCCCCAGGTGACCCACTCAGGCCTGACCTCAGGGCTGCGAGGGGCTCCCACGTACCTGGTGCCCATCGTCCCCCTCCTGGAGCTCCCCTACCAGCAGCTGTAAGATCTGGGCCTTTGGGGTTCAGCTTCTAGGTTACCCCACATCCCTACACAGGCTGGCCCCCCAGAAGCTTGGCACCAGCCCCCGTCGGGGCTGCTCTGGCTTTCCGGGCACGTCTCTGCATTGGCGGTAGAGCTTTGCCCCGTTCTGATTCCCCTCGCCCTGTGTGTGTCCCCCCCCGCCCTCCCCTGCCTCCCCAGGAAGCTGAGGGCGAGTTCGAAGGACATTCCCGACCCCTACGTCTCCCTGATCCTCCTGCCCGACAAAAACCGCGTGACCAAGAGGAAAACCACCGTGCGGAAAAGGACCCTGAACCCCGAGTTCAATGAGAGGTGATGGGGGGCAGTGATGGGCTTGGGGGGGGAGACCTCTTCCCACTGGTGCAGGTCCCGTCCCCAGGCTCCCCTCACAGCTCTGTCTCCCCACCACACCCTGCCCGGCAGGTTCGAATGGGAGCTGTCCCTGGAGGAGGCCACGCGGAGGAAGCTGGAGGCCTGCGTCAAAAACAGCGTCTCCTTCATGTCCCGGGAGAAGGAGCCCCTGGGGAAGGTAAGGGGGGGCATCGCCATGGTTACCGCTGGGCTCTCCGATTGAGGGGGGGGAACAATCACTTGACTCTTACTTCTTTCTCCTCAGGTGCATCTTGACCTGTCGCAGGTGGACCTGACCCAGGGCAGGGCCCAGTGGTGAGTGGGGGGGAAGGGGCTGGGAACACCCCTTGCCCCAGCTAAGCAACGGGGGTGGGGGGAGTCTGGGAATGCCCCTTGCCCCTCCCCCCAGCTGGAGCAATGGGTGGGGGGTCTGGGAATGCCCCCTGCCACTCCCCGCAGCTGGAGCAATGTGGGGGGGGTCTGGGAACGCTCCCCCTCTCTGGGGAGAGCAGGCAGGCCCAGGTGGGTTCCCCTGGCGAAGTCCAGGGCCAGTGCGGCTCCCTGATCTCTGTGGCCTCAGACCCCAAGGTGGGAAGGTGGCTGCGGTGTGGCTTCCCACAGACAGAGCCGTGCAGGGCCCCAGCCGTCTCCAGAATGGGGCCCCGTGTCCTGCATCTCTGTGGGTCTGAAGAATCTCAAGCTCCCCAGGAAGGATGGGGGGTCTCTTGGCTGCATCGGGGACCCTGAGCAAATGTGGGTCTGGGGGCCAGGGCTGCTCCTGGGTCACCATCCCCAGCCCCACCGTCCCCAACCCCACAGGTGCCCAGCTCGGCTCAGCAAAGGCTCCTGCTCCGTGGGGGTGGGATCTGGGCTGGGGGGGCGGTTCTGGAGGCAGCTGCCCACCCGTTCACACTCTTCCCCCCACCCCCCCTTGATCTTCCAGGCACAACTTGAAAGACGACAAGAGCAGCTCTTAGTCCCCCTGGCAGCCCCCCGCTTCCCAGCAGGGTCCAGCCCACGCCCGCCCCTGGCGGCACCAGCCTTCGCTTGTGTGGCTCTGAGCACGCGCCTCTCTTCCGTCCTCTTCGGTGTGAAGCCATGGGGGTGAACGCTGGGGGGGGGCTGTGGTTGCGGGGGTCACCCCCACCATTCCCCACCCCGCGTGTCTGATCAGGGATGCCAAACGCAATCTGCCTTTTAACTGACCAAAGAAAATGGACCCACGGCGGAGCCAAGCAGGGGGCTGGGGCCTCATCCTGGCTCTTGGGCACAACCCCAGATGGAGCAGGGATCAGGCAGCAGGGTGGGACGTGGCCCCCCCCCCCAAGAACCCCACCTGCCTGGTCCGAAAGGCAGGCCGTGCCCGACGGCACCGCGGGGCAGGAGTTGCTCAGCAGGTCCCAGCTGGCACGAGCTGCCCCAGTGTGGTAGAGAAAGCGGCCCAGATCCCAGGGTGACGGGCGCGGGTGAGACCCCCGCCGAGCCGCGGAGGGCAGGGATCCTGTCCTGGGCGGCGAGAGCCCCAATGGGTTTATGGCCCAAGAAGGAAAGTTTCCCCCTCACCCCCTGATATAGCTTCTCCCAACCCTAGACCCTGTCGGAAGAAACTCCCAGCTGCCCCCTCCCCTGTACCCAGCAGCGGGGCTCCCAGCCCCATCACAGAACCCACCGGCCCCCTCCGCCCCACTGCAAAATGCAGCCGCTCATGCTCTTCGCTAAGGGTCTAGACACCCCCCCCAGCCCCGCACAGTGTCTTGCTCTCTCCAAGGCCCTCATCTTGTTTTTCTTTTTCCCTTCTCTGGGATTTTTTTATTTCCTTGTGCCAACGTCTCGGCTTTTTTACATTATTTATCTCACGTGCCTTTTCATTCTTGTTTTAAAAAGCAGCCGGATCAGGGTGGGAGAAGCGGGCTCCAGGCTGGCTGGAGGGGGCAGAAGGGCTCTGCCCCGTACCCCCGGGCGTGGGGTGAAAGTAGATTTCCTCCGGACGGTGCCCTGGTCCCTCCCCATGGGAGCCGCCCCCTGCTCAAGCCAAAAACTCTCGCGCCGTATTTATCCGTATTGTGAAGACGCCGCTTTTCGAGTGTTTGCACCAGGAGCGTCCCCCGCGGCCAGCGCCAGCCAGGCCCCCCGCAGCCGGACTCAATCGCGCCCGCTGCCTGTGGGGCAGGGCCCACGTCTGCCAGGCTGGCACCCTTGTAACCCGCCTCTGCCAATAAAAGCGAGCAGCCGACTGGCCCAGCAACGTCCGTTTCACCTCGCGGGCTGGTCACAGGGGGACCTCCCACGTTCGATGGGGCCTGTCCAACTTCCCAGCCCCCGGGGCGCCCCCCATGGGGTTCGGGTCTGGTTCTCAGCTACCCCAGCCCTGGTAGGGACCTGCCCTGGGGCTGGGCGGAGGCTAGATGCCACCACCCTATCTCCTGGCGAGTTGCCTGCTGTACCCGCGCTATCTGCCCTCCTGCGCCAGGTCCGGTGGATCCGAGCTGTGGGAACTGGGTCTGATGGAGGGGGAGGGGGCGGCCCCCCCGGCTCTCCCCCTTCCGCCTGGGAACAAGCCGGGCCCATGTTAATAGTGTTGCCGATTTGAAGGTTAAATCTGTAGATCTGGGCCAGGCCTGGCCTCGCTCCCCTTCTCCCCCCGCCCCGGCCAACCTTGGCCCCGGTACCAGGGCCGGGCAGAACTGGCTTTCACCTGACAACAGCACTGCCGAAAGGGCTTGCGGCTCACGCTTCAGGGCTCGGGCCTGGCTGGAATGCAGGGGGCCGGCTCATCCCCCCGCAGCGGCCTGGTTTGGGCCCCTGGCGGAGACAGGCTCGGTAGGGCCTGGCCAGCTGTGCCCGGGCCAGGCCCTGCCCTAGAGTAACAGCCCCTCTGCCCAGCAGCTGCCCCCGGCGCGCCCGTGGGGTGGGCCGAGCAGCAGGAGGGCTGCGATGAAGTGGGGCCGACTTAGCAGCCTAAGCCAGGTTAACAGGCTGTAGGCGGCCTGCGGCTGTCCCCGAACAATCCTTGGGCTCTCGGCACCCCGTACGTGCCCACGGGCGCTGAGCCCGACCCCCTGCCGAGCCGCAGCCGGCTGGCGCGTGCCCAGGGATTACAGCCCCTAATCCCCCCCCCTGCTCCTGCCAATCGCGGCTCCTCCGGTGCCTTTCAGCTGCCCCCTGGGAGGAGCTGGGGCTCTGGGCTGAGGCGGTGGGGCAGCGATTCCCTCTCTGCCCCTGTTTCCTTGCCAGGGATCCCCTCCCTCCAGCTCTTTGCGAACTCAGCCCCCTCCCCGTGCTGGGGGGTTGAAGGGGAGCCCCCAGCACAGACCATTGCCAAGGTGCTGGGCCCACCGCAGCGGGAGGAAGGGGAGACACGGGTGAGAACGGCAGGCGGGGCCCAGAGCCCAACAGGGGATGCTGCCCCCAGTCCATGCCCGCTCCACCGCGGGATGGACCCTGGGGGGCTTGTCTTGGGCCCCACCCCTCTAAGACAGGCTGGAGCAGGGGAAGGAGGTCTCACCGTGCCCAGAGCCGCTCCTGTGTGGGCCCCGATCCATGGCGGGTTGGGGGCTAGCCCACGAGTGCCAAGTTGTGTCTGCATGGCCTCACCCCTGTGGGTTCCACCTGTGACTGGCCCATGGGTCCCAACCCTCAGCCCCAGGGGGGAGGAAGCTGCCCTGTTTCACAGGGGAAACTGAGGCACAGGGTGGGCACAGCCCCACTGAGGGTGTGGAAGTGGCGGGGGAGCTGGTTTGGGTGGCAACCAGCCCCCAGCAAGGATTTATGCTCCAGGCCAGTGGAGCCAGACTCACTCCCTAGGGGAGGCTGTGAAGGGGGCATTGCATCCCCCGCCCCATCTCCCCACCAAGTCCTAAACACCCCTCTTCTCTGCGCCCTCCAGAGCTGCTGGGCTTGGCCCCTCCCTTCTGCCCCCCCCCCACCCCCCGGCTTGGCCTGGTTCATGGAGCTGCGCCATGAGCCCCGACCCCTGCTCAGTGCTGCTGGGCGCCCAGCCAGGCCAGCTCGTTAATAATAATATACGGAGAAACCCGCTTCATGGGACTGCGGGGGGGGACATAGCTCGGCGATGACCGCGGGCCTCAATCCAACCCTTAATCAAGCCATGACGGAGGACCAGCCAGCTGGACTTTTCCATCAACCCCTGCTTAGCTGGCAGGGCTCGGCCCAGGGCCAGGGCCGGGCAGCCCCAGCCTGGCCCTGGCACTTTCATTTACACTCAGGGTAATTTCCAGGTGCTAATTAACCCACGCAGCTCCTCGGGGGGCTGAGGGATCTCACTGCAATGCAGCCACCTCTCGGGTAGGCCACAGCAGCTGCTTAGGCAGAGATTGCGGCACCCAGCACTGGGATGCAGCCACCTCTGGGGTGGGCCACAGCAGCTGCTTAGGCAGAGATTGCAGCGCCCAGCACTGGGATGCAGCCACCTCTGGGGTGGGCCACAGCAGCTGCTTAGGCAGAGATTGCAGCGCCCAGCGCTGGCTCACTGAAGCTGGCAACAATTCACAGCAGCGTAGGAGCTGCAACAAATCCTCGGCTGAATTTAAACCGGGGGGGGGGGCACCTCCCAAAAGTCCCGTCCCCCCCGCAAACATTACTGGCCACAAGGAGCCAGCACACCGGGGTTTATCTGAATGCCGGCACCACTGCCTAGGCCTGGGGGGGAGGGGTCAGAGGTGAGAGTGCTCCCCCACTCCCTGCTGCACAGCGCCCCCCCCCCCCCAGCTCTACATTGGGGTCACAGCCACCCCAGCACCGTAGCCTGCATCACCCAGCTGCGTACTGTGCCCTCTGCCCGTGGCCAGCAGAGCAGCCCCCCGGCCACTGCCCCTCCCCCCACACACTTGGGGGGGGGTTAGGGAAGCAGTGTGGCCTAGTGCTGACGGGGGGAGCTCGGACACCTGGGTTCTATTCCCACGCCAGGAGGGGGTGGGTGCTGGAGGAGGCGACATCAGGGCACCTGGGGTCCATTAGTCCTGGGGCCTAGTTGGGGGGCTGGGAGTCAGGACTCCTGGGTCCCAGGCCCAGCTCTGCGGCTGAGATCCTGGTGCCATCTGAGCAGAGGAAAGGGCCCTGCCTGGTGCCCACCTCTCTCAGCCCTCACCTTCATCAACCCCTGTGTTCACACAGCTCCAGGCCCCCTGTGCTTTGGGGAGGGGGTTCCTCTGGCGGGGGGCACCGTGCTGTGGGCCTGGCCTGGCTCCCTGGTGCATGCCTGGCATCGCTGGCCCCTCGAGCTTGCCTCTAAGAAAAGCCCTGGAGCAGGGGCGGGGGGGGGAAGCTGTCACTTCTGACAATGAATGATGCTCCCATTTTTAGCCCCCCCCTCCCCCTTGTCCCCCCCCCAACTGCCCTTATCTAGCATTGCTACAGCCTGACGTCACTCCGGGCTATTTAAGCCGGGCCGGGCAGGGCCAGCCCCACGCTGGGACTTCACCAGGGCCCTGCAGCCTCGTCTGCCGGCCCCGCTCGCCCGGGCACGCGCCGCTGGGCCCAGCCGCCATGCCCCCCAAGAAGGAGCTGCCCGTGAAGAAGCCGGTGGCCCCGCCGGCCAAACCGGCCGCCAAACCGGCCATAGCCAAGCCAGCGGCTGCTGCAGCTAAGCCCAAAGCCCCCGAGCCGGCGGCGACCCCAGCCCCGGCACCAGCCCCAGCACCAGTCCCAGAGAAGCCCAAGGAGCCACCGATTGACCTCTCTAAAGTGGTGGTATGTGGGGGCTGCAAAAGGGGGAGGCAGAGAGAGCAGGGGGGTGCATGGGGCCAGGACTGGGCCGGGGGGGGGGTCCCCTCGCCCCATGAGGTAGCAACGCCAGGAGGTGTAAACCTGCCGCGTGAGTGGGACGGGGAGCTGCGTGGCCGGATGGCACAGAGCCACGGGCAGACACGCTGCCCCAGAGCCCCCGGCCTGGCCTGCTCTACTGCACCCAGTTTGCCACAGGCAGGCCAGATAAGAAAATGCCCCCCCCCGATCACCCCCCCCACACACCTGCTTCCTCGTGGCCCAAATACTGACCACCCCTCCAGCGCCTGCATTTGCCGTGAGTGGGATGGTGCCCCCTACACCTAGTGTGCCCCCCCGAAAGGGAAGTGAGCTGCCCTCCAGAGGCTTAATGGGGGGCAGGGGGATCCCCCAGGCTCCATCAGGGACACAGCGGCTACCCCCCCACCAGTGGGGAAGGGCCAGTATTAGCCCATTTACAGATGGGGAAACTGAGGCAAGGGCAGGGGCTGTGACTTGCCCAATGTGAGTTAATGGCAGAGCTGGGAAGAGAACCCAGGAGTCCAGATGCCCTGCCCCCACCCCACCCCTGCCCCCGCGACTCCAGTTCTCTCCTGGAGCTGGGAACAGAACCCAAGAGTCCTAGCTGCCATCCCACCCCCCCGGGTCTAACTACTCCCGCCCCCACAGTGCTGTCCCTCCGCTGGGTGGTCAGCAGTGGGGCTGAGGTGGGGGGGTCAGTGGAGTGGCTGATCACTTCATCTAACTGGGGCTCAGCTAAGCAGCCAGAGACCAGCTCCTGTCTTCTAGCCATGGTGCCTGGACCGGGGGCGAGGGGGGGGTCTGGTGGGTTGGATCAGAGAGGGCTGGGAGCCAGGACTCCTGGGTTCTAGCTCTAGCTTGTTACTGGCTGTGTCCAACAATGGCCAGAGCCTCCACGCAGGAAGGAGCGAGACTGGGGGCCCGGGGGGCTGTTAGACAGTCACAGCTGGGAGGGGGGGCGAGCTCAGGTCATTGGGGCAGGATAAATTTAGGCAGTGAGCTGGCCCTGTTATTTTAATGACAGTCTAGAACTGGGGGGGGGGGGGGGCGAGAGCCTGGCATGGGCCTGCATTCCCAGGCCGGGGACAGGTGGCTGCGGCCAGGGGGATTAGCACCCCCTTTTCCAGGCAGATTTATTTCAGCCCCAGTACTGGGCACTGCTTTGCCACGCCGAGCTAAGGGGTCAAGTTGTGGCTGGGGGGGGGGGCTCAACCGGCCGCGCCTCTGTGTGGGGGGCACAGAATGCAGGAAAATTCCTAAGGCAGTGAGGTAGGGCCCCCTATAAAGAGTGTGACCAGGGAGGGGGCAGATCAGGCCCTTATATGAACTCAGCCGCGTGCGTGGCCCCCCTGCTGACAGAGGCTGGGGCCGGCAAAACTGGGCACCCCCCCCAGCCAGGGCCCCACCCGGCTCCCCACAGTGCCCCCTGCTGGCAGAGCCTGGGGCAGGCGAAACTGGGCACCAGCTCCCCACAGTGCCTCCTGCTGGCAGAGCCTGGGGTGGGCGAAACTGGGCACCTGCCCCCCCGCCCCCCTACAGCCAGGGCCCCTGCCCTCCTCCTGGCAGCACTCCCTGCTGGCAGAGCCTGATGTCAGCCAGGTGAGGACCAAGGGTCCCCACATCCCCCGGCAAGACGTTTAGTGGGGGTCGGGCTGGAGGGGCCCTGGGGGGACCAAGCTTGGCCCCTGCAGCAGAGAGCTGGTGGGTAATACCAGGAGCGTTCCCCCCATGGCACCCCCTGGTCTCATGCAGCTCCCCCCAAATCTTTTGTTAATGTCCCTGTTTCTGTCCCTTCCTCTTTGCAGATTGAGTTTAGCAAGGACCAGCTGGAGGGTAAGTCAACCGGCCTCATGTCTGTGTAGCTGCGGGGGGATCACTCTTCAACCAGCCTTCACCCACCTCTGGCCCTGCTAAATCCAGCCCCTTCCCCCACTTACGCGGTTCTGCCTTGAGCCTTTGTCCCCAACAAGCTCTTGTCAGTTGCTAACCCATCCCCGGGGAGCGGAAACCCTAGTCATGTGGCATTTTCCATTACCCAGCCTGCCATGGGGCAGGACCTGGGTGTGGGGTGCATGGCTGGGCCCCCAACCTCTGCGCTGGGCTCTGCCCAGGGAGCTATCTCAGTGTGGAGGTGTCGGGTTAAGAGGCAAGCATCTGGCTGGCAGCTCCTGGTCTCTGAACCAGCCGGGCGCCTCTTGAAACTCGTCCCAGTCTTGTAGGTAAAATACAATTCCTGAGGGAGGCGGAGGAGCTGGGATTTGAACTCCTGGCCTCCTCCCTCCAGTCTGGGCCCGATCCTGGCCTGAAGCAGGCAGGTTAGACGGGCAGAGGATGTCCGGTTCCAGCCCCTCTGACCTGCTCTGCCCCCCCACCCCCAGATTACAAGGAGGCTTTCCAGCTCTTCGATCGAGTTGGGGACGGCAAGATTATGCTGAGCCAGTGTGGGGATGTGCTGCGGGCCCTGGGCCAGAACCCCACCAACGCCGAGGTCATGAAGGTGCTGGGCCACCCCAAGCCCGATGGTGAGCGAGCGGCCTCAGCAGCTGTGGGGCTGGGGTGGAGGGTGGGATGTGGTTCGGGCGCTATCAGCCTATGCCCAAAGCCCCAGCTTCTGGAGTCACGTGGCGTTGCAGCCCCAGCTTGCACTGTGAAAAGGGAAGCAAGGGTGGCTGCGGGGGGAAAGCCTGGAATCCAGTGTAACGGCATCTGTCTGAGTCTGCAGAGAGCCTGAAACCGTTGCTGCAAAGGGAGAACGGAATTGCCCCACGCATCTCGGAGGGGTGTTACTTCCAGACCCCCACTGTGCTCTGGGGGGCTCTCACCAGCCCCACCCGAGCTGCGGATTGTGTGTGCGGTGGGAGTGGGTCTGGACCCCTAAGCTTTCAGAGACCCCTGACTACTGGGGTTAGCAATGGGGGTCCTCCTTTGGGTTTGGTTGGGCTATGTGATGTGGGGGGGCATCAGGGGCCCCATGCGGTGCCATGGGGGGCCAGACTGCCTTCCTCCAGCCACATGGTAGGGTGGCTGCATGGCAGGGTCCTCGGGGGCTCAGCCTGGCCTCAGTTTCTCCCTCCCACGGCAGAGCTGAACTCCAGGCGGGTGGAGTTCGAGCAGTTCCTGCCCATGCTGCAGACCATCTCCAAGAACAAGGACCAGGGCACCTACGAGGACTACGTGGAGGGGCTGCGGGTCTTCGACAAGGAGGGGAACGGCACCGTCATGGGGGCTGAGCTGCGCCATGTGCTCTCCACACTGGGTGAGCGCTGCCTGCCGGGGCAGAGGGGCCCCAGCCACAGGGCAGCCCCCGAGACAGGTGCCCCCTAGGCTGGCGAGGCTCAGCAAGTCAGGGGCAGGGTCCCACGGGTACAGCGCCAGGTCAGGGGCACCCCACCCAGGACAGGGCCCCCCCCAGGGCTGTCGGTGTGATACCGGGCAGGGACAGGGCCCCCTGGGCACTGGGTGACGGGGGGGAACGGACCCCTCCCAGGGCTCTCGGTCTGGCACCAGGTGGGTGAACAGGGCCCCCCAGAGTGGGCAGGAGTAGGGGGGATGCCCACCCCCAGGGCTGTCGGTCTGGTACCTGGCAGGGACAGGGCCCCCCGGGCTGATGGGTGGGCACCGGATGTGGGGGAACATCTCCCCAGCACTAACGTGCTGCCCCCTCTGGCCGCAGGCGAGAAGCTGACGGAGGAGGAGGTAGATGCCCTCCTGTCTGGGCACGAGGACGCCAACGGCTGCATCAACTACGAAGGTGAGAGCCCGGAGTCGGGGACCCTTCAGCTGCGGGGGCCAGGAAAGGAGGGGGTGAGGTTCCCAAGGGTGCCTCAGGGGGCCCAGTTCCTCTGTCTAATGCCACTCTCCTCCCCCCACAGCCTTCGTCAAGCACATCCTGTCTGGCTGAGCGGGTGCCGTGGGGTAGGTGCCCCCCATGGGGGGGAGGGGCTTTTACTTTTCTGACTCTGTTTTGGGGGGTGGCTGCTCCTTTCTCCCCTCTTTGCCATGAGAGTCCCAGGGGCCTCAGTGGCCTTTGCCCCTTGGCCGGGACCCGGGTGAACCATCTCCGTGCCCGGCGGATCAGCTCTAACGTGTGTGTCAAATCCCACTGCCCTGGAAGAGGCTTGTGTTTTTGGGGCTGCTGCTACCACCCCCAGCACCTCCCAGCAGCAGACTTCCGAGTGCAGGAGCCTTAGCCCTGTTCTGCAGATGGGGAAACTGAGGCACAGGGACTTACTCTGCTGCCAGCTGAGGTCCAATGCCATCAGACGGGCACGAGTCATTCAACTTCTCCTCCAGCTCCTCCCTGCAGTGCCATATCCCTCAGGGGGAACCGAGCCTGCCCCCAGGGGGACAGCCCAGCCCAGACCAACGCCTCTTGGGGGGTCCTGGGAGCTCTGTCCAGGGCACTGGAGTGGAAGGGCCCCATGCAAAGTGGGGCAGCATGGCTTTGCTTTAATTACTCAGGATAGGGCATCCCGACATCCTGCGGGCCCAGCCCGTGCCCTGAGTCAAATCTGCTGGCCCAGCCGTGCTGGGAGCACGATTCCCTCCAGCCTCTGCTCCAGGGGACGGAGATTCAGAACAAACCTGAGCTCTGGGCCTGGATCCTTCCTGCCCCCCGCCCCCCCCATGGGATCCCCGCTCCCCCACCCTGAACCCTGACTCCAAAGGCCATGCCGGCGACTCACTGTCTCCTCTTCTCTCCCCAGACCGGGCAGGATGGGGCTAAGCAACTGATGCCACCTCAGACATTACTCTGCAGGGTGGGGGCATGTTCCCTGCCCCCTTTGTCTCTCTCTTTAACCCGCCCCCCTGCCCCCCAATGGCTGCTGCAAGGGACTTCTACCACTGCCCAAGGGAGCGCCCAAGACCTCAGGACGCCAGCGGCTGAAGATCGAGCGGGGGGGGGTGCAGGCTCCCCCCGAGAGCAGCAGCCCAGCCTGGGGGTGCCCACCGAGCTGAGCCAGGGTCCCGATCCTGGGCGGGAAGGGACCCAATCCTCCTTGCGCCCGTCCTGCGTTTGGACAATAAAAGCCATTTGTTTGCAGAAGCTTCTGGCCCCTTGGGTCTTGGCCACAGGGGCCATCTCAGCATCCCTGACTCTTTCTTGAGACCCTGAGCCCTGGGGGCGGGGGGCTGTACTTGGGTTGCAGAGTTCTGCATACACGGTCAATGCGGGGGCGAGGTGGAAGGGCCAAGCACGGGAGCACAGGCTGGAAAAGGCCCAGAGGCTGGAAAAGGCCCAGGGGCTGGCCCCGCAGGGCCCTCAGGGTGCCCTTGCGCCTGGCCCAGTGATTTCATTCCCACGCAGAAAGCAAGAGTTGGGAAATCAGCGCCAGGTCCCCCCGAAAGGCTCCGCTGCAGGGCAGGGCGGAGGCAGGAGCCATCCGCCCCAGCTAAGGCCTGAATTGCAAAGCGCGACAATTTATAGCAGGAGACGAGCCCCCCGGGAGGCGTTATGCCGGCGGAGCCATGGCACGGTCCGGTCGCACCGGGTGCTGGCGGAACGCCCTGTGGAGACAAGCTGGTCTCCGGTGCCCAGAGCCAGGGCATGGCAGGGGCCCCGGAGGATTGCAGGGAATGCAGCCGCCATGTCCTGTTTGTTAGGGGGTGAAAGGTTGGGCCCGGAGCAGCAGGGATCTGCCCCGCGCCCCATAGCGCCCCCTGCTGGGGGTGAGAATTCCTACCCGTCTCGGGCTGTTTCCCCGCACTCAGACTTCACACGCGGCTCTCGTCTTATTTATTTCTTCTTTTGCTGGGGCCTCAGGTCGCCGGCTCAGGGGAGCGAGTCCCAGAAACTGTCGTCAGCCCAGGTGGGGTGTCACTCACCGAGAGCCTGCGGGGTTCACAATCGCCAGCTGGGAGAATGAACCCCATTAAAAGGGCCAGGCAGGCGCTGCCCCTGTTCCCAGCCCCTGCAGAGGGGTTCTCAGTCTGTCGAATGAAACTCTCCTTGCTCCCTGTGCGCCCCAAGCCCCCCGCTGGGACCCTCCCTGCTCCCCGTGCGCCCCCAACCCCCTCCCCCCGCTGGGACCCTCCCTGCTCCCCCCCGCTGGGACCCTCCCTGCTCCCCTGTGCCCCCAACCCCCCGCTGGGACCCTCCCTGCTCCCCTGCGCCCCCAACCCCCTCCCCTCGCTGGGACCCTCCCTGCTCCCCTGCGCCCCCAACCCCCTCCCCTCGCTGGGACCCTCCCTGCTCCCCTGCGCCCCCAACCCCCTCCCCCTGCTGGGACCCTCCCTGCTCCCCTGTGCCCCCAACCCCCTCCCTCCGCTGGGACCCTCCCTGCTCCCCCCCGCTGGGACCCTCCCTGCTCCCCTGTGCCCCCAACCCCCCGCTGGGACCCTCCCTGCTCCCCTGCGCCCCCCGCTGGGACCCTCCCTGCTCCCCTGCGCCCCCAACCCCCTCCCCCCGCTGGGACCCTCCCTGCTCCCCGTGCGCCCCCAACCCCCTCCCCCCGCTGGGACCCTCCCTGCTCCCCTGCGCCCCCAGCCCCCTCGGCAAGGCCCCCACTCGGTGTCTACAGGCAAAGCGGGGGCGACTCAGCCCAGCCCCGCCCCACCGCTGGGCCCGGTCATGAATAATGCAGCAACTAATTAGCATAAGAAGTGACGCGCGGCCCGCCCTCGGGCCGCTCCCGGCGCGCGGATGCCTGGGGCGTGACGTCAGAGCCAGTAGAAAGGGGCCGGCGGAGGCGAATCCGCGCAGGGGCCATTGCGGGGAGCGGAGCCGGCGCAGCAGCAGCCATGGTGGGGCGAGCTCCGGGCTGGCGGTGGGGTGCAGCGGCCGGGGGGAGGGGGGTGCAGCGGCCGGGGGGGTGCGCAGGGCTGGCGGGGGGTGCGCTCGGAGGGGGAGGGGGGTGCAGCGGCCTGGGGCTTGCGCTCCGGGGGCAGGGTGCAGAGGGCTGGCGGGGGGGATGCAGCGGCCGGGGGAGGGGCACGGTTAGGTTCCAGCCTCCCGAAGCCAGGGACATCCCCGGGGTCTGACTCCCAGCGCCCCCCCCCCCCCAGGGAAGGAGCCCCTGGCCGGGGCTGGGGGCGCAGCGCTTGTGGGGTGCGGGGCTCGGGCCCTGGGGAAGGGGGGGCCCGGGCAGCCCCGCTGACGGCGGTCCCCCTGTGCTTGCCTTGCAGTGCGATTTCACCGAGGATCAGACGGCCGGTAAGTGCCCGCCCGCCCCGCTTCCTTGCGCGACCTCCGCCCTTGCGCGCTATTTTCACTTCCGGGGGGGTTGCGAATCTCTTGCGCGTCCCGCCGCCGCGGAAGGACTCACCGCTCTCTCTCCCTCCCTTGTAGACCTTCCTCCTCCTTCTCTGTCACTAGCCTTCACCCTCCTCCTGTAGCCTTTCTAGCCGCCGGCCGGTAAGTGGGGCAGGGCCTGTGTGACTGCCCCCCCTCCCCTTAACACTGGGCCCCTCGCTTCTGGGGCGGGGGTGGGGAGGAATCTCTGCGGGCTGCCTTCGGCTGTTGCTGCTGTGGGGTCACGAGCTCCCTCCCCCGGGTAGGGCCCCCCAACTCTGGGTCTGGGGGTGACTCACCGCTCCCTGACCCCCCCCCACAGTGCTCGCATGGCTCACCCATGAGCAGGTTCCTGGCCAAGCCCGGCAGGCGGGACCCGCCCAGCCTGCGAGCCTCCCCGCCGCATTCCCCTAGCCGGGCCGGATTGGGTTGGGGGGGTAGCGCTGGCTTTAGGGGCGCTGTGTGGGCCCCCCCGCTTGTGGGTTGCAGGGGGGTGGGGTGCGGCAGGCTGCCGGCGGGTTGGGATTGCGCAGGGGGAAATGGCTGCAGGGTTCCGCTCTCTGCTCCAGGTTGTGGCAAACTCCCAGCTGAGCCGCCCCCCCCCCCCGTGGCTGGGGGAGGGGGGCACACCCGGAGCTGGGGGGGGGGCGCCCCACGGGTCGCGGGTGGAATGTTGGAGGCGCAGCGCAATCCCTGCGCGGTGCCTTGCGCTGACTTCCTTATATGGGCACAAAACCCCGGCCGAGCGCAGGCTGCGCCCCGCCCTTGCGGGAAGTGTGGGGGGGGCCCAGCCGTTCGCGGCAGGGCTCGGCCAGCCCGGGGGTGGGGGGCTGTGGGTCTCTGCGAACCCACCGGCCAGACCCTCCCTGGGTCCCTTTGCTGGTGTTTGCTTTAGCTAAAGCAGGAAGTGTGCTAAGGACAGAGGGAGTGAGCCCGGACTCCTGGGTTCTTTCCCTAGCTCTGGGAGGGGAGTGGGGTTTAGTGTAGCGGCTCTGTCCCCCTTTCAGGCGTCTGATTTGTCTCTTGTACCCCAAGTTTCACCTCCCTTACAAAATCTGACACAAATCTGTCACAGCCACACCGTTTCCGAACAGTGGCCGACTTTCTCATTATGACCATATGATTACAGATCCATCAGCTGGATGATTACAGATCCATCAGCTGGAATATAAACACTGTACTGACCTCTCAGTGTGTGGGGTACGGAGCTGTATCAACAAGGCATTGTCTGTATGAAATCGTAGTTGGTCCTGGCTTCGCTAGGGCGTTTTCTATTGCCTGTTGTAAAACTAGGCAAATAACTAGATGAGCTGATGTACTCCCTGGAAGATCTCTGGGTACCCCCAGGGTACGGGCACCCTTGGTTGAGCACCACTGGGCTAGTGGGTTAGAGCGGCTGGGGGGGGCGGGCTGGGAGCCAGGACTCCTGGGTTCTCTCCCGAGCTCTGGGAGGGGAATGGGCATTATGCCTCTGTTCCATTCCCATCTCTGCAGCTGGCTGCGGGCCGGGGCTCTCTGGTCCCCACTCTGTGCTTCGCTTTCCCCCTCTGGAAATCTCGGTTCGCTCCCCTGAGGCTGTAACGGCTGTGGAGGGGCTGGGCAGGCCCTGTCTCCGTGGAGGTGTCCCGTGGTCGAGTCCCTGCTACGAAACCCACCAGGGCTGGCCCTCGCAGTGAGCGGGTGAACTCAAAGGCTGACCTTAGAGTTAATTACGGGGCCAGGGTGAAGGCGGCCCTGGGACCGAGAGGCGCTAACCTGCTAGCCAGGGTGGATGCAGCGTCAAAGGCAAGCGGATCTGTCCCCCTGGGTACAGCGAATGGGCAGCTCCCCACAGGCGACCTGGTTTCTCTCAGAGTCTGTGTCCAGGGAACCGGATCCTACGAGGAAAGGAAATGTTACCCTGGGCCCGCTGCTCTGTTTTTCTCCACCAGCCGGCTGAATTTCTAGGAGGGGAACTTGGAAGGAAACGGGGGGAGGGGAGGCCCATAAACTCTTAGGCCAGGAGCAGATATAGCTAGAGACGCATGTGGCCCCTCAATAGGTTTTGCCCCCCGAGGTGGGGCTGGTGCAGCAAGACAAAGTGACTTGTCCCTGGGAGTCCGGGGCAGAGCCGGGAACTAGAGCCAGGGCTCCGGTCCGGTGCCTTATCCCTGGGGCCAGGCGTCCTGTCTAGTGCGGGTTGCTGCAGAAGGCGGGATACGAGACCTCTGGGGCTGGGAGTCCAGGCTGAAGCTCTCGGGAACCCTGATGGGCGAATTATCGAGGGCTCTTGTCTCTTATTGAGCTGAAATTCCTGTTTCCCTATGGGCCCCCGGCTGCCTGGCAGGGGGGCTGGGGCTGAGTCTGCTGTCCCTGCCGCGTGCTCATGGGGCTGGAGCTGGCTGGGTACCAGGCAGATCAGGGCTGGCCAAGGGGGGTTTGTCGGCATGTGTTTGAACCGAGGGGCACTGGCCCCCCCACAGGTGGGATTGGCACCTGGGGCCACGCTGACACCCTCCCTTCTCTCCCCCCCCCCCCCCCCCTCTAGAGTTCAAGGAGGCTTTCCAGCTCTTTGACCGAATCGGGGATGGCAAGATCCTATACAGCCAGTGCGGGGACGTGATAAGGGCCCTAGGCCAGAACCCCACCAACGCTGAGGTCATGAAGGTGCTGGGGAACCCCAAGAGCGATGGTGAGTGGTGGGCAGGCCCTGCAGTAACCCCAGTGCCAGGGGGCAAATGGGCTGTGGGCCTCACCCGCATCTCGGAGCTAGTGGCGGGTGAGAATGGGGCTGTCTTCCCCCCCCCACCCCACCCCCATTGGCTGGAGTGAGACCACGGCACAATGGGACTCAGACTGGCTTACAACTTGGGGGCTTGGGGGAGCTGCAGGGAGACACGCCCCCTGCGCCTGTCCCAGCTCTGGGGGCCTGGAGCTTGGGAGGCCCCGTCCCGTCCCTCGCTGGGTCCTGGCACAGGAGGGGTTCGATGCTGCTGCAGCCAGCGAGCCCGTCCCCTGGGTGTTGTGCCCAGCCTGGCGGGCACCCACCCAAAGAGCTGGTCTCAGCCGCGCCCCTTCTCTTGCCAGAGATGAACATCAAGACGCTGAGCTTTGAGCAGTTCCTGCCCATGATGCAGACCATCGCCAAGAACAAGGACCAGGGCTGCTTCGAGGACTACGTGGAGGGGCTGCGGGTCTTCGACAAGGAGGGGAACGGCACCGTCATGGGGGCAGAGATCCGCCACGTCCTCGTGACCCTGGGTGAGGCTCTGACCCCACCTGCCGGCCTGGCCACAGCAGCCCCCTCTGCCAGGGGAGGAGGGTAGCCGAAGACTTGTGGCCGGGTCTCTCATGGGGATGGCTGAGTCAGGGTCCACAGTGTGTCTGAAGAAGTGTCCTGGTGGGTAGCCAGTTGGCACCATTGCCTTAGGGGGCTTGAGCCCCATGCCTGAGACAGGACAGCCCTGCCCCCCCACCTCGGGTCTCTCGAGGTGGCTGGCGAAGGGGCTCTGTTTCCCCTCCGTGCAAAGCAGGGAAGTGACTTGCATCCAGGTTGCATGGTGCCAAAGTCTGGGAACAGAACCCAGGAGTCCTGGCTGCCAGCCCCCTGCTCCAGTAATCGCTGGACAGATGCAGAGCAACAGCTAGGAGGAAGGCTCGTGTGTCTGATCAGGGACTAGATTTGCTGGGGGAGGTGCAAATGGGGCTGGGGGGGGCCTGTAGTAAAATCCCATCTGTCCCATGCAGGGGAGAAGATGACGGAGGAAGAGGTGGAGATCCTGGTGGCCGGGCATGAAGACAGCAATGGCTGCATTAACTACGAAGGTGAGGGCTCGTGGGGGTATCAGTGTTTTGTGCTCAGCAGCCCCGGGTTTATCTCCAGAGGTTGCTTGACCCCTGTAGCACCTGGTGGCTTTAGCTCTCCTGCCTTGCTGGGGGGAGGTGGGGAGGAGAGGCCCTCCTCTGCTGGGTGGGGAGGGCGACTTGTCTGTCCCATGGCCAGGGTTCATTTTGGGACTAGCCCGGCGCCTCTGGCTCGTTTCCCCCACTGAGGACACTGCAGCCCCTGGGGGCGTCTCCCACCCAGGGAACGAAGAGCTGGATCGTTGCGGGCCGTGCTCAGAAACACCAGCCCCCGACAGTTCCCCTGGGGGCGATGTGGCTGGCTCCCCTCCCCGGGGCACGGATGCTGGGCCCGGCGGGTTGGGAGCTGGAGGCAGCTGGGCGCTGGCGTGTCCCCGGGGATCCCCTCACGCTTGGTCACGCCGTGTGTCCGGTGCGTTTGCTTGACGATGTCTGTTCCTTCCAACAGCGTTTGTGAGGCACATCTTGTCAGGGTGAAGCCGAGTGGGGTACGCCTCTTCCCAAACCCCTTCACTTACCTCCTCCCCCCTCTTTTGGTTTTGTTTCTAAAGGAAGTCTGGTTTGCGCTCCCCCCCGTCCCCCCTCGGCATGTCTGCATGTAGCTGACTCTCTCTAGCGGGGGTCGGGGCAGGGAAAGCTCTGTCCGGAGCTGTGCACCGATTTTAAAGCAAGACTGTGTCGCCTGCCTGGGTTGGGTGCGGGGGGGCCGGGGGGGGTTCAGATGCAGCCGGGGGAGCTTGTGTCCTGGCCAGGGGGAGCTGCGTGGGCCTCGATCCCAGCAGGGCAGCCACTCCCGCCTGTACTGCTGGATGGGGCCGCTGGGCGCCCGCTGTGGATGGGGAGTCCCAGGCTGGCGTCCCACCACCTAGAAATGCCCCAGCTGGGGCAGGACACAGGGGTCTTCCCTTCCAGCAGCAAGAGGCTTGCGTTGGCCTGAGCGGGCAAGTGCCGGCTGATGCCTGGTGCCGTGGGCCGTAGGCTAACCAACAGTCTTTCTTTAGGGAGCGGTGTAGTGGCTGCCTGCCTGGCCCCTTCTCTCTGTCGGATCCTCCCCCTCAAACGGCCTGGCCCCCGCTGGCCCTTGTCTGCTGTAGATAAAGCCAAGCTCTCTCCTCGCGCGGGGCAGGAAGCCACATGGCTTGTAGGCCCCCCGGTGCCTGGTAGTAGCTGTAGAAACTCTGCTGCCCCCTTCCTCCCCCCTCTCCTTTCCGCTGTCGTGGGTTCAAGTACTGCAGAGGGAAGAAAGTGTCCTGGGGCCAGGAACTGTGGGGTGAAGGGTGGGGCCCAGGGCAGCAGCTCTTGCCTGAGTGCAGCTGGGGGGGGCTCCTAACTTCCCAACCAGGAGTGGGAGAGCGGAGCCCATCCTGCGGGCAGGCCTAGTTATTAGCAGCTTTAGAGTAACAGGCTGGTGCATGGCCCCTAGGCTGGGAGCAGGGGCCTGGAGGGCTGGGAGCCAGGGCTCCTAGGGCTCTCTATGGGGTGGGGGGGCTGTTAAATAGGGGAACTAGAGCACAGCTGCTGCAGGCTCCTTAGTAAACTTTGCAAACCCCAGCAGAACCTGCCTGGAAGCCCCATGCCCTGGTCGGTTTAGCCCTGAGGACCCTTTCTCCCCCAGCTGCCGAGGGGCCCCTCCCGCTGCGGGGCAGCCGCCCGGTCTCACGCCTGGCCTTCTCTCCACAGAGCTGGTCCGGATGGTGCTGAGCGGATGAAGTGTCCAGCTGATCTCCCCCTGTCCCTCCCCCCGAGGCCTCAGCTCACTGCCGGGTGCTCGGGTTTATTCTCTTCGGTGCCTTTTCTACGCCCCATGTAAACTTTTCCTCCCTGGGTGGACCAGAAGGAGACTTCCCCTGCTGGGGGGGCTGTGGTGAGGGTGTTCCCTGGGGGTGGGTGGGAGGAAGAGTGATCCCTGTTTCCTTTCTGGAGTCCCCCCCCACCCTGTTTTAACTCCTCCAGCACTGCTAAGTTGTTTCTCCTTCCAGCTGCTTTCACTTAATAAACGGTTTGAAAAGTGGGGGCTCTTGGGCCTGTTTTGAAAGTGAGGGGGAGGGGAGACAGCACCTGGAAAGGGGGGTGGGGGTGGGGGGTGAGAAAGGAAAAATGCAGCCTGCTGTGACAGTCAGAAGCTGCATAGCCCCCAGGGACCCATGAATGGCAGAGCAGTGTGGGCCAGGCACCCCAGCATCTGACCCACCTGGCCCCGGGAAGGGGGTTCCTCACTTGGAAGGAAGAGCCCCCAGCCAACTCCTGAACAAGAGTAACAGGGACAAATGGGGGGTGCTCAAGGGGAGGAGCCTAGGGTGGTGCTTGGTGGGGGTGGCGAGGACACCCCTGCACCCTGCCTATAGTAATTCCAGCTCTTAGACCCCTTTACAGTTGTGTGGGGAAACTGAGGCACAGATGGGGACTGGGGGTTTTTCCTAGCAGGTCAGTAGCAGAGTGGGGCCTAGCCTGGGGGCTGCTGAGTGGCTGGAGCATGTTCTGCCCCACAGCCCTGCTAGACTGAGCCATGGTGGCCAAAGCAGCCACTCCCGAGGGAGCCTTGCACACTGAACAGGAGCTGGGGTGGCTCAGCGCCCCCCCCTGGTTAAAGAGCTGTTGCCCCTACCCTGCACAAAGTACCTTGCCCAGCCTGCTGGTGCCACCACCCCCCCGCTGCCAGGCTGCAGCACCTTTGGCAAGCCCGGCACAAGTGTTTCCTGCTGCTCTGCTTCAGCTGGTTTGACTCTTCCAAGCAGGCCCCAGCAGGGTCTATGTTTAGCCTGGCCGCCCTTGGGAGCCTCCCTGCAACCAGCACCGTACATGGAAGGAAAGGCACCTCCCCCACAGCAGGGTGGGTGCTGCAGCCCCTAATAAAGCCAACAGTGCCCCATGCCCCCATCCCACCTTGGCGCTGCCCAGGGTTAACGTGTGGTGCAACGGCTGGAGGAGGAAATGCTCAAGCAGGAACTCAGAAGCAGGGCCCTCCCCCACGGCATTAGGTGCTGTGGGGTGGGGGCCCTGCATGGGCTGCCCCCCCACCCCGGGGCTCTGGAGTCCACACAATTTGTCCAAGGGCATGCAGGGTACGAAGGGGTGGGCACTTCCTTGGCTTCCAGGAGGATGAGCATCCCCCTCCCCCCCCAAACACCTGCCATGCCAGCCTGGCTGGGCTGTAACACCCGGCTGGGACTTACTGAACCCTCAGTACTCCTCAGCCAGGACAAGTTGCCTTCCCCCACCCCACCAGGCATGTGAGGCTGGGCGGTTGGAGATGCGAGGGGCCCGCTAGGGCCCCCTGTCCTCTGGTGCACCTGGCCCCTCCTTCAGCGCTCCAACCCCCATCCCAAGAGCACTGTGCAATTCCTCCTATTCCCCCCCCCCCCCCCCAGGGCCAGGCAGAGGGGGGTGAGAAATGCACTGGCAGGCTCCTCCCCTCAAACCCAGCACATGGCCTGGTAGGCGATTGGCACCCACTCCCCACTGTCTGGGGCCCCCCCCACCCTCTTGCTTCCCAGCCCAAGGTGAGAAGTGCCCAGCTGGCTCCCACCCTCCCACATCTGCCAAGCCCAAGAACGACTCTCAGCCCCCAACTCCGGGGGAGCTTTTTGAGGACCGCCCCTGGCCTCCATGGAAAGCTGCCAAGCACCACAGAGACCAGCCCTCAGCAAGCTCATCCCATGGGCAATGCCCCTCCCTGTTCACCATGGCATCTTCTCGCTAGCTGCAATTGGCCAGGACTTCTGCTCACCGCCTGTGGGCCCTGCTCTGCTGGCTGGAGCAGCAAGGCCCCTGCTGTCCAGCCCCGTGCCCCACGGCTCCTTGCCCTTCGCTTAGACAAACCAGATCGAGCTGCTTCCACCTCTCTCTAGATGCTGGTTTCCTAGCTCATGGCTCCATTCCACCTCCGCTTCTACACTCCAGAAGCATCATTCTCCTCGGGCGAGGAGCTGGCGGGGCAGCCGGTACCACTGGCCAAACATGCCCAGCAAGGCCTGGCCCAGCTCTGTGGCCAGTCTCTAACCCAGCCAGCTGCCCCTGCCATCCAGCACCTGTTGCCCCCTGCACCAACGGTGTCAAAGCGAGATTCCGCCCCCTGCAGAGGGGACATGGCCCTAGGAACCCCCACACTGCCACCCCATAAGCCTCAGGCCACCCCGCTGTGCCCAGGGAGGAGCCTGCCCAGGGCAAGGGGGATGCCCAGGGCCAGCCGGGTACACAGCTCTTGTACCAGGGAGGGGAGAGACAAGCTCAAATCGGCCTTCGCTCGTTCTGTGGCTTTCCAGAGCCTCATGGAAGCTCTAGAATACAAGCCCAACACTGGGGGGTGCAGTGACAGCCAGCCAACAGCAGGGGGCGCACTGAATTTTTTTTTCAGTGGGTCCCACCTAACAGAACAACTGTCCGCTCAGAATCAGCTGGGTAACTGTGTTGGTCTGTATCCACCAAAACAATGCAGAGTCCGGTGGCACCTTAAAAGCTAGCAGATTTATTTGGGCGTAAGCTTTCGTAGGTAAAAAACCCGGGGTTGAGCTTTGTGACTTTGTCCTCACCCACAACCATTTCAGATTTGGGGACAGTTTATACCTTCAAGTCAGCGGCCCTGCTCTGGGTAGCCGCATGGCCCCACAGGATGCCAACATTTTATGGCTGACTTAGAACAACGCTTCCTCAGCTCACGTCCCCTAGCGCTTCATTGATGACATCTTCATCATCATCATATGGACCCATGGAAAAGAAGGCCTTGAAGAATTCCACCTGGATTTCAACAATTTCCACCCCACCATCAACCTCAGCCTGGACCAGTCCACACGAGATCCACTTCCTGGATGCTACAGTACAAATAAGCGATGGTCACATCACCACACCCTGTACTGGAAACCTACTGACCACTATACTTACCTACATGCCTCCAGCTTTCATCCAGACCACATCACATGATCCATTGTCCACATCCAAGCCCTAAGATACAACCGCATTTGCTCCACTCCTTCAGACAGAGACAAACACCTACAAGATCTCTATCAGGCATTCTTAAAACTACAATACCCACCTAGGGAAGTGAGAAAACAGAATGACAGAGCGAGACGGGTACCCAGAAGTCACTTACTACAGGACAGGCCCAACAAAGAAAGTAACAGAACGCCACTGGCCATCACCTACAGCCCCTACCTAACGCCTCTCCAGCGCATCATCGAGGATCTACAACTTATCCTGGAAAACGAGCCCTCATTCTCACAGACCTTGGGAGACAGGCCAGTCCTCGCTTATAAACAGCCCCCAACCTGAAGCGAATACTCACCAGCAACTACACACCACAGAAACACTAACCCAGGAACCAATCCCTGTAGCAAACCTCGTTGCCAACTCTGTCCCCCTATCTACTCTAGTGACACCAACACAGGACCCAACCAATCAGCCACACCCTCAGGGGCTCATTCACCTGCACGTGCCAGCAATGCCCCTCTGCCATGTACAGCGGCCAAACCAGACCGTCTCTATGTACAAGAACAAACCAGACATCAGGAACGGTAACATACAAAAGCCAGTAGAACACTTCAATCTCCCTGGACACTCAGTAACAGATTTAAAAGTAACCATCCTTCAACAAAAAAAACCTCAAAAACAGACTTCAAAGAGAAACTGCAGACCTACAATTCATTTGTAAACTTAACACCATTAATTTGGGCTTGAATAGGGACTGGGAGTGGCCAGCTCACTACAAAAGCAACTTTCCCTCTCATGGTATTGACATCCCGTCAATTATTGAGAGTGGACCACATCCACCCTGATCGAATTGGCCTTGTCAACACTCGTTCTCCATTTGTAAGGTCACTCCCTTCGCTTCATGTGTCAGTATTTTTACGCCTGTATCTCTAATTTTCACTCCATGCATCCGAAGAAGGGGTTTTTTTTATCCACAAAAGCTTATGCCCAAATAAATCTGTTAGTCTTTAAGATGCCACCGGACTCCTCGTTGTTTCTGTCAGCTCAGTGGTAGAGGGCAGAACAGGGGATATTTAGGTTCTCTCCCAGCCCTCCCGATTGTTACGCTGTTTTAGGCTCACCAAGACACCCCAAGTCCAAAGAACTAGGATCCAATGGGATAAAAGGCTCAGGAAGAATTAACAACCAAGAAGTCACCACAGTAGAAAGGTCACTGAGCACAAGTGGGTCCCTCCCATGACCTCCAACTCCAGGGGAATCGTCCCCTGCAGGCACGTTTGCTTTGGGAAAGGGGGGTGGGAGCCTGGAGGGTGAATCCTACTTTCCGCACACCCAGCAAACAGGGACACCATAAGCCACATGCCCCAAAGGGACATTGCACGGATGGGACAGGGAACTCCATCCATCCCTCCCTGTTCTGGGCAGACAGATCCCCCACACGATGTTGCTTCTTCCCACCCTGGGAAACTTGAAATTTTTATTTTATTTTTATTATTAAAAAAAAAAAGGAGAGAGAGAGAGGAGACAGGAGAGCTTTCAATGCCCAGGAACCGGGTAAATTCAGAGCCTTCCATAAATAGCCATCACCTCCGCCCCAGCAGGCCCCTCGGCACTTTCAGAGGTGGTTCTCAGCGCCTTTAAATAAAAGTCTTGGGACGATCAGATACAAAAAAGCCCAGGGGTGGTGGCGAGGGGCAGGACAGACAGACACAGCAGGACTGGGGGCTGAACATGGGCGATTCCTTTTTAACCCCGTGATCAATGTGTTTTTTTAAACCAACGAAATCCCCACCCTCCTCCCCCCTCCCCAACAATCCCAGGCAGGTTTTACAGGTTGCGAAGGGTTCTGTCCTGTCGGGTGGCACCTCCAGGCGGTGGGCGGAGCAGCCTCACTGCATGGGCGGGACCGGGGTGGCCGTGCTGGGTGCGATGGGATCCGTCTGCAGAGGGGGGCCCTGGTCTGCAGGAGAGAATTGACAGGTTGCAGTGCCCCAACTTTGGATAGCGGGGAGGGGGGCACCACAGCCCTCCAGCCTGCACCTGGCCCACGTCACAAGGAGGGGATGGAGGTGAATAGCCAGGGGTCCTCATCTCCCTCGGCGGGCAGCAGCACCTGCAGCTCCCCCTCAATTCCAACGGGTGCTGCAGGTATTCACGGGCACAGAGCTGGGAAGAGGCCAGGCAGGCTTCCCCGCCCACAGCGCCCCCCGACCCTGCCCTGCGGAGGGAGCCACCGAACAGCCAAGGCCTGAGCCCAGGCGGGGGCAGACAGTGGCATCGCTCGGCACCTTAGCCCCCCCCCCGCCCTGCTGCGGAGTCTCACCTGGTGCCAGGGCGGCGTTTGGAAGGAGACTGCCCTGCATGGCTGCCACAATGGCTGGGCTTTGGGCAGCTGCCGAGGCCAGTCCCGAGACATGAGGCAAGGTGGGCACGGTGAGCGGCGGTCCGTTGGTCGTCAGCATGCTAGGGTGGATCGCGCTAGACACGGTGACGGGCAGGTTAGGCGGGGCCAGGGCGCCCCCGGCCAGCATGCCGCACGGGAGGTTGCCATGCAGTGGATGAGCGGGCGTGTTAGCGGGGAGGTTAATACTGATGGAGTCTGCTACGTTACTAGCCATGCTAAATGGGATGGATGGAGGCATTCCGAAAGGCAGAGCTGCCGGGAGATTACCGGGCACGCCAGGATGAGCGCTCACTCCAACCGTCCCGGGGAGCATCTGAGAGGAGGGCTGCTGGCCGGGGAACGGAGGCTGGGCTGGAGAAAGCGACAGAAACCAGCGACACCGTGTTACACATGGCAAAGGGTTATGGGGGGCCTACTGCAGTCCTGGCCCTTTACAATCCTCTTCCATGGCTGGCACCGCCCCCCCAAGGCAGATTCATCGTCTGATCCCTCACGGGGCTGGGCATAAGTCAGGGATCACTCCTGGCTCTCTTGCTGGAAGGTGGGGTGGGCGGGAGGCTTAGGGTCAGTAGGAAGTGCCCGCCATCTCCTAGCACCGACCCTTTGGGGCTGGCACCCCCAAGCCTCAGGGGTAACATCCTGTACCTCAAAATAGCACCTGTACCCCCGTATTCACCACTGCTCTATGGTTGTGGTATAGGGGTTCTCATACTTCACTGCAACCCCCTTCTGACAACAAACATTACTGCACGCCCCCAGGAGGGGGACCGACGCCTGAGCCTGCCTGAGTTCTGGCACGCGTCCATGTGTGCGTGTGGAAAGCCCAAGCCTCACCCCCTGAGCTTCAGCCCCAGGCAGGAGGCCTGTAACCTGAGTCCCAATACCAGGGCTTCAGCCCTGGGCCCCACCAAGTCTAAATCAGCCCTGGTGCCCCCATTACAACAGGGTCCCGACCCACAGTTTGAGAACCAGTGTGATATTTCATACACAGGATGCCTTGTAAGGTATCCCTTGAAAAGTCAGGGCTTGCTGAATCTCCTTGTTCTCACGGTAGGTACATCCCCCTTGTACAGGGAGTTACGAGATTTCGCTCCATAGTTGTTACTGAAATACACTGTGGGTCTGGGAGATGCCCACAGCTGGTTCCCCAGTGGCAACAAGGCAGGTGGCCCACACCCAGTCGGGTGTTAAGTGACCATCAGCAGCCACTGACGAGCAAGGGATTGGAAACAAGAGATTTACAATTTAACGAGAGACAACTGCTCAGATGCCACACCCCAGGGACCACGGAGGAGGAAGTGATGAAACAGGGATGCTTGAGGCCATCTCTGAGCCAGCATCTTCCCAGCATGTGAACTGAGTGTATAAAATAAGGGACCGTGGCATCGTGAGTCCACCTCTCTCCTCCCTCCCTGCGCTGAAGGCGAGAATGTTTGGAAGAAGAGGTTTCGAACTGGGGGGGCTGGTCCCAGGCAGAGCCGGGAATTCAGCCTGTGTGTTAAGGACTGTGACCTGCTCCCAGCACCCAGTGGGGCGAGAAAAGCAGCTTGATTCAGATCTTGCCTGGTCGGATAAAGTTCAGGATTTAGATTGCGATTTTACCCATTATTTCTTATGTAACTAACTCCCACCTCCGGGCCTAGCGCTGACAAATCATTTCAAGTCGACCTTTCTGTAGTTAATCGACTTATTGTAACATTTTGTCTTCGTCTAAAGCGCTTGGGGAATCTGCTAAGGTTACAAGGCGGGCGCGTGGCCGCTGTCCTTTGACTAAGCAGTGAGCGGATACTGACCCGGTGGACGGTACATTTCTGGGCTGGGGGGATTTGCTGTGAGAGCTGTAACGCCGCGTGTGCCTTCACAAGCTACTGGCTGGGTGAGTGCGAAGTCTGAAGGGGCTGCTTGGCACTAGCAGAGCAGGGTGAGAAGGACCCTGAGTCAGACGGTCAAAGGGGACCCGGTGGTCCCACAGGCCCCGGTTTCTGGCTGGCTGCCAGCCTGGGAGGCCACTTACCGTGAGAGCCGGCAGGGGTCTGTCCCTGCTGAGCCGGTCCGGTGTGCTGAGCCCCCGGCACGGCCGGCACCGCCTGGCCGATCTGTTCCGTTTGAGCCAGGCTGGGCTGGGCCACCAGGCTGGCCGCGCTCGGCGCCCCCGGGGCCTGGGCCACGGGCATGGAGTGGGCGGCTGGTGCTAAGGGAGCCCCGGAGGACGGGATGGGCTGGGAGCCGGGCGGGAGGGGCGGCGCCGGCGGCTGCTGCTGCTGCTGCTGCATCTGCTGGAAATGCTGCTGCCGGGCGCGCATCTCGGCGTACTTCAGCTGCTCCATGTGGAAGGCCTGTCGGTCCGCCAGGAGCTGCTGCCTCTGGTACTCCAGCTGCAGAGAGGGCACCAGCCGGTCACTGAGCGTGGCACTGCCCCGGGCAGTCGCCCTGGCCACCCCCCTTGGCTGCATGCCCTGCATGGATCCTTCTGTCATCTGGATCTCCCCCTTGACTCTGCCCAATCCAGGCTCTCCCCCCCACCCCAGCCCCACTCTCTTGCCCCCCACTTCCATGATCACCAGGCCCCAGGTTGGATCAGGCTGGCCAGGGGCTCCACCCCAGACTCTGGAGTCACTTTGGCCATCACCAGGGCATAGGCAGAGGCTTGTACTGCAGTTGACAGAGTCAGATCCCTCCCTCAAGCCCCATCTGCTAGGACCTCCACTAAAAGTCCCTTCGACACGGATTCTTTCTTCACTTCCTAACCTAAAGTGTCATGCCACGCAGATGTGTGACTGGTTAAACAGCTGCCACATCCCACCCCAGATGCGGCTGCATTTCAGCGGTGGGTGAGTGATCCTGTATAAACAGTTGTGATGCCCCACCCCAGAGGTGGCTACATCTTAGCGCTAGGTGAAGCTCGTTCTGTGTGGGGTGGAGGGAGCTAGAGCGATCCGTGCACTCCAGGGCCGCACTCACTGCCTCGCGCTCCCGGTCCATGATGGTCTCCAGCTCCTCAAAGTGTCGCAGCTTGATCTCCAGCTTCTTCATCTGGGTCTCCACCAGCAGGGCCACCAGGGACTTGATCTTACGCTCCTCCACTGCGGCCAGGTGCTGCGCAGGGCAGAGGAGGGGACGGACGGGGCGGGTTAGGGCTGTGGTACGACACAGCTCAGAACCTCCACTAGGGCAGCAGAGGAACGACTATGGGGCATTTCCGAGCTATGGACCGGGGGGAGCCTGGGTGCTTTCCTGGTGCTCATCCACCCCCCGGGATTCAGAGGGGGAGCTACTGGTTAGAGCAGCAGGGGCTGGGAGCCAAGACTCCTGGGTTCTATCCCGCCGAGGGGAGGGGAAGGGAAGGGAAGGGAAGGGAAGGGGTCTTGCGGATTAGAGCAGTGGGGGCTAGGAACCAAGACTCCTGGGTTCTCGCCTGGCTCTGGAAGGGGAGTGGGGTCTAGTGGTTATAGAAATGGGGTCCAGCTCAGCCACAACAAACCCTCCAGCTCAGCCCTGTCCAGGGGGCGCTGAGATCAGAGCAGGAGCGTGGCTGGTCCTGGCCCCTCACCTTGGCCTTCACAGCAGCAGCAGCCAGGGCGGCAGCAGCCGCGGTGGACAGGTTCCCTTCGCCGATGTCTCGCTCCACCTTGGTCTTCCTCTCACTCTCCACCTCCGCCAGGTCCTTGGATCCCTCCTCCTGGCCCTCCTTGGACTCCTTCTCCTTCTCGGCTGGGGACAAGGGGAGAGAGATGGCTGTGGAACGAGGGCCGGCAAGTGGGGATAGGCCCGCTTGGGGGAGGGGAAGGGAAATGTAGGTTTGGCCTTGGGGAAAACCGGGAAAGGGGCTGGCACCACTGAGATGGGGGGAGGAAAGGGGGAAAACCCGCCTCACTGCCACAGCGGCCACATACAAACTCCGCTCCCCCGGCTCTCCTCCACCCCGACTCGCAGCCCCTGCTACCCCAGTCCTGGGCTCCCCCCACCCCACAGCTCTGCCGGTGCCCCTCCATCCCAGCTCGCAGCCCCCTGCCCCGCTGGTACTCCTGCTACCTGGGCAGGACCCATCCCCCCGCGAGACTGGAACTCGGCCCCCAGCTGGTGCCTTCGCCTCCTGCTCTTCCCGGCCGTGCGGCGCTCACCCGTGCTGTCCCCGTCACCCTTCTCCGCCTCCTTCTCGCTGTCGCCCTCTTTGCCTTTCTCCTCCTCTTTCTTGGGTGCTTCGCCCAGTTTCTCCTTCACTTCCTCCTCCGCGGCTCCTTCCCGGGGCTCCTGGACGGACAAGGGGAGGGACGGGACTGATGCAAAAAGCGCCCTCCGATCTGCCCTGACGGAACAAGAGCTCCCCCCTGCCCCAGCCCTCCTGGGCGCAGCCACCCCGCTGCAGGCAGAGCCCCCCCAAGGCCAGACAGGACCAGCCCTGTACGGAGAGGCCACTGGGCATGAAGGGGTGTGTGTGTGGGGGGGGGGGGAATCTGTGACCCCAGTGATTCACTCTGCCCCATCCACTCTCCCCCCGCAGCTCCGCTCCCCCGCAAAGGTGCAGGGTGGGGTCACACTTCTCCTCCCCTCCCTCTGTACCTTCAGCTCCTTCTTCTCTTCCGCCGGCTGAGTTTCGGCCCGCGTCTCGTCAGCGCCGCTCTCCTCTAGGGTGTGGGGGGCGGACAGAGATGGCCAGGTCAGAGCGTGAACGCAGGGCTCCCCCCGCCCCCCAGCAATGACAGGCACAACAATGGAGGGGGGAGGGGATGCGCTGAAGGGCATGGGGCCGCCTGGGGTGATGGTGCACAGCTCCGGCGTGCCTTCAGGCCGGGGCGGATTTGGTGGTGCTGTTGGACTGAGACCCGCACTACACGGCAGCAAGTCTCAGCTGGGCTCACGCCGGGGCTAAAACCAGCAGCGCGGGCTCGTCTCGGGCTCCCAAACCCAGCAAGGGGATGGGGCTCACAGACCAAGCTCTGGCCCGTGGGGGAAAGTCTCCATGGCTGCTTGGAGCCCCAGGACGCAAGCCGGAGTCAGTCGACTTGCTGACACAGGCCTTCCTTGCAGTGGAAACGTACCCAGAACGGTGCACAGACGGAGATGCTTCCAGCCACTCCCCATCCTGGGCCAGGTTTGCCAAGAGGGAAAAGGCCCCGTAGCCCACTCCCTGACTGCCTGGAGCCAGCTTGTCCCCATGCCCGGTAGCCAGATCGGAGCCGGCACCCCCTAGAAGGGAAAGGCCCCATGTCCCCATCTCCTGTGCCAGCCAGTCCCTCATCCCGGGGGCAGATTGGAGCTGGCGCCCCCCTAGAGGGGAAAGGCCCCACGGCCGGATCCTGACCCCGCCATTGGGTCCCGCTGGGGTTCTCGCGTGCACATGGGGGGGGAGGGGTGGTGACGACGGGGTCCCTTACCCTGAGCCAGCCGATTGAGGGTGAGCTCCAGACCGGAGGCCAGGCCAGCTCTGGTCTCCTGTGGCTCCTCCCCTCTTCGCTCACTACCCTTCCTACTCGCCGCGCCCGGAGCAGCGTCCGACGGGGGCGAGATGGCGGGCGCCTCACGGGCCAAGGCGCGGAAGGAGCCTCGCTCGCCCCCCTCACCTATTCTCTCCGGCTCATCAGACGTGGTCCCCGCGATCCCGCTGCTCTCCAGCCCGAAGGCCGGGTCGGCCTTGCCCGTAACCTTGGCCGCCTCCTCCACCTTGCGGACGTGAGCTTCCACCAGCGCCGTGGGCACCTCTTCCTTCATCTTGGAGAACTCCTCTGCCGAGCACAGCCCCAGGTCAGCTCACTGGAGCGCACCCCTGCCATTGCCCCACTGGATGGGCACTGCCCTCCTTCCATTCCCCCTGTGCCCTGGGGTCTCCAGGGACGGGAGCATCTGGAAAGGCTAGGAGGGTATGGGCCGGGTAAGGGAGACGTGCCCTGCCTGGTGGGTTGGGTGCTAGGATAATGGACTGGACGCTATTCTAAGCCCGTGGATGGTCCCCCTGCCCCACCAGCGTCTCCTTGGGACTGGGGCAGCTGCTGCAGCACCCCCAGGAGAAAGAGACGGGGCCCTCGGGGGCAGGGGACAGCTCTGCTGGGCGCAAGCTGGTGAACCCGCCGGGCATGGGTCCGAGAGGGTGGCTCCAAGGCTCCCGTGTGATCAGACTGCCGGGACTCGGTCACGCCGCCTGGCTAAGCCAGCGTGGTTGGGACTGACCCGCAGGCCGGGCCAGTTGCTTTACCCGCAGAGCGGGGACGGGACGTTACCGAGAGCTGACTTGGCGGCCGCGGAGGCCACGCGGGGGTCCACAACGGAAGCCAGGAAGGCCACAGTGCTCATGACGGGGTTGCCCGACTGGCTGAAGGGGATGGGCTGGTAGGCCAGGGGCCCGAGCGATGCCTCCGAGTCCTCCAGGTAGGGGTCCTCGATGGGCAGGCGCAGGAAGTGGAGGATACACTCGTCCTGGGTGCGGCTGCCCACGTGCTCCGACACCTTGTTCCAGTCGTCCTTGTACATCTCCAGGGCCTGCAGGGGGAGACAGGGAGCCAGAGGGGTGGCTTGGCCGACGCCAGCCCAGCACCAGGGGGACCCGCCAAGCGCCCTCCCCTCTCACCTCCAGCAGCAGCAGCGTCTCCTGCTCCGTCCACTCCCGGGTGGCGCTGGCGGCGGCTTTGCTCTGCGGGGAGAGGAGACGGCGGGGTCAGAGCGGGCGACGCCAGGCCTCGGGGGGCGTGGGGGGGGGGCCGGGAGCCGCCCGCTGCCCGCGCCTACCTTGGATGGGACGTTCTTTTTGGTGTACATGTCCGTGCGCAGGCCGAAGTTCTGCAGGTCTGTCGGCTTCTCCTTGCCCTTGTCGGGGAAGCTGAGCATCTGCTGGGAGGCCGAGGTCTGCTGCGGGGAGGAGAGGGGGCGGTGAGCCACTGCTAGCCCTCCTATGCCGGCCTCTTGGCCCCACTCTCGCCTGGCAGCTGACTCCCGAGGCTCAGCCATGGGCCAAGGCTCCCTGACTCTGCCCCATACTGCTGCCGTTCCCAGGGTCAGGGGCAGTGGCTTAGGGTTTGCTCTAAGCCGGGCGCTGTGGGCCCTGATCGGGGTTCCAGCTCCAGGCATTGGAAGGTCCCGTCACCCAAGCCTCACCCACTCCAGTTTACAATCCTGCCCCAGCAGCAGCCCAATGCTTTGGAGAAAGAGGCTAATATCCCTCTCCACTTTTCCCTGCTGGGCTGTCCAGGGGCAGAAATTCAGCTCAGCCCCTGAAGCCTGATGATTCCCACCCTCCCCACCACCATTGTCAATCTCCCGCCAAACTCAGCCGCAGTCGAACTCCGCAGCCTCCTGCGGTGGTGAGTTCCGCAGCTCTCCAGGACATGGTGAGGAATCCACGTGCCCCCTGCTGCTGTGCTCCTGCCAGCACCTGCACGGGGCCACTCGCCATCTCCCCCCAGAACCGGCTGCGGGGACGTTTCCCAGGAGCCCACCTACCAGCTCGGGCTTCGCTTTCACCGCCTCCGGGACCAGGTCCTCGATTTCCTTGCTCTTGCGCCCAGCCTTTGTGTCACTGTCACTCTGGCGACCCTGGGGGAACAGACAAGATTGCAGCGCGCGTGCCCACTCCCCAGCTCAGACAGGGACGGAGGGGCGAAGCATATCCCACAGATCAATGCTCTCCTGCCCCAGTGGGAGGCGCTCCCACCCATGCACAGAGGGGCCAGCCGGCTGCAGGCCCTTAGCAGAGCACAGCAAAGCCGCAGAACCAGACCTGACGGGGTCAGCACACCGGGCTCCCTGACACCGAAGTGGGGGGAAAGGCAGGAAGGGATAAGCCACCCCCTCCAACAGGGGGAGAGATTCCAGGGGCAGGGTGCCCAGACCCCCAGCCAGGCTGATTTCACCCCGTTCGCTCTCTTGCCCTACCTGCGGTGTCTTGGGCTGCAGCGGCACCAGCCCCGAGGGGGTGTCGGCCAGGACGTGGAAGTGCGATGTAGGGGGGGGTCCCATAGGGGTTGGCCGGCTCTCCGCATCCACCTGGTAGTTGATCAGCCCCCACTGCTCCAGGAAGGCGTGGACCCTGCAGAGAGCAGCAGGTTAGACCCGGCCCCAGCACCATGGATCAGCCCCCGGCTGCATGGCCCTGGTGGGAGAGATGGATGTCTTGCAAGCACAACTTTGTCTAGGCCTCTCTCCTCTGTGTGAAGGGGGCTGGGCTGGGCGGACAGGCCCGGAGACCAGAGCTCGATCCGGGGCCAGCTCGCTCCCCCCACCAACATGCCTCAGCCCTGGTGTGTGCTAGTCCCCACCCTGGCCTGGGGGCTCACTCTGCTGCCCAACCCACCGCATGATGGCGCAGACGTCCCCAGCCAGGTTCCGGCGGCAGGCAGTCGAGGTCAGGTACTCCTGGGGGTTCAGCCGGTAGGTGTCGATCATGAAGTTGCGATAAGCCAGGTATCTAGGGAGAGGGGAGGGTTAGCACAAGCCGGGGCGGGTTGGAGCCCCAGCATTATTCTTCATTCAGAACCCATAGGGCTCAGTAACAGATTTCACGCTGGCGGGGGGGGTACCTCGTCTCAAACTCACGCGATTGGTCAGTAGCACTATTCCCCCCCCCACTCAACAGAGGGGGAAACTGAGGCACAAAGGCAACGTGATTCAACCAAGGTCACACAGCGAGTTAGTGACACAGAATAGAACCCAGGAATCCTGGGTCCTTAGCCCCGCCCCCCGCAGCTCTAACCACTCGGCCATGCTCTGCTCCGAGAGCCAGGAACAGAAGCAAGTCCTGACTCCCAGTTCTCTCCCCACCCACCAGTTTCTACAGCAGGCTCGTAAGTTTCACGCCAGCTGCCTGGAAAGCACCAATGCCTGCAGCTTTCACAGGGCTGGGGGCCTATGGGGATTGCAGATCCCAGCATGCAATGCTCCATCCGGTGCCGGCTCGCCCAGCACGCTCAGCCCCTCGCTTCCACAGCCCCAGAAATCAAACCCACCCCTGGCCTCGAGCTACTCCCCTCTCCCTGCAACAGACCACCCCTCGGCATTGGGCCCCTCACCAAGCACCGACGCAGTGGGGCTAACGGATGGGGCGGGGGGAGCAGCCTTACATTTCGGGGGTCTTGGATTTGTTCTTGCCGTTGAAGAACTCGGGCAGGGCTCTGCGCTCGATGGCGTGGACGCTGCGGGAGAAGCACAGGGCAGGGGAGTTAGAGCCACAGCTCTCAGAACAGGGGGTGGCGGGGAGAGGCCCCCCCCCCCCGTACCTGTTGTAGTCGAACCAGGCGGCGTAGCTGGGGATGATAATGTGGTGCGTCTGCTCCGTCACATTGTCCTCGTGCAGGTCGGGGTTCTTGGCCTGCTCCGCTTTGTTCCCTGCACTGTTTTCCTCCTCATCCTGGAACCAGACAGCTGCAGGTGGGCGGGAGGGGCGCCCCACACGCTCACCCCTGCCCGGCCGCCCCCGCAGCAACTCCACCAGGGCTAGCCCAGCGCGGTCCTCGGGCTCCGGGAGCGGAGCTCTCACCCAGCAGGGCACTGGCAAAGGGACTTCGGAGACTCAGCCAAACCGGGGCTCTCGCTTGGAGAGCCCCAGAGCCCTGCGGGGTGCCTTGCGACCCAGGTGCCCCAGCAGGGACCTGGAGAGCTCCAGGTGCCACCGCTGGGGCGCAGGCAAGTCCAGCAACGTCCCCTGGGAGGTGGCTGGGGGTGAGGAGTGTTTCGAAGGGGAAGCAGGGGTGTTTGAAAGTGGAGGAGGGGACAGGTGCTGCGGCGTATGCCAGGGCCAACCTTGGCCGGGATGGAGGAGGGCAGAGGCTGTGGTGAGAACAGGGCAGCGGAGAGGGAGAAGCTGCTGCCCCCTGCCAGTCAGTCTCACCTTTCCGGCGGTCTCCATGCTCTCATCCTCCTGCTCATCTGGAAGGGAAGGGAGACAAAACAGCAATCTGAGGAGCCCGGGCCAAGCGGAGGAAAGAAACACACCCACCCTGGACCACTGGCCTCCCTTCTACGGCGCCCAGCCGGGGACAGAGACAGCCAGGCTGCAGCATGGAGCTCATTCTGCCTGCCACCGTAACCCCTCGGGGCAGGGAACGAGACTTTGCCCCGGATTGGCAGGAGCAAGACCGCCAGTGCCTGGCAGCGTCCCTCTGTGCTCACTGCAGGGCATCCGCCAGGGGCTTCAGACGGAAGTGGCCGGGGCCATGTCTCCTTGCTAATAGAGGTGAGGATGCTCAGGAGGTCCTTACCCAGGTCAGTCATGGTGCCCCCCTTCACGGGCGCAGACTCCGAGTCCTTCTTGGTGTTCACTGTACCAGGGAGAAGGGGAAAGGCTTTACTGGGAGCCCCCTGATCTCGAGGAGACTCTGCCCACCCTCCCCAGCACAGCACCTTGCCCTGGGCCCAGCCAGAAAACGCTCCTGGCTATTCCAGTCCCAGCCTCTCCCAGCAGGGGGCGCTACACATCATGATACAGGAGCCCTGGCTGTGGGTCCTGGCTATTCCAGCCTCAGCTTATGCCAGCAGGGGGCGCTGTGGGGTGCAGGGTGGGAATGGGGGCTATGCGGGGTGCTCTCATTTACCCCAGTCCCATCCTCCACCCAGAGGGGGCACTGTAAGGGGCGAGGCAGGAGCACGAGCCTTATGGGGAAGCTCCCAGCCTCTCCCCCGGGGAGCGCTCTTGGGCTCCGTGCGGGGCCGCTGCCCAGACCTGTTTTGGGCAGCGTGACCTCCTCCACGTTGGGGACAGGGGAGGGCTCGTCCATGTCCTTCGTCAGGTCCTCCTGCTCTTCCTCGCGGTGCCCGCGCTTGGACTTGGTGTACGGGGTCGACGGGCTGCAGGGGAGGAGAAACCCAACACGCCCCGTTGCCGACAGCTGCAGCGGGCACCGGACAGCGTGCTGCGGTGCAGGCCGCCCCACGCTCACCAGCTCTGGGGTGGGCGCTGCCTGCCGAACCAACAACCATGGGGAGAGGCTCTGCCCCCCTCCGCCCCTTCCCCAGCAGAATCCCCGAGGATTCTCACCCTTTCTTGGCGTTCTTCTTCTTGGCCTCTGGGGTCGGGGATGGTGAGGGCGAGCGCTTTCTCTTTTTGTAGTTCCCGCCCTTCTTGTCGCGCCGGTCCGAGTCGGGGCTGTTCACCTGGCGGGAGACAGACAAGCTCATCCGCACGCCGCTCAGGCCAGAGAACGGCCTGGTTCCATCTACCCTTTCCCCGCCCATGTATTTCCCCTCGCTTGGCTTTGCAAAGGGGTACCACACCCTAGGGCCCCCAATGGCTTGCAAAGCCTAGCACGTGCCCCGGGATACAGACAGCGGCTGCCTCTCTCCCACAGGGGGAGAAACTGAGGCACAGACTGGAGCAATTCATAGATTCCAAGGCCAGAAGGGATCACTGTGATCACCTAGTGCCTTATTTCCAGGCAGAACTGGCTAGCTCCACCTTCCAGTCATCGGATCGCGTGAGACCTCTCTCGGCTCGACCGACAAGCCCGTTATCCGACAGTTCTTCCCCATGCAGGTACGTACAGACCGGGATCAAGTCATCTCTTAACCATCTCTTTGTTCAGCTAAATAGATCGAGCTCCTTGGGTCCCTCACTACAAGGCAGGTTTTCTAACCCTTTAAACCATTCCGGTGGCTTTTCTCGGAACCCTCCGCAATTTTGGTTCATCGCCAGCCCTTTTACTCCAGGTCTCTAGGTCGTTTCCCTCCCAAGAGCAAATCCCCATAGGGCCCCTTCTTGAATGGTGGACCCCAGAACTGGACATGGGATTCCAGCAGCGGCCGCATCACTGCCAGATACAGAGGGAAAAGAACCTCTCTGTTCCTACTCGAGATCCCATTCACGCATCCCGGGATCGCATTACCCGGCACTCTTTGTTCCTAGACATGTACACTGACATTCAGGCCTATTAGAACGTATATTGGGGAGATGTCCTAGTCCACATACTGACTCAGTGACAGGAATAGAACCCAGGAGTCCTGACATCCACTTGTCTACTCTTGCCATTAGGGCAGTGGTTCTCAGCCCGGGGTCCATGTGCCCCCAGGGATACACAGAGGTCTTCCGGGGGTACGTCAACTCATCTAGATATTTGCCTAGTTTTACAACAGGTGACATAAAAAGCCCCAGCGAAGTCCATTTCATACAATGACCTGTTGATACTGCTCCGGGTACCGTACACTGAAATGCCAGTACAGTGTTTAGATCCCAGTCGATGTATTTTAGAATTAAATGGCAAAACTGAGTCAGCCATTGTTCAGTAACAGTGCAGCTGTGACACTTTCATAGTTTTTTTGCCTGATTTTGTAAGCAAGTCATCTTTAAGGAAGGCAAAACTTGGGGTCCGCAAGACAAATCAGACTTTGAAAGGGGGAGAGTCCTCCAAAAAGGTTGAGAGCCCCTGCACTAACCCTCTCTCCCCGCCCAGAGCTGGGAACAGAACCCAGCTAAGATCTTACTTCATCAGTGAGCGTCTTGGCGGAGATTTTCTTCCTGCGGGAGACGGGGCTCTTCTCGTCGGTCACCTCGTAGTCTTCCTCGTTCATCCACTCGTTGAAGGTGTCCGTATCGAGGATCCACTTGGCGTGGACCTGCAGGGGCGGGAAGGGCCCGGCTCCGGAGGGTGAGTCACATGGGGGAGGGGGAAGGGAAGGATCGTTCCCCTCAGCACCGAATGGTGCCATGGGGAACAGAACGAACCCCCCCGAAAGCGTGATGGAGATCCCATGCATTCGGGGGAGGGGGCAATTAAGACCCCCAGCTTGAACACGCTAAGAGCACAGGTGCATACAGGGATCCGCTGATGTCAACACAGTGAGAAGCCAGGGTCAAGGCCCAGAGCCCACTGGCCCCCCGAGCCCAGCCATGAGCCAGCCCCAGTTTGGTTTACACAAGTCCCAGCAAAGGGAGCCCCATTACCTTCCGGGGCTTCTCCGGGGTTGGTGCGTCCTCGACAGAAGCTTCGATTTCACTCGCAGGGATCCAGGTGTCGTAGCTGTGGGGGAAGGAACACAGAGAGTGGGCGGGGACGAGGCTGAGTCTCCCCACCCCATCCCACGCAGATCCCCTTGGCAGGCCTGCCCCAAGTGCTGGAGGGGTTCACATGCAGCTCCCCACGGTGGCCCCGGCATTATGGCGCAGGGCAGCTGATCAGCCCTTTGCCCTGTGGGAGACGCGGTGCAGGACGCACCTATGGGGGCTCCTCTGCCCAACCGCAGAGGGGAGGAAGGGGGCCACACAAAGATTGAAGCACTTGAAATGAACGAGAACGTGTGAACCCAGTTCTGCATCCCGGGGCTGCAGCCAGGCTGACAGGGTCTCTTGAAGGTGCACCCAGCACTGCAAGGCCTGGGGCCCACTCCCCTTCGTCTCCCACTCACCTGTCCGGGAAGTAGCCCCAGTGCAGAAGGACCTGCTTGTCTCTCTTCATGACAGGTCGAACCCACTCTTCTATGAGAGACACAGAGGGGAGGGAGTGGCGGGGTGAGAGACAGAGGGACCTCTGGGGTCCCAGAGGCAGCCCAGGGGCGCAGCTCCAGCACCAAATCAACGCCTCCTGGATGCTACCAACCCCTGTATAATCATTCTAAGACTTCGGCCTTCTCTCTTTCATCTAGAGATGCCTGTCCGCCAGCCCGCGGGGGTAAGGGGTATAGACACGGCAACCGCCTTCCCCACCACCACCAGCTCCGGGCAGCAGTACCAGGCACTCTTTAGGACAGGAAGTGAAAAGCAGGGTCCTGTAGCCAATGGAAAGTGCCGGGGCAATTCACGGAGGCAAAACTGAATTGCCCAGCCAGACCTTACACCTCGGCTCCTCAGTGACCAGGCAAGGTCAGCCCGCGTCTGTCGTCTCCTCCGGGAGATGGCGTCTCCAGTGGCACAGACCCCCCTGGCACCCCGCTAGGGCACGTAGTTCAGTGCCAACACGGAGGGGAGAGAGCTGCCATTAAAGAACCATCTGCTCCCACTCATCGTATCAGCCCAGCTGCTCTCCCCTTGCTAGCGCAAGCTCCTGGCTTCGCGGTTCATCGCCAGCCCTCTTCCTCCAGGTCTCTAGGTCGTTTCCCTCCCAAGAGCAAATCCCCGTAGGGCCCCGTTCCCTGCATGCAGCCTGGCAGTGGGTCTGACCCTGCTTTGTGCCCCAGAGTCAGGCAGCTGCCCCCCTGCAGACGGAGCCCCTCTGACACCCACACAGCCCGAGCCAGGCCCCAAAGAAGCCAATGGGAGCCTTTGGGAGCTAAATTAGACCCAGACTCCCCCAGCCTGGTCGCACAAGCTGCCGCCTCACCCTCCTCCAGGTTGCCGGGGACCGGGAAGACGACATGGGAGGCATTGTTCCGATCCTCGGTGACCGTCCCCTGCAAGAAGATCAAAGGAGCACGTCAGAGGCACGGAGCTGGGCCTGGCTTGGCGCTTCCAGCACCCCGGCGACGGGAGACGCCCATCCCTGGGCAGATGACGCAGGAGCGCCCACGACGTGCCAGCCTCCGCCTGGCATGGAACTAGCCCCGTGGGCTCCCACCTACCTGGTGCCGCTTGATAATGTCCTTCAGCTTGCCCAGCAGTTTGGGTTCGATCTCCTGGTGCAGGAAGATGTTAGGCCGGGCCAGGCAGTTGTTCTGCAGGAGGAAGAGGGAAGAAGAGCAGTGAGTGCCAGGCGGGGCTGGGGGACAAGGAGCGACTCAAATGGAGGGGAAGGGGGTGACCAGGCCGGTTACCTGCACCAAGGATTTCTCGATGGTCATGAACATCTCCACGTTGCGATCCATCCGCGAAGGATTCTGGAAATCGAAACGCCGCCTTATTGGAAGAAAAGAGCGACTCTCATGAAAGCCACAGCTCACGCCTCCTGGATCAGCCACCCTTCCAACCCTGCCTTGGCCCGGGGCGGGGAGAGGGCACCCTCTCTGGATCCAACACCTGAGCCCAAGCCACATGGCGGTGCCATAAAAGGGCTCTTCGCTCCCTGGGAGGGGGCAGGGCACTGCTCACTGGCGCTGGATCCTCAGGATCCTTCCTCTGACTTGAGGTGGGAGCCCTTGCCTGCGTGCACGGCCTGGCACCTGCTTAGTGTGGCGACGGGTGCTTGGAAATGGGCACTGGACTGGGTACTTGCCCACCTCACTGCAGCATGTTGGGTCCCCATCCCACTGCTAGGGGCTGGCCAGCCAAACCGCCCCCTCCGTGGAGACTCATTCCTTCCGTCTGCCCCGGGGGGCGGGGGGGAACCATGCACCACAGCTCGTTTCTGAATCCCCTCCCCAAATCTATGCCCCCCCGCCAGGATCGGGGCTGGGAGCTAAGAGCTGCACCCCCTCCCATAGACACCGCCCAGACTGGTTTGACCCCCAGGTTTACAAGAACGAAGTCTGGCCCCTCTACGGTCCTTGAAGGTCCGTAATGCAGATTCGAGAGCCATGGGCAGCACTGGCCCAGCAAGGTGCATCTACTTGCACGCAGGGAGCCTGGGGGGACCTGCCCGCCCCCTGCCCCGGGCGAGCCGTGAGACGATCGAGAGGGGAAGAGGGCATCTCACCATCCTTGGTCGCTCTTGAATTTATAGGCTGCGGCGAGGATGTGGCACAGGGAGCCTCCCGCTTTGAAATCCAAGAAGCATTTTATCTACAACAGAAGGCGGGGGGAGGAAGGGAGAGAGGCTGAGCTGATGGGGAAGACGACGGCAGGCGGGCAGCCGGCAAGGGGTTAAAGGGCACAAGCTGTCTGTCTCGGAGCCATGGGTGGCACTTCCAAGGCACCCTGACAATCCAGCCCCCATCCCAGCACCTCCCACTGGGTAACAGGACAGGCAGCATCTCCCTGGGACCTGCGTCGGGTGGAGCATGGTCTCGGCTGGCGTGGATTTCACCCGCAGACATGCCCCATCACCAACCCGCATGCCAGGCTGTCTCTTGCCCAGGCAGCTCCCCTCTGGGCGTGCGAGCGGACGGGTTGCTCCATTAAGGGCCGTCCCCCTCCGTCCCGTATGGCCCGGCTGGGTCACGACACTCACCGGCAGCTTGGTGAGCGGCGCATTGCTGACATGTTTGCCGAAAACCTCCTCCTGGAACTGCAGCAGCTGCACCACCAGGCTGGAGAGGGACTTGTTGGTAGGAGGCTCCGCCTGGATGTACTGTGGGAAGAGCGAGAGAGGACGGAGCGGGGCTGTAACACGCAGAACAGGCCCCAGGAGTCCTGACTCCCCGACTCCTGGCTGGCCTGGACACACAGGCTGTTCCCTTAGAAGAAGGAGGCAGGTCAGTGACAGTGAGCCAGGCAAAGCTGTGCCCGGTGCTCAGGTTGTCTGTCTCCTTTCTCGCAGCTGGCAGCCTGCATTTGTATTTTATTTGCCATTCCCTAGTGCCTAGAGACCCCAACCAGGCCCTGTTCTGCTGGGTGCTGTACAGACATATCGTAACCAACACCCCCTACTCCAAAGAAAGCCCAATCGAAATAGACAAAGGCAAGGAAGGGAAACCGAGGCCCTGAGAGGGAAAGTGACTTGCCCAAGGTCCCACAGCTAGGCAGTGGAAGAGCTAGGGCCAGCGTGCAGGTCTCCCGAGTCACAGCCCAGTGCCCCTTCCACCAGGCCACCCGGCACAACCCTTCTGCAATGGGGACCAGTCTGCCGGGCACATAAGAACCGATCTCCCTCAGCCCATTAACGTGATTGGCAACGAATAGGGGCAGCTCTTGGGAACACTGGCAGAGCAGGCCAGTCCCTCCAGTATCCCCTCTCCAGCTGCGGCAATACAAAGTGCTCCAGAAAACAGATGAGAGAAACTTTTTGTGGCCAGTCATGGAATACGGCTGTGGGGGATGTTTTCTCCCAGCCCCTGCCAGTCCAAGACTGGTTATCCTTGCAGTAGGAAGGTTTGTGGCCCCTTTTGTCCTACTAATAGAGCTGTGGATGTGCTCAATAGCCAGAGGAACAGGAAAAGAAAACCTGCTAAGCTCTTGGCCTCCATGAGACCTTGTGGCATGGAGTTCCCCAGGCTAATCATGCCTTGTGAGTAAAAATATTTCCGTCCACCACTTTCCAATGTGATGCTTTGGTTTCACTGGATGACTCCCCCATCCTCCCCCTCTTGTCCAAACACGAGAGGGAGGAGAGAAGCATCCACTTGATCTTAGTCTAGCCCATTCATCACGTCATTCGTCTATCACGTCCCCGCACGAGGAAGAACCGCTCCGTTCTTTCTGCTCTCTCGGTGGCTTGTGCTCTGCCTAGTTTTACAGGAACCAGATGCGCTGGGTTTTGCAGGGCTGCTAACATCTCAGTTCGGCACCTAAATACCCTTGAGGACCTGGGCCCTAATCCCTATATTGGACTGGTCTACCATCCTTCTAGACCTGTATCCCATCTCAAGCCCTGACCAGCAGCAGCTTCCTTTGACTACGTTGGGGCAAATGCAAGAGGCCTTAACCCTAGAGAGAAGAGGGGTGTCCTATGAAACCCTCACCCACGCTGCTCCCAGGGACCGGCAGCACAGCCCCAACAGGTGGGGAGAACCTGAGGGGGTCGCTCACTGTGATCTGTCCTCTCCTCGGAGGTGACTTTTGTTAGCCTGTGCACATTTCTGTTTCTAACAGAGGCAGCAGCGGGTGCATGGTCCCCGTGTCCGTACGGGAACGCAGACTCACATGAAATAAACAAGCTGATCATATCGGCCCCTCCATCTCCAAAGCACTCTGCAAAGGTTTGTTCCCTGAGGACGAGTGGCTCCGGTGGACAGGAATTGGCTTCTGCCCCTGGCCTGCGGAATGGCCTTTACTTCACCTTTCTCTGGGCCTCTTTCTCCTCCCGCTCTTTGTCCTGCCTCTGACGACTGTAAGCTCCTCGGGACAGCGACTGTCTCGCCACGTGTCTGTCCCGCACCCAGCCCGACAGTGCCCTGCTGTCGTTTGGGTTACCACAATAATCCATACCAATACACTGCGTTTGTCTCAAACTCTGGGGTGACCCAAAGCAAATGCCCCATGGGGGCGGTAGCTAGTGAGACAAGCCCGAGGAGACGGGCTTCACCCAGTTGGCACCTTCCACAAGCCAGGAGAGGAGAGACGCTATTCAGGGGGTGGCCCGGCATACAGCCACATTCATCGCAGCTCAGAGAACGGAGCTTTTAGCTGAAGGTAGCTAGGGAGGGGAGCGAAGGACATAGGAACGGCCACACTGGGGCAGACGAAAGGTCCATTCAGCCCAGTATCCACTCTTTGACAGCGGCCGGTGCCAGGTGCTTGAGGGAGTGAACAGAACAGGGCAATTAGCCCGTGATCCTGTCGGCCAGTCCCAGCTTCTGGCAGTAATTCAACCCTGTGGGGGTGGGAGAAGGCAAATTCCCAGGGAGCGATGCGGTCAGGTCACAGCCTGTCACTCCAGACCCAGGAGCTGTCTGGTGACTCAGCCACTCGCTACACTCAGAAGGTCAAAGGTAACAGCCTGGGAACCGCAGCCCCATGCTGTTTGCATGACAGCGTGGGACACAGGGGGCTGGAAGAGGCAGGCGGGGCCAGCAGGACCCAGCCCACGGGCCCTATGCTGCAGCAGGAGAGCAGGTGGCTGATTTATCATAACACGAAAGCTGCCCCTACAAGGAGAAGGCTCCTCGCAGCCTGGATCCGCTGCAGCTCCCGGGCAGAGTTCCTGGGGGCTTCACCAGGGACGAAGTGATCCCAAGCCATAGGGGGCCTGTTCTCTCGGTAACTTTCGCTCCGTTTTCAGCTTCTCGGGAGACAGGCCGGCCTTTGTCCGGGCAGAGGCACTCGGGCGAAAGATGGGGACGGATCCGAGGGGAGACGGGACGTCGTCAGCTGCTGGGCAGGGTCCCCCCTCGGCAGGGACGGGAAACGGAGCATTTCATTGTGGGAGCCTGGCGGGAACCTCAGCACACGGGGGAGGGACCAGGGGGGCGTTGAATGAAAGAGCATCTGTTGTGCCCCTAAGAGCAGGGGACAGGGCAGGAGGTTAAGGGGGACCCGGAGCCCCTTCCCAGGGCAGATGCGGTTGGGTGGGGAACAAACCCCCTTCACGAAGAGGATGGTCTCTGTGCGAATCAGAGCAGCCCCCAAACGCTTGCAAGGCCCCTGCGGAGCTGGGGCCGGGGGGGGGGATTAAATGGAGGGGTTGGGATGGGGGTAGGAAGTGAGGGAGGGGTCAGTGGGGCTGAAGGGGGTGGACGAGGGGGAGGTAGGGCCAGGACGGGGGACCCGAGCAGCGAGAGAGAGGGGGCTGCGATGGGTGAGGGGGGGAAGGGACCGAATGGGGGAACGGCGGGGGGGGGGGACTAGACCCTTGGAGGTTAACGGGGCGCAGGGGGGATTCAATGGGATCGGGGGGCTGACGGCGGCCAGTGGGGCTCAGGGGTCCGTGGGGAGGACAGGCCTCAGTGGGGCCCGGGGGAGGGGGGGCCAGCGAGAGGTGGGCCCTGAGCAGGGCGCAATGGGGGGGCTGCCCCTGGGATTTGGGGGGGTCAGTGGGGCATGGGGGGCACCGCGGGGGTGCAGGGGCTGGCAGTGGGGGGGGGAGGGCTATGGGGGGAAGGGCTGTCCGGGGGGGCCGATGGGCGGGGCCCCAGGGGATGGGGGGGCGAGGCACGGGGGGGCCGGGGGGGTCGGCGGCGGAGGTCACGGGCGGGGGGGGCGGGCGGCGGGGCGGGGGGGGGGCCGAGCCGAAGGGCCGGGGGGCCGGGGGAGGGGCGGCGGCCGGGGCCGGGGGGGGCCGGTACCTTCTTGTAGTTCTTGCCCAGCCAGAGCCGCGCGCTGTCGAACTGGCTCACGGTGTCCGCGGCCTCGTAGTACTTGACGTTGGGGCCGCCGTCCTTCTTCCGCACCGCCATCTTCCCGCCGCGCGCAGCGCCCCCTGCCGGCCGCCGCCCGCCCGCCGGGCCGGGCCGGGCCGGGCCCCGCCGGGGGGGCGATGGGGGTCCCGGGGGGCGTCTGGGGAGCTACGGGGCAGAGGCGGCTGAGTGGGTCCCAGGGGACGGGGGAGGTTGTGTGGGGCACGGGGAGGGGCGATGTGGGTCCCAGGGGAGGGGGGTATGAGGCAGAGGGGGGTATGGGGATCGCTGGTCCTATGGGGCTCGGGGGAGGGGCGATGTGGGTCCCAGGGCAGGGGGGGTGTGGGGCAGAGGGGGGTATGGGGATCGCTGGTGCTATGGGGCTCGGGGGAGGGGCGATGTGGGTCCCAGGGGAGGGGGGTATGAGGCAGAGGGGGGTATAGGGATCGCTGGTGCTATGGGGCTCGGGGGAGGGGCGATGTGGGTCCCAGGGGAGGGGGGTATGAGGCAGAGGGGGGTATGGGGATCGCTGGTGCTATGGGGCTCGGGGGAGGGGCGATGTGGGTCCCAGGGCAGGGGGTGTGTGGGGCAGAGGGGGGTATGGGGATCGCTGGTGCTATGGGGCTCGGGGGAGGGGCGATGTGGGTCCCAGGGGAGGGGGGTATGAGGCAGAGGGGGGTATGGGGATCGCTGGTGCTATGGGGCTCGGGTGAGGGGCGATGTGGGTCCCAGGGCAGGGGGGTGTGGGGCAGAGGGGGGTATGGGGATCGCTGGTGTTATGGGGCTCGGGGGAGGGGCGATGTGGGTCCCAGGGGAGGGGGGTATGAGGCAGAGGGGGGTATGGGGATCGCTGGTCCTATGGGGCTCGGGGGAGGGGCGATGTGGGTCCCAGGGCAGGGGGGTGTGGGGCAGAGGGGGGTATGGGGATCGCTGGTGTTATGGGGCTCGGGGGAGGGGCGATGTGGGTCCCAGGGCAGGGGGCTTTGGGGCAGAGGGGGGTATGGGGAGCTATGGGGCAGAGGCGGCTGTGTGGGTCCCAGGGGACGGGGCTGTGAGGGGCACAGGGGACGGGGGAGGTTCTGTGGGGCACGGGGGAGGGGCGATGTGGGTCCCAGGGGAGGGGGGTATGGGGCAGAGGGGGGTATGGGGAGCTATGGGGCAGAGGCGGCTGTCTGGGTCCCAGGGGACGGGCTGTGGGGGGCACAAGGGACGGGGGAGGTTCTGTGGGGCTCGGGGGGGGCGATGTGGGTCCCAGGGGAGGGGGGTATGGGGCAGAGGGGGGCATGGGGATCGCTGGTGCTATGGGGCACGGGGGGTATGGGGAGCTATGGGGCAGAGGCGGCTATGTGGGTCTCAGGGGACGGGAGGGGCTGTGGGGGGGACGGGGGAGGTTCTGTGGGGGACGGGGGGGCTTTGGGGAGCTGGGTATCAGAGGGGACAAGGGAGGTCCCGGGGGGTGCGGGACGGGGGCAGAAGGGCCTGCGGGGGGCTCACTGGGCAAGGTCGCGGCCGGGAGGGGCGGGTCAGGCGCTGCGGGGTGGGGGAGGGGTCCCCTGGGGTGCTGGGGTGGGGGAGGGGCTGCAGCGGCCGGGGGGGGCCGGGCTCAGTCGCTCCCCCCGCCGCGCGGCCTCTCTAGTTGGCGCTCGGCGCAGGCCCGGCCGGGTGTCACGGTGGCCGAGTGGTTAAGGCGTTGGACTCGAAATCCAATGGGGTTTCCCCGCACAGGTTCGAATCCTGTTCGTGACGGCGCCGCGTTTTTGTGGGCGGGGGGGCCTGAGCGTTCACCTCCCTTTTAATAAACCCCTTTGGCAGCGGGGAGGGGCCCGGGAGCGACAGCTTTACCCGTACACACAGGGAGGGCTGCAAAGGGGGGGGCTGTCTGCATTTACTGGAAGATGGGGGGCTGCAGAGCTGGGGGGGCACATCTGGTCTGGGGGGGAGGCTGCCGAGCTGATTGTGGGGGTACATCTGGATGCGGGGGTTGCAGAGTTGGGGGGCATGTCTGGATGGGGGGGTCCAAGAGGAGGGCAGGGATACATCTGGCTGTGTGGGGGTGAGGTGATCTGGGGTTGCAGAGCTCGTCCTGAGGGGTGCACAGCTGTACTATTTGCTGGGGTGGGGGGCATGGCTGGCGGGGGGGGGACGTGCAATTTTTTGAGGGGGGCAGTTGCAGAACTGGGTCCGGAGGGAGCACATCTTGATTTGCTGAGTGTAGGGCAGGGCGGGTGGGGAGATCTCTGAATTTGTAGGGGGTTTGCTAGAATGCTGAATATGCTTTGCAGGGAGAGGGGGCTGGCGGAGGGTGGGGCTCCCCAGAAGTGGGGAAGCAATCCCCTCTTTGTGGGGCAGGGGGGTGCAGCTGAATTTATGGGCTCTTTTCACCCACACCCAGTTTGGAGTTGCCAGGCTGCGGGGCTATTTCAGGGCAGGGAAGGGGACCGGTCACTAGCCAAAACCCAGCCAGCCCCGCTCCCCACCCCCCACTCTTCTCCTGATCCTTTGACTAGAACCCCAGCCCTGCCCCACATCCCTGGGGCTCTGGGTGCCAGTGCCCAGCCAGGGGATATTTGCGCCCCTTGTTCTGAGCTGTGACTTTTCAGCTCAGCAGACCAGCAGATACAGGCCGCGGCGGGCAGAGAACTGGACTGAATCTACAGATTAAAAGCCCTGGGAAAATTTGGGGGATGGGGGGCAGAGAATTAGGGTTTGTCTTTGCTGGAGTCGGTTTGCCACGACACAGCTACGCCGGTACGACCAGATCCGTGCAAACCACGGGGCTCGAAATGTCGCACCAGTGTAAACAGTGACTCCCACCCGTACCGTGCACATAGCTAGGAGGCTGGGGAACCTCCCCCAGAGCAGCTCGGCTCTCTAGCCTGTTATTAAAGGGGGGCTCTGTTCTCCGGCCTCCTCAGCATGGGGCAGAGCCTGGGCTGCCCCCCGCCAAACGGGAGCGGGACCCACTGCAACTTGTGCCGAGCCCACCCTGTCCACTCAGTGCAAACCCAGAACAGATTCAACCCACTTTCAGTGAAGTGACAATCTCGCTTTGCTCCTGGCTCCAGCCCCTGCTTACAGGCAGCACCCTTGGCAGGAGATAAAAGAGGCCGGCGGGTTTCATTAGCAAGTGCAAAAATCAAATCCCACCCAAAATAATATAGTGAAAATTACTGTGAAAAACACAAACTCAGGCAGAGGGCAGCCAGAAGGGTCTGCAAAGGGAGGCCAGGCCACCCTGCCTGCTGACCATGTCCGCGTAAGGACTTGGCTGGCTCAGTGGCTAATCTCTATAAACTTCATACTCAATACTCGGGCCACCGATTGTTCATTTTGGCTGCCTCTTATCAGCCTCACCCGAAACAAGACGTTACTGGCCCCAGGACAAGTCCAAGCAGCGTGGCGAATGCGTTCAAAATAAAAGCCCCCCTCGGCTTGCTGGCAGGAGGAGGAAGCATTTGAGGTCTGCTGGGGCCTATGTTTTAGGTCCGGCCTGGGCCCGAGTGGGTCAAGTCATTTTCTGACCCAACCCCAAAGCCGAGTTGCCTGCAGGAGGGGGCACGTGGCTGCCGCTGCGCTGACCCCATGGCCAGGAGCGGGAGAGCCCAGCCGACCTGAGCCGATGGTTTCTCCACCCGACGTGACCCAGACCTGACACTGGTCGGCGGGTCCCAGGACTCTGGGGAAGGAGCCGAAGGGGGCAGTGCTACGTAATGGGTTTGTGGATTGCGGCCCGGGGCCCATCCCCAATCTGGGGGCTGGTTTCTATCTAGCACAGAGCCATCTCCCTCCCCCTTCCAGGGTCTGTGCCATCTTCGGCAGCAAGGCTGGCCTGGAAGTGCAGGGGGACAGCAAAACTCAGCTAATGGCAAGAAATCGTGTCTCGTTCCTTGGTTGCCCCCCAGTTGGTTCCAGCGGTTATCTTTCGTCCTGTGCTTAGCTGGGCAGCACACTGGGGCCTGGGCCGTCGTTCTGGTGTGTTTGTCCAGCGCCTAGCGCGGGGGGTCCTGGGCCGTGACGGCACTCCCAGGTGCTACTGAAACACAAATCATTCGGGGTCTTACAACAGTGGGCAGGAGCCACCGGCATGGCCAACCACGGCCCAGCGCCGTGCGGACACAGAACACAAAGACAACCATTCTAGCCTCCTGGGCAGAGAGGAGGGCACTGGCAGCCAGGCTGCGGCAGGGTCAGGCACGTGAACCCGGATCTCCCGCGGTCCCATCCTGGCCTTGAGCTCAGCCACCAGACCGTCCTCCCAGAGCTTGCGGAACGGAACGGAAGTCGCGTCTGCACGAGCTGGGGACGGGAGGAGCCCCCCACGCACACCCACAAAGCTGCCTCCTTCCAGTCCCGTTTAAAACCAGCTTTGCCAGGACGCCTAGGGACCCTTGACAGCGGGCAGGCAGCTGCCGTGCTGGGCCCTCGCCCAGTCTGCTGACCAGGGCTGGCCCAGTGGTCCCCTGGGCTGCCCCGACCGTCCGTCTGCATCCGGCTGAGGGCTCGTGCCTGACGCTTAGATCGTTGTGCAGCGTCGAGCGCGGTCGGGTCCAGGTGCGTGGCTGGGGCTCAGGGGTGCTGCAGTCATGCCCAGAACAGGTTGAACTTTCCCCTCACGGAGGCGGCCTCAGCCCTTACGCTCATGCTGAATTTCAAGCGAAGGCGTCATCCCGTTCTCAGGTGCAGACGTGGGGTGGCGCTGGTCTCCTCTGACCCCCTAGCTGAGTTTGGCTGAAATCCTGACGCATGAATCGGGAAACCTCCCTCCACCCCCAGAGATCCTGAGGTTAACGGGCCTTTTCCCTGCAGGCCAGATCTTGTGCCTGCCGCGGGGGCCTTGCGGGTAGAGCCCTGGCTGGCTTCACGTCCAAGCTTGGGCAAAGACGCCTGTGGGACCAGCTGCTTTGAGCCGGTTTCCCAAGTGCTCGGCCCCCGCAGCTGGGGGCCGCTTTTCAGCCCTGGCCCCCAGCACCTGGACTCGTGGGAAGGGCTGGTCCTTCGTCTCTCCAGGCATCAGCTTCCCCATCAGTAAAAAGTGAGCAATCCCCCCTCCCTATCCCCCACTGTCTGTCCCGGCTGTCAGGCCAGGCAGGGCCCCTTCCTACGTGTATGTGGCTCCTGGGCATGGAGCCACCTCAGTCACAGCTGCCCAACCCGGGCTGTCACTGGGACCCACGGCAAACTGGGGGCGGTAGCCTGGCAGCGCCATCCTGCCAGCAGAGGGCCCCCTAAGGCAGCCCAATGGGGCGAGGCTCCAGTTGCACTTGGCTGGGGGTGGGACGTTGGGTGGGGCAGCTGCTCCGCCTCACTCATTGACTGGGGCTTCTAGACGCTACCGGGAGACACCCGGGAGCCTGATGTGCTAGGCGCTGTACAGGCCCAGAGCACAGACACCGCCCCTGCCCCCCAAGAGCCAACCAGCTCTCGCTTTGGATTCTCCGCCCAAGCAGCGTTCAAACAGGGCGATGGCAGGGTGCGGGGTGGGGATCCCGCCAGCCACAAGGGTTTGAATCTCCCCCCCAGCTGCCGCACCGCTCCCCACTCCCGGGGGCGACCTGGCGCCAGCTCTGACCCAGTTCAGCGTCACGGGCTGCAGGGCCACACCATGGCTCACCCCACCGTGCCCCTCGCAGGTGCAGCACCTGCCCCTTGAGCTCAGGGAGAATCTCCCCGGAGAAGCAGAGGTTCACATGGTTTATGCCCCCAGTAGGGGGCAGCGGAAGACGTCAGCCAATGCATTCGAATATAAGGACTCTGGGGTCACTCCCATCACCCCCAATGTATTTTATTTGTGGGTGGCTCATAGAGCCCCCCGGACAAGGCCTGTTGGAAAGCAGGGTCTGGGTCACGGTGTGGGCTGGGGTGGTGTCTCCCCACCCTGCCCAGTTCAAAGAGCTCTCAGCAGCCCATGGAGTCGGGCGCCGAACCTGCCCCCATAGCTCCGAGCACAAGCTTCACAGGCTGGTGTCCCGGCCCCCTGCCACCCTTTCCGCTAGGCCATTTTCAGCAGCTCAGGGCCACTTTGGACAAATTAAAACCAAGGAAAATAAAGCCGAGTCCAAGCTAGGAGCTTGTTGGTGCCAGCGTCCAGGGCGATTCTCATTCATTTGTAGCCCAGCGTTGGAGCCATCTAGTATCTGGTCCAGTCCAGCCTCACACCATTGAGCCGCCGAGGATTTCCCTGCTTGGGCTGAGAGATCCGGCTCCTCCCAGAGGGTTGGCGGCCTGCTGGAGGAGCATGGCTGGTGGCAGGATGGCAGCTGGCTGAGGCCAGGTGAGCTGACGGTCGTGCGGGTACCGCAGCATCACAGAAAAGCTCCAAGAAGGGATCGGCAGCCCCCCAGTGCTGAATTCGTAATGAAAGAGCAGCCAGGGCTCGAGGATTTTTTTTACATCCACAACTGCTGCAGCACATCCAGAGGTGCCGGGGCTCTGAACTGCCGGGCCTGGAGGTGCCAGGGCTCAGCCCTGGCACAAATTAAGCACTGCCCCCGCCCCCCATAACAAAGCCAGACCCCACCCACGGGAGCCAACAGCCTGTGATGAGACACGAGAGGTGGAGTCAGCCGTGTGGTGCGTGGCAATTAGCACTCCCTGCCCCCCAGCCACATGAGCAGACAGCAAAGGGGCGGGGGAAATGAGATGGGGGTACAAGCTGCTACATGCCCGCCCCCCACACAGCAGCATCACAACAGTGGCTAGAAGCCCCAACAGCCATCAGAGGTGCAGGGTGCTGTACACAGTGTGGAGGGCGTCCCTGCCCTGGGTTGCTTACCATCTACAGCAACCAGACCCCAGGGTGGGAGGAGAAACAGAGGCACAGAAAGCAGCAGCAAGGTGCCCAGGGTCACAGGGTAGCAGCAGAGCCAGGTCTCTTGAAGCTGGATTAGGCCTCGCCTTTCTTCTTCTGGAGCTAGAAGATGGGAAGTAAATGCACCTGCTCCCCCCGGCCGCCGGGGCACCCTGCCAGGCCCAGGCTGATCATTAGCAGAGCAGAGATCGAAATGGGGAGAAGAAATTGGACATCCACGAGCCATGCAAGACGAGGGAGCCATGGGGGACGTTGGTGACCCTTGTAACCATGAAACGCCAGCAGCTCTCCCCTGAAGGCACATGGGGACCCGAGGGCCTGGCCGGCGGTCAATTTCCCCAAGCCCTTAGTGCTAAGGATTGTCTGTCTACTCCAGCCACAGAACCAGCTCCCCGGGCCTTAGGCAGAGCCCATGGTTGCACCTTCCCCGCACTCCTAGCCTTTGGCAGGACACGTAGAGCCCAGGCTGTGCGCGTCACGGTGACTGGGGTTAGATGTGGATGGGTAAGAGCGGGCCCGTCTGTTTCAGAGCACTCACAACCTGCCCCCAAACCAGTTCACACAGCAGCAAAGTGAGAGAAACGCTGCTCGAGAAGGTAGCAGGGTGACTTCCGGTGTGTTTCGAGATGTGACAGTGACAAAACACTCCAGAAGCTTTTTGAACCTCATTCCATCATCAGGTCCTGACCTCTCCCTGCCATAAGTTCCCAGCAAATTTAAATCAATGTAAAAAAAGGCTAAAGACCCAGAATTTTGTGCAACTTAAAATTAAAAAAAAAAAAAAAAAAAAAAATCGATAAAAAATCAAAGAGCTAAAATCAGCAATATTCTCCCTCAAAACGATCAAATAAAGTGAATTCTGCCCATCTAGCGTCAGTAGATGGGGCATGTTTGGGACCCCGGGACAATAGGCTCTCGCCCACCCTGCAGGCGTTTGCCGGGTGCCTCCTAGGCCCGGCTGAAGGAGGGGAAAGACAGAACAAGCTGCTGGTCACAAGGCTTAGAAGCCGGTGGGCATTTCCTGGGAGGGGCAGGAGCGTCCCATCCTGTAAGCAAAGGCTGGTTTGTTGCTTTCCTGCGTAGTGGCGTTGCGCAGAAGGGACCCTCCAGGCCAAGGCAGAGAAAAACGGGACTACGCGGAGATGCCGCCTGACCCCTCGCCACTCCCGGTCGTTTGCTGGCCCATGACGCTTCCCCAGGAACCCCGGCTAAGATTCCACCCCCGTCCCAATGCTGCTGAACCCGCACGCGGCCTGATGGTCACTGCTCCAGCACCTCGGAGCCCCATCCTGGGCCTGGCCTCCTGTGGCCCACGCTCTGTACAAACCCATCCTGCCCCTGGATGGTGCTGGGCATGGCTTAACCAGCTGCCATGCTCCCCCCCCACAAGCACGGGGGCAGTTGGATCAGTGCAGGGGAAGGACGGTTAAGGGACGGGGGCTTGGGAGATTCAAGACAGAACCCGCCATCCCGCGGGGAGCATTTAATGAGGCTTCCCCCTCTCGCAAAACACTCAGAGGCCCAAGCTGGAGAAGGAGATGACGGCGGTACTTCTGGTGTCGCAAAGCGCCGGAGGGAAAGCGGATGCCGGCTGCAGCCAGCAGAACCCAGCCCGATCGCAGGAGGAAGGGGCCTGAAGAGCGTCTGGCCTGGCCGCCCAGCTGCACGGGTGTTGGGTGGGGGAGGAAACGGAGGAACTAGACGCTGTCAGCCCGGTGCCTGGAAGAGCCGGAGGCCGTTTGAACAAGCGGAGAACCCGTCACATCATCCTTCCAGCCGGCAGCCTCGGGAACCAGTGTGCACCAGAACTGGTCCTCATGGGGGGGGGACCCCACCCGGCCGCTGGAATAAAGCCAGGACCACAGAGGGGGAAGAGCGCAGAGCAGACAGTGGAGTGGGGCCAGCCCCTGCTCTCCTCCCCCGCCCCCAGAGCACACAGGGCCCCAAGGGAGCGTATGGAAGACTAAGGGGCTGGTACCCGGGTTCTTTCATGAGGCTGCTGCGTGCCCCCGTTACGGCCTGCTGCCGTGGCTGCTTTTAGCAATAAGCAATAGTGGTTTCAGGCACTTTATTGGTTTGCTGAAATCTCCCTGTCCAGCGCTACTGCGGGGGATCTCTCGCCCCGCAGAGGGTAACGGTAGCTCGGGACGAAGGCGCCGATGGCAGCAGGCCTGTGGGCCTCTACTTCCAGAATAAAGTCACCTAGAGCCCATCACGGGGCAGAAGGAGCAATTCCAACATCTTGGGGACAGATTCCATCACAGAACGGCCCTGGGACGGAACTAGGCTCCCAGAGGCTGAGTTACTCATGAAAGGGGACAGACATGAAAGGGAGGGAGGGGGAGGGAGTTTGTATTTAAACCCCCCCACACCTGTCTTTTTGGGGTGGGAAGCCTGTTAGGGCTCCTGAGCGGCAGAGAGGTTGTGTTAAACATTTCGGCTGTTTGCCCCTGAGCCCCAGGGGGAGCCAGGTGGGGAGCCGACCCGACCGCAAGGGCAGGGGAACAATCTTTATTCAGACTATTTCAAAATGATGCTTTTGCCAACACCTGTTGCACTCAGAGACCCATCAAATGCTTGGAGAAGGGGGGAGTTGGTCAAAGATTCACCACCACCCCCTCCCACCTCTCGGGAAAGGACTCCCACATCCAGCAAACCATCCATCAGAGCCAGGCAGAATCGGCCTTCCTGATACTTGAGGCTTAAGAATAAGCAGGAGAATTCACACACACACTTCCCTAAAGTATAAGCAAAAGGTCCAGTCCCAGCCCGCCATGCCCCCATCCCCCTCCTCCCCACCCTAGGACACTTCTGCTGCTAACTTTGCAATGGCTTGAGCAGCGTAGCCTCCAATCCGGGCTGGGTCCTGGATAAGTGCTGGCAGCCAGGGGCTCCTGCCGGAACAGAGCCTTGCAAAGCAGATCTTTCCTCCCCGCTGAGAACTCTTTCACTGCCTGCAAGAATGGGGACATTTACAGTATCCCTACTGGCCTCTGAATTAGCACCGTTGGGCTGACTGGGGGTAATTCCACCTCAGAGCCGTTGTTTCAGGCTCTCTGCAAACCCAGGCAGTGATTGGCGGCACTTCCAGGCTGCTGGTGGGGGTGCACGCCACTCTCAGGAAAACGCTAGGAGAGGGTGAAGGCAGCAGAGCCGCTTCTCTCCAAAATGAAAGATTGGCAGCTAACCCGTCAAGCCAGAGCTAAGAGAAGAGAGAGCCCAGCTGTGGATATGAACGCCCTGGAGGGAAGGGGTGCAGCCGCCACGTCCAAACACGCTACTGCTGAACACCCCGGGGGACGGAGCCCAAACCCGGGGCAGGAGCGCGGAGGGGACCGTTCAGTGGCGAAGCAGACGGAGCTTACAGAGAAGCCAGTTTCGTGACGAACACGAGCTCAGGTCTGGCAGGACCGGGGGCCATGTGAACACAACAGTCAAATGCTCTCTTCCCCAAATACACTCGTCCCTACCCCCCTGAAATGCTGTGGGCTGGCCCTAGCTGAGGGGGAGGGGGGAAGACTTCCTGAGGAGTCCGTCATAATTTCGGGCCATCAGCAAGCTTGCCCCAGCCCCTTGCATACGGGGTTAACCTCCCGTCTAGAGGCTCATCCAACAGAAAACCCCCCAGGGCTTTGTGAGCTACCGAAGTGGCCCTGCAGCAAGTCACCTGGTTGGATCAGCTGAAGGATTTTTGTTAGCAGAGCAGAGCCCAGCTGTCCCTGCATCAGATTCTTGCAAAACTCCAATGAAACGCCAGGCTCGTCAAGCGCTCAGGATGGTGTCGGCTGGAACGCAGCCCCCCCCCGCCCCTCCAGGGTATTCTCTGGGATTCCTTTGTGCAGCAGAGTAATAACCCTTCCAGGAGTGCTCATGCTGGGGGACTCCAGCCGCGGTGCACGGCCGATACTGGTTTCTAGCTGGCACCAGAACAAGGGACTTGCATAGAGAACTAGCTATTAGGCAGAGGCTCAGTTATAGGGTCATTTCCAGTGGTAGAAGTCTGTAGAGAGTATACAGCAAGGTGTGAACTGCAGGCAGCTGGCAAGGAAAGGTCACGGAAAAGCAGAAGCAGGTTTTGCAGGGTTTCCATGCAGGAGAAAGCCCCCGGAGATCGGAATGAAGGATTGGAGAGTCAAGAAAAGGCAGTTTATTAGTGCAGTCAACACAATTAAACAGCACACACAAGACACAACCAGCGAAGACACCATTGCAAGTCTAGTCTGATTTCCGAGCGCCCAGTTCCTCCAATGGAAAGGAGACGGAGGCCATCTCTGGAAGCGAAGGGTCTAGTGGAGGCGGGGAATCAGTTTTTTTTTTTGTTTTTGTTTTTTTTTTAAAAGAGAACAGCTAGCCAGATACAGTTACCAGGTTGGATTTAGCAGCTTTTTCTAATTCCTGAGCATAAGGGTCTGGGTTGGGCAGAGCTCCCACCCAATAATTCCCCTTCTACACACGTCATCATCGAGACGTGAGTTCAAACACAACCCGCTCCATACCTCAAACTGATCCGACTTCTGAAGAACACGCCAGATGCTTGTAACGTAGGATACGAGACACACGGAAAACTATGAAGTTACCCAACAAAGAGCTTCTACAACTGCAGGGGGAAAGCCAAGCCATGTCCTGAAACAGAGAACTAGCTGGATTTCGTCAAGAAATATGCTGCATTAAAACAAAAACAAACCAACCCACATGAGCAAATTTGCCAGTTGAAAGAGAAACAAAAATGCATTAAAAGAAGGACCCTAAAAACTCCGCCCAGGCAGGCCGGGTGGTAAAGGTGAATGCCAAACTGAACTCCTGCTGCAGTTTACAGAGCCTCTAAAGCAGGACGCAAAGGCTTCCCCGATGTCCACCAAACAGTGGAGGGAAACTGGAAACAGTATCTGGACAGCGTGAAACAAAACCCGCTGCTGCGGCTCGAGAGCAATAGTTCTCATGCAGTGTCTCCCTGCCCATGGTCTGCGTTGCAGCTCCAGGACCAGAAGAAAAGGGGACACACCTTTGTAACAGGCAGCTGGGCGAGGGGAGGCCTCCTCTGCTCAGAGCACCGGGAGGCACTTCTAGCTCCCTCCAAGACCCTCAGCCACCCTCTACCTTTCTCTAGCGTCATACAGCTGGGCTGACCGAGGCCAATCAGAGTGAGGCATGATGGGAAACATAGTTCTTACGGAGCCTACATCTAGGCAGGCTCCCATTTCAGCAATGGAGATGGTCTGCGGGGTAATCACCCACTGGACAGCTGCTGCCCCTGAAGATGGTCTCCAAGAACTCTCACTTTTGCAGGGCTGCTCTGCCAGCTGGGGCAGGGTACGGCAGACAGCTGGGGCAGAGGGATGGGGGGGTCTGATCTCAGTACGAGTCCTTGCCAGCGGCGGAGGGAGCTCCGCTGTTGACCGACTGAACGGGAACCCAGGAGAGGTGCTTGTTTGTGGAGCAGTTAACTGGGAATTCAAACTCTTACCCGGCCAATTTATGTTGCCCTATTCCCAGCTTCTGGCTAGCAGCTGGGGAGGCTCAAGCTATTCAGAGGACCAAAGAGATGCAAGCAGTCTCCAAAGGGATGGTAGTGTCAAGGTCTGGATTAAAGCAATCATAACCTCTTATTTATTGACAATTCACTCCCTGTCCCACACGCAGCCACCTTGGGCACAAAACAATGAACTAAAAAGAGGAAACAAAGTCTCCAGGCAAGACAAACACTGAAAGAAAGGAACAAAAACCAACCCCCACCCCACCCCCCCCGCAAAAAAAATCCCACAAATGCAAATAAATTAAATTCCCGACAAATAAACTTAATTGAACCTGGCAGCATTTCTGGCCACTGTATTTAAAAAATAAAATAAAAAGGGAAAAAATACAAACAAGGCAAAAAAAGGTACAAAAAAACCGAATCACAATCACAAGTGTCTGAAAAAATACATAAAGCTCTTTGTCGACTGTTCAACGCACACACAAACAGGACAGCTGAATCTAGGTTCTGGGCAAGAAGTGGAGGCTTTCTACCTTCACTGGCAGGTAGAGAGGCTGTCCACATAACAGGCTTCTGGAGTCCGTCTCCTCGCTCAGAGCGTCCGGTAGGCTCAGAGTGGGAGGGCTGTCGAAGGAAAGAGTTTAGTTCCACTTCGAATTCCCCCGTGAAGCCGGGTTTCTCCCCAACGCAGCATAAGGCCACATGGCCAAGCTCCAGAGCGCATTTGCTCGATGGCTCAGCTGTTTGGCTGCAAAACGCCGTTATGTTGAACTCACTACTCACTTGTGGGGAGAAGGGGGCGGTTATTTGGCATCACTCATGTCTGCAGCTTAGCCCCCCGGCTGAACCATCAGCGATCTGAGCAGGATCCCCCTTCCCACCTCCCACCAAAGGCTGCAAAGCGAGACCTGCCTTTGCAGTCCCGCACACCACGCAGGCGTACGTGAGCCCGGCTGGAGAGCTGTGGCTTTCACAAAGGTGCCTCAGAGTGAGGAAAGAAACCGGGATGGGGGTGGTGGGGAAAAATAAAGCTTCGGCGCAGATGTGAACACTGTGCGGTTGGGTCACCCCAGGGCAGCACCATGCCGAGATCCGCTGGCCCGTTTGGTCTGGACTACGCCAGGAGGCCAGGACGATGGCAGAGGTGTCAGCTTTCAGGCCCCAGCAGGCCTGCTCTAAAGCCCGCAGTGGTTTCGAGGGGCTGTGTGCTTTTCAAAGCCAGTTAGAAGCCACACGGACACTGGACTGGGAGGCGGATCTGCTGCAAGAGGCAAACCGCATTTTGCATTTGATGCTGGGTGACTGCCCAGCGTGACGAGGGAGCGTTTGCCAGAGGCCTTTAATCGCTTTTTAAATTACGAGCCACACGCTTGGAGGAATAATGCCCTGACATAATGCTGTGACTGACGGGGGCGGGGAGAAGAGTCAGCGGCTTAGACAAGTTATTTTTTTTCAAGCACAAAATGTTTCTCTCTCTTTAAAAGTCTTTAGATCTCCTCCACTCCATGTGCAAATATCATCACCAGCCCCGGCTCGAGCACCATGTCCTCCCCCATGTGCTGGTTCTCGCAGGCCATCACCACCACGGCCTGCTTGCCGGGGATGCGCTTGGCCACGTAGTTCTCGTAATAGCGCCGGTTCATCTGGCGGGTTTCCAGGGTGGCCAGGCCCTGCGGCCAGTTCCGCTCGTGGGCGTTCTCGATCAGCTCGTTGATGATGGAGGTGGGGCACCCGCTTTCCACCAGCGAGCGCTTGATGACCGCCTGGAGCACAGCATCCGGCGTGGAGATCATCCCGCCCCATCGCGTCACCCGGGCAGGCTGCAAGGAGTTCACCCACCTGTAAGACACCAAGACACCATGGGTAAAATACAGGGGCACCCAGGAGACAGTAAGTGCTAACAGGCAGGCAGGGACTGCTCTGCCAGAGAACGAGACATGCAAGATGGCTACTTCAGCATGATCCTCAGAGGCAGGCTGGCCACATCAAAGATTGTCAGAGTTTCTGGGGTGTCTACAGAACATAGAGCCAGCTTATAAAGGTCTCAGAAAGGGCAGTGCCAGCGAACTCAAGTGCCCCCTCTGGGTGAAATTGGGATGGATCCAGAAAACCCACCAGCTTTCTTTCATAAAACCTAGTGGAGAATGGATGTTAGAGCCAGCCGCTCCCTTGGGCACCACTGGGGTTGCACTCTCTTCTGGTGGAGAGAAGGGATGAGGCTGGAAGGAGAACATGGCACAGAAACCGATGCAGTTAGAGATCATGCCCATGACAGAAAACAATCTGCCAGACTCAAGTAGCTAAAAGCAATGTTGGAGGGACATCTGGCTACCCCACAACTTCCTAGTACTAACTGCTTCAGGGACGGACATCTGTCAATACAGAGCCCTTTGCCCCATGTCCCTGCTCTCCTCCTTTCTCCTTAACTCACAGTAAGTTGCTCCTGAAGTCAGAGGCCTCGGAGTTCTTCTGGACCTTAAATCACGGCCCCTCCCTCGCCCCCTTCACAAAACCTCCTTCCCATCAAACTCCTTTTCCAGGCCGTAACTGCAACTTGGCGATGAATGAAAGTCCTCTCTCTGGTCCACCCTACGTGAGCCAGCCAAGCATGTTCCCAAGGTCTTGCTCCAGAAAGTGGGGCCACATCTCTGGCTTCCCAGCTACCCAAGATGGCCTTCAAAGTTCTTCATGGGCTTGCTTCCCTCCAGCCTCTCAGACCCACCATGACCATTTAGCATCCACCCCTGCCCAGGACAGTGTTAACCTCCGATGGCAGCAGATGTGGCGGGGAGAGAAGCTGCAATTTTCCAGCTTTCCAGGCACCTGAAGAGGCTTCCATGTCCAAGCAGCAGATGCACCAGAATTCCAGTGACCACCCACGTCCATGTCCGAGAACCCCTGGAGTAAAGCTTCTCCCTGTTCTTTTGATGCCGTTTTATTAACTCTGGTTAATTCAGTTTTCCTGAGCTGTGCTGAGTTGACCCTTCCACCAGTTCCCATCTGTCCGGTGCAAGGTACAGTGCAAGGATCAGCTCCAGAGCCATTTCTTCCAGCCCCATTTTCATGGGCAGGACATGGGCCGGCAGCTCACTGGTTTCGAACTGGCTGCAGGTACAGAATTTTACAGCTGGTGGGACCTGTAACATGAACAGGGCTGATTCGCCAGACTTCGGTCTCTAGCACAACGTCCTTAGCGACGTCCTGCTTGCTTTAAGATTATGGGTTTTCTTGTGGCTCGCTTAGCTTGGTCCTGAATCTGCTGGGGAGATTTAATGACTGTTCCCAAGTCTTGCCAGCTGAGCTGACGCATCAGTCCCCTGCGTCTGCCTCCCGAACACCTACTCACCGAGGCATGCCCCCATTGTAACTGGGATTGTGCGTTACCAGCGGCACTTACTCTAGGATTTCATTGTATTCAATGGTCTCTTCCAGGTTCTGCAGGTTGGGGTTGACGCTGCGGATGGCTCGCATGTAGGCCTTCAGCAGCTGGATGTCCCGTTTCTGCAAGAGGGAGGGCAAATGGAGAGATGTCTGCAACAGGCAGGAGTCTCTCACACACACAGACCTGCCCTCCCCACTTCCCGCAGGTAAGTAGGGCTGGGAATGGGTTGCAATCCAGGCACTGAACAGAAGGTTTGTTATGTACAGCCCCACACGGGACAGCAGCAGGGGACCTGGCTGTCTCATTAACACTCAGGTGGTGGAAGCAGAGTTTTTAAAAAATTAACCCTTCACTATTTTTCCTGCTCATTCTCTGTGTCCCAGTGGGCCCGCCTGGGGAGCCTCAAAGCTCATGGAACAGACCGAGGTCAGAGTACCTGGAGTGCTGCCATCCTCCCCTGCGTCCGAATCCTGTGAGCTCAGAGCACAACGCTCCCGCTGGGAGGGGAGCCCACGGGACAAGGATTTCGATGCGGGACAAACAGCCTGGAGCTGGGAGAGGAAGCTCCCATTCAAACAGACACTGCACACGCTAGAACCTAGTGGTCTACCAAGTTGCCTTTGGTTTTTAACCATCGGATTCGTTTGTCCAATATTTGTGCCAGGTAAGAGTCCACCCGGCAAGAGAAGCTGTTAGCCTAGGGGGCCGGAGCAGACTAGAACCCCACCCACGGACACCCACGTGAAAGCGGCTACCTGCTCAGCTAGCTGATGCTTGTGCTCCGCTGAAGTCTTCTCCAGCTCGGCAATTCTCGTCTGCTGCTGCTGCACCACCGACCTTAAGTGCTTGATGCAGTTGTGATTCGGCAGCTCATCTTTGGGCATTTCCAAGCTGCAGAGAGAGAGAGAGAGAGAGAATGGATGGCAGGGGAAGACAGAGCAGACCAGGGCTCGGGATTAGCAAGGAGCATCAGAACCCACCCAGCTCCCACGACAAACTCAGAAATGTGGGGGACTTGCAGCGAGACATCAAACTAGCCTGAATTATAATTAACCACAGGCGTTTTGGACGGGATCTTAAGCTCTCATGAGTCAGGGTTCAAACTGATCTAACCATTAGGGATCAGGATGAGGTCAGGGGAGGGGCGGGGTGGGTGACTCTACATCTGCTTACTGCAGGGTTCTTTCACTCTTCTCTGATTGTCTGGTGCTGGCCACCCCTGGAGACAAGGCCCTGGAGTAGCTAGACCTACTATACGGAGCCACTCACCTCCAGACCAGCTGGGATCACTAGCCCCCTCCCCACTGGACAGCCAATGGTCTCCGCACAGCTCATGCATCATAATACCCAGCCAACAACTCACAGAGAAACTGAGGCCGGAGACCGACTGCCCTGCTCCAGCCGACCTGGGGGAAGCGGGCGTGGGTAGAAGGTGCTGCTCATGCTACACCTTGTTCCGTGGATACGAGGTTAGATGTCTCACTGACTTAGGTTCCTAACTGCCACCTGGACCTTAGGAAAGTCGCCCCCAGTCTCCAGGGCTGGAAATCCAGGGCAGGTAAAATGAAGTTTAAAGACAAGCAAGACACCAGCTGCCAGCAGGCTCAGAGACTGAGCTGTGATGGCCAAGCCTGGATAGCCCTCCCCTGTGGAGCACCGCTGGCATCTACCGAGCCCTGTGCACTCCCAGCCTGTGGGGGAGATCAGCTTTCTCCCCAGCTCTGTCGCTGCCTCACGGGTGGCTACAAGTCTGGCCTCACCCCCAGGAGCAGGCTGTCTGAGAGTATAACCCTCAGGCCAAGTTACTCGAGGCCTCAGTGCCTTTAAAACTTGAGCCAGACCCTCCCCTCTCTCCGGTCCCCTTCAGCCCCAGGAAACAATCCAGCAAGAATAATCCTCACCCACATCCTTGCTCGCATGTCACTGGCCGCTTTGGGTTATGTTCGCAGTCACTGAGGTGAGACATCAGGTTGTCGAGTCGCACGACCGCCGTGCAGCCGAAAACAGCGTTGTCGCACGTGATCTGCAGCTTGGAGAGCATGTTCCGCATAATCCGGGGGACGGGGCGGAGGTGGGCCACAGTGACGACGCTGCGGTCCACGGGGCAGGTCTGCTGCTGGGAGAACCACTGGGTGATGCAGGCGTTGCAGAAGGCGTGCTCACAATGCGGAGCCTGCATGGGGAAGGAACCGCAGGATGCAGTGACTTACCCCGACCCCCAGCCTTGTTCTCCGCCCGCAAAAGCCCAGGGCAGATGGGCAAAGCCGGCACCTTTCACCAGGCCTGCAAATATCGTCCATCCCGCCTCTCAACCATGCCTGGGAGGTGAGGAAACACTCCCCCCATCCATCCCCCAGCTCGCAAAGCCCTGAGCATAGCGCAAGAGCTGTCACATGCTGCCCCGCTCCACCCACTAGATGCTACTGTCTCTTTAAATGCAGGCTTGACGGGCCACGAAGGGTTGGGATGCTAAATGGATGCATTTTTCAGGAGCGGTTTAGAATGGTACTTCACTGTATTTACCCAGCTGGGTGTTACAAGGTCTGCAGCAGGAAGGCGAAAGCTGTCACTGGGCTTAAGTTACAGTTGTACAAGTGTTACGTTTAGGGGCAAGAAACACATCAGCTCCTCCTCCGGAAAGCAGAAATCCAGAGCTGCAAGTCCACACAGGGGTGGGTCAGACGGTCAAGGGTTAAATCTGTCCAAAAGCTGCAGGACACTGGGCCGAGAGAAGAACTCCGCTGCCTGGAGGCCAGCAAGCCCCGAAGTACCCAGCAGGCAGAACGCTCGGGGGCAGTTCTTGCATTAGCCTTCCTCAGCCCATTCAATAGCATCATTCGTAACGTTTCCAGAAGCACCCTTCAGTGACACTGATCTAGACCCATTAGACACCCCGACTCACTGGCCTCACCACCTTGGAAAATGAAGGCAGCTGCGGTTACTAGAAGACAACAGAGCGAGTGCAGGGCGTGGCACAATGGAAAGCTCCCCGCTGCTGAGGGTGGAACTGACTGCTTCCCATCATGGTCTCATTGGACTCTGCAGGGTGGCCCAGGGCAGGAGGAAGGGTCCAAACCCTTGCCCCAAACCCTCCATTTGAGAAGGCCCCCGAATTGAGTGGGTTTGTGACCTGGCACGTGGGCTCGCAGCCCCAGGCAGGTTTGGCTTGGACACCCCAGGGAAGGGAGCTGGCCCCAACCCCTCTCCTGTCGGTAGGAATATTTTTGGAAGTAGGGGGAAGAAGACCCTCAGTTCCAGATTTTACTCTGGTTGGCCTGGTGGCTCTGGCTCTCCTTCATGATCTATTTGCTCTGCTGGCCTTCGCACCCGCCTAGGGCACTGCCCCCGACCCGAGGCCCTGCTCTCGCCCTTGGTTAACAGCGTGTCTCACTGCAGCGAGACTGAGAACCAGCTCTCTGCAGCCCGGGCTGTCCCCCCCGGGCTGAAATCTTTCCCATCAACTCTGCTAACTCCTCCTGCCCCCGGGAAATAGACAGACACAAGCCAGAGCAGAACCCAAACCGCACTGGAGAGTCGGCTCCCGGCACTCAGCACCGGGAGTCTCCGTGACACTGGAACGTTTGGTTGCCAGGGTTGTAGCCGTTACCAGGGAGCCCCTGTTCCGGGCGTCAGTTTAACAGGCCGTGGCAACACCAGGCTGGCCAGGATCCTGTTTACATACTCGTGTCGCTAGGAGCTTTCTAGGAGAGCTTCTCCAACCACAACAAACCGATTTCTTTTCCCCCTGGAAATGGTGCTTGCCCAGCTGTGCCGTACCACGCCCCTCCTTCAGGCATACGAACGGCCCCTTCCCAGCCAAGGCAAGGACGCGAACGCAGAGGTGCCAGGTAACTAGACTGGGACGCTCCCTGAGAGGCAGGACATGGCGAGTCCAGATTCCTGAATTTACTCCGTGCAGTGCAATGTGGACTTGCTGGGTGGCCTTGGATACGACGGTTAATTTCGGTGCCATAGAGCCGGTCGAGTGCTGTACTTGGCCACCACACGAGGGGTGTCCGAAAGATCAGAAGTCTCATCTTCAGGACGGACTGAGAAATCCCAAAGCCCCCTGACTTCTCTGGGAGAGGCGGGAGGCTCAGCTCTCTTGGAAAGGAAATCAGGGGCCAAGCTGGATAAAGTTCTGATTTTTTAAAAAAGTGCTTTTATTTAGAACATTTACAAAATTCCAATCCATTTTTAACATGTTGCTCGTTCTTTACTTTCTCCCCACTGGACAGTCTGAAATTGCTAAAGCGGAGGTTTTAATTAGGGTCAGAATTGTTACCTGAATTTCAGATTTTACCTCGATTTATTTTCTGCCAAGAATTTCACATTTTTAGGCCCCTCTCTGCAGCAAGAGACCATTCTGGAGCTTCATAAACACCCTGACTTCCAGGCCACCACAAACTCAAATGTGGATATGCAAACAGCTTGTGCTGTATCTGCAACTAACAGCACCTTCCACTAGATCAAATTTCCACATGCCAAGAAAGGTGAATGCTTCTGCTAGACTACGCTCCTCCATCAGGGAACGCAGCTTGAAGTCAATGGGACTTGAACACCCATGTCCCTTAGGCGCCTAAATACCTTTAAACATCTGGCCTTTATGCTTTGAAAATCTCACCCTTCGGATGTTAACTTCAGGCTATTTTTGAACATTTTGCCACTTATGAACATTCATAATAACATCAATAATATACTGAACGGTTATATAACTTTTCACTGTTAACACTGAAAATCATTTTGAAGGGACAGACGTCATGCCATTAAGAGAACAGTTAACATAGTTTTTGCATCTGTTGCTACAAACACCGAGGCACACAATGTTTGCAGGGTCAGAGACTCACATTTCCAGCATTTTGTTCTTTTGCTCGTAGAAGTTTTGCAAAATTCAGTAATCTCCTGCTTCTGACATTTAAAATCCAGCATTTATAATTTAGTTCATTATGAAGTGTTACGCTAAACGTACAATGGGTGCATGTGTTTAAGTTAGCATCAACCTGATTTAAATCAGCATGTTTTACTTTAAATCAATAATTTAAGTCAGTGGTTTAAACTTGCCTGGATTTACATCATTCTAGCCCACTGAGAAACCAACCAACTCGCGTTCAGAGCGAATGGAAGTTGTTAGACATGCAATGTGTTACTGCCCTACCATGTGGTCATCCCCTGCATCCCCTTGTCCTTCCTGTCAGTTGCACAACACCAGTTCAGAGAAAAATGCAGTGAACGTGTCTGTCACAGATGCAAGATCTGTAGAGAACGAACTACACCACCCTCCCCAGTCACAGTAAATTGTTTACTGGTGATGCGACTTCAGATTTAATTTTTGCCAAAACACAGACAGCTTAGCAAGCAGCAAAACACATCAGCCAGCAAAGAGTCGTGACTTGCACTTTGCCCACAACTTACTGGCATTGCAGTCACTGCTGATCAAGAGTCCCAGCTGAACGTCCCTGTGCGGCTCAACTTTCCATTAGCCGCACTGCAGTGCATTTGTTCATGGCAAAGTTTTGTGTTACTGTCACTCACGCTCTAACGGGCCTTTTAAAAAAAAAAAATAGTTACATCACTCGAGTTGCTCAGAGCAGGCCCCAGGCTTTGCTGGAGTTCCTGCTATCCCTCAGATCCTAGGCTGGTTATCTGGCAATTTCAGGATTTTTTCCGCCAGTTGCGAAAATGCCCAAGGGGGTAACAGAGCAAACCCTAAATCCTCTCGTGTCCCTGCACGGGTGACAATGCAAATCAGGGGCAGGGAAAGAATCCACTTCCTAAAGGGAACAACACCTCTGCCGCAGTCAGGCATAAGGTCACAGGGACCTCAGGAAGGATCTGGAGTCTGAAAATCTTTGTGCACAGGTGCTGTGTGATAACACACCGTCAGCACTGCCGTGATCCTGCTGACGCACGGCCTGACTCTGAACCCGCTCCAACAAGTTGGTGAATGGGTAGCGCCCTCCCCGCCCCGGGTGCAAGGAGGACTCCTCACCCTCCCACCAGCTGTAAGAGACAGCTGCTACGATCTCTATCCAAGCCCCAGGGACAAGTCTCAGCCCTCGTGCCCAGCATTAGACCACCCACGCGAACGCTTTTCCCAGTCAGGATTGCTCACTGCGCATGTTATGTATGGAGCAGAGCAGTTAGGGTCACAGTATTCCCAGCCTCCCTCCTGCAACGATTCCTCCCTTTCTGGGCCCAGCAATCGTCTCCAAACACAGAGCGACAGCTCACAGCAAGAGCTGTTATGTAACTATCTACAGGCCCACCTCTGCTAGACCTCGGGCTCCGCACAGTAACAGCAGCCACCCGCTGTACAGAACCCAGAGCAACCCACCCGCTGTACCGCTCTGCGGCTTCACAGGCATTTCAGATGAACGCTCCCAAGACGGGGAGCCAAAAATCACCGCTCCCCACAGCGAAAGGCTGGAAGAGGCACGCCGGCTACTGCTGCTGGCCTGGCTCTGCGCAAGCGACTCCCGCGTTTGGATTGTGTGCGTGCTGGGGGAGAAGACAGCGCTGAACATACTGAGCTATTAATGACGTGCCCAAGGATCGCAATGTTCACAATTTGGACCCCCTCCGCTTTCCCGGGCCGAACGTTTGCTCCTAACAGGTGGCAGGGAGGAGGGCAGGGGGAGAGGAGACTCGGCGAGCCCAAAATCTTGCTGCTGCTAGAAAAGAATGGTCACCAGATACCCTCCAGAAACGGGGATTCCCCAGATGTGCTCGGCGTGGGTCCCACTGGGGACGCACGAGCACCTCCCGCGTGCACGATCAGAGGTGTTTTTTAACAGGAGCACTCATCAGGGCAGCCCATGCACCCGGACCACCTCGTGCCCCCAGACCCAGGCGCAAAGGAGCAAAGACCCTCACAATTCAAAGCCCGTGCTGCTGAGGGCTTTGAAGAGCCAGGATGGAGGGCAGGTCATGGGATCCATACTGACTCCAGCATCTCCAAGAGCCGCAGTTCCTGCTGGGAACATAACTGTTGTCTCCCCCTTCAAGCATGGGTCAGCCTGGGCTCCACTCTAGGTGCCTGGTAGGCGGTATCCTCCTGGGACAGTGGCGGGGGGGATGAGGGGGTGTGTGTTTCAGCTGCATCCGTCCAACAGGGATTGGAGCCCTGCTCTCCCCCAATGGATTATCACGCCTGGCAGGCGGGTCAAGTCAGAATGTTTAATGAACGTTGGCGGCTGCTCCACACGGCTGCCTGGCAGACCTCAGGCTGACACGTTCCTAAAGCAGGCGGAAGATGTGTGCCCAGGGGAGCACGCTTCCAAATGTGAAGGGAGAGACCTGCCAGCCTGCTGGTAGCAAGTGGAAATACACCAAGATCCACTTTGCGAGTCTCTGCAACAAAACAATTTGGCCTTTCAATGCGCTGGATACGGCCACAAAGAGATGGGGGAGAGGCTGTCAGCTCAGGCCCCTGTAGTACACAGCTTCTCTTCTGCTGGTGTGGAGCAAGACTTCGGGAAGGCGGCTGGTTTGGTGATCAGCTGGTTCAGGTGGAGTTCTGAGAAGCCGGGGTGAACACGAACCCTAACACCACGCCGCATGCAAAAATGCCGGGAGAAGTTTTTTTATATAGAACCATCAAATGCCAATGCACACGCCAGCTCCAAAGCCTCTGGTAGGTCTCAGACACCCGCGGAGGTTGGGGCAGTCGCATTTTAAAAGTGATGAATTGAAATAGCTAGGATGTTCATATACTAGCAGCTTTCAGCAGATTTCCACCAGTATTTGTTAGATTACAGCAATTTAACCCTGGTTAGGCTGATTTTGGCAAGCCGCTACTTTCAAGCAACGATCGGAAGGGTCGGAGCTGCACTTGTACATTAAGCTTCTCTTTTCACACATGCATGGCTGTGCATTTAACATCCACCCGCACTTGCTAGAACGGGGATAAAACCGTAGTACGGAATCACCCCTGTAAATCTCGCCAATCACGACAGCGGAAAGGAACTGGTTATTGCTCTTTCTGGCACCTACCTGCACTGGCTCCTCCAGGACCCCACTGCAGATGGGGCATATAAGGTCTTCATCAACATCCCCCTGAAAGCGGGCTACATCATACCCCATTGCTCATCACCGTCGCCAGAACCCTGGAAAGAGAGAGAAGGAAGGAGATCAGGGGCAGGCAGAGAACTGCGGGGATCACACCGGGAGGAAAGCAAGGACAGACTCATGTTGTGCTCCTCTGAAGGCAGAGCCTGATCTGGGAGTTTAAAGTCCCTCTTTGCAATGCGGAGAGTTGGAAACAGACCTGAGCCTGCTGCATGCTAAGCCAGGGGCTCGCAGGCCAGCTCCAAGCCCTTACACAATAGGGCGTGGTGCCCTGTTGTCAGCCCCACTTCCATGCATTGAATCGCTCCTCAGCAGGAGAGCAAAACTAGCATCAATTGGACACTTCCCTCCCCCACAAGGCATTACTCATCCCTCTGCACTTGCAGCTTTTCCCATCTTGCTTCTTTTGTCCTCGCTACGGAAGGGTCTGTGCGTGAGAAGGCAGAGGAGGCACCGAGCGCTCAGGACCCTACAGACAAGCACCAGATGTGCTCAGACCACCAGGATTCTAGCTCCGCTCTCTGCCACTGACACAGGGTGATCTTGGGCAAGTCACTTTGCCTCTCTCTGCCGCCGTTTCCCCTCCCACCCCGTCTCAGCTACGTAGGCTCTGTCAGTCCCTGAGTAGCTATCTGAGCCGTGCCTGGCGCAATGAGCTGGCAAACTCAGACAGGGTCTCAAGGCGCTAGGGTAATTTGAATAGCACAGAGCCCCTGCAGCGGATGCCCCTGGGGCACTGCCCGCTACAGGAACGCCGTCTGGAAATCCTCACGGCACAAAACAACAGCGAGACCCCAGCTGGATACGTTTACGAATGGGATGTCTGCGGTTGCAGGGGACTGGACCTGATGACCGAGGAGGGTCCCTTCCAGCCCTGACCCTAGCCCTAATTTCTCAAGTTTCTTCCCCCACAGAACTGCATCCCGATCATCCTCTCCATTGCACGGATTCCCTTTGGCAGCTTCCATTCCCTTTCTCCAACAGCAGGTTCCCATGCAGGGCACTAGACACACTACAGCCAACCCGAGCTGGTTACACAGCGCCACCTGAACTCCGGCGTCCTGCCCAGTACTCAGGGATCCTAGTGTCCGTTCTTTGGTTAAAGTGCGGCTTCTCCTCTCGCAAGCCTGCCCGAGCGGTGAGCATGCCACACCCTGTCTGCGGTTAGCTGCTCCCTGTGCCCAGAAGAGCCAGATGGAGACAGGGATCTAGTTCACACAGGAGCCCTGTAACGTCTGGAGCACAGGAATAGCATAGCCCAAGTTATTCCCACGTCCCCACAGCTCTTCTGCTCCTAAGTCAGGATTCGAGAACCGGATCCATTGATTCCGGTACTGTAAAACTTCAGGTGCTGGTTTAATTCCAGGTGTCTTAATGAGTCACTTATGCATCCTCAAGACACAGGACTTTTAGAGCCCCACAGAATTCACCGGGCTACCGTGGGCTTCCAGTCTTTCCTACACACGCCAGGTGTGCGGGAACATTAGAGGACGGCTGTGGAGATTATGTAACATGATCACAACCAACATCAAAATGTTTCAGAGGTGCGAATGGTCTGAGTCATGTGACACCATCCACCCCTCAGGGGAACATGCTCTATTTAGCCTCCAAGCTCTCCACCTCAGGGCCCGGGGTGTCAGCATAGTGCCCAGTGAGGGGGGGGCCCTGACCTTGTTTGGGTCTGTAGTTGCTATCACAGTACACAGAGGTAAAAAGACAGGAGTACCTGTGCACCTCATGAAGTTCCTGCATTTACCCGCAACCTTTTACAAGGCCCTGCACTGGGACAAAGATCCTTTCACGGTCCCTCACCAAATAGATCCCGCAGGAAGATGGTAACCCCACTCACATCTCCAGGGTATCAGAGCAGCTGGCAATGATGGTTAAAAGGTCCCCCCCATTTCTTACAGAGGATCTTCCTAGACCAAAAAGTTGCTATGGGGAGACATAAGGCTCCTAACCCTTGAACTAAGAAGTCAGCACATGGCCTGTGACTGGAGCTGCTCCTCTCCGCTCCATAAGCCAACCAGTAAGGGGGTTGATTATGACATCAAAAGGTAAGCCGGCCAGTCGCCACCTACCCTGTCACTCATTTGAAAGCTATCATCCTATTGGTCCAAGTACCCCAAAAACTCTTAACAGCGTTAAACGCATTTGAGTTTTGTCCCAGTTCCTGAACTAACCCATCACAATCCAGTCGCCTGGCATCAGTTCACTCGGCAACTAGAGATGGCCCAGGAATGCCAGAGACAGTCTGGGATAGCAAAGGAGGTTCCAGCTCTTCTTCCCCAAAACCCAACAGCCCTGGAAAGCAAGTCTGCCCATATTTACGTCAGCAGTAACACCAAGAGTTCAAAGAAGATCTCCGTGGTAACGATGGTGCGTTTTCCAAGCAAGATAGCTCTCCCCCACCCCAGGAAGAGTCAAGTGCTGAGAGTGCGGTTTCCATTAGCAAAAGGGAGATTAACAGCTTTTTAAGAGTTTTAACCAAAAAACCATTTGGCACTCTTGCATGGAGGTCCAAGGTTCATTTCCACACTACACAAGGCATACGTTCACGTGGCTTTGCCACAGCGTGTTTGTGTCACAAATCTTGACATCAGGAATGATAACATTCATAACCAGTAGGAGAACACTTCAATCTCCCTGGTCACTCAATAACAGACCTAAAAAAGTGGCAATTCTTCAACAAAAAAAACTTCAAAAACAGACTCCAACATGAAACTGCAGAACTGGAATTAATTTGTGAACTGGACACCATCAGATTTGGCCTGAATAAAGACTGGGAGTGGTTGGGTCATTACAAAACCTAACCCTAATTTCCCCCATACTAATTTCCCCCACTGTTACCTTCTTGTCAACTGTTTGAAATGGGCCACCCTCATTACCACTACAAAAGTTATTTTTCCTCCCTTGGTATCCTGCTGTTAATTGAGTTGTCTCATTAGACTGACCTCACACTTAGTAAGGCAACTCCCATCTTTTTATGTATTTATACCTCCTCCTGTATTTTCCACTCCATGCATCCGATGAAGTGGATTCTAGCCCACGAAAGCTTATGCCCAAATAAATTTGTTAGTCTCTAAAGGTGCCACAAGGCCACAAAAACCTCGCTGTTTTTGCCGATACTAACACGGCTACCCCTCTGAAATGTGTGTCCTCTGGATCCCAGAGGTTCCCAGTGAATTAAGCCTTCTGCCGGGTTAAAATGGCTTTGGGCACTATCTACGGAACAGATTTTCTGTGTGTCTGCTCGATATCCACTGGCTCTAGGGCACACTCATCTCTACCGACGCAGACCGCTGAGTCATTTGAAGGCCGGAGGATAAAGACCTCCGCCCGTATTCTGTCCCACCCAATTCATCTTCCTCGCTTTCATAACAGCCGCTCTAGGTTTCACACCAGCCTTGTGCTGCTGCCCATCAAGAAAGGCCAAGTGAGATTTACGCACTGGATCCATGCACCATTAAATGTTCACGCTGAATGCTCACAAGAGAAATATTTGCTAAGATGGATGCGTCATCTCTCTGTTGGGTTTGCTGGCTCAGCGCTTCAGAGTGCACTTCCTATCCTTTACTTGTGATCTGTATGGTGCCAACATGGGGCTGTAAAGGCCGTTACTTGCCCTGAAGACATTATACTCATTATGGACAACACACAAAACAAGGAACAGGGCATTAGAAAGAACAGAAAGCAGCAGGACTGAGCAGCGAAGTGTATTGTGAGTCTGATTGGAACAAAATCATTCTGGCTGGGGGGAAAAAAAAAAAATCCATCTAGTCTCCAGATGGCTGGGGTCCAAAATAACCAGCTGTTCTGTATGGCTGGGGTATAGAACCTATGGCTTGAGCAACATGGCAACAGGGAACATTCAGAATGGTCCACCATTAGTTGGCGGATTGAGTATCAGAACTAGACCCCAGGCATTGAATATGTAAAACTCTACCCTAAAAAACCCTGCGGATGCCGTAGGAGAGCCTTGCTCTGGAGTGACTGTTTAAATATTGAGCATCAATTTCTACATGTTACCACTCTGGGTTTTTATAAAGGGTCTTCATTTGATAGATCCTTGCACAGCAGAGACAGCAATAGCACACAACATCCAGTAACTGCAGAGTAAATATACCGACAGTCAAAGCAATATCAAGTCCAATCGAAGATCATAAAGGTAGAAGAGAACCACTGAGGTCCATTCCCTGCAAGCCCAAGAGAGACACCCTGCCTTTGGAAATCCCCAGTCTAATTCCCCTTTAGCTGCTTTGAAAATCCCAGCTGTGAAGCTTGAGTATAGAGCCTTAAGCAGAAAGAAGAGACACTCTAGACAGGCAGTGCCGATGAAGGCCTTTGATGGGCTTGTTTTACAGCCAGAGGGGAGAGACGATGGATATGGGATGAAACAGACAATATAAAAAAGGCCTAACTCAAGTCCTGGTCTGCTATGAGCAGCCCAGGCCAAAATGCTGGAAGTGAAGCAATTTAGTTCACTGACAACTGCAGGCTACAAACACACTTTGCACTAAACGCAGAACATGCAAAGTCATGGCAGCTACTTATTTAGAAGCCGCCTGAGGTCGGAGCTCAGCATCATCATCATGTGGGAAATAACCCTCCCAAACGTAAAATGCAAAGCAGCGACCTTTGAAACTGTTCCTGGGAAAACCAAAGACCCAGTGAGGAGTTAAACCCCTCACGTAGCGGCTCCAGCAGGCCAAGGATGATAGAACTTCACTAACAGCGCGCAAGACCACACACTTCGACTTCAGGATCTGTCAAGTCGAATCTGGTGAATAAGTTATTCCACCCGTCCCCTCTGACAGCAGATACACGCAGCTGGTGGATTTACTGAGTAAGTATCAGATGCAAAAGACTAGTCCATAATGAGAGCCAGACCTTGTTGGACAGATCTGCTAAATCAAACTTAATTACGGCCTGTGCTGGAAGTCTCGGATTTCCAGCTTTGCCTAGTTTCTCAGAAAACAGACACCCTGTTTTCATTACGGCCAATACGAGGTCTGCCAACAGCACTGCACCTGGGTGAGCTTGGAGGAAACCTGTTCTGTAAGCAATGTTATTTGTATAATCTTCCCAATTTCATAAACCCTGGGGGCCAGAAAAGTACATTAAAACCAAAGGGAAAACAAGAAGGCCACAAGAGGGAGTGTCTCTTGTAGTTAAAGCACAGGACTGGGGGCCAGAACTCCAGGGTTCTATTCCCAGCTCTGCCACTGACTCACCCTGTGATCTTGGGCATGACCCTTGTGCCTCAGTTTTCCCATCTTTAAAGTATGTCCGATAGGAATTCCCCCAGAGATATTCATGTAAGTGTTCAAAGCTCTTTGAGAGCTTCCAATGAAAGGCGAAAGCAAGGGACGTGGCAGTACTGGACTTTCACTTCTGCACGTGTTTCGTGTAGCTTCAACCAGAGGGAGGAAGCAGAATCTAGTGGTCAGACAGGGAATGGTCAGAAAAGGGGAGCCCAGAGTTCTGGTCTTAAGAGGCAAAGGAAAGTAACAGGCATTCGACACATGGAGGAGAAGCACTGGGGCAGCTGTGAGTATCTGTCACAGCTGCTTAAGCTAGTACAGGACCAAGACAGATGAATTCTGAGGGAATCACACAGTTGGTGCTTAGAGGGGGTCATTTACAGGCATTGCAAAGTCTCTGAAACATTTGGCTAGAAACACTCCCTCCCCCCCATGAGCCTCTGCTGCAGTCTTTTTGCTTTCTCAGCTAGGGTGAGAGCCGGTTTTGGGAGGGGGCGGCCCAAGCCCACACAGACAGCTCTGGACTGATAAGCAGATTGTTTAGGGGAAGATGGGAGAGACAGAGAGTGAATGAATTGAAGGCCTTGTGTACACTTAAGGTTTGCAGCTTTGACTCTGCCAGTGGGAATCCAGGCCAGCAGAGAAAAGGCAGAACCGCTAGTGCAGACAGAGTTATACCAGCAGAGCTGTGCCTGTGAGGCCAGGTCGGCCAAACTCGAGGAGCTATCCTGCCCCAGGATAACGACACCAACACTGCGAGTTCCACTGGCAAAGCTAGGTCCGGAAAAAACAAACAATTCCCGACTGGCAAGGTTACACTGGTAAAACACCAAGCACAGACCAAGCTTGAGAGAAGAAATGAGCTGCTCGGCCATGGAGAGAGCCGAAGCACTCCCGCCTGCCACGGGTTTCTGACATGCAACATTTCTGCGCATCTAGCCCCACTATCTTCTGCCCCAGCCTTCATGTAGCCCTGCTGCTCCCGGCACAGTCTCATCCGCTGCAGCTTCCTCTCTGCCGCCTAGCTTCACTTCGTCCCAGATTGGAGTGGAAACCACACAGTGGAATCGGTATAGCAGAGAGAGATGTGACCCAACGGCTCTGGGACAGGGGGCTCCAACACTGATCTTTCGCTATCCCAGTGCGCCTCTACAGCACAAAGCAGATGCTGCTGGTCACTGACAGCAACGTGACCCGTTCTGAAGCCGACTATTAACTGCAGTGACATTGAACCTGCACACGCAGCAGCACGTAAAGCCAGCTGGAACGCCATCTGCATGACCTAGCTGGCCAGCAACCTAATTCTAACAGTGCAATGCAAGTGTGACAGAATGATGCGTGGCACAGAAACCTAACGTGAGCTAAGGTCGTTCCGACAGACAGCACAGCGAGGTGGTAGAAGGACACATTCAGACAGCATGTCAATTAAGCAGTGGGATCCAAAGTTTCCCTTGAGCTGGAAACCACAGGCACGTGCCACCTCTCTGTTCAGATGAAAATGTGAAACCCTTCCACTGTGAAGGGAAGAGAGGAATTTATTTATAGCAAAATGCACCTTGGAGCCCATGTGAGAGAGACAAACATCAAGGGGTAAATGATCAAAGCAAGACTGAGTTTTGGACCCACATCTCCCACAGAGTTTAGAACAGAGGTTGTGTAGCTGAACTGCCCTGCAGAGATGAGACAGTTACTCCAGCCCCACGTGGAAGTTAGACAACAGCACTTTATAACCATCTATAAAAGTCACACTTTCATTTGTTAGTCCCTCGATAAAGCATGCACGCATTCTGGGGACATGGGGCTCCCACCCACAGCTTCCTCCTGAGTGAGGCTCATTTAGATTCTTTTGCAGGATTTTATTAAGTCTCCTACCTGGGCAGCTTCTGCCAACTGATACGGCCTGTTTTATTGGTAGCTGGAGCCTTTATTCATGTGCCAGGTTTTCCAGATCAATCTGTTACTGTTTCCAGCGTAGAATTACCCTTAGTGGTTGTAGGTGCTGAAAGTGGCTTCAACCACACGGAGAACATGGGTTTGAGTGGTCAGACCTGGAAATGCAGAGTTCTGTTTTTAAGAGGCCAAAGCTCGTACTTAGTTTTGTTGAGGAGTTTTGTCTGATCTACGCTTAGCCAGGGTGGATGTGGGGGACGAAGCACTGACAGACTCAATTACTTAGCAGAGATGGGGACGGAGGCCTTGACTTCACTGCTAAAAAGGTGTATTTTTACCAGTGGGTAACTAATGTTTGAGAGCTACACTAAGGGGGAAAAACCCAGCAAAGAGAAGGCACTTTAGTTTTACGGAGGTGAACAACGTGAGGTCAGCACCAGGCAGGGGCATAGTGCTGACCTCACCTAGCTTACCTGGGGTGAACCTGAAGTGTCTTCTCTTCAGTGTTTTTACTCAGAATAGCTCACACACATTTATTACTCTGAGGATAAAAAACCCACCTGTTCTTTTTTGTTTGTTTTTTAAAAGCAGTGAAGACAAAGCCTAATTGCTCTTAACTCCACTCCACGAGGTAAAGAAAGATCAGAGACAGGAACAGCAACTTAGACAAAATCTGGGATATGCAGTGTTGTTATAGCCCTGTTCTTTCAGTCCCCATCTCTGCTAAGTAACTGAGTTTTCAAAAAAAAAGGAGACCTAGATAAGTTCATGGAGGATAAGTCCATCAATGGCTATTAGCCACAATGGGCAGGGATGGTGTCCCTAGCGTCTGTTTGCCAGAGCTGAGAATGGGCAACAGGGGATGGATCACTTGATGATTCCCTGTTCTGTTCATTCCCTCTGGGGCACCTGGCATTGGCCACTGTTGGAAGACAGGATACTGGGCTAGATGGACCTTTGGTCTGACCCAGGACGGCTATTCTTATGTTCCTCCTAGGATCTTTGAGAGACAAGGTGGGCAAGGTAATAGCTTTGATTGGACCAACTTCTGTTGGCATGAGACACAAGCTTTTGAGCTTACACAGAACTCTTCTGCAGGTCTGGCTGCTCCAATAAGAGACATGACCTCACCCACCTTGTCTCTCTAAAACCTGGGATGAAATTTGTGCACAACCAAGAATACTTATAGGTACTTTTTTCCTTGCTTCTTATGACCTGGATGGCCAAACAAAACTAAAGTATGGGCCTGAAAGCAGTCAACAGTGAATAATGCCACCTGGTTGGTAGAGCCGGTAAGGACACTTATTTCCATGCCAGTAACAGACGGGAGAGGGACACATTTTTGACTGAAATTCAGAGGGTTTAAGAAATTATATCCTTGAAATTTTGCAAGAGTCTTTTTTTTTTTTAAGTAAGATTTTTCCACTAACTTGCCACAGTGATTTAGAGAGAAAAAGACAGCAACAGCACATGGCTCTTCACCTATTAACCTCTCTGTGGCACAAGACAACTGTACCATTGACTGCTCAAACACTAGCGTGACTAGGAACAGAGCTGTTTAACCATAAGCTTCAACTCTGAGGCATCAGTTGTCTTTTCAGAGCAAGAAATTGAACAGAAACTCAAATGTGCAGAGTCGAATGGTGATCAAAGAACTCACCCACGCAGCATTAGTACAAAATGCCTTTGATGGCACTCGTATGCATCCAGAAGTCAGCTTAGCAATTTTAAAGAATGTGCGCTCCACTCAGAGGGAAAATCAGGGAATGAAAAGGTTTAACTCAGTAATAGCATTTGTAGTTTTATACACGTTTAACATGCAATTATGTTGTGAAATTGATATATCCATAGAGCCCAACACTGCGGTATTTAGGTGCTGATGCATTCATGCCAACATGTGTGCCGCACATGAGACAGGTAACATGGATCGTGGCGATAATGGTTTGGGAAGGTATTCAAATCATAACCCACCAGATCAAACTCATTTGATATCAGTTACAGGAGAATTACGGGAACTGTAGTTTAAATTATTTAATAAGATTCTAACATTTTCTTTGCTCTTCTCACTAATCTCTAGAAAGCCACCACCATTGCCAGCAGTTGTTGCCCTAACGTACATACTTTGAAACAATGGTGAGGAATTAATCCCATCTCTGAATTTGTTCGTTTACATCATACTAGGAAACCATTTGATCAGGTTTCTGTTATCAGTGCAGTCCCTCCCACCCGTATGAGAAAACCCCGTATTTTGAAGCACCAACTCCACTATTAAAACCCTCGTTCTAAGTCAGTTTACCCCCATCAGACAAAGACGTCCTAAACTAACGACCCCCAGCAGTAATCTGCAGAGATTTTAGTGCATAGTATTTGCTGCACAAGACCCCAAGGCACGTCCTGCAGCAAATAGTGACAAGAAATTATCTGCTCAGGGAATTATTTTGGGGAAGTCCCATGACCTGTGTCACGCAGGAAGTCAGCCTAGATGACCACAATGATCTCTTCTGGCCTTGAAATCTATGAATCTAAGTGCTCGACAGCCCACTGTGAGAACCTCCCGTCTAGCCAAGTGAACACAAGGCTGAGAGCCAGGAAAGCACCAGTTCCAATTCTGGATCTGCTACCGACTCACTGCAGAGTCCTGGGCAAGCCACTTCACCACCCGATAGCTCAGCTTTCCGATCTGTAATGTGACTTCTCACAGGTGTGACATAAGGATGAGAGGATGTGTCTTCACTGCAGAGTTACCTCGGGTGATCTGCACCCATGTTAGCCTAGCCCAGACGTGAGCAGCCACACTGGGAAGCCACAGTAGAATACTGCATCCTCGCTGGTTCTCTGGATCATAGTAACTTGAGTCACTGATCCTTTCCCAGGGAACTGTGAAAGAACTTGTCTGTCCTTTTGGGAGTGTGTGGGGAATTGTGGGAAGGCATTGCAGGACTGTCAGCACTCAAGGGATTTAGACTGCAAAGTGGGCAGGTTACCAGTCTGAGCGAAAGCAGAATCCAGGCTTTAGCCCACACCCACAGCCAGCCCACTAGCCAGGGACGAAGGCACCATTAAACTCGGGAGAGAAGTTTGTGTGTGGATGGAAGGGCGTTAAGGACTGTAATAAATATTAAGGGAAGGGTAAACACCTTTAAAATCCCTCCTGGCCAGAGGAAAAACCCTTTCACCTGTAAAGGGTTAAGAAGCTAGGATAACCTCGCTGGCATCTGACCACAATGACCAATGAGGAGACAAGATACTTTCAAAAGCTGGGGAGAGGAAGAAACAAAGCCTGCCTCCCTCCCTCCCTCTCTGATGCTTTTGCCAGGGACAGAACAGGAATGGAGTCTTAGAACTTAGTAAGTAATCTAGCTAGATATGCTTCCTCTCTCCAGCTTTTGAAATTATCTTGTCTCCTCATTGGTCATCATGGTCAGGTGCCAGCGAGGTTATCCTAGCTTCTTAACCCTTTACAGGTGAAAGGGTTTTTCCTCTGGCCAGGAAGGATTTTAAAGGTGTTTACTCTTCCCTTTATATTTATGACAAGGACAATGCCTTGGTAAGAGCCCAGGGTAACACTCCAGTGAAGACATAACCTGAGTGTTTACACAGCACTTTAGGGACCTAAAATATGAGGCACGCTAACATCACGTGATCAATGTATTATTCATCTCTGTTCGCAGCACAGTACAAGGGTACATGAAGATAGCCCCTGCCCAGAAGAGCTTGCAATCTAAAGGCCTTAGCAATGGCTTTAACAGGAGTTGGATAGGATCCTAAAGAACAGGGGAGACCTGGACTTTACGCAATAGAGTTCGCCACCAAAATAAGTTACTTAAAGGTTAAAGCAAAAACACTCTGACAAGCCTCCTCCAGGCTGTTATTGGAAGCAACCTGGCTCACCATTCACTGAGTTACGCAAAGCCAAGTTAACCCTTCACACCATGAAGCAGAGACATAAATGTACAATCCATGCAGCTTCCCAGAAAAAAACTAACTTAGAGGTGTGTCGACTGCTGTGGACGCAAGCCAAAGGCATTGCTCCCTCGGCCTGGCAAGCCTCCTTCAGCAATCAGAGCACTCCGCTTGCTTTGCCTGTCTTCCTGATGAGACACTGAGGCCAGTGTCCTTCACACGTGCAGCACACCTTGTCCCCTGGCCTTCCCTTGGCCTGGAGAGCTGCTACAGAATGAACACTGTATGGCTTGTGCCCGCCAGCTTCCCCAGAACTCAACAGTTGTCACAGTGAGCTCTGCTTCCAGTCCTGCGATCAGGGAGAGACGGCAGCTCTGTTCCGCCACAGCCATGGGATCAATTATGAAACTAAACGAAAACAGATCTGTAAAACATTCGAGTGCCAGATTCAAGCCCTGTTGAGCCCAGTAGTTTGGACTGTGGCGATCCATCGGCCTGGTTAAAATCATGGCTCAGATTCACAATGAACGAGTTTCTCTTGAGCTGTAGCAAGCTAGGAAGCTCTGGAAAGCAAACTGGCATTAGAGCCCAGGGTTCTCTGGAAACATCACATGTCAGTTGTACTCAGTCTGGTGGTTCCATGTATCAATCTCTCTCCCCCCATCCCTGACTCGTATTCCACTGCCCTCAACATATGATTCTGCAGCAAAACAAGCCCCTCGTGGCTTTGCTGTGACATACAAGGTCACTGGCTGTTTTTTGTGGCGTCAGCCAATATGCAACATTCTCTTTTCACAGCATGACTTTAAAACAACGCCTTAACTGTTGTACCTTCATCCACGATCAGCTCAGAGCCAATATAAACGAGGACAGTAAACAGGTTTCACATTGGTTTGACAGCCTCCTGAGTCGCTGACAGACTATTTTAATTCCAAGCCACTCCTACCCAAGAGCCGTACACAGGCCATCCTTGCAGCTCATGTCGTTTAAGGGATGTTGTGGATTTGAGTTTACAAATATTCAGATTTCTGACCGTACATCCTGACCTCTTAAGTTGTCAAGGGATTGTCTGCTTCCTGCCAGCGTTTAAGGGTCTTTTGGATGAGCCCGAGTGTAATGCCAGTGAGCCCATCTCTCCTCCCCTTCCTTGTCTCAGCCCACTGCCTCTTCAGATTCAGCTTTGCGGCTGCCATTACTGGCCAAACAACCTTTGCAGGGCCAGGGCAAGAGTGCGCATGTGACCTCCACCCAAGCAGTCCGTGAGCGATGTAACTGACTAGCAACACCAGAGTGAAAGTAATGCACAAGGTAAGATCACAGATAGAAATCTCAATTCTGATCATTATAGCGATTGTAGTAAACAAAAGTCCGGTAGAAGTGTGCTTTTATCGTTGATAACTTGCTACATGTTAGAAATACCTTTGCCCTATGACAAGATTTGCTGTAGAACTGAAAGGCTGCAATCCCACCCATGATTCAGGTACATGCATTTGAAAGTCAGTCTTCAGGACTTCTGGTGATTTATACACTGTGCCCTTCCTTCATGTGGTTCAAGCAAGCAACAAATGTGGAATGTCAGACATACACATACTCCCTAATTAAGAGGAAGCTTAATACCAAAAGAGACAACTGCACAACTCCCATAGATATAACTTGACTTGTACATAAATTGCCTATATTGTTATTATTCCCTTCCCCGACCTCTGCCTACTTGTCTGTGAGTGGACTGTAAGCTCCACAGAGCAAAGACCATCCTTCCTAAGCACCTAGTAGGCACGATCACAAATCATTACTGGAAAGGACTCAAATCCCTTAAGGGAAGAAGTGCCCCGCCCACCTGCTAGGGGAAAAATTTTCTGACTTCTCTAGATAGGCAGTCTCACTAAAATGAACAATTGAATGAGGATCTTATATAAACCCATTCTTGAAAGCGGACACCCTTCATTGTTTAAAAAACCACTTCCATTATACCCACTTTTAGATCAATTGAAACCAAAGAGCCACAGTACACAATGATGTATGTATCAACAGCATTGTTAAATGTAAAAATGCATTTGTAAATACCAGTGGTTTCTCTTATCTAGGGCTTTTCATCCTTAGATCTCAAAGTGCTTTCCGAAGGTGGTCAGTATTGTTAGAAAATGAGAGTTAAAAATCAGGTATGTGACTATTCAGGATGGTATAGGAAAGATTTAAGGCACCCTAAGGTACTTACCCATAAAGCATTTCTGCTTGAGTGGGAAAATATACTTAATCAGGATGTTTGGGCACTGCACACACAGACCAGAAGTGCTGTCTCCTGTGAACGACAGTGATCGTGATCTGTGTATTTCTGCAGCCCGAGCACATCACTGGTTACTCCCTGAGAAAAAGCACCGCTTAATTACTTTCCAAAACATCATGCTCCCGAAACTGGCCTTCATCACACCCAAGTGAATGAACGTTTCCGACACGAACCCGGACTCCAGCCTGGGTGGCTTATCCAGTGGCTTTTGTTAAAACACAGATTTAGTGCTGGTGATTGAATGACAGTCCTGTGGACTCCGGCTTTCCCTGCGGAGACAGCACAGGTACGGTGGCCAGGAATGTGCTTTTAGCATGCCCCAGAGCCCCGCCTAAGGAGGCGAGAGAAAAGTTTGGTCTCGTGTCCCATTTAACTCTTTGGCCTCTGATGCCGCTTCCAGTTATGGGCCAATTAGAGGCAAGTGTGTTTGCGAGGCACACAGGTGTCTACAGAGAGCTGTCCCAAGAAACAAACTCGTTCCACATGGGGGCACAGGAGGTAACAACCTTGGCCAATAAAGATCTGTGCTGAAATTGAAGTGAGGCCTTTAACCTCTGGGTCACTAGCTCCGATTATACATTTCCCAAGCCCCCCCAGTCCCCCTTGCATGTATGGCTTTCCAGCCTATGAAGTGCTTATATAACAAACAGTAACCCCTGTGGCTGGCAGAGAAATGCAGCGTGGCACAGAATGCAGCCCACAGCATGTCTACCAGCAGAGGCGAAGAGGGAGAAGTCAGGTTGCAGGATCATTGGGGCAGGAACCTTGCTTAGTAGATCTGTGAAAGCCCCAGGCATTCACTTCTATTGGCAGTAGCGCACACACACCCTGATCAGAATCAAGGCCCCTTTGTGCTGGGTGCTATACAAACATACAGTAAAGAACAGCTCCTGCCACAAAGAGCTGACACACAATGTGCTTGTGGATAACAATGGGGAAAGGATAACTGGTAGCAATCAGAGCCAGGAATTAAGTCAATGAATGTTTTGACATGAACTTCAGTGGGAAATCAGGTCTCATACCATTAAATAATCAGAAGGCACCATTTTCCCAGCACGGTGAGCAATGCTAAAAACGCTCCTTACATTACTGCAGAGCCATTCAGCTTTCACAATGTGTGTGAGACATTGTGCCACTTTTTAAAAGAGAGTCATATTAGAAACACTTATGTAATAGCACAGTTGCCCCTGTGCTGATAGAAAGCCGATTTTTTCCCCCCAAATAAAGTTAAACAAGTTCAAGATTCTTCCCTGCCTTATCACTCCAAGACAGCAAAATTATTAGGAGATACCAAATCAGAGCCAGCAAAGTGGAATTTAAATACACAGAGTTACAAAAATCCCCTCAAATTACTCATTGCTTCTTATTCAACACTGGACATAATAGCTTTTTCAAAAAGACAGTCTCCTTGACAATAGTTCAGTTGACACCCTAGCTAGAAAGGAAATAGTCATGGTGTAGTTTATAGCAGGGGCTAGTCACAGCATTGCTGCTGGATGGTGGTGGGATATCAGGGGGTGACTTCACTTGAGGGATGAGGCATTTAACCTGAGCCCAGGAGAGGGTTGGGGGCCCAGGTGACACCTTCTGCCCTGGAAACTGGACAAAGGCTGGAGGAGGAGCCAGGAGTGTGGCTGGGGGGGGAGACAGCTGGAGGGGGTTTCAGTTTTGGAGCTGGCTGGGGAAACGGAGGGAGGCCCAGAACCGGGGTCTGGCTTCCTACCCCCCCAAGATGGACCTGACTGAGGGGTCCTGTTTTCTGTACCTACAAGCTCTGTTTTGGACTGGGTTCCTGTCATCTAATAAACCTTCTGTGTTATTGGCTGGCTGAGAGTCACAGTGAATCGCAGGAAGTGGGGGGTGCAGGGCCCTGACTCCCCCGCACTTTGTGACAGCGACCACCTGGCAATTTCCTGGTTCCAACTCCTCTGCTGTCCCAGGCATTGGAGCTGCATCTTGATGTAAAGGGACCCAGTTACTTTCCAAAAACGTACCAGAAATAGCATCCTGATAAACTGGGCCCTGGATTGGGGTGTCCTCCGCCACCCCTTTCTCTGTCCCTGAGAAGTCAGCTGTGTGATGGCTCCCCTCCAGGACGTCGGTTACACAGTTCCCTCTTAAAACCTGGGGCACAGGCTGAGTGCCTGGGTGCACGGATGTTGACCCAGCCATTCAGTCCTGGGCATCCTCTCCCAAGTGATCACTGTGAACACAACCTGTACCCCCACTATTCCTTCCCCAGTTCCCTCCTCTGGGACCCCTTCTAAAACACATCTCTCTGTGCTCCTTAGGAAGGGATCTATCCCTTGCTCATCTGCAAAACTCTGACAGCTAACAACTGGGGCAGTTTCCTTGGTCACTGACAACCCCCCTCCTGCCCCCGATCCTGGGGCATGTTGCCTTCTGCTGGAAAGGAGCTAGTCTCAGCCCCTCCCATACTTGGAAGCACCCTGCTTCCTTGTGTTACAGGGTCACAGGAATCCTCACCCACTTCAGTGGTTTCTGAGATCCCCTGCACCTTCTCTGGGCTCTCCTCTGGGCCACATTGCTCTCTGCTCCCTGGAGAGGGGTCTGCCTCTGGTTCATCTGCAACCTGTTGGCAGCTAACAACCTGGACAGTTCTCTCCCTGGCAGGCATTACACCCCCCTCCCTTCCTGAGGTGGTGCTGCCTCTAACTGCAGTGTAGGATTTGGTCTCAACCACCCTCCCACCTGGAAGCATGTGGCTTCCCCCTGCTGCAGAGGAATCAAGAAGATTCTCTCCCATTCTCTCAGTGGTTCCTGAGACCTTACCCTTTCCCTCGGGGGTCCCAGCATAAAACTCCTCCTTGCTGCGGGCAAATACTTTAACCTGAGCAACATAGAAAAAATCCTTACCAAGCAGCAGGTCGACAAGGAGATGTTCCATTACCCCCATGGTCAAAACACTTTCCAAACCACATGGATTTTAGCTAGTGGTATGAGGAATCTGCTTTCGCCCACCCCCACAATCTCTGCCGTTTGGCCAGGTAATACACCAGCCTTTGGGACCACGCTCTGCTTAACCAGAGGGATCTGGGCCCCTGCATCTCTCTGCCCCAAGTACTCCCTGCTGTTAATGCTGACAACCTTTACATGCTCCGTATCTGGTTCTGCAGAGGCTAAGCTCACAAAACCAATACGTTAGGTTTCCATCCCCCGGGGGTTTTCTGTGTTGAGGACAGCAGAACCATAGGTGCCAACTCTGAGGGTGCTCCGGGGCTGGAGCACCCATGGAGAAAAACTGGGAATAAGAACCCAGGCAGACGGGAACACTGGAGGGAGGGAAAGAAAAGCCAGTGACTGATTACATGGGTGGGAGGCAAAGGACACCATGAGTAATAAACAAACCAACCTCAAACCAGATCTGTCTTTACAGCATAAAATTGCTCAAGGCTCTATTCAATGAGAAATATTTATTGTTTTCTGCTGTGAAGAAGCCTAGCCAAACTGATTGATTTATTGCAAACGCTCACATGCACTTTGCAGCCCAACTAAACTTTAAATTTTTTATTTTTTTTAAATAATGGCCTCCAGTCATCATTCCTACCAGCTAGGAGGCCTTTCCAGATTCCGACATGAGTTTCATTGTTAGGATTTTTTTTAAAAAAATTACACATTTTACTGCAAGTTATGGCGAATCTGCCTCCTTAGAAAGACATTAGGTAATTTTACGGGGATGTTTTAACTCTCAAAATTCCAGACTGTCACAGGAAAGAAAAGTGCCCTGAAAATCAAGCAGAAACAGCGGGGGTGGGGTATTTTTTTTAAATCCAATCAGAACTTTAAGGTCAACCATTCTGATGAGTGCTTAAAGGAACACAACTTGAATTTTTCAAATAATTTACCACCCTCCCCCCAAATCCAGTTTCTGACAGAGCCACCTTAAAATAGTTATGACCTGGAATTGAATAATGGGTTTGCTGTCCCCTGCAGATGTTTATATGGAGGGGTCTTGTAAGGGCTTTGTTCTATATTTGTACAGTGCCCAGCACAATGGGGCCCTGACCCCTAAGCAGTACCCTAACCCGAACAATAACCATTTCACCATGGGCGAAACGGACTATACAGAAGAAGCACTGAAAGTGACCAGACAGAAGACACTGTCTATTGCACAAAGGGCCAGGTTCTGCATCAGGGTCTGGGCAGGCAGATCCTCATGCTGAGCTCCAGTGAAATCAGAGGGGCTTATCATGGCCACAGGGGGTCTGCCCATAAGATTCCCAATTCAGGATTGGAGCTTGTACCTGCATCTCTTGTAACTGGAGCAGATACAAAGTTTTTTTTGACAAGTGTGATCTCAATTCAATTATAGCCCCTTAGCTTGTACAGAAGAGGGGGACTATCCTCCCCACCATCCCCACACAGTGTTCTTTACAAATGAAGCTGCTGATTTGGTTCTGAACACTCCTGTGTCTGAATTTCTTTTAATTAAACGCTTCAGCTGATCAAGATCTGGAAGAAGATTTGAACTGAAGTATTTACCTTCTGTGGCAGAATTCCTCCCAATCTGGCAAAGACACAGGGCTGGGTTTTGATTGCTCTTTTTAAGCAGCTGCTCCCAGTGGCCCATCTTTTCCCTTCCTCCTCGTTCGGATTAAAACGTCATTCTTCCCTGTGACCAAGACCTGTTGCCACAGGAATAGTCAGGAGGTCACAAACGGGCTTGATCTGTGAATAGGAACAAAGAGAAGACTAGGAGGAATGTAAACAGAAATATGGCAAGGTATGCGTCTCCCCGCGCTGCACTCCCGGCATCACATGGAAGATAGCCTAAGCCTTTCTATCCAGGAACTCCTGTTCCACTGACCACATGCCTTTAGCCATGTGCATCCCTCCCGCCCCACCAGATACACCCGCATTTCTTAAAAGCCACTTGCTGCAAAGCATTTGTAACATTTTTATAACCTGCCTAACGAGGCTGCACACCCTGTGCTGCGGATACAACCAGGCCCGGTACAGTCTGAGCCTTTCCAGCCAAGGATATTCCTCCTCTGAACAAGAACCGATACAAATCCTCTTTAAGGACAAGGAACTGAAGCATGTGAGCCACCTGGAAAAACACCACTTTGTGCCCAAGGCCTTTTATTACACCTTGTTCTCCATGCTGCTAAAAGTTTGCCCGCTGCATCATTTCAGTAGCAAAATGTTTGCTTCAGGTCTGGATGCTCCCATGTGTTTTACCATATGCCGGGTACAGGGAAGTTTTCAATTTAAAGGGCTCTCCCAACGGTGTAATAAAACCACCTCTGCGAGGGGAACAGCTCCCAGCCCTGGAGCACTGTCTACACTGCCACTTTACAGGGCTGAAACTTTCCTCGCTCAGGGGTGTGAAAAAACATACCCCGAGCGGTGCGTTTTTTCACACCCCTGAGCGAGGAAACTGTCCGCGCTGTAAGTGGCAGTGAAGACAAGGCCTAAGAGAAGTTTTCAGTGTGATTGATGCTCGGTAGGGACATAACCCAATTTCAGGTAAAGAATTTTCAGATCAGGAATGTTCTGTCCTGGAATGATTTCACACAACAGAAAGGGAAGCATTGGGAGAAAGCATATATTCCCCTATAAATAAATACAGAACTTCTGAAGCTACACAATCTGGTCAAATATAGTTCTTCCAACCACCACCGAATAGGACACCCTAGCGATCTCCCTGTGACATTTATGCAGGAATGAACTGGGAACCATCACACCTTGTACTTTTTGTAAGTCTAGCACCCAAAATTCACTATCACAATAAAAAGCACGTTTGTCACTACTGAACCTGCTATGGAAAATACAGTAAAGTAATTTCACATTTATCATAGAATCATAGACTTTAAGGTCAGAAGGGACCATTATGATAGTCTAGCCTGACCTCCTGCACAATGCAGGTCACAGAATCTCACCCACCCACTCCTGTAAAACCCCTGACCCATGTCTGATCTACTGAAGTCCTCAAATCATGGTTTAAGACTTCAAGGTGCAGAGAATCCTCCAGCAAGTGACCCGTGCCCCACGCTGCAGAGGAAGGCGAAAAACCCCCAGGGCCTCTGCCAATCTGCCCTGGAGGAAAATTCCTTCCCAACCCCAAATATGGCGATCAGCTAAACCCTGAGCATTTGGGCAAGACTCACCAGCCAGACACCCAGGAAAAAATTCTCTGTAGTAACTCAGATCCCACCACATCTAGTGTCCCATCACAGTCCATTGGGCATATTTACCACTAATAGTCAAAGATCAATTAATTGCCAAAATTAGGCTGCGCCATCATACCATCCCCTCCATAAACTCTATTCCACTTCAGTCCCCACTTCCCCGCACCCCAGACCAACATTCCCTCTAATTTTTGACAGGCCGTGTGCACAAAAAAATTCTTCTGTGCACATTTTTGTGTGCATGGTGTTTTGCTGTGTGCGCAGGGTTTAGGATCTGTGTGTGCACGCACAACTTAGAGGGAACAGCGCCCCAGACCCTTCCTCAAAGGCCTGAGCAAACAACTGAGCTCTGAAGGACAACCAGCAGGACAGTGGGGTGGGAGGAGGTATTGTTTCATATTCTCTGTGTATATATAAAGTCTGCTGCAGTTTCCACGGTATGCATCCGATGAAGTGAGCTGTAGCTCACGAAAGCTCATGCTCAAATAAATTGGTTAGTCTCTAAGGTGCCACAAGTACTCCTTTTCTTTTTGCGAATACAGACTAACACGGCTGTTACTCTGAAACAGATTCATACAGCACTTAGAAAACCACAACGTGCTAAATCAGGGGTAGGCCACCTGTGGCACACGAGCTGATTTTCAGCGGCACTCACACTGCCCAGGTCCTGGCCACTGGTCCGGGGGGGGGGGGGGGGAGAGAGGAGGGAGAAGCACCTCTGCATTTTCATTTAATTTTAAATGAAGCTTCTTAAACATTTTTAGAACCTTATTTACTTTACATACAATAACAGTGTAGCTATATATTATAGACTTATAGAAAGAGAGCTTCTAAAAACGTATGACTGGCACGCAAAACCTTAAATTAGAGTGAATAAATGAAGACTCGGCACACCACTTCTGAAAGGCTGCCGACCCCTGTGCTAAATGTTCTCCACATTCCATTTTATCAGTGCAGAGTGTCTATATAATTCATATATAGACACTGTATATATTTGATCAGTTCCCTCACCTCTTGTCTCTGTACGCCACTGTGTTCTAGAGGGTGCTTTCCTACCGGGGTATAGGAAAAGAAAGGGCCACAATCCTGCCTGAATTAAAGTAGCACCCAGAGGCTACACATTTCAATAATTCACCATAACAGCGACAATTCCCTGCCCAATTAAAAAGTAACGGTGGGAACCTATCGGGAGAGCATTTCTTGTGAGCGGCACCAAGCATCTATGATGCAACACGAGGAGGCGAAACCTCCCTATTCCCCAAACCACAGTGATTTCGCCCCATTTTCTCAGCAACAATTCAGCAGCAGCCCAAGCAGCTCAGACTCCACCAGCCTGGGCCAGGTTGATGCGGAGGATATGAAATATTCCCAGACATTAAAGTCAGAGGGCACCGGTCAGGACGCCTTAGGGCTCGTTTCCCGGGGCCGACGCACGGGGCAGGGGAAGGATCTTGGGGTTTTTACATCGCGTTATTTGCTTAATCACTAAACTGGCAAAAAAAAACAGTTTGGGCAGCAAGGGTCCCAGTCACTGCCCTGAACGAGCCAGGTCCCTGTGGCCACCCCACACGCCTGGGGGGGGGGAAGGAGGGGCTGTAACACCGGACAGCGCCCTAAGGGCCCCCTCTCCACAGCCCCCCACCAGACCATTCGTCCTGGGCCACCTCCCCCAGCCTCCACCCAACCGCCCCCCCCCAACCGCCCCTTCCCCCTCCCGACCTCCCTCCCAGACCCCTCCCGACCCCGCTTCCCCTGACCGACCCCCCTCCCCAGACCCTTCCCCCCGACCGACCCTTCGCCCCCTCCCCCGACCGACCCCCCTCCCACCAACGTACCGCGCCGAGCCCCGGCTCCTCGGGCTGCTCCGGGACCCTGCAGGGCTCAGAGGCGGCCGCAGCCTCCCCGGCCCCCCGCCCGGCCCCGGCGCTGCTACGCAACCCCCCGCCCCGCCGGAAACACGGGGGCGCCCCGCCCGGATGCGACGCTCCAGCCACCCGTTGGGGGGGAGGATGAGGACTCTATGGTCGCCGGCCGCTCTACCCCGCCAGAGGGCAAAGGGGGGACTCTATGGTCGGCGGGCCGCCGCTCCGGGCTCAAGAGCGGGAGGGGCGGGGCTTGCGGGAGGGGGCGGGGCTTCTCTCCACGCTGGCTGGGAGTGGTTGGTTGTGGGGGGTGGTTTGCCCCCCCAGTCCTCCCTGTGTCTGTCTGTCCCTGCCCCTGGGTCTGTCTGTCCCTGCCCCCCCCATCCTCCCTGTGTCTGTCTGTCCCTGCCCCCCCCCGTGACTGTCTGTCCCTGCCCCCCACCAGTCCTCCCTGTGTCTGTCTGTCCCTGCCCCTGGGTCTGTCTGTCCCTGCCCCCCCCATCCTCCCTGTGTCTGTCTGTCCCTGCCCCCCCCGTGACTGTCTGTCCCTGCCCCCCATCCTTCCTGTGTCTGTCTGTCCCTGCCCCCCCAGTCCTCCCTGTCTCTGTCTGTCCCTGTGTCTGCCCCTGTGTGATCCTGTTCCTGACCCTGTGTCAGTCTCTCTCTCCCTGTGTTGGTCTGTCCCTGCACCTCTGTCTGTCTGGCCCTGATCGCACCCCTTTTCTCTGCCAAGTGAACAGCAAAGACAGTGTGGCCTCATAGAATCAGAGAATATCACGGCGGGAAGGGACCTCAGGAGGCCATTCTAGTCCAAGCCCCTGCTCAAAGCAGGACCAAGCCCCAATTTTTGCTTGCCCCTCCTTTACCTGATGAAAATGCTTCCTCAGGCTGGAGCTTATTCCTGGCCAGTGAAATCCCTGGAGAAGGGGCTTTTCCTTCCCTCTATCAACCAGCTTGGGCCTCTACTGGTGGCAAATGTTAAAAACCATCATTCTTTACAATGAACCCCACCTACATGTGCCTCTCCCAGGCCCAGCTGTCCGGCGCGGGGACGCATGAGCCCCCTGTGCCCCTGTGGTATGCGTGACCCGTCCCATCACAGCACGCATGACTCACACGTGACAGCACGTGTCTCTCGCCCACAGAGGCTGGTCCAAAAAAATATATTACCTCAACCCCCCCGCCCCCTTTTCTCTCCCATGGGCCCTGGCAGCATGGATGGATCCCCGCTTGGGGACTCTTTTTGTTCTGCAGTTCTATCCCACCTGGTACAACAGGCCCCGGGACATGACTAGGTGCTCCGCAAGACCCATCCCAGGCAGGAATAACACTGCATGGCTCGTCACGCTGCCAAGGGGGGGTGTGATCCACACATGTCTAGCCAGCAGGTCACGGCGTGAGCCACGCGGGCCCACGCGTAGTAACAGAACTTGTGTGACCCATGGACCTCGGTGTGTATGGTCCAGGGGGTTAGATCTAGGCTCCAGCGCTCCGAGTCCAACGCACATAGGAAAGGCTGGTATCTCCCCCCACTGGCAAATGTCACACGCGTGCAGGGGATGTTGCTGTCCCTTTAAATGCTCAACGCCAGGCCTCCCCCTGCACTGCAATTGGCTGGAGGTGTGGCACGTTCGTCCCTGTCGAAGAGCGTCCTGCTGCTGCGATTGGCTACTCAGAACGCTGCTGGATACTTCCTGGAATGTCTGCAACCCAACGTTCCATCAGGTCAGTTTTACAGGGGAAGGGGGGGGGACCCCCCGATTTCTACCCCCATCAGCCCCCGTCTGCAGCAGCCTCAGGAGCTTTGGCAGAGGGGCCTGGAGCCCCCTTGCATGTGGTGCATTGCAGGGCAGGGGGCGCGCATGTGGCAGGGGATAGCTGCACCTCCCCAGCAATTTTCAGTCCCCAAATCCCTGTCTCCTTTTTTCCCCTCCACGGCAAGAATTTCCACCAACACGTGAGCGAACTGATCCTCCGAGGTGAACGAGCCTCCACTTCTCCGCTCCCGGAGAAAAGCCTTTTCTTGCCGCAGGGTGCGTGGGGATGGGCTTGCAGTTTATCCAAAAAGAGAAGCAGGCGTTTTCCCCGGCGGTGGTGTGAAATCAGGGCTGTGATTTGTGCAAAAGATAAAATGCACTTTCCCGGCAGGGATCTGAAGGCCGTGTGTCAGTACCCAGCGTCTGAATTTCTGGTGCAATTTGTGGGTTAAAGAAAAAGATGCAGAGGTGGATTTTCAGTGTGTGTGTGTGTTTTATTTTAATTAGCCTGTCTCCGTTTTGCAAGGTGGACACAGATTTGCAAGCGGGTGACTTTTGCAAAACAGCAAGATGAAATGTTGTTGGTCTGAATCAGGGTTGCAATCCTTGCATACAGAAATGGGTTTTTCTTGCCACGGTCTGACTCATGGCTACAATTTGTGCAGATAGAAAGTAATGCAACTGTATTGTCGGGGTCTCGACTCAGTGAGAGAAATTTGTGCAGAAATGAAAAACAGATGCACTTTTCTTGCAAGAATCTTCAATTGTGGTTGCCATTTTGTACTTTCTTTCCTTTGGGGCTAAATTAACAGCAGGATGTTTCATTCTTCCGACAGGTCATTCCCCTGTTGGCTAACCTTGTGAGGTACCTGTGCCAATTCAATAATAAAAACTTAACTCAGGATCCTGCACATTTCTCCATGTTGGTGCATTCTCTCCACCTTGGCTGCAGTAGCCAGCACCTGCCTTTCCCTTCTGTGCGCTGACTGTCGCTTTCTTTTCAAATGTGGTTATATTATTTTATTATTTGCACAGATAACGTAGCAGAAGCCAGAAGCTGCTCAATATGACGACTGAAACCTTTGTGAAGGACATTAAACCCGGCTTGAAAAACTTAAACCTTATTTTTATTGTACTGGAAACAGGTGGGTATTAATAATGTGCAAGAGATATATCAAATATCTTACTGTAGTGGTTCTCAACCAGGGGTTCATGTGCCCCTGGGGGTACGCAGAGCTCTTCCGGGGTACATCAGCTCATCTAGAGATTTGCCTAGTTTTACAACAGGTGACATAGAAAGCGCTAGCAAAGTCAGGACAAACTAAAATATCACAGAGACAATGGCTTGTTTATACTGTTCTACACACCAGATGCTGAAGTGTAAGTACAAGATTTATATTCCGATTGATTGATTTTATAATTCTATGGTATAAATGCGAAAGTCCGCCACTTTTCAATAATAATGGGGCTGGGACACTGCTGTATTTTTATGTCTGATTTTGTAAACAAGTAGTTTTTTAAGTGAGGTGAAACTGGGGGGTAGGCAAGACTGATCCGACTCCTGAAAGTGGGACAGTCGTCTGGAAAGGTTAAGAGCCGCTGTCGTACTGAAATTCCATTTAACTGTTGAAATCAGTTCTCAAACAATATTTGTGGCTGGCTTTCACCCCCTGCCCCAGCTGTTTAGTGATGTCAGTGTCCGTTTTTGAGACACCATAATTGACGTAGGGTGAGGGCAGATGCTTACGTTGGCGGCCGTGACTCGGCTCAGCGTTCATAGGCTTGGGACCTTAGGCCGGGACCACCTTTGTGGTCTGTGTTTGTACAAGGCCTTGTCTAGCCCAAAGGGGCTCATCTGTGTTACCATGGAGATGTCCCGCTCCCCCCTGCAGGTCGGGTGACTAAGACAAAGGACGGCCACGAGGTGCGGACGTGCAAAGTAGCCGACAAAACCGGCAGCATCAACATCTCAGTGTGGGACGATGTAGGGAACCTCATTCAGCCGGGAGACATCATCCGATTGACCAAAGGGTAGGCGAGACCCTGCTGGGAGGGAGGGCGGCCACGGGACCCGATCATGTTGGCGCCTGCCACATGCCCAGCCCGTCAGCCTCAGGCCCCCCAGGGCTCCTGAGACAAGCTCATTCGGGGTTTGATAGACCAGGCTGGGGGCTCCCCTGAGCTCCCCACATCTGAGACTGCGATGCCAGCCCTTCCAGGGGGAGGAGAATGGGCAAGGCTGCTCTTCTCCCTGGCCTTCATTCTCAGCAGAAGGAAAGCGTCCGGTCCCCTTCATTTGTCGAGGGAGATACAAGCCTGAGCAAACAGGCCTGCATCCGCCTGCTCAGAGCTGACTCCTTGCGGGATCCGGTCGTCTCTATGCTCTGAAATAGCCCGAATTTCCTAACTTTCCAGGCAGGTTGCAAAGGATAGGGGGGTTCGGGAGAAGGCCGAGGGCGGTGGCTGAATTCCTGCTGACGACTTTAACACTGAGTGTGCATTGTATGCTGGTGTCTGGGCACCTTGGGTAGGAGACTTTATTATTTTAAATATATAGATACAATTTAAAAAAAAAAATCCAGTTAGGTCCCTGGAAAAGACCCTTCCTGGACGCGCATAGGCACACAGAGGTTAATGTCAGTGTAGTAATATGACACCAGCTCTCTATCCCTGGACATTGGAGGCGGGGGGAGTTACGGTAAGCAGGTAGGACTGATCTCAATGGATTCAGCATGTCGGCTTAGCTTAGACACGACTTCAGGGCAGGATTTTACTGTCCCTGTATCCCCAGGAGAAATCCTTGTCATTCTGAGTGGATGGAGCTCATCTCTTCCCCCTGCCACCCCCAGACAGGCTAGCGCTGCACCCGGAAACTGCCACTGCATTTGTGGGAGCCCCTTGAAAGAATAATTAGAGCGCCCCCTGGTGGCATTGCTGAAGCAGCACACAGTGTTGCTGGGCTGGCGGGGTGGTTCTTCTCTCCTTTCATAAGGGGTTGTGGGAAACAGTCTGTAAGTCAGAGCGGCCTCAGGGCTACTCTAACTTACATCGGGGGGGTTTCCCTGGCGAGCCCCAGAGCACTGGGAGCACAAAGGTGCCTCCCTCAAGTGCAGGTTCAGGGGAAGTGAGAATTGAGGCCCCTAGTTCTGCACCCAGTCCAGGGTGCGTGTCCTGTGTGAGATTTCTGGCCTGCAGCCGCTGGGCCAACCCCGCGCAGTTAACCCCAGATCTCGGCATTCCTCTTGCTTTCAGCTACGCATCAGTTTTCAAAGGCTGCCTGACCCTCTACACAGGCCGCGGAGGAGACCTGCAGAAAATCGGAGAGTAAGAAAGGCCTGTCGGCTTCACTGGAGGAGCCCTGGGGGTGTCGCTCCCTGGAGCCTGGCTCCTTAGAGGCTGGGGAGGGGAGAAGTGTGGGGGAGCCCCAGAGCTGGAGCGATTTGCCACCAGGGCTGACCAGGCAGCCAGCCCAGCTGGACCTGTGGGTGTCTACTCAGGAGTGACTGGTGTTCAGAGCAGGGTGGGGGTGGGGAGCCAGGACTCCTGGGTTCTGTTCCCAGCCCTGGGAGGATGGCCTGGCCTGGTGGTTAGAGCAGGGGAGACTGGATACCTGGGTATTGTATTCCCAGCACAGTTGGAATCAAAATCCTGGCCTGAGACAGTCCAGGTCTCTTGCTGCTGGAGAGTCAGGGCATCCCCTCCCCCAGGATAAGGCTGAGTGCGAGGGGAGGAAGGGGTTGGCCAGTCTCCTGGTGGCCTCGCTGACCTGCCATTTCCCTCCCTAGGTTCTGCATGATTTACTCCGAGGTCCCAAACTTCAGCGAACCCAACCCAGAGTATGTGACCCAGCAGTCCCAGAGCAAAGCCGTGAGTACCAGCCGGTTCCCAGCTGGGGTCAAAGGGCTGGGGGGGCCCATCTAGCAGGGTAATGGGGTTTGCTTATCTGCGGATGCCCACGGGGCCTCCTGTGGCCCAGGGAACAAGTCTGTGAAAAAGCCCTCGGGGCTTCCTGCTGCTGCCGACCCCAGGAGCCAGGATGTGCGGCAGGACTTTCCCCCAGGCTCTGCTCCTGGTGGGACGGGGTTGGGTGGGGGTGGATTTGTGGACGTCGGAGACGCGCGGCTGTGCTGGCTGCGGCCCAGAAGTGGCCGCATCTCTGTCCTGCGGGTGGCTGGGGAAGTGCGCCAGCATCCTGCGAGATCCGGGACCATGAGTTCTCTCTCCCGTTTCCTTCAGGCCCCGAACGATAACGTGACCCCTGCTGCTTCCCAGACCACCCCGGGCCCCGCCGCATCGTCCCCAGGTAAGGGAGCCCCCCTAGCTCTGCAGGCTGGATGTCCCCCCACCCCTGAGCAAGGCAGATGGGACATGACCCTGCTTCGGAGCCATTCAGCACTCACCACTCGGGGGCAGTCACAGCTCGAGCCGATTCTCTAGTCCAGTAATCGGGGAGGGGAGTCTAGAAGGTTAGAGCAGAGCGGTCTGGGAGCCAGGACTCCTGGGTTCTATCCCCAGCTCTGGGTGGGGACTGGGGTGTAGTGGGTAGAACAGCGGGGGCTGGGAACCAGGGCTCCTGGGTTCTCTGCCCAGCCCTGCCTTGGTTTCGCTGTTCATTTCCCTGTGTAATCTGTCGCTTTTGTTTTCAGCTGCCGACAACCAGAATGGCAACGGGCTGAGCGCCCCAAGCCCCAGCGGCCCCACACACCCGCCAAACGTCCCATCCCACCCCACCAGCGGCCGGATCACCAGGAGCCAGCCAAACCAGCAGGGCGTGGGCTCGGCCGGGTCTGGCTCATCCTCCAACCCCGTCAGCAACGGCAAAGAGACCCGGCGAAGCAGCAAGAGATAACACCGCAGGGTCGGGACCCCCCGCCCCAGCTCTGTGCCGGTTCGCCCCGGGTCCCACTGCCGAGGCTGGGAGGAGGCTGGGCCAGGGGGCGGGAGAGACCATGGCCAGGCATCGCTACGGGCTAGATCAGAGACAGCGAACCAAGAGCGTTTTAGTCGCCGCGGTCGTGTCCATTTTCACCGGGACTGTGGCGTTCTCCTGAGCAGTGACGGGGAGGGGGGCGCCCCCCATTGGAAACCGTCCCTTTATCTTCACAGCTCTGCTCTGAGACTAAACTGAGCCACAGCCAAGTGCCCCCGCTGGGATCCCCACATGCCCCTCTGCGGGGGGGCTGCCCCTCCCTTCCTCTCTCCCTCCCCAGCTCACTGGATTTCGTTCCTTTGGTGGTTTTTTTTGTGTTTTGTTGGGTTTTTTGGGGGGTTTTTTTTTTACAAATATCCTGAAACTTTTTAGAAAACTTTAAAAAAGCTGCTTTTGCCAGGTGTGGTCAGTGGCCAGGGGGCAGCCGGGGACTGCTGAGGCCTCCTCCAGGTGTAGGATGGGGGGCAGCGGCCCCCCTCTCCTTGCCCCCAGGAGGGGCCCGTTTGGGTCTTGGTGTCTCAGCGGAGGCTGCCTAAGACTGAGCGTGGAGCCAAATCTCCCCTCCCCTCCCCCGGGCCAGCAGCAGCTCAGGGAACCTCGGGGCACACACGGCGGAAGGGGGGAGAGATGGGGTGGGGCGCTGGTTCCAACCCAGGTTGGCCGTGAGCCCTGCCTGGGCGCTCTGGGCCCCACCCTGCGTGGAATGAGTTTGCTGGGTCTCAGGCCAGTTCCTAGGAGGTCACCACAGTCAACCCCCCGCCCCGCAGATGGCAGCCCCCTCGCAGCCTGGAGCTGGTGGGGGCAGCTCCCGGGACAGGGGCTAGGTGGAGGATTTGAGCTCCAGGCCCCCAGGACAGACTCACCCGAATCACTGTCACGTCTGCCCACACGGGGAGGGATCCCCCAGCAGGATCGGGCCTGGCGCTGACCTTGGAGCTGTTCTCCCTTGCCCGCTGGTTTGGAGAATGCTCTTCCCCCCCACAGCCTGATGCTCCCAGCCACCACCCCCCTCTTTTATTCTGTTTTAACTCCCCCCCGAAACTCCCTTCTCTTGTCTCACCCAAGCTGAGTCGCTGACCTGCCCGGGGCTGCGTTGGAATAAAGGCCGTGCCGCCATCCCCCTCCGCCTGCCGTGTGGTCGCTTGCGCCCGGGCCCCAGGGGAACTTTTGCACCAGCCACACCGGGCCTGGTCTGCTGGCGTCAGCCCCCCGAGTCCGGCACCAGAGCAGCTTGTAGTGGCTGAGATCAAACTCCCCCCCGGTTCCCAAGCCCCATAACAAAGCCCAGCCCCGTATGCTGGCGGCAGCGTGGCCCCGCTGGGCGTTATACTGACCAGCCGGCCCAGTCCATAGTCATAGATTGAAAGGCCAGAAGGGGCTGCTCCTGTCCAAGTCACACTGAACATTAGACGGAAAAATCTCTCCCCTGGGCAGGACAAGGCCTGTCCCCAGGGCACGATTCCTCCTGCTGCGCAGCGAGCTCCAAGTGGGCACGAACTGCGAAGGGAGTCAGCGGGGCCCAGTGGGGGGAGGGCTGCACTGGGCCACAGGAGACCTGGCTTGTAGCTCCCCAGCTCTGTCCCTGACCGGTGGGGTGACCGCAGGGGCTGGATTTGAACCCAGGAGCCAGGTCCCTGTTCCTGCCGTGAGATGACAGCGCCCAGGGTCTGTGCAGGGCTGCAGCTTGGGACCAGCCCCCTCCCTCTGCACCTCGGCCAGCGGCCAGCGCCCTGCAGGCTGATGGGGCAGGAAACCCACATGGGACTCGCCCTTTTAGTCTCCTCCCTTCAGGCCCTCTTGGGGGGGGAAGGGGCTGGGCTTCGGGGAGACATGCCTGACCCTTGCCCCTCAGGTACTGGAGCAGCCAGATTTTGTGCAGCGAAGGGCAGGGACCAAGACGCCGCACCAGGTAAGTGCATTTCCTTTCCCCGCTTCTGGGGGGGCCAGATCACCCGTGGGCGGGGGGGGGGGTAAAGACCCAGTGCTGGCAAAGACTGCAATGAAGCAGCCCTGAGTGCTGCCAGACAAGAATCAGCCCCCAGTAAACCAAAGGTGGGGCTGGAGCTGGCTCTGGGGCAGAGTTGGAAGCGGGGCAGGGGAGGTGGCCAGATGCAGCCCTCTGGGTGGGTGTGCAGACAGCATCAGGGTGGTTTCCCAGAGGCTGTTCCTGGCGTGTTCGCCCGGTGCCCTGTCTGGGGAGGCGGAAACCTCATGGCGCCAAGTCAGCGCTGAGGGTGGCGGCAGGGCGCCCCCATGGGAAGACAGCATTGTTTGTACAGCACCTGGCGTGCTCGGGCCTGGCTCTGGGTGGGGCTCTACCCTGCTGCGGCTGATAACTACACCCACGACACTGGCCCAACTCGGCGCGTCCCAGATGTGTCCTCAGGCTCTCGGGCAGATCTAGCAGGTTGGTAAGACCACGGGGTGGCTGGGAAGCGGCTGGGGTAGGATTCCCTCCCTCAGGAACGTCATAGGCCAGGACCCATTCCTGGGGCTGGTAGCGGGGAGAGTTCCAGGCGGCCTGTTGAGCACCTGAGGTGACAGAGCCATGCCAGCTCTCCCACTAATCGGGGCAATTCCCAAAGCCCCAGCGCCCGGAGTCACGTGAAAAAGAGATGGGCATTTCTAGGATTTTAACCCTGTGACACCCAGCTGTCCATCATCTGCCAGGCCGGGGTCATGCCCTGTCCATGCTGCATTGGAGCTGCCAGAGAGTTTTCCAGGCCAGCAGGGATCGGGGGGCAGCCATGGGACCTGCCCTAGATATTGTGCAAACAGCCAAGTAGATTTACCTTTGGCCCGAACTCTCCAGGGGTGCGGGGTAGGACAGATGGGAGAAGGATTTGAGATTCCCAGTCACCAGCTCTGGCCTACCCCAGCACCCTCCCCCCTTGTTCCCCCTCAGCACCTGCCCCTTGATTCCTCCTGCTGGAGGGGCAATAAAGTGGGGGGGGAAGGGGGAGAAGCCACATGGGCCACAGCAGCAGCCTGCACCTCCCCGCCCCCCCAGGAACTGGACATTGGACTTTTCTGGCTTTCCTGCCTCTGGGGCCCAGAGCCCCCAGCTGGTGCTACCCCTTGCTCAGTTCTTGCCCCCCAAGAGCCAGGGCAGGGCAGCTGCTTGGTTTGACACAGGGCTGGCCTGGAAGGCGGGTGGGGGGACCCGGCGCTGGCTTCGTATCTGAGTTATCACCCAGGTGAATCATTAACTCCTATTAATAAAGCCACCTGGGCTTGCAAAACTGCCTGCCAAGGACACATGCTCCCCCTCCCACAACCCTACCCTTCTCCAGGGGCTGGGGAGGCCTTCCCCCCCCCCACGCCCCTGGAAGCCCCATCCCAGCATCCCTCGCTCTGTAATATCATGGTGGGGTTCTGATGCGCCGAACGGACCGGCCACAGAAAGGCAGCCACCTCTGGGGCGGAGCGTGGCAGCTCATCACAGCAACCCTCGGGAAGGGAAGGGGAACCCAGTATCTGGCGGGAGCTGGTGACAGCCCAGAGGAGGGCCAGGGGCGTTTTAATAACCCCAGGCCACTCGGACCTCCCCCAAGAGGTTGCCGTTCCCAGCAGGCGGGGTGGGAAGGGAACCCCAGTGCCCCGTTAGCATCAGGCCGTGATTTCTCCAAGGGTCGGGGGGTCTCTCATGTGCCCCTGCGAGACCAGGGTCTGCAGTGCGAGGGGAGCTCAGAGCCGGCCGGCATGGGGGGGCGGAGCCGGGAATCCTGGGGCAACAACTTCTTCTGGCTCCGATCGGGACCCCCGCGGTAGCTTTGTTACCTTGCTCGGACCAGAGAGCGGGCAGGGGGCTGACGCTGGGCCTGGGATCCCCGGCCCCGGCTGGGAGGCTCCCGGATTGTCCGGCCCCCTGGAAAGAGACGGAGGCCCCGGGTCCCTCTAAGCCGCGCCGGTGTGGGCGCACACGGCGAAGCACCGCGCACAGCCGTCTCCACAGAAGACACGTTTTGGGCACGGGGCCTGTCCGACATTAGCGGGAACACTGGGGGACGGGCAGGTGAAACTGGCTCGACCCCCGTGGCCTGGGGACGCTTGGCCCCCCGGGCCCAGCCGAGACAAAGAGCCGTAGTCTGGCGGCCTATCTCCTCCTCGCAGACTTGGCTTCCCGGGCGGGGAGCGTCAAGGCCGCCAAGTAGGCGAAGTCGCATCTTCACCTCCTGGCGCCGCAGCCCCGTGCGAGGCCGATGAGCGGAACCGAGCCAGGCGGCCGGGGCCAGCGGCTGCCAGGGTGGATGCGAGGCGCCCTGTCCTGGGCCGTTCTGGCCCGTCCCCTCCTGACCCGGGAGAAGGCCCCGTATTGCAGCACTCACCGGTCCGGCGCTGGGCGGCCTCGTCCCCCGCCCCCCCGCGGGAATGCGCAGCAGGGGGCCTTCGGGGGATCTCGGGGCGCGTCTCCCTGCTCTGGGGGCGGCGAGAGGCGCTGTACAAACCTAGAACAAAGGGAGAACGCGGGGCCGGGGGGAGCCTCGGGGAACAATGAGGTGCCAGTCGCAGCCGCGGGCGGATTGCTGGATCTGTTCCTACAGCCCTAGCACAGCGGGGTCAGGACACACACATAATACAGCGGTGAGTTCCGCAGGCCCGGCGCTGGGTTCCCTTCGGGGCAAGGGGCAGCTCCCTGACTCGTCGGCCCCTCGGTCCAGCGGCGCACGGCAGCGGGGCCAGCTTTCGAGGGGCTTGAGTCCCAGCGCGGGTGGGGGCAGAGGGAGCGACCCCACGTGCTCCCACACGTGTGCGGGGAGACGCACAGCTGGGCCCCTCGGATCCAGGCGCTCTGACCCGGCGTTTAACTCCGCCAGCGCGCACGCTCCTCATGCCCGCTTCAAACCCCCAGCCCAGCTGTGAGCGCTCCCGCGGGCCGGTCCTCGCTGCGAGCCGGGCGATAACCAGCGGCCCCGCCCGAGGACAGACCCCGCAAGCAGCAGCTGGGTTTTGGCCGAGGCTGGTTCCAGGGCGGATTCCCCTTTTCCCTGGCACCGTGTCCGCTGTTTAGAGACCCCCTGCGACCCTCATCTTGGAGGGAGCGGCGGCGGCCCAGGTCCCTTCCTCAGTTTCCCCATCTGGAGTCCGGGGCTCACTCCCCGCGGGGTGGGTTCGACTCTCCCAGTCCAGTTAAAGCAGCGACCCCCCCCCCCACAGTGGAGCTGCCGTTCTCTCACTGGGGAGCATAACACGCGGTACTGGTCCAAGGCCCCTTTACACGGGTACAAACTTCCGCACGACGCCTTCCCCTGGTGGGCCGCGGTAGCTCCAGAAGCGCTTCTGACCCCAGGCCTTATGTCTACAACCGCAACCCGGGCCCGGACGCAGGGGGAGAGCGAGTCGCTGCCCCAAGCAGCTCCCTAGGCAAAGCGCGGGAGGGGAAACTGAGGCACGGAACGAGGGCGGGACCTGCCCGCTGTCACCCAGCAGGCCAGAGCCCCACTCTCCTGGGTCCCGCTACCTCAGGCAGACAAGGCGTTGACTGTCCGGCTCCCACAGTCTCTCCCCCCAGGAGCCGGGCAGTCCGCCCCCTCCACGCCCCCAGTTCTGAGCGGGGCGGCTGGAGAGACGGGGGCGTAGACGGGCGGGCGAGTGTTGCGAGCGGGGCGTTATCTGACCGTGTCTTTAACGGGCCCGAGGGCGGGCGGGCGGGCACCTGCCTTAGGGTTTCTTTGTCTTGATTTGGTCCCCCTTCCCCCTTAGAACGGGCCGCCCCCCCCCCCGCCAGCAGATCTCCCACGAGGGGGCGCCCCAGCCAGCCCACCTGGCCAGGTGCGACCCCAGCTGCCGGCCCCTCCCCGGCCCGCTCGGCGCCAGGCTCACCCCGCTGATGGACCGGAGGAAGCCGCGGCTGCTGCTGGCCGGACTCTGGGTCGCCGCCCTCCTGCTGCCGGGCGGGTGCAGCCCCCCGCTGCCTGCCGCCCCCTCGCCCGGCCTGCCCGCCTCGGCGCCGGCCCCGCTGGGGGAGGCGGAGCAGGAGCAGGGCTATTACCTCCGGCAGCTCTTCGGGCTGTACGGGGAGAACGGCACCTTGTCCTTCCACGGCCTCACCCGCCTGCTGCGGAGCCTGGGGCTGGGCCGGGTGCGGGTGGTGGAGATGGAGCACGAGGCGCTGGGCCACGGGCACGTCGCCCACCTGGACGTCCTGGAGGTGCAGGACAAGCATCGCCGCCAGTCGGCCCTGGAGCACCCCGGGGCGGAGCCGCCCAGCCTGGGCCCCCAGCTGCAGGGAGAGAACGGCCCCTCCAGGTACCCGCCGGCCCCGCAGCCCCGCCGGTGCCCCTCACTCCCGGCCCGCGGCCCCCTGAGCTCCCAGCCCTGGGCTCCCCCCACCCAGCCCCGCCGGTGCCCCTCACTCCCGGCCCGCGGCCCCCTGAGCTCCCAGCCCTGGGCTCCCCCCACCCAGCCCCGCCGGTGCCCCTCACTCCCGGCCCGCGGCCCCCTGAGCTCCCAGCCCTGGGCTCCCCCCCCCAGCTCTGCCGGTGCCCCTCACTCCCGACCCGCAGCCCCCTGCGCTCCCAGCCCTGGGCTCCCCCCCACCCAGCTCTGCCGGTGCCCCTCACTCCCGGCCCGCGGCCCCCTGTCAGCCCAGCCCTGGGCTCCCCCCCCCACCCAGCTCTGCCGGTGCCCCTCACTCCCGGCCCGCGGCCCCCTGTCAGCCCAGCCCTGGGCTCCCCCCACCCAGCTCTGCCGGTGCCCCTCACTCCCGGCCCACGGCCCCCTGCGCTCCCAGCCCTGGGCTCCCCCCACCCAGCCCCGCCGGTGCCCCTCACTCCCGACCCGCGGCCCCCTGAGCTCCCAGCCCTGGGCTCCCCCCCCCCCAGCCCCGCCGGTGCCCCTCACTCCCGACCCGCAGCCCCCTGAGCTCCCAGCCTTGGGCTCTGCCCCCCCAGCTCTGCCGGTGCCCCTCACTCCCGGCCCACAGCCCCCTGCGCTCCTCCCCCCCGACAGCCCCGCCGGTGCCCCTCACTCCCGGCCCACGGCCCCCTGCGCTCCCCCCCCCGCAGCCCCGCCGGTGCCCCTCACTCCCGACCCGCGGCCCCCTGTCAGCCCAGCCCTGGGCTCCCCCCCCCAGCTCTGCCGGTGCCCCTCACTCCCGGCCCGCGGCCCCCTGTCAGCCCAGCCCTGGGCTCCCCCCCCAGCTCTGCCGATGCCCCTCACTCCCGGCCCACGGCCCCCTGCGCTCCCAGCCCTGGGCTCCCCCCCCCAGCTCTGCCGGTGCCCCTCACTCCCGGCCCGCGGCCCCCTGTCAGCCCAGCCCTGGGCTCCCCCCCCCAGCTCTGCCGGTGCCCCTCACTCCCGGCCCACGGCCCCCTGCGCTCCCAGCCCTGGGCTCCCCCCACCCAGCCCCGCCGGTGCCCCTCACTCCCGACCCGCGGCCCCCTGAGCTCCCAGCCCTGGGCTCCCCCCCCCCAGCCCCGCCGGTGCCCCTCACTCCCGACCCGCAGCCCCCTGAGCTCCCAGCCTTGGGCTCTGCCCCCCCAGCTCTGCCGGTGCCCCTCACTCCCGGCCCACAGCCCCCTGCGCTCCTCCCCCCCGACAGCCCCGCCGGTGCCCCTCACTCCCGGCCCACGGCCCCCTGCGCTCCCCCCCCCGCAGCCCCGCCGGTGCCCCTCACTCCCGACCCGCGGCCCCCTGCGCTCCCAGCCCTGGGCTCCCCCCCCCAGCTCTGCCGGTGCCCCTCACTCCCGGCCCGCGGCCCCCTGTCAGCCCAGCCCTGGGCTCCCCCCCCCCAGCTCTGCCGGTGCCCCTCACTCCCGGCCCGCAGCCCCCTGAGCTCCCAGCCCTGGGCTCTGCCCCCCCAGCTCTGCCGGTGTCCCTCACTCCCGACCCGCGGCCCCTTGATACTCCAGTCCTGCCGCTGCCCGTCATTCCCAGCCATCCCCTCCAGGCCCCCGGGCTGCAGCTGGGAACTGGGAATTCGTTTTTGTTCCTTTCTTTCAGGCCGGGATCCCCTGGAAGGAACCAGCCAGAGACGGTCCGGCCGCCCCAGGCTGACCCGCCGCCCCAGCCGCCAGCTGCCTCCGGGGGCACCCGCCCGCCCTTGGACACAGAAGGGCCCAGCACCACCTGCGCCCCAGGGCACCCTGGGAGCCGAAGAGACCCTGCCCAGGCCCCCCCAGCCCTGCCCCACCTGACCCTCCTGGAGAGGGTGCTGGCCCTGGACCACTCCGTCACGGACCACCTGCACGAGGATGTGAGGGGGGGTCCACCCTGCGGGTTCTCAGACCCTCTGGGGTCTAAAGGGGAGGGGCTCTGAAGTGGGGGGCAGACATCCTCAGCCAGTGGGGTGGGAGGTCTCAGTGCTGACCAGCTCTAACCACTAGACCCCATGCCCCCCCCCAGCCCCGGGAACAGACCCCAGGGGCCTCCGCGAGTCACTCGGCAGCCCCTGCCTCCAGCCGTCCGGGGCTTGGGAGGGCCGGTGGGTCATGCCCCTTCCCCGGGGGGGCCTCGTTCACCCGCGCTGTCCTCCCCCCTCCCCCCAGTGTCTCAACGTGACGCAGCTGCTGGTGAATTTCGGGCTGAACTCCGCCTCCAAGATCACGCCCGAGCAGTTCGCGCTGCTGTGCCCGGCGCTGCTCTACCAGATCGACAGCCGGGTCTGCATCCGGCACTACGACCCGCTGGCGCCGGAGCCCCTGGGGCGGGCGCTGTGGCCAGGTACCACCCTCCCCCAGCCCAGCCCTGGGCCAGCGGGGGGCTCTGCCCTGCACCACTATTCCCCAGAGCCTTGGGAAGGGGCCGCCCCCCCCACCCCGAGGGGGAAACTGAGGCACAGAGCGGGGAGATGACGAGCGCGGCCCGCAGCCTCTCCTTCTGCCGAGGGATTTTCCTGCCCTAAGGCTTTGCCAACCCCCCAGGGTGTGTGGGCGGGCCGGGGGGGGGGAGGAATAGAGCCCAGGGCGCCCCCAGCCACCTCACCCTGCTTCCTCTTGCAGTTCTGGGCTGGGGCTTCCTGGCCATCACGCTGATCAGCCTGCCCTCGGCGCTGGCCCTCCTGCTGGTGCCCTGGCTCGGCGGCGCCTGCGGCCGCCTCCTGCTGGCCTTCCTGGTGGCGCTGGCCGTGGGGACGCTGTGCGGGGACGCCCTGCTTCACCTGTGGCCGCATGTAAGTAGGGGCTCGCCGGGCCCCCCAGCGCCCGAGCTGGGAGGCCCGGGGCGAGGGGGCCGCGGTCTGCTGCAGATCCATCCCGGGGCGAGTCCGCGCCGCAGCCAGAGCACCCAGCGGCCCCCCACCCAGCTCAGCCCGGCACCTGGGCCTGCCAGCGCCCCCAGCTCGCGCCCCCCTTGAATCCCCCCATTCCTCCCTGCCCCCCCAGCGCTGGGAGCCCCTGAGAGGGACCCCCGGCTCCCCTCCCTCCTCCTGCCTTTAGGCCCAAGGGAGGCGCCAGGAGACGCCGCTGGAGCACCAGGCCTCGGTGCTGAAGGGGCTGTCGGTCCTGGGGGGCATTTACCTCTTGTTCCTCATCGAGCACCTCCTGGGCACGCTGAAGCAGAGACGGAGGCAGCCGGTAAGAGCCGCCTGGGCCGGCCGGGAGCCCGCTCAGGGTAGGGGGCTGGAGGGGGGCAGGACCGCAGGGGGCACCCTTCCCGTCAGCGCCCTGGGGCAATGCCCGGGGCCCCCAGGCTGCTGGCTTCCAGACAGGCCCCGACGCCACCTGGGGCTGCAGAGTTCACCAGAGCTGGAGCGCTGGCCCCGAGGTCCTGGCCCCGGCCCTGTGGGGGTCAGGGGGCCGGGGGGTTTGGTGGCTCTGCCTGGCCGGAGTGGCTACGGGGTGACGGCACATCCTGGGTCCTGCTGCTGCAGCATCCCGGCGTCGGGTCCGTCCAGCCCCGTGTCCCGGCTCCCTGGGCCCGGCGTCGGGTCCGTCCAGCCCCGTGTCCCGGCTCCCTGGGCCCGGCGTCGGGTCCGTCCAGCCCCGTGTCCCGGCTCCCTGGGCCCGTGCAGGTCCCGGCTCCCTGGCCGTTCCTACAGAGCCCATCTGTCCATATCGAAGATGCCACCCGTCCTAGGAGCGCTTGGTTTGCACCTGTCTAGGATAATGCGGGTGGGGCCCAGCCCGGGGGTTTCCCACCCCCAGTGGCCGCGATGCCCCGAGCCAGCCGGGCCCCGGCCCCGCGGGTGGCTCTCAGCTCTCACCGTTGGTTTCCCCCCCCCCCAGAGCCGCGCCACGGGAAGGAGCCCCAGGAGCCCCTCGCTGGATGCAGCCGGGAGCCGCCGCTTGACCCTGCGGGCGTCGGCTCCTTCCCCAGGTGAGGCTGGCGCTGGCCCTCGCTCCTGCCCCCTGCCCTGAGGCTGGGGCTAGGGAAGCCAGAAGCTGTCCCCCCCCCGCCCCAGCCCCCGCTCCTGCCCCGCTCCCCACAGCGCCCCCTGCTGGGAGAGGCCAGCACAGGGGCAGCTGTCGGGGCCGCCCGACCTCCCCCGTCCGGCACTCTCAGCCCACGGCCCGGAGCGGGTGAGTCTTCCCGGCAGCCTGGTCCCCAGCCCCGGCCCCCCGCCGGCTCAGGGCTGCTACCAGCCTGCGGCTGCTCTTCCGAAGGCACCGAAGCCGAACTGCGGCGTCTGACAGCCCCGGGGCCCCGCAGCGACAGCCCCGTCTGGGGAGAGGAGGGGGCGAGGCAGCCCGCGCCGGGCGCGGACGGACCGACGGCGGAGCTGAGCCACCAGGGACACTCGCACGGCCCGGCGGCTGGCGCAGCCGACATCGCCTGGATGGTGATCCTGGGCGACGGGATACACAACTTGACGGACGGGCTGGCCATCGGTAAGGGGGCGGGGGCCGGGAGCTGCCCCGGGGCCGGGAGCTGCCTCGGGGCCGGGAGCTGCCCCGGGGCCGGGGCCCCGGTTTCCTGGGTGCCAATGGGCTTCTCTTTCCCCGCAGGGGCTGCGTTTTCCGAGGGCGTCTCCAGCGGGTTGAGCACCGCCCTGGCCGTCTTCTGCCACGAGCTGCCCCACGAGCTGGGTAAGTCCCCGGGCAGGGCGGGCCCCAGCCGCCTGGCATCCCACATGCTCTCACCTGCCGCTTCCCTCGCTCCTGCAGGTGACTTCGCCTTGCTGCTCCAGGCTGGCCTGCCAGTCAAGAGGGTGCTTCTCTCCAACCTCATGTCGGCCTCGCTGGCGTATCTGGGCATGGCGGTGGGCACGGCCCTCAGCCAGGGTGCCTCGCCCATCACCCCCTGGATCTTCTCCATCACAGCGGGCATCTTTCTCTACGTGGCGCTGGTGGACATGGTAAGGGGGGGGCCTGGCTTTGGTACAGCCTCGCCAGGCCCTGTGCCGGTCACGGGCCGCTGCAGCTTGGCTGGGCTCGCCATGGATCCCGGTGCCAACCCAGCGAGGCTGCTGGAGGCCGGGCACCGCATGGCCCCTTTGCCCGGTGATGCCTCGTCTCGCACTTGGATCGGCAGCTCTTTGGCGCAGGGGGTGTTTTGGCTCTGGGTTTGCCCAGCCCCTGATGCCACGGGGTCCTGTCCCTTGCCTGCCGCTCGGGGGCACAAATCATTCCTAGGAACGACTGTGGGGCAGGCGCCGGCTGCTCCCCGTGGGAACGCTCTGAACGGGTTTTCCTGCGGCCAGAGAACAGCTCCCCCCAAGTGCAATCCTAGGGCCACCCCCCTCGCCCATGTCCAGGGCCCCTCTCTGCCTTGAACAGCCGCTTTAGGCTCCCCAGGCAGCCGGTAGCACCGGCGCCTCGACCGGCTAGCCAGCGGGCAGGCTGAGCGAGTCCACGCCTGGCATGGGAATGCCCAGGGCTCTGGAGTTACCCCCTCCCTGTGCGGGACGTCTGTCCTTTCCCGTATCGCCGGATCACAGGCTTCTCCGTTTCCCCTGCAGCTGCCCGAGATGCTGCGGCAAAGCTCCGGCGGGAGCCCGCAGGGGCCTGTGACGTATTTCACCCTCCAGAACCTGGGCTTTCTCCTGGGAGCCGCTATCATGATGTGCATCGCCCTCTTCGAAGGGCAGATGAGCTTCCGTGTGGATCTGTAACCTGGGGGCACCCGCACTGCTTGCCAAACTCGGGTGGGACAGGGCCGAGGTCACGGGCACCCCCTGCCCCATGGCTGTTGGCTGCTTTGCAGAGAATTAGGACCTCTGGACGCTCTTCCTGCTGACGGCAGGTGCATGACACCCGGGGCAGCCCCCCACTCTGCTCCACGTCTCCCGGGAGCAAGCACGGGTTGTAACTCGGTGGGGCCCTGGGCTGACTAGTGCGGGTGAGGGGCACCATTTTGCTGTTCAGTACAGGGAGGAGAGCGTGTGGCCAGCACAGTCCCCTACCCCCGCTTTCCAAAATCCACCTTCCGTCAGGACACTTCCGTTCAGATTCTCAGCATTTGCCCAACGTTTTGGGACATCGAGTGCACAAGACCAGGCTGAAAACAGCCCAGCGGCCCTCAAGCCACCTAGCCTCCAAGCGACCTGAGCAAGTCTCAGCATTTCGGAGAGGAAAACGCAGCCGATCTGTGGGCGATTTGGGGGTGGGGTACAGGAGACGTCGCTAAAGGGGGCAGAACTGAGCATTTTGGAGACGGGGAAAGCGCTGGAGTCCGCTGGGAGGCCACAGCCCCGTGCCCCACGCGAAGCGTGTGTTCATCGCCGGGAGGAGACGTTCTTCGGGGGAGCGGACATGTGAACTCTTACCTTCACCATCGTCCGGGGACAAGTGGCAGCGCTCCTCACTCCTTCCGCTCCACTGCCTGGGAAGGAGCCTCCGAAATCCGCTGGGCAGCTAACGGTTTAACCGAATGGAACAAGAAGCCGCCCCCGCGCCTGCCCATTGAAGCTCTGGTCCTGCCCGGGGTTAGATTCTGCTGAGAGTTACAGTGGCAGACCAGTTTCCCCGCCTAGCCTCTGCCAACAGCTTCTGTAAGGACTAAATCCAGTGTCATTGGACTGGGGGGGCAGGAGTTCTGTTCCCAGCTCTGCCACTGACTTGCTGGGTGAACCTGGGCAACTCACCCACCCTTGTGCCTCAGTTTCCCCATCTGTAAAACAGACATGATGATTCTGCCCTGCTTTGAGATCTAATCTACCGCTGAAAAGCACAGCAGGAGAGCCAGACTCCCCCCCCCCGCCCCCCCGGGCCTGATCCCAACGGCGCTAACCCCCAGGGGCAGGCGGTGGGAAAGGAGAACGGGAGAAGGAGTAGAAGCCATGGCATTTTAATAAACATAATTGATTCAAAGCCACAATATGAAGAACAGGACTTAGTTGCAGCATACACTGTATAAAATAGATCAAGTCTGAATGCTTTTATTTTTTTAGTTTTAGTCCGTCCCCCACCCCCCCCAACTGATGCAGGATTTTTCAAAATACATACATGGAACATCTCAGACAAAAAGGAACCGGTCACTAGGCTTGCACGTGGGAGTGGGAACAAGGCAAACGAGTGGCATTCATGCTGTGGGGATGGATGGCTTCTTGGTTTGTTTCCTTATTTAATTTCACAGCCCCACAAGGGAGTTTAACAGCTTTGGGTTTCCCTTGAAGAATAGGATTTTTTATTTTTTTTTAAATTTCCTCCACAGAGACAAGTGCTTTGTTGGTCAGGACTTGATTTTGGCACCCCCCTGGGTGCCAGGTTGTATGGGAGGGGAGAGAAACCAGGTGCTAAGATGAAACCGGCGTGGCTCAAATCTTGCCAAGCCAGGCACCTGCAGCCTCTCGCCCATGGGCTGCGTGTGGGGGTACCTAGGAGAGGGTTTCACACTTTTTTTCTTTTTAAATTTTAATTGCACATCAAAACTCTGCTGTGTTTCACACCACGTCCCCGCAGGGTCCCGTGCACCTCTGCCAGGAAAGCAGAGCTGTCCTGATACTCCGCCCGCCCACCCGTCAACACGAAGGGCAGGTTTTGTGCTTTAAACCAGCGGAGGAAGGAAGAATGAACTGGTTCAGGGGACTGGGGGGAAGAAATACAGTTGGAGTCTCTTCCAAAGATTGGTCCAGGACTTGCCCATATACCTGCCCTCTGCTGATATTGCAGGGGGGAGAAGACGGCCGCAGCGTGTTTCACAGAGCATTCCCGTGGGAATACTCTAGCGTCTCAGACATCTATAGTTCACGCACTCGCCTCTCCCCTACCTGCTGAAGTTAAAAGGTGTTCCAATTAAGTTGCCCTGCAACGTGACCTCCAATTAAGGCCCCTGTCTATTAGGAACAACATCACCACCACACACTGGGTTTTGCTCGGCAGGTTCCAGATTCAGTGCTCTGAAGGGGAAAAATTCCAGGGAACAAAAAGTCCCTTTTATTTCAAACCCAAACCCAAACCCAGCAGCTGTTAAATACAATAAGCAAACAGATCAATCGAGCAGAGGCCACCGCAAACCCCAGCACCGGTGGGTGTCAGTGCTTTCCAGGAAGGGTAATGTGACGCAGGGGGGCTGTGGCAAAGGAGAAAGTTCTTGGTGGAAATTTCCCCCCCAGCTCTTTGGCTGGATCTGCCCTGCCGCAGCAACGCAGCCAGCTGCTTGGCATGTCAGGAATTTGTCAGCCCTAGGATCTGGGGGGGTGGGATTTCAGAGGCAAGAAAGCATTCTACACATCCGTGAGCCATTCTGTTTATTGCAAGAGGTAGGTGTGAACAGTGCAGTGAAGTCTAAAATTAAAAAGCTTTTTTGTATTTCCAACCATCTCAAACACACAATGCCCCCGCCCCCGATGACGTAAAATTCACACACAAAGCAGCCACCTCACACAAACACACCCCAGTCCCTCCGCAGTGACTGACCGGGTTCCCACTTGCTAAGTTCTAGCTCCGGTCCAGTTCAGACAGGTCCCAAATTTACCTGACTGAACTGAAAATGCTTCGGGGGGAAAACACATCCAAGCATCTGCCCTACGCTCACTCACGCTGGGGACACCGGTTTAAAGTGCACACACTCAGGGCGAGCCAGTTTCTGGGGGCCAGGTAGGGAGCCCCTCCTGGTACTTTCAATTTGGGGGGAGTGCTGAGCTAACTCCTCTGGGGGGGAGGGTTAAAGGGGAGCTGTAAGCCCCCCCCCCCCACAATGAATAACCCTCTGCTCAGAGCTCCCCAGATGGATCTTCCAGCTGGGTCGGCCCAGCGCTCTGGCATCTGTGTAGCCGGAAATGGAAACCACAAGAACACGAGTGTGAAAGAGGCCAGGAAAAACACCCCCAAGCCTGAAATCTCAAAGCGCTGAGCCCCCCAAACCCCACCGCAGCCAACAAGCCCCGAAACTGGAATGGAACACACATGCTGCTAGAAATCACAGGGCTGCTTTCAGCCTATTGCCAGTAGGTCCCGTGGGTGCTGGCTCCCCTGGCCTCCTTCAGACTGCAGAGGGGAGCTTAGCGTCTGAGGTGACACCCCCCTGCCTGCTCAGCCAGCCCAGTACGAAATGGATTTGCCCCTGCCTGTAAACACAACAAGCCTGCACGATGCTGCTGCAACACCGCAAAGCCACGCCGATCTACTGACCTGGGCTGAGACACCTGCTCCCGCCTCCCTGCTTCTGCCTCATCCGCACACGCTGCGGAAACCCTTGGTGCCTCATCTCCCGCATGCGGCACTTATGGGTCAAGAAGTCGGCAAGTCAATTTCAGTCAGCGCTGTCTTTGTCCCCGCTGGGGGCTGGAGCCGCCTCTTGCCCTCTAGGTGAATTTGCTCCCTGAAGCCCAGAACAACTTTGGGTCTGGAACACGCATCTTCAAACAGCACGCAAGATCACCTGCCGGTGAACTGGCTCCTGAACGGCTCCCCAGGAGCACGACTTGCTGACTTCGGGGCCACGACAGGAGAAGCGGAGGCAAAGCAAGTCCGGGGTCCAGGGTGTAAGGATGAGTTCTCTCCCAGCTGCACTAAGCCAGTCAAAGTCAGGACGTGTTAAAAGCACCATCCTCCATGTTACCCTGACCCCCTAAAGGCAGAAACTCAATTGACGCAGGATGCACCTCTCGCGTTAAAGGCAACCATGGTGGCAATCAGCTCATGCCGATGCTGCCTGTGGGCAAAATTTGGGGGAAAAAAATCCCCCGGCTGTCCATATTAATCAAACTGTATTGACTAGAAACTCACTGAGCACGGGTCTAAACATCCACGGACAACAACTGCCAGGGAAGGGGAGAGGAATGAGAAATGGCTCTAGGGAGATGCCACGTTTCTGCTCTAGGACGTGAGGTGTGTCGGCAGAGAGAGAGGGGCCTGGGGAGTGCAGATCCACCCCTGGCGATGGACAGGCAAGTCATGCATCTCACACGACAGCACGTTCTAGGAAACGGATGCACACGACGCGTTTGTTACAGGACATAAACAACACACCTAAACACTGTGCATGCAGTCACACACCACAGGGGGGTATTGTCGGAGGGCATCCGGAGAGTGATGCGTATTGTATTCATCTTGGTTTCAGCACGCCCTGAAGGGGCTGGTAAGAGACAGGAGACTCCAGCAGTGAAGGCTGAGGGAATTGGGACTGAAATTATCCGAGTTCTACAATGAACGTTACAGTTCCGACTGCAATTCCAACCGGGAGGCAGGCAGGATCTTCCTTCCCAGCCTGCCTTCCTCTCCACCCAAATCCCCAGCCAGCACCTGCACTTTCAGAGAGAACTTTCATGAATCCCCCACTGCTGCCCCAAGTAGCGCGCGGACCGAAGAACCCGCAAGGCTCATCCAATGACTATTGCTTTAGCGAGAGAGACGCTGGAGGAGATAGTTCTGGTAGGCCGCCCCCTCCCCTCCCCAGTTTGGCACATCTGCGACAAACAGAACATAAGGAAATAAAGTTACTCCCATTTCTCTCCCCTGTTTTCAGATTCACTTATTTAGCAGGAGCAACTACAGCAACCAAGCTTGGAGAATTCCTTAAAAATCCAGTTCCTAACAGGCCTGCAACAGAGCAGCTACAGTGCAGCAAGCAGGGAAAGGGGCCAGGGGCTGGCCAGAGGGTTATTTAACTAATACTGAGGCTACAAGGCAAGATTTTTGGGTCGGGGTGGGGGAGGGACACACGGGACAGGAAAATACACAGAGATTGTCAAGACTGAACAGGTCCAAAAGCAGGAATTCTGAAGGTAGGTCGCTAGAGATCAACAAACCCAACGGGAGACGGGGTGTAATTCATTTTTCCTAAGCAGACAGACAATGATCGTAAACTTTAAAACTCTCCTCTCCAAGCAGGTACAAAAGGAAGAAAAGGATAGCAAAAAACTAACCGCTTGATTTAAAGAGAGGTCTTGAAAGTGCTTTGATCTGGAATCTTACTTTATACCTAAGCAAGTTACTGGCAAGATGCGCATGGGGCATGGATTCCAATCTTCAAGCAGATGGATTGGAGGATCCAGGGCATTCGGTTACCCCTGCTAAATAGCAAAGTTGGAGTCTTGTAAACAAAACACACCCCTCAACTCTCTGTCCTTTCCCCAGTCACACAGCAAAGCCTGGTGTCAAACCCAGTGCTAGCCATGTTAGAGGTTTCTCAGGCAAGTTTACAGGAACAGCTTTGCAGAGCGGTGTTAATCTTGCTAGAGGTCACTCATAAGAGCATGATTCTCTGACAAAATCCCCTTCTCTGCAGGCATGTCAGGGAAACGGTACCATTAACAAGGAGTGAACTACAAATCTAGTCAATTTCAAACCAAAAGTGTCAAGGAGTTTCCTCCCACAGCTGCCCCTGAGCTCCCACGGCAGGTTTTGTGGTCTGACCACCATATTTTCTCTCTTTAAAGAATGCTTTTCTCTCCTCCACACAAACAGAAGAAACCGACCAGACTCAACCAACTGGAACCAAAGAGAGAAATACAGTCTTCTTCTAATCTGCCTTCTAGTCATCATAGGTGAAATTGACTGAAGCAGCACAAAGACCTCCTACCGACTTTCGGCACAGAGTGAAACTCTGGAACAGAGCAAGCAAAGACAGCAGGTTAAGGACAGAAGCATGCTTTTTAAGTGGGCGCCGCCCCTCTAAACACTGGGTTCTGATTCCATGTGGACAGCAAATGGATAGATGCCCATCTAGCTGCTACCAGCTCTTCTTGAGAGAGGAATTTAGTGGCATGGCTAAAGATGTCTCTAAGAGAGAACGCAGCTTGGGAGGAAACAAGATTCCTGCTACATATTGCTGGCTTTCATCTTTGATTTTTAAATACCTCCTTAAAGAAGGAAGCAGGAGAAAGCTATAAGGATCCCTAAGGCCAAAAATAAAATAGAAACTTGATAAATCTGTAGGGATGAGACAAACCCTAACATCCAGAACAGTTCTGGTAATCAGAAGTTTCCCTAGCATGCTGAGCGTGGGGTGGGGGTGGGGGGTGATGGAGAAGGTGCTGATCTGACGGAGTGGGAAGCTAAGCTGACGCAGGACAGAGAGACAGAGCACTTGACACATCCTCCAGGGACAGAGGAGCCTTTTAATTTTTGGTTTTAAGAGGAGGGAGGATACCGACTTAGAAAAAATCCAAACCCAAATAAAAAACAAACATTCTCAAAGGAGGGGAGATAGAAGCTGGCACATCGCTATTTTCAGTGCAATTTTCAATTCTGTATTTACACGATACAACTATTCTAATGCATGACAACAAAAAGCAGCTACAGACTCCTAACACACTATGCTTCAATTAAGCCCACCTGCACACGGTCGCTTTCTGTAAGCAGCGACGGCCCTGCGTTCCAGTGCGAGCTGCCGATGCTGCACTAAATAAGGGGCAAACCTGCCGCGCATGCATCAGCTTGGCCATTTAATCCAGGGCTAACAAGGTTTGACTCGATGCACTGCCTTGGATGGCAAAGCAGCGTGTTTGGAAACACGGCATGACTACAGACCACTTACGCTACTGCAGCCCCTGCAAAAAAGCACCGTGGGGGAGAAGGGCCCTTCAGGTTGGGGGCTACGGACCTTCTCAGGGACATTTGCCCCTCAGAAGCATCCCAAAGTTGTGGGTTGGTTTTGGTTTTCTGCAGCGTCTAAATTCAGATGCAATCATGTCGCAAAGCCAGTTGTGCAGCCGATCTGTTAGCAATGCATCCCAAATCCCTGATGTTAAAGAGCCCTATGTTTCCTCAGGCCAATGACTTGGGGGAGCTGAGAGGCAATGCTAGGACCCCAAAAGGGTGAACACTGGTTGATCAGGCTGCAAAATCTGTTCCCTCTATCTCATGTGTGTGTGCTGGGGGGACCATCCCACTATTCAACCCAATCTGCCAGAAACCCCTTTACATCCAGGTGGGGTTTTTGGTCTATCTTTGGCACCTGCTTTTATTTGTGGGAGGCTAAAAGAGAAGGAAAATCATTATAGATTTCCACTCTCCATTTTTCCATATACCCTCCAAAACCTTCCACCTCCTCCAGGGGGAAGGGCTTCCCCATCCCCATCCATTTATTTTAAATCCACAGTGAACCACAATGAACCAAAAAAAAAAAAAAAAAAAAAAAAAAAAAAGAAAGAGTTCAAAGCGACCTTGGACTATTGGGGCCAGAGACAGGGGTTCTGCCCTCTCTATCGATAGAAGACTGACCTGGTTGTCTTTCCCTACCCTCGCCCGTGCTGCAAGGCATGTGGTGGCAAAAAGGTTTTGCAGGTTCTAGATCCCTGGAACTTTCGGGCTGCCGGATGCGGTTTTAAGAAAAGACCCTTGGGCCAAGCGGGGGCTCGCGGCATAATGTTACCTGCTGTCTCCGAACTGGAGAAAGAAACAATGAGAGCGGGGAGAGGAGCGCGAGGGAGAATCCTACAGAGCAAGGAGGGGGCAAGTCATCAGATTCAAATGCCAGCAGGCCCCTGTTCGGGGCCCGCTGTGCTTCGGGCCATGGTTCTCCCCGAAAAGCCGAACCCCCCCTCACCTCCACCCCATCCACACACCCAGGGAATTGACAGTTCCAAACAACTTCAAAACACTCCCCCGCCCCCAGCAAAAAACTAAAAATGAAAAGAGCAGCCGTTTTGGTTAGTACCTTCAAGTAGATCAACAAGAAAAAGACTTTTCGAAATGGAGACAGATTTTGAAACAGAAATCCGGTTCCATTAGAATGCCCTCTTGCCCACCAGAACTGCAACGCTCATGTGGGGATGGGGTGAGTGGGCAGTTCCAAGGGACCCAGACCCCCCACTTCCTTCCCCCCAAATATTGGATAAGGCGCATGGTATCACTCCAGAGGGATGCTCGAACTGAAGAACTGGGCTTTTTCTTTTCGCCATCTCCTAACGTTCCTTGCATGCATCACCGTAGGTCGCGTATTGCTTTTATGGGACACTTCTCTTCCGAACAAGCCGGATTTCACAGTAGTGCAAATTCAGACACAGGACACAAAAGGCAAAGCTACCGAAACTTCTACAGTGGTTTGGGGCACGTGGCTAACTCCCTTCTCCACTGCTGTGGGTTGTGCCTCTGGTGGGAGGGAGAGATGGGTGCGGGGGTGGTACGTGGGAGTTTTCTCCAGCACTTTGCCCCAGCGACAGGGCTTGAAAATCCAAAAGCTAGTGGTGTATCCAGAGACTCTGTCTAGCAAAGAAACAGAGCCAGGTACGGCGGGGCTGACTACAGTGCCTCAGAAACCGAGAACACACTGGCACCCAGGAGATGCAGCCGCTTTCTCCTCTAACATTCAAAGGATGATAGGGAAACTGGTCAAACGTCCACACTCGGGTCCCGCACTGCAAGAGACAGAAGGGCTGGGGTGGTTTCTGGACCCATTCCGTTCTCAGGGAGAAGTTCAAACCAGCTCCTAAGGAAGAACTGCTCTCGGCTCCATGCAGAACACAAAGATCTGCAGGGGCCACCAGCCCTTTGGTTGCCAGACTCCCCCCGACACCTTTACGTCAGGGTGCCCAGCTTTGCAAATCTGGTTTACTTTCCTGGCCGTTAGGCAGAGGACTCAAATGGGACCTCTCCTCTGAAAGGTCCACCTGCCTCCCAGGAGCTAAGGCAGCAGAACACAACAGCCTCTCTCCTGGGAAGGGGAGAGGAGACATCTCTGCCAGGGAAGGTAAACTGGATTTAAAGGTACCTCTCCTTTGTAAGCAGCCCAAGAAACAGCTTGTTCTCTCCCACTTTAAGCAGCTTCACTCTCTTGGCAGCATTTTTGCTACCTTCGCTCAATGAACAACCCCCACCAGAGATTTCATCCTTGAGCTAGAATAGTCTTGTAGCACCTCACGGGAAGAGAAAGGAGCCCGAGGCACAAGAAGACAAGAAACACTACAGCCCACCCCTTTACAGCGTCCGGACGAGTACCGGGGGCCTCTGCCAACCACCGCTAACCACACCCAGACGGCCTACGCAGGCAGTGTGCCAGGAAAGCCCCCCATCCACCGAACGTGGATTCCAGAAACACTGTGGCCCCACAGAGACCGAGTGCAGAGCACCAAAGAAACTGCAATTTGATCTATCCGTGCAGAGTGAGTGATGTCCTCTGCTCTCTGAGAGCACAGATTGGAAGCAAGCTGGCATGGTAGCCTTAAACCAGCTCCTCCTGCTCCTGTCTGTACCCATATAACAGACAGAGCCTTACAGTTTGGTTCTGATCAAGTGCTTTATAAATGCCCAGCACAGGTGAAATTGCATACTGATTCTTAAAACCACTGTGGCCACTGGGGCTCATTTGCTTAATTCGTTTCAAGCTGACGAACAATATTTCAGATTGGATTTAGTAAGGCTATTTCCCCCCGCCCTTCTCCTTTGCATTGGAAGTGAACTGGAAAAGACGCACACGCACGCACAACACACGCACACGCACCCAGACACACACACGTTCGCTGGAAAACCAAGACACAGAAGAGGAAGAGTTGTTTATACCTGACTGGTGATGAGGTCTGTCCTATCTTATTCAAAGAAATGCTTTATGTGCATAATATACAGAGGTGCAGCATTTACACATAGGATATTGTAAAGACACTGAGAGCTTGCTACAGATGCCTTAAAAGTCCTTAAAGGTGTATTCCCCCAACCCGCTCCCTTTGGATTCTAGTTGGTTTGTTTCACATTGTATCTTTAAGGACTTTAAGTTTGACTAAATATTCATGATCCAAATGGAGCCATCACTCTAAATTTCAAAGAGTTCCTTTCCTCCCTGTTGTCTCCCCCTCTTGCTTCAGCTGAAAAGTTTTACATCACCTCCCCCTCCCCGCCACATATGCCCAGTTTTTACGTTCCTGCTGGCGGTTTCTGATTTTCAACACACCCCCAGTGGTGCTGAACCCAGATGAGTTCAGTCAGGAGAAGAGGTTCAAACAGCTTTTTGCGGCTGCAAACCCCCGAACCCGAACGGTCCACATTTTCACGACCATGATCTCAAATGGAGGGTTGGGTTTTTTCCTTTGGTTTCTTATTGAAGGCAAAGGTGAGAGCAGGGCTTACAGTGTGAATGGAACAGAAAAGACATTCACAACTGGGGGTGTGGAGGGGGTGTGTTTGGGGGGGGAAATCACACAAATTCCACCCCCCCTTTCTGGTCCCTGTGGCATGGAGCCTTTTGGTGAGGAGGAAACACTCCTCCTAATTAGGGTTGAAGTGCAAGAGGAAATCTTGAGATGGAAGTTGATTTTTTCCTTTTTTTTTTTTGGATGGGGTGGGACAAGAGACTGGGACGATCTCAGCGCTGTTCCCCCACCCCCGCTGCTCCCACCTAACCAAAAATAAAAAAAGAGGGTTGCTTTTTATTTTTTTAACAAATACTTATCTTCTACACTCAGAAAACTGACAAAGGTCCGTTGTCCATACAGAAGTCACTTAAGCGCTTGAAACGCCCTGGGAAATAAAGCTTACTTGTTCCCTTTCTGAGCCGTGTTTCTGCTTTTAGTGCTACTTTGATTAGCTCCAGATCTCAAAGCGGCTGGGATGTCCCAGCTCAGTTGGAATTCATCTCCACCTTAGATCTGGGACTGAGTGCCCACTCTCCCTCCTTGTAGGACAAGGGGGAGAAAATCAGACCTTTACCGGGGTGGGGGGGGGAGAACAACCACAACGGAGAAGCCTCTAATCTGCTGTGACTCAGAAACCAAAAGAAAACTGACGACGGCATCCTCATCAGGTTATTTCTGAATTCACGGAAGTGCCCATCGAGAATAAAGCCAATTCCTAGCTTCCCAGGACTGCCCGGTTCAAGGCCGTTACATTCAGTGTTTGTCCGCAGTTATATGGCTCAGCTGAACTGCCTGTCGGGCAGCGTGTCTAACAATGGCAGTGCGAATACATCTATTGAGTTGAAATGCATTTGTGCTGTTTTTTTTTGTTTTTTTTTTTTTTTTAAAACCCAACTTCCCTTTGTTCATTCATTCCCTAGAAACGGAAACTTTCAACATTAAAATATAACCCCCCAGACACTCATCTCTCGCTCCCCCTCCCCCCGCTGCTCTCTATCCCCTGGGTCACTAAAGAGAAACCAGACGCTCAGGTTTTAACAAAAGTGCTTGAAGCAAGTGCTGTGAAGCAAGGGCGTGGAGAGAAACTTCCTTTTCTGGGAGGGGCAGGGGACAATCCCACACCCATTTAGTTTTCAAAAATTAAGTGGCACTGGGGGAGCTGAAAAGGGTCACTCTACACCAAATCTATGCACGGAGCTGAACAGAACGATAAGCTGGAATGGTCTGACTTTGGCATAAAGATCTGTGCAGAGGAAGTTTTTAGATAAGGCCCCCCCACCGCCATACACAAAACACTTAACGTGCTTATGCCGATGCAAATGAGGTGTTGAGAAACACAAAGTTTTTTGGGGGGGAGGGGGCCCATGAGCGGAAGTTTCCCTCCGACCCTCTTTACAATGCACTAGGGAAACCATCACAAATCTCGTTTAGCAAAATAATGCATTATTACCAAACACTTTGATTATTACTTAAATTGTCAAGCTGTGCTGTCAAATGTATACATTACAGCGTTAAAGGAGAACAAGACTGGCGCCTGCGGTAGAAACGGCCCCTTTCCCATCCCTGTCCCCAAACCCACCCTTCCACCCCCCAAAAATGCCCAGCCCACGGATGCACTGCTGGAATTGTTTTCCACTCTGTTATTATTATTATTATTTTCATTATTTTTAAAGAAGACACAAGGGGAGGAATAAAAATAATCCCAAAAAAACTTACTAAGAGCAAATAAAGTTAAATTAAAAAGTACAATGCAGCTGAGAGAAGAAATGCTGAAGCCCTTAGAGAGATCACATTGATTGTCTTGTCAGAGTTTAGTCTTTACCACGTCATGTGAAGAGGTAACGCATGACAGCATGAAAACAAGGCAAACCAAAGGCCATTTTTTTCCTATTACAAAAAAAAAAAAAAAAAAAAAGAGCTTATACTAAAAAAAAAAGCACACCCCAAACACTATGCTAAAATATTCCCTTGCCCTTGTTTGAAATGATTTTGAAATCCTCCCCCTGTGATATTTAATTAAAATTAAAGCAAGATGTCATTAAAATTATCTCAGTGCCTGCAGGTACGGGCATCTTGCCCTCTGATGCACATACGCACAAGAGGCTGAAACCCTAGCCTTGGAGTCAATGGGCACTTTCCCATTTACTTCGACAGGGCGAGGATTTCACTCAAAAGTACTGAGCTGTTAAAGGAATTCTGCCCCTACCCCGGAATTCTCCCGTGTCCTAAATGTGCCACTGTCACTCACCCCAGGAATTCTGTCACTGTTCCTTCAAACCCCCAGGAAAAGGACAAAGATAAGGGAAGCCAGGGCTTCCAGACCTGCACAGATTTCTCAGTGTAGTGCTCTTGTATGTTTCTGAATGCTCAGGCCTGCTGTCGCACAGCAGGAGAAGGGCATTTGCCCTTGAAGGGAAGGAAAAAAAAAAAAAAAGAGGACAAATCTTGACTTTGGACCCATATTCCTGCCCCGTAGGGGGCTTATTTGAAGGCTGAGAAATAGGCAGTGCCTGAATTCAGTATTTTAAAAATGAAAAGAGAAAGCGTTGCAAGAGGCAAGTACCCGAACTCAACAATAATGTAAACAAGTCTTTTTCCAGTTCTCCCTCTGCAGAATACTGAAAACGATCTTTCAAGAGGATCTTTCATTCAAGTTTTGTGTGGTTTGATTCCGAACTGAGGTATTCGGTGTAGAAAGGTAACACTTGCTATCAAGGTAGAGAACTTTAGTGTGGAGGGTGGAGGCGAGGAGAGACTTGATCTTGCAGCAACGTACCTAAGAACGGAGTCTTTCATAACATGTTTAGAAGGGGAAGGAAGGACTGGTTCAAACAGGCCAGGAGGCTACTTGGCCAAGAGCATCTTACACCGTGGCCTAAAACTCAAGTTGTTTATGCCTCACAAAATGGGCCAGCATCCAGTGCGTGGAGAGAAATCCTCACTCTGCTTTTGTGCATTGGATTCCTAGACTATCAGACACACCAGCAAGGAAGGTTTGATTGAAGTGCCTTGAGGGAAACAGGCTGGCTTTCTGCCTTTTCTTCCTTCCCCATCTAGGGATTCTAGGCCTCTCTGAAGACTAGAACTGGCTACTTGGCTACACACTGAGTGTTCCCTTGGCAGCCCGTGTTTGAAGGGTTTTGCTGAGCTGGAGCGTTAGATGGTAACACTAAGGGAGACCAAGCTCAGCTGGTTGCAGTGAGGATAAAGAAGAAGAGGGAAAACAAACAGAAATGCCACCCAAGTCTTTGCTACTCTCCGGGTGAAACCCTTCCGTGAAATGAAAAGCAGCAGCACTGACCACCCGAAGGCCAAGGCTTTTGGTTCTAAGAGTTAAACTTTGGTAAAAGAAACTAACGGCGCAAAGGAGCTTCTCGCTATTCCATGCTCTGCTCCTGCCCGGATAAAGCACCTCTCTCTGCCGGCTGCCAGCACGCCAGCTCCGGCCAGCAGCCCAGCTCTCTGCTCCCTATTTGGCGCTCTTTTGGAAAAGGGGCGGGCTGTCATCGCCTGAGGGAAACAGCAATTCGATGCAATGCCCATTTCACATCATGTAAACGTCTGGCCAAAAAACAAAAAGAAAACCAGAATTCACCTTCCTTTAAAAATACACAATTTTGATCCAAGAAATGCTGACTTTTGTAATAGACGTAACTTTAGGCAGGGCAGCCAAAGCTTATGGCTTGTCCACTTCCTGTAACAGTCTTACTGACCAAGAAGAGAAAGTGACTAGCACCGATGGTCTGCAGATTGGAAAGGAGAGAGACCCTTTCCTGGATGTCCCCCCGGCCCCAACCCAAGGCTTGGTTCTCAAAATATTTCATTCAGTGAGCGCACACGTCACTGACTATTGTCTGAGAACCAGGATGTTACCCCACCTCCCAAGGCTGCAAAAGGAAAGAGAATCAGTGGAAAAGATCGTACATCGAATGTTTTTGCCCTGTCAACCCGCTCTGATCGCTACATCCCAGTCTTTGGCTTCGAACAGACTTGCGATATGGTGAAAGGTTTTTTGTGGGTTTTTGTTTTGTTTTTTTCACGATACTGTTACAGTAATTTTTTTTAAAAAAAGTAGTGCACATTCTTGAATGTTTAAAACATGCATTATAAATAGGATTTTTAAAATAAAAAAAAAACAACACTGAAATGAACACACCAATCCCACATACATACACGCTAATAAAACCTGCCAAGATGCCACGTTAGAAAAATAAATACAGACTTAGGGTTGTGAATAAGGACTTTGAAGTGCATTTTTTTCCTTAAAAGGTTAAAACTTTCAGAAGATCATTATTATTATTTTTTTTTAAAGGTAAAAGCTCATTTCATTATAAATAAATGTTTAAAAAGCAACAGACTGACTGACTCTCACATGGGAATGGCGCGCAATACGGAGAGGAACAAAACTTAAGAAGGAATCGCCTCTCAGGATCCAACATTTTGCCAAAAGAAGAAAAAAATTCAAATCCCTAAAGTGCCTGGTGTGGGGAGGGAATATTCCAGCAGTGCAAATGCGGGGTTCAGAGCAGACCGCGGCAGATGGACAGTAGCACCCGTTTTGCATATGAAGGAGTGAGAGCTGCCAGAGGTTATCTCAATATCCTGGGTACAGTAGTTCGGGATTCAAGTGTTCTTATTGGAATCGAAGGATGAGCACGAAAACAAAACGATTCAGATGAAGGAGCAGTTACAGTGGCACTTGCCCAGGTGCTAATGCCCACCACTCAGCGGTCGCTCACTTGTCGAATTCCCGACCCCCCCCCTCCGCCTCCAAAGTTCAAGTTTCTGCTTTCTGGCTAGACTGTGCAACTGTAGAATGAACAGAGTCGGCATGCTGCCGCGTCAGGAACACGGGAGGGGAACTGAAAGGAAAGCGGAGGGTTAGACAGGCAGGAAGGGAAGTTCCAGGTGGAGGATTTGAAACAAAACTGGCTCCAAAGTCAGTCCAACCTCAGGGCTGGGAGGGGCCAAACGTTCTTCCCAGCTACTGGGTGAAAGAAATTTGCAATCCAATTCCTAATGGCGGAGCAGCCCTCTTATCAATGAGCAGCCCTGTAAGGCTGATTGATCACTGCCTCCTCAGAGCTGAGTGGTCACCAAGAGACTAAGCCCAGCGGCAGCCCTGGCCCTTGCGGGTGCGGTAGCAGGAGTGCGTTGCAGAAGAACCAAGCAGGGCTGCCCTGCTGCTGTCCTAAGGAGCTTCCCAACGGGGAGAGGTTAGCTCTTGAAACAGGAAGTTAGAAATCAGAAAGTCCCTTTTTCAGAAAACCCGAAACATTCCCTGGTCCCTGCCTGGGACCAGCTGTACTAATGCAATGGGGCCGCTTTCCCCAGCCCTCGCTCTAGGAGGGGTTCGCCCGCACTGAACATGGGAAGGGGAAAGGCTCTTTGCCAACTGCTCGTTAAGTCAATTAGCTGCTGGCATCTGAGTGAGGGCCTAGGCAGAAGAGGAAGCTCTAACGTCGGTGGCCAAGCCCTGTGTGAAGGCCTGTTCAGTCTTGTTCTCCTTTAAAGTGCCCTATATTTATAGAATTTCTAAATAAATAGAATAAGATATTAGATACCCATAGTTTAAGCTACTCCGAGTAACAGCCGTCTAAGCCGATAGCATTGTGCCGGTCCTTGGTGTACGGGCACGTGCTGCCGTTGGGCAGGGCCCCGCAGGCCGCCGTCTTGGCCGCGATGCCGCAGTTCTTGAGGAGGTTGAAGCTGAAAGGGCTGATGGCGTCTTTAGGTGGAAAAGGCTTCATGGTGGAGAGGATAAGTGCCAGGCAGTCTGCAACGTCCTTGTTGGGGGCACAAGCCAAGGCTGGGGTGTGACCTGGAACGAAGTCAAGAAGCAGTGCCAGTGAAGCGGTCAAGCCAGCTGCATGCGTCAAAGGGGCCCTGGTGCTTCGCCGCATTAAGCAGCGGGACAAGGCTCGCTGCTCACCCAACTTCACCACAGTGCAGAGGGGAAGTAGCGTCCAGCGATAGGGCACTAGCCTGGGACTTGGGGGTCAATGCCGCGCTCCGCAACAGACTCCCCGGGAGACACCGCAGGCAAGTCACTTAACTTCTCTGTGCCACAGCTCCCCAGTGGGGATCCCTGCCGGGCCTCACAGGAGTGCACTCAGAGAAAGGCATTAAAAACTCTGGGGCGCTTAGATACCATGTGATGGGGCCCACGACATGCAGGGAAATGGACAGCGCCTGATGCTGGAGAACTGCATGGGTGGCACCTTTTTACTCTCCCCGTCCCAGACTAGGCAACCGGGACCAGTGCAGGGGTCGAACTGGACCCTGCTGGTTTAGAAAAGGGGTCTTTGCTCACTGGGTTTCACTCCCCCCCCTGGCAGGAGCCTTCAGACCTTGTGCAAAACCCGTCACCTGTTTTCCTGGGCAGGGCCGTAGCTGGGCTAGTCATTTGTGGTCTCGGAGAAAGGCAACTGGCTCAACAGGTTTTTGACTGTTTTTTAAACATGTCCAGAACTGCGGATTCAATTTTTTCAACCAGGGCAATTTTTTTTCCCTGAGCAGAGGAGCTAGGACTGGAGTGTGGGGCTTTAACGGAAAAATGGGATCCTAGAAATTCACGTTATTGCTTTGGGGCTCTGGCTGTTCCTGAGGCTTTTAGGAATCATAGAATTATCAGGGTTGGAAGGGACCTCAGGTGGTCATCTAGTCCAACCCCCTGCTCAAAGCAGGATCAATCCCCAGCTAAATCATCCCAGCCAGGGCTTTGTCAAGCCTGACCTTAAAAACCTCAAAGGAAGGAGATTCCACCACTGCCCTAGGTAACCCATTCCACTGCTTCACCGCCCTCCTAGTGAAAAAGTTTTTCCTAATATCCAACCTAAACCTCCCGCACTGCAACTTGAGACCATTACTCCTCGTTCTGTCATCTGCTACCACTGAGAACAGTCTAGATCCATCCTCTTTGGAACCCCCTTTCAGGTAGTTGAAAGCAGCTATCAAATCCTCTCTCATTCTTCTCTTCTGTAGACTAAACAATCCCAGTTCCCTCAGCCTCTCCTCATAAGTCATGTGTTCCAGTCCCCTAATAATTTTTGTTGCCCTCCGCTGGACGCTTTCCAATTTTTCCACATCCTTCTTGTAGTGTGGGGCCGGAAACCGGACACAGTACTCCAGATGAGGCCTCACCAATGCTGAATAGAGGGGAATGATCACGTCCCTCGATCTGCTGGCAATGCTCCTACTTACACAGCCCAAAATTCTGTTAGCCTTCTGGCAACAAGGGCACACTGTTGACTCATATCCAGCTTCTCATCCACTGTAACCCCTAGGTCCTTTTCTGCAGAACTGCTGCCTAGCCGCTCAGTCCCTAGTCTGTAGCAGTGCATGGGATTCTTCCATCCTAAGTGCAGGACTCAGGCCTGCTAAAACCAGGCCAGAATTTAAGTGGGGGGAAAACAAAAGCAACTGGGTCCTATTTGCCAGGCCCAGAAACCCTTCCTCTGGTAGCAGGAAGGACACGCTGTGAATATTTTTAGGATCAGGCTTATCCAAGCAGAGAGAAAACTCACTGATTCCCCAATACGCAGATTCTACGGAACATGAGAATGAGGAAATAGCTTCTTTATCCTTATCCCAGCTCTGAGCTTGCATGCATGGCCCCAGGTGACCCAGAGGATGACCCATGGGGCGAAAGCCATGTCAATAAGACCTGTTGCCCCACTGGGATGCGGAGCTTGGATGTGCCTTCTCCAGGCTACAGGGATCATGGCATTACCACCACAAGGGCTGCTCCCGCGTCGCCGACAGCAAACTCAGTACACGAGCATAACGATGTTCAGTATAGGGGATGAGGAAATAATCCAAGTCAAGGTCTAGGTGCCTGTCTGAGAACCCCAACCAGCCACCCCTGCCCAAGAAGATGCCACGTAGAGACTACATTGTACCTGACCCCGCCCATCCGCCAGAGATCCCAGCTGTGAGGCATACGCACCTTCTTCATCCACTGCAAGTACGGTGGCACCTCTGCTGAGCAAGGCCTGGACAACAGAGGCCAGCCCGTTCCGAGCTGCAATATGGAGCGGCCTGCAGGCCACAGAAAAAGGGAACACATTACTGAGCCCTGCCAGGGCAGATAACTCCGCTGCCCTTTCCACCTGGAGCTGTCTCCCTGACGCACTTCCAATCCAGCCAACCCACGTGGAGCTGCTGACACACAGACCCCTCAGCAGTAGCATGCGGCTTCCGCTCGGCACTGGCATGCCCCGGGAGAGCTTTCTGATCGGCTGGGGAGAAGGTGAACTAGCTCTGGGCTGGAGAGCAACACAAACTCAACACACAAAAGGTATCGCAACTGAAGCTAGGACCTAGGGAAGGCTGAGCCCCGGGAGGACGCAGGGAGACAAAGGCATTCTGCAGAAGTGTGGCCCATGGAGATTCCAAGTCCCAGCAGGCAATGCTCTGACCTTGCTGAGAGCAGTCCGGGCACAGCACATGCTGGGAATGGTCTCGGCGGGTCACACTTCTGTATGAAAGAGGCAGGTGGCTGTGATCTGTGCAACTTAGTGAAAGCCCTTGGACAGTTTCAAGACAGAGCAGCAGTTTACGGCCTAATCTACCTCCCTTGAACTACCAGGAAGCGAGAGGTTATTGCAAAGGACTGCAGGCTATGCAGATTGACAAAACCTAGGATATTCTCCCTTTGGACTGAGATTCTCCAAGGCTAAGAGAAGGTCAGAGGCTGCTTTGGGGGGAAAACATCCATATCCCAAAGGGCTCTTTATTGTGTGTGAAAGTGTGATTCTTCCACCTAGAACTCCGGCCCAGGGATTGCCCCTCCTCCTGGGCTCACCCACAACCCCCTGGCTTCCCCTTTCCCTCACTCCTCCAAACATTTACAGCCACCCATAAAAAAACAAAAACAAGAAAACCCAAATCAAACCGAAACCCCCAGTGTCCTTTTCCCCCATTCACACCAGCTGTTCACATACTCACATCTGCAGAACACTGTTAGTTGCATTGATAAGGCCAAGGTCTTGGGTTTCCCCCAGGATCAACAAGGCACACTTTTCATGACCCTGGAAACAAACAAACAAATAGTTTAAGATTAAGGAGCATAAGGCGCAGAGGGAGAACCCAGGTGTCTCTGCAAATGGCGTTCTCACACCGCCCGGGCATTGCAGAACGGTCCTGTTTCAATACGCTGCCATGCTGACCCATCTTTGCATGGAGAAATACACAGACTAGCGGGCTTTCCATTCTCTACTTCCTCCTCCTACCCAATTTCTCTGTTCAGGGGTCTGAAAGTAACAACCCTGCTGTGTTACAAACTGTTCCCCTCTTTTGGTTTGTTTGCGTTCGACACACTGATTTGGAACCTCCTGTCCCCCCCAGGTTTCAAATCCAGCTGATGCTGATGGACCTCTCTAACTCCTCTTTCGCTCATGTGCCAGTATCACCCCGGTGGGACGGACCCAAAGCCCATCCAAGAGGGGGTTTAACAGAACAATAAAGAACATCTGGGGCCCTATCCATCTTTTTGCTGACTCCACACCCCCACCATCCTCCCGGCGCAGGCAAGCATGATCCCTGTTTTAAAGCTAAGGAGATTGAGGCAGAGAGGGTAAGGCCGGGCACCCACGTCTCTTTAAAATTCCATGCAATTTGGGCACCTAACTCCTTTGGCTCCTCTGAAAATCCCAGCCGAAATGATCTGTCCAAGATTTCCCAGGCTCAGAGCCAGAGCGACAACTCAGGTGGGTTCAGTCTTGCAGTCTGGCACTCAGTTTCCCTAGACTCTGGCTCTCTCCTGCAGATCAAGGCAGACTTTGGCCCAACTATTCATGTAAACTCTGATTTTAAATTCATTTAGTTAAACCGATGTCACAAAAGACTGGGTGGATGTTTATTTCGGTTTAAACCGGGTTTAGGGCTTGTCTACGCATGAAATTTATTCTGAAATAAGGTAAAATGTGAATTTAAAGCAGATTAACTATTTCTGATTATCCGGATGCGTGGATGCTCTTATTCCGAAATAAAGTGCCTTATTCCAAATTAGGTTAATCCACTACCAAAGTGGATTAAACCTAATTTGTAATAAGGTACATTCATTCCGGAATAAGAGCGTCCCCACCTGGAGTTAATCAGTAATAACTCCCACTGTAGACAACCCTTATTTCTGTTTAGCTTAAGTTGATTAAGAACAGATTTAAGATCAACCAAAATAAGCCACTGACATTCACACCAGAGCGTCCACACTGGGTTGACACTGGCTTAATTCAACCTGTGCAAATGCCTAGGGGTGCAATCTCTTCTCACCAGCAGGGCACAGATAAGCACGTGCTGACGTTTTGAGGCTCATGGACTGAAGGCCATAGTGGACATGACTGTTTAAGGGAAGGGTCAGTCCCATACCTTGCTGCAGGCCAGGTGAAGAGCTGTGTTCTTGTTGACGTCCAGCACAGTTAAATCTGCTTTCGCTCTGTACAGCAGGAACTCTACAACCAAGAGAGGCAAATGGGGTCAGGCCCACGCAGCCCAGGCTCCCTTAGTTCAGGGATAAGGCAGCAGAAACCGCATGCCCACTAGCTGTGGAATGGCACAGTACCCAACTGGGTGTGTGTGAACACTCAGAACACTGCAGGTTTCTGCTTATAACACCCCAGCCTGCAACTGAGCAACTGCCAGCCCAGAGCCTCCCACCCGACTGTCAATTCCATCCCGTCACCATGGCCCAGCCTTGGATCTTAAAATTCCCTTGGAATCAAACGTCAGTCTGAGTGGGTGGAAAGGATCTACCAGGGTGACTCAAGGGGAGGAGCCAGACGCAGGGCGAGGAAGCAAGCGCTGGGTTGCTACGCACCGACTGCTGCGGTCTGCCCGTTCTCAGCAGCCATCATGAGAGGGGTCCTTCCCAGCTGGTCAGTTGTGTCTACCTCAGCATGGTGGCGCAGCAGCAGCTGTAAACCGTGGACGTTGTCTGCAAAGGCAGCAGCGTGAAGGGGTGTCCTGGAAGGAGAGGGGAGGGCGTGAGGGGAGACACCACTGCATCCGCACTAGCAAAATTCGGCCAGGACTGCAGGGGGACGCTCCAACTACAGAAGCCTGGTTGAGGACCCCAGTCAGATACTTACAGTGATGGGCAACACTGGTGCCTTTCATTCCCAAGGACCCAGAAACACGTCAGAAGCCTATGCCCTAGTACTGAATGGTGATCCATTGCTCTCCATGACCACCCAGGGTAGGACAATTGCCGGCCAGGGAGTCTGCCGCTGACCCGATGGTGCGGCCTTGGCGGGGAGGGGTGGGGGGAGGAGAAGAGAAGGAAGACACCGCGGCTGTTGTGCAGGTGCACACTGCCACTCTGTGACCGTTTAGGACAGGAAGTAAAAACAAACGTCGTATGCAGCTGAGATCACAGGGAATTAGATGTAGTTACCCAAGACGGAATTTGGGGTGAGTCTGACCCGTACAGGGTGCCAGGGGACCCTTCTCTGATCACCCCAAGCTGCCAGGACCTTGCTGTCACACAGCCCCGGCAACAGCACAACATGGGGGTCAGGAGTAACTCGGAGGGCACAGTGCCGTCACCACTTCGTGGGTGCCCCCGGGAGGTGTCCCAGTTTGCACCCAGCTCAGCTAGTGAGAGCCAATGGGATTGGAGCACAAAAGCGACCGAGCGGGAACCTACGTGGGCCTTTGGCTTCCCCCAGGCTCCACTGAACCCTGGGAGAGACTGAGCCACGAGATTAAAAGACGCCGCTCACCTTCCTTTGGCATCTCTGCTATTAACAATCTTGGCACCCAATGCTTCCACCAGCATTTCAGCAGTGCCTTCCTGGCTGTTAATTCTGCAGGGGCGACAAGAAGGAAAATGAAAACCAAGGCTGGGCTGAGCGGTCAATGCGCCAGGCAATGGCTTAGCTCAGTCCAAAGAGCCGCAGGCAGGGGAAGGAAGACCCCATGCCGTGGTGCAGCACTCCCCGCTGGCCAGCGGAATGGGCTCCAGGGTGATGCCTGCTTAGTCCAGCTGGCTACGAAGCGACAATCGCTGAACCACCCCCATGCTGATGGCAGGACCGTGGCTGCCTGGCTCCAATGCACCCTCCAGTGGTTCACACTGACCACACAGCCCCTGAAGGGACCCGGAGGGGAAGAGTCCGGTTACTGGATTCCGAGGGCACCCCAGAACGGAGGGCGTGGCAGAACGGTCAATCTCTGCAGCCCCGTGGGGTTAAGAGCCCTTGGAATAACAAGGAGCTGGAGCCCAACCCGTCATTCCAAGAGCACCCGTCCGTTCCTGCCCTGCTCTGCACGCGCTCCCGCACACTCTTCCAAACCAGGATGCAGAAGAAGCTGGCTCCGGGGCTGATGGCGACTTACACTGCACAGTGCAATGGAGTAAAGGGGTTTCCTTCTAGGTACACAAATGGATTGTGTTCAAGTAACAATTCAAGACAATCTTCATGTCCTGCAAAGAGGGAGAAAGGACAGTGGAGCGGTGAGCTGGACAGCATCCTGGCAATCATCTCTCACCCCTGGGAGACTGACAACGGAGGGGAGGAGACTTGCATGGAACTAATACCCCCCACCAGCCCTTCGCTTCTTCCAAGGCCCAGGGAACCCATCGGGGGGGGCAAGCAGGAAGAAGTTTCTTGCAGTCTCCCGTGGGGAGAGATCAAGCCGGCCGGGTTCCTTATTTAAAGGAGGGGAAGGCAAGCGAGCGCCATTCATCTGAACTGTGAAGTCTTGGCTGCTGGCAGTGGGATATCCGACTGGACACGAACAGCCTGGTGCAGTATGACAAGAGATGATACCAGTCCGGCTAGCAAGGCAAACCCTCGGCTTCTCCTCTCGGCCAGAGAGAGATTGGTCCCCTTTCTTGTTTAACGGTAAAATCCTGCTGCATTTTCAGACATTTCGAAGGCCTGGTCTATACTAGGTCAATCCAGCAATGTTGCTGCAGAGTGCGAGAAATTCACACCCCTGAGCAATGTAGGTGAGCTGACCTGGCCCTGGTGTAGACCGCCCCGTGTCTTCCGTCGGCCTCGCTACCACCTGTCGGGGAGGGGGGTTAACTAGCCTCCTGGGGGCATAGGTAGGGTCTGCGCCGAAGTACTACCATGCTGGCACTGTAGCATTTCAAGTGTAGACGAGCCCTAATTCTGCCCCACTCATTGGCCTCGTGGCTGAGTTTGCCAACGCACAGGTGCCAGGGGACTCCACAAGGGGGTGGCCTGCATGTAGCGGATACTTGGCTGCTGACATCCAGGATTTCATCTCAAACCCTGAACAGCCAGATGGCAACGACATTTTGTCACTCCCAACCCAGAGGGCGGAGGCTCTGTGAGCCTCAGCATCTTATTTACAGTAGGGCCCCAGAACAATACAGTCTTCTATCCATGGTGTCGTTAGTGCTGAATGAGGAAGGGCTGTTTTAGCTGAGCTCCCTCTTGGTCTGCAATAGGTATAAGGCAGAGAGGACAGAGGGGTGTCCTGGCTCTTGGGTTCTTACCGCTGTATGAAGCCCAGTGCATCGGTGAGTAGCCGCTGTAATCCACCACGGAGTCCAGAGGGTCAGTAGAGAGCGCTGCCTGCAGCAAGGTCCTCAGGATTTCTGAATGCCCACACGCCGACGCAAAATGGATAGGGGTTCGACCCTTGAAATCCCGACACAATACAAAGGCATCGTGGTCCAGCAGGGCTCCCAGGCAGTCCTCACACCCAGTCACCGCCTGTGCCGGGTAAAGAACAGCCATGGCTGTGAGGCAGTGTCTCCGGCCCAGCGGGAAACCGCTCCACATGCCAGGCGCAGGCAGAGTTACGGCGAACGTGGCTGGATTTGCACAGGAACAGCAAAGGGCACTGTGCTGAATTTCAACTCCTGGCTGTGGCGCCAGGGGGCGCTAGAGTTTCCTCAAAGAAAAAGGGTTGCCGGGAATTTTTAAAAATATTGTCCTTTGCCTCGTTCTCAGGGGTGGCTGAACCGTTTTGGCTGAAATTTGCCCCAAAAATTCAGCCTGAGGCAGAAGCCTGGCATGCGAAATTTCAGCCCAAAGGGTCAAAGTTGGGCAATGTTATAAGTAACTGAACACGGGGTCTTATAATGGAGAGTGTTGGTGTCACCAGCCCTTCCTAGGACAAAGCGACTAGCAGGAAACCCAGTGAGAGAAATCCCAGGGCCCGCATTGAGCTCCGTCACGCTCACTCACCCCTCGGTGCAGCGCAGTCCTGCCTCTCCTGTCTGCTGCGTCTGCTGTGGATCCCTTCTCCAGCAACAGATGGACGCAGTCGACGTGGCCGTTCATGATCGCCAGCATCAGTGGGGTTCTGCGGGATGATTGGGGGAGCACAGGAGAAGGATGTTGGCTTGGGAAGGGCAGTGAACATTTGCAAGTTTAAATCCCTGTTTTACAGGACTCCTGGGTTCTACCCCAGCTCTGGGAGGTCAGTGATGTCTAGGGATGAGAGCGCAGGGGTGCTGGGAGTCAGGACTCCTGGGTTCTATATGAGCTCTGGGAGGACAGTGCTATCTAGGGTGAGAGCAGGAAAGGTGGGGCTTGGAGCAGGAGGACTGGGAGTCAGGGAGTCCTGAGCTTTATTCCCAACACTGCCTCTGATTTGCTGCATGACCTTGAATGAGTCCTTTTTCTTGCCTCAGTTTCCCCTTCTGTAAGATAGGCTGGAGGGGTGTTGGGAGGTTTAATTCTTTGCAAAGCACTTTGGGAAGATCCTCAGGGGACCATCACTGATTGTTCTATGTGGCCATTTGGCATGCCACGCACTGCTCTGGGTCAGGAAGGATATCCTCATGCAGACAACAGATATTACGGAGAAACCAGAATGGACTCACTGGCCATGGATGTCCATAACGTCGGTGATATCCGCCCTGTCCCCGTTGTCAATCAGAAGGTGTAGGGAATCTGTGTTCCCGTAGGCAGCTGTGAGACACACACAAGGGAGGGAGGAGTTACAGAGACATACACAGTGTTACTGGCCATGGGGAAGCAGTAGACTTGATATACCTTGATTTTAGTAGGGCTTTTGACACAGTCTTGTATGACACTCTCACAAGCAAACTAGGGAGGTGTGGTCTAAACTACTATAAAGTGGGTGCCCATTCGGTTGAAAGACTGTTCTTGGAAAGCAGTTATCAACGGTTCACTGTCAAACTACAAAGGCATCTTTAGTGGGTTCCCATCGGGGTCAGTCCTGGTCCGGTACTAGACAATATTTTCATTAATGACTTGGACAATAGAGTGGATAATATGCTTAGAAGATTTGTGGGTGACACCCAGCTGGGAGGGGTTGGAAGCACTTTGATGGACAGGATTAGAATTCAAAACAACATAAAATGGAGAATTTGTCTGAAATCAAGAAGATGAAATGCAATAAAGACAAGGGGCGAAGTATTACACTTGGGAAGGAACAATCAGTTGCACACGTACAAAATGGGAAATGACTGCCTAGGAAGGAGTACTGTGGAAAAATATTGGAGGGTTAGAGCGTATCACAAATTGAATACGAGTCAACAATGTGATGCAACTGAGAAAAAGGACTAATCTCATTCCAGGGTGTATTAACAGGAGTGTCTTAGGTCAGACACAAGAAGTAACTGTCCTGCTCTACTTGGCACCGGTGAGGTCTCAGCTGGACTGTGTCCCGCTCTGGGCGCCACACTCTAAGAAAGATGTGGACAAGCTAGAGAGTCCAGAGGAGAGCAGCAAAAATGATTTAAGATTTAGAAAACCAGAACAATGAGGAAAGGTTAAAACTGGGGATGTTTAGTTCTGAGAAAACTGAGGGCAAGTCTAAGATGCACTATGCTGACAGGAGAGTGCTCTCCCATTGGCATGACCACTCCACTTCGTCGAGAAGCGTAAGCTGTGTCGGTGGGAGAGCATCTCCACCAATGTGGAAAGCGCAAAACTTGCATCGCTCGGGGGGGTCTTTTTCCTGCCCCGGAGTGATGTACTTTAAATCGAAGTAAGCAGTAGTGTAGACCTGCCCTTTGGAGGGAACCTGTTAACAGTCTACAGATATGCTGAAGGCTGTTCTAATGAGGACGGTGATCAATTGTTGTCCATGTCCACTGGAGGTAGGACAAGAAGCAATGGGCTTTATCTGCAGTAAGGGAGATTTAGGTTAGACGTTAGGAAAAACTTACTAACTCTAAAGGGAGTTAAGCTCTGGAATGGGCTTCCAGGGGAGATTGTGAAATCCACGTCACTGGGACGGTTTTAAGCACAGGTGGGACAAACAGTTGTCAGGACAGGTCTAGGATTTACTTGGTCCTGCCTCAGCGCAGGGGGCTGGACTTTATGACCCCTTGAGGTCCCTTCCAGCCCAACATTTCTATGACTATGAGTCTATAGATCAGGCCACAGCTTCCTCTTTTAGAAGGCCCAGGTACTCCTGTAGGCCCTCTGGGGCAACAGACAATTGGTCACAGGACCCCGCTCCTGCTTGAAGGGGCCAGTTACCCTGCCACCTCCCCTTTCATGACCTCAATAGGAGCCATGTTAAGTCACTCTGAGCCAAGCAGGCTGTCTGTGGCCCCGTTGTGGGTAAGGCAGGGGGAGGCCTGGGCTCTGAAGGGCTGACTCTGCAGCAAAGAGTCCTGCCTGAGATTTGTGGTGCTCAATCCACTGACCAACCCAGCAGAGATGCCTTTCCACTCCCACCTGCAGCATGGAGTGGCGTCCACTTCTTCTTCTTCTCCTTCACAAGGGCGGAAGCACCGTGGCTGGTGAGCACCTCCACGCACTCCGTGGAGCCCCTCTCCGTGGCAAGGTACAGCGCAGTCCGCCCTTTGTGGTCCCGCACATCAAGGTTCACGAGGGTTTCGGCAAGTGTCTTTAGGGCTTCACAGTGACCGTTATAGGCCTGCAGGCAACATAGAGCACGTCCCCTTAGGAAAGGGAGCCAGACACACGTTGTCCAGGAGGAAGGGGCAGTAAAAATTCTCTACCACTGTTATAACGAAAGCTCAATACCACGCCGACCACGCTCCCACCACCCCGGCCAGTGCCTAGGGAACTGCCAAGGTGCATGCTATGGAAGGGACAGTGAAATACCCCATTGTCCTCCTGCTGCTGTCCAGATTGCTTATGCCTCCCACTCTCGCCCCAGTGGCTGGCACAGTAGCATACGACCGCCCGGCAGTTGCAATATGCTGACATGTGCCCTTGTTTCCCTTGTGTGTAACTTGTCCACTGCTGCTGTGTAAATGCCACACGTTACTAATTCGAAATAAGCTATTCTCGTTCGAAAACGATCAAAATGAATTCGTCCTGCCAGCATGAATTATTGGGTTCAATACAGGGGTAATGGGGATAATTTCTGTGGCCCATGAGGGGCCAGACTAGATGATCTAATGGTTTCTTCTGGCCTGAAGCCCTGAATCTTTACGAAGAAACCTTGAAAAATTAGCCAAGCTTAAAAAAATTGAGACATTGCCCAGCTGCCCACAAGACAATGGAGAAGGGGATACAACCTGCTGACATTGGTCTAGACTGCAAATTCCCCTCCTTTCGTGTCTCAGACTGCAGAGCACAATATCGGTGCTTAATCATGGAACAGCAGCCACTGTTTCAGAGCTTGACACCCCATGATCAGGCAGGAAGCCCTTTCCAGTGTGCTTAGCCCTACTGCGCACATGGCATCACTGGCAGCAAAGCCAACCTTGTTTCTTCAGGAGCGATGTCAGGACAGTGTAGCCTTTAGTTTAATTTGGGGTGCAAAATGCACTAGGAGCAGGTGCGGTCTTTGGTGGCCACTTAGAGATTAATGGAGATCCTCTCCATTGGTATGACCCACAGGGACTTTACGAGTTTTATTAACACCGCAATCTGTGTAAGCCAAAAATCACAGACTAGGAAACAAGACAAGAATACTGGCAGACACTGCGTCACTTCCACTCACCAACTCCTGGGCCTGTGGGTTCCACTGAAGGTGAGATGAAGTGTGAAGGTTGTCACCACCCTGCCAACCCGAGATCCTACTGAGGGGCGGGTTTGATTCTCTCTTTAGGAACCTATTCTCTACACCCACCTATGTCCGAGACCGTATTTGATTAAGTCTTGGCCTTTTGTCCGTATTTGCCATTCCTGCTGCCCAGTTTGGAGATTGCGAGCCTTTGTGGAGACAGACTTTCTCTATACAGTGCAGTTAACAAGTCTGGCTAAATAAAACCTTTACAGCACAAGATATCTTCTAACCCAAGGTTACTTACTAATGCTAGCTTCTATTAGACCTAAGGTGGCCCTATGCAAACTATTATACCACCAGGCCTCAGATCCAGGCTGCAGGCTCACTCCCAAGCCTATTTTCAAATAATCTTCAAGTTTCTTTGCTTATTCCTACTCGCAAGAGATCTTTAGTTTCATTTGCACTAATTCAGGCAGCATGTGAACTCCGTCTAAGATACAGATGTTTATTTTCCTGATCACCTGAGCTCAGGTCATGGGTCAAAGGTCAACAATAGATAAACTTACAGCTAAGTGCAAAGGGCTGACTGGAATGGTGCTTTCCACGTCCTCCAGGCAGTTAAAAGACATTTCCAGGAGCTGCAACAAAACAAGCCACGGTAAACTCTTCAGGTTGTCCTGCTCCTCCATTCTGGCCTCCACGGACAACGCCACTAGTTGCTTGTGGGGAGCATCTGGGATGTTGGAAACCAGCCCCCGACTCCACCAAAGCCACATGCTGGGAACCCGGAATGGAGAAATTCCTTTAATGGGGTAGATCTCCCCATTGATTTCACTAACGAGGTTGGGATTGAGGGCACAGATATTTGAGTCTGATTCCTTTTAGAAGGGTGCTTGCCCTGTGCATTGGTGCACCCCAAATGGATTCCTTCGTCACGGGTGTTTAAAAATGGCCTTCCAATGCCGTCTTCCAGGAGAGCATCTCCGTGTGTTTTTGAGATGCCCAGCAGCACCACAGCAGCCCAGTGCAGTCGCTCACTGGCCTGCGGCTCCTCGGCTGAGGTTACCATCCTGTCTTTGGCAGCTGGCCTGAAATCCATGCACATCTGTGTGCACCAGCCACCAAGTCTCCTCTCTGCTCTCATCTCATCTTTTTTGGGGGAACTGGCAAGCTGGAAAGCATGGGTTTCCCTCCTCAGCCAGATCTGAGGGAGGGGGACTAGGAGCTCAAAGGGTTTTTAAACCTACAGCATAATCCCAGTTCCTTCCTCCCTCGTCACACAGCTCTGCCCCCCGCATATTTGGCTGCTGCACTTGCCCCCGGCCACTCCCCGGAAGCCTTCTGCCAGACTCCCAGATTCGGCTGCGGAGGCTGAGCAGAAACTTCCCCCCTATTTCTTCCTGGGAGGACTCCTCATTCGAGTCTCCTGTAAGCCAAAGGGCACCAGGCGGCTTCGACTGCCACCCACCCCCAGCCTGCTTACCAGCTCGAGGTTCTGTCTGTTGCCGTAGGCAGCTGCATAGTGGACAGCGGTGTATCCCTGCTTGTCCCGGAGTGACGCGTCCGCACCGTTATCCAGTAAGAACTCTAAACAACTGCAACAAGCACGGGGAGAGGAGGTGGTCAGACATACGCTCCCATGGACGCGCCTGCCTGGCCAGCTCTAAGCAGCCAGCACAGATTCTGTGCAAATGCCAGATCTTTGCTGCTCAGCACATGGGACATGAAAAGGACTCAGTGCCCCCCCTGAAATTCCCCTTAATGGCAATGAGAGCGCCATGCCCTGGTACCCCAGCTAGTGAGGACTGGATCTGCCTCAAGGCACTTTTGATCCAAGGGCAGATCCTTATTAAAAGTCAGTCACTCCAATGCCTGCTGGAGATGCCCCCAGCTCGCTGGCTCGGAGGGTGCCACTCAGCTGAGAGCGGGTGGGGGAAATGACAGGGTTCCACCCATGCCATGGGACGGCAGCGAAACGGCAAGAAGGGACAGACGACAAATGTTATCCTCAAGCAGGGGGTTGAGATCGGCCACTCACAAGAATGCCTCCTTCACTCTGGACTCCTTCAGTGGCTCCTCGTCAGTGTCATGGCTGTTTCCTGAATGAGTCTCCGCTCTGAAAGATCACAAGCCCGCGTCAGCTGGCTGAGACAGAGCAAGCGAGGGGGACGGGGAAGTTGGAGCGACCCCAGCCAGCTCGCAAACGCCCGGACGCGTTCCGCTCTTGGAAAGCCAGGTCCAGACCCACTCCCTGCAGCAGCAGCCGCACCACCCTGGACGAGCCTCGGTTCTGCCCTCTCCTGCCGCCACGCTAGGGTGAATGTCGGTTCTTTTGGACCCGTTTCCTGCTGCCTTCATAGCAGAACCATATTCTGCAGCACGTGGGCCCAGCAGCATAAGCAGAAAGCTTTGTTCTTCATCAGCGATTTGTTTCTACCATCTTAGGACCAAGAGCTGTTGGTCCTAAGTAACCCTCCTCCTCAGCGGCAAGTCAGCATCATCCTTATTTCATACGCCCAGAGGGGAAGTGACTTGCTAACATCCCACAGCAGAGCTGGGAGTAGACCCCAGGAGCCCACAGATAGCCACTGGCCTATCCTTCCTTTCCCTTACACTCTGTGCAACACTCCTCCTCTTTAGAAGCCACCAGGCACCACCTCCCACCAGCTGGCGGGAGCCAGGGAACAGCTGGGTACCCGTTCCAATCAGGAAGTACCACGGACCATCCTGGTTAGGCCCTGCCCTGTGGTATCCAGCATCAGCTGCTACAGGAGGCAGGTCCCTCGGGGCTTTCCTACCTCCTGTACGTATCCGAAGCAGCAGCATAGTGTAAGGGAGTGCAGCCTTTACAGTCCATCTCGTTAATACTGGCTCCGGCGGTGACCAGCGTCACCGTACACTGATAGCTGCCGTTGGCAGCTGCGTAGTGCAATGGAGTCCTGGGGAGGAGAGCAGAAAACGGGGTGAGGAACACCGGCTGCTAGGCAGAGGGGCTACAAACCCAAGGAGACAGCGGCCTCACAATGCAAGACTCTGCACAGACAGCTGCCGCTGGGCAGCAGCCAGGGCTAACTGACACACACACATGGCACAGCAATATGCAACCCCCGCAAGCTAAACAGCTCCCCCTTGGGTCAGCAGCAACTCCCCAAGAAGCAGAGCTGGGCTCCCATAGTGGGGGGAGGAGGGGCATGAATATGGGTGACTTCTGGTCTGCGAGCACCTTCAGCGCAGATCTTCCCAGCCAAAGGGGCTCGGCCAAAGACAGATTCGCCCCTAACGCCTGGCTCTCTGTCCCCCAGCCCTGGGGGCGCGATTGTTCACAAAGCGCTTCTCTCTGCACCTTCACACGGGTGTGCCGCCATCAGGACTTACCTTCCAAATTTATCTCTCCTCCTCAAGTCAGCACCGCTGCTCAACAGCAAATTAAGACATTCAACGTTCCTGCAGAGGGACCAGAGAGGACACCTGCTGAGAGGGGCCCGGGGTGAACCACGCAGAACCTGAACGCCGTCCCTCTTATCGTCAGCGTCGCCCCTCTGGGACTGCTCTGCCTACACTCTGCCGACAGCCCACTTTCACATTTGTAAGAGGAGAGAGCACAATCGAGCGCCCTGCCTGTCCCTGCTGGCGTGGTGCCTAGACGACCCACTGTACTGAGGGCTGCCCTTATCACTAGCAACTCTCTAGCTCTCCACGGAACACGCTCGTGCCTCAATTTCTCTCTTCTTGCTGCTCTGCAGCCACTGGAAATTGTATCTAGGTATTCCAGCCAGGCAGCGACGGGTAATAAAACTTGACCTCTGCCGCTAGCATGATCTAGGCACTGGATTTTTACGACCCTGACTGCTGTTCTCTGCTTAGCCCGACTTGCTGATTGAGCAGAGGAAAAGCACCACTCCCATGAGCCCCTCCTTCCCCGCTGAGATGAGAGCTGTGCAACCGGCTCTGCAGTGCTAAGCGTTCTCCTTCAGCTCTGTGATATCACTCTGCAATGGCATGAAATCGAACTGTAGTGGGCCACGCGAACTAAACACACCGAGGAAATACAATTCGTTAGTTACTAATACTTCGCATTGACACTCTTCAGAGTGCTTTACAAACATGACCTGATTACCCCTTACAGTACCCCCAGGAGACAGGGAACCATTTTAAACATGGGGAAACTGAGGAACAAAGGTAAGTGACTTGCCCAGAAGCACGGCACATTCACAGCGGAACCAGGAATCAAAAGGCTCAGCTCCTAGACCCTGCTTTGGACACTAGCCCCCACTTCCCTCCCAGAGCTGGGAACGGAACCCAGATGAGCTGACCCCCAATCATGTCCTGACCACTGGATCACACCGCCTACATTACACACTGTGGTACGCACAGGGGCTAATGAACTTTATGTCCCTGTGACAGGGCAAAAGCAGCTGGTCACCTCTCCCTAGAGGGCTAGCCGGTCAGCCCGGCGCGATGCCTGGCCATGCCCTGGGGCAGGGACTCACCCTCCGGAAGCAGCAGCGTGGAGGCACGTCCTCCCAAGGTTGTCAGGTGTGTTGATATCGAAACCCGCGGACAGCACGTGCTCGTTGCTCAGCGAGGAGACGATGCTGTACAGCTGACCTGCGGGGCAGGAGGCGGCAGGTCAGGAGAGGACTCACCAGCTCCCTCCCCACCCAACATGCTCCCCTCTCCTCTCCCCAAGCCACTGCAGGCTTTGCTCACCTGAGGAAAGTAGCTTACGACAACAGTCTGAAAATCCAAAGAGAACAGCTAAGTGCAGAGGGAACATGTCATGGATTCCACGCCTGCCGAGAGGGAGAGAGGGCAGATAGGAAAGAAAAGGTCACAGCTCGCTGCCCTCTGAAGCCATAGCCCCAGCGAGCGGACAGTCCTTCCTCCTGGCCCCTGACGGTAGCCAGGAGCGCAGCGTGCACGGAGAAGGAATCCTACCCCACGCCAGCCTGCAGGGTCTCCCCGTCAGCCCTCCCTACGCTCAGCAAATTTCCTCCCACACAGCAGCAGAGCCAAGCTAGACAGGACCGTGAGATGACCTAGTCTGAGCTCCTGTCTAAACGCAGGCCATGCAGGTCCACCCACAGAGCCCTACATCAAGCCCAGTGACTATAGTTAGATCAAAACATTTCAGTCCTCCGGAAAATCAACCAACGTCTCCAGTTCGCTGCCTGTGGCATGAAGGGCTACCCACGCCCAAGACCCATAGGGGAGACATGAGTGATGATCCAGCAAGCAAGCCGGGTGCCATGCTGCAGAGGAAGGCGAAAACGTTCCAAAGTCCCTGCCAATCTGACCTCGGGGGAAATTACTCCCCTGCCCCAAATCTGGCGATTGGTTTGACCCTGGGCACATGAGCAAGATCCACCAGCCGGGAGCTAAGAAGGCTCCTCTGCTCTGCCTCCTGTCTAACCGCTCCTGGCTCCTGTCTCCAGCCACGGAGAATCACTGATGCTTCAGAGAAAGGCAAAAAAACCCAGAATCCCTCACGTCAATTGCACATCAGGGGGAAAACTGCCTCCCACCGTATGAGCCCGCCCCCTGCTCTCTGCCCGAGTTCACCTCCCTCATCGTCAGGCCCCAGCGAGAGGGGGTTTCAGCCTGGAGGCCTCCTCACCTTGCAGTGTCAGCACCATTCGTCATCAAAGTACTAATTAGCAGCTCGTGGCCGTATCTAGCAGCAACATGGAGGGGGGTATTGCCATATTTGTCAGCACAGTCTATCTCGCTGCCTAGAAAAGAAAGCAAGAGGCAGCCGGCTCAGTGGGTAGTTCCTGGCCCAGGCAGCCCAAGACTTGCTCCCCACGGAGGGCTGTGGAGCACTGCACCGAGACAGCGTCACGCTGCCGTTCTCCAGGCAGAAGGCCCAATGTAACCGCTGCCGTAACCCTCGGATGAGCATGTGTTACAGCCCCCGCTCCCCACACCCACGCACACCTCCGATGCCTGATCTGCGAAGTGTCTGAGTCCAGCGCAGCCCCAGCTAGGGAGCCCGGGCTCTGCATTTGGCTCGGGCAGTCCCCGGTTCAGCCCTGGCCACAGCAGCCGAGACAGCAGCTGGCACTGGACTCAGAGGAAGATTGCCTCTTGAGGCAGGATCTAGAAGCACTGACGGTTCTTTGGCTCTGAGCTTCCATGCGGCTGGAATTTCAGCTTGGTGCTCCATGAGATCTAAGATCTAGACGTAGCGTACGTCTCCCCGTGCTGCCGACCGGAGAGGGGTACGGCTGATCAGCTGGGGACCAGAGCTGATTTTGGCGGGGAGGCAGGGCACTTCATTCCCCTGGAAGATGCTATTAAACACTGACAAAGGAGAGAGGGACGGGGTGCTCGGGAGGCACCGGCTGGTGAGAGAGCTGGAGTGAAACACATGGTAGGAGAAGAACATTAGCTCAGCGTCCAGCGAGACACTTACCGTTCTGTATGAGGATCTGAGAACGCGTAAACCGTCCGTGAATGGCAGCCATGTGCAAAGGGCTCTTCCCTTCCTTACTCTGCAGAGAGAGAGAGGGAGGGGGGAAACTAGCCAGCTGGTGACAAACTGTCCCCGAACTCGGCAATCGAGGGGTGAAAGTTCCATCCGCCCCTGGAAGATCCCATGTGTCTGGGTTCTGAACTCCTCACACCCCACTGAGTTCATCCGCCTGCCACCCCCGCACATCTTGTCTGCATGGTCCGGCCCCAGCCGGTGTACCTGAAAGTTCACGTCGGCTCCATTGTTCACAAGGAGCTCCAGGCAAAGGGCCCCATTGGTGGAGACGGCAGCAAAGTGCAGAGGGGTGAAGCCCTTCTCGTTGGGCTGATTGACGTTGGCGCCGTAGTTGACCAGCTCATTGGCCACGGCATCCTGGCCCATGTAACAGGCGATGTGAAGTGCAGTGTTCCCAAGGCAATTGGGTTCATCGATCTGCAGGAACGAACAGAGCCAAGAGACTTCAGGGGATCTTGGGTAAGGATGCACTGGGACTGGCCAAGAAAAAGGAGGGGGGAGGGAAGCCCACTCTACAGAGAACCAGAAGCCATCAATCCCTGCTCTCCTCCACACATTCCCCATCCATGCCCAATGAGTCACCCACCCACCGTTCCCAGGGACCCCCTCAAGTCATCACAGGAACAGGAGCAAATGCCGACTGCTCAGCACAGGAGGTGAAGAAAAGTCCCAAATCCAACTGAAACAAGGGCCAAACGCTATTCATTCCAGGGGGAATTTGCGTAGGACAATGGCGTTAACTCCCCTAACTCCTGGGGAAAGCACAAGTGACCAGAGCCTCAGTTTTCCCTCTCTAGCTTCACGTCCAGCAGCATCCCGCTGGGATCTGCGCTACCTCAGCGGGTGAGAATGCCCACTCACTACCCCCACGACAGCCAGAGAGTTTCCAGCACCCCCACAGATTTCCTTGGCAGTCACCCATCCAAGTACTAACACGGCTGGAAACGCTGCACGCTCTCCTGGGACACCTCCCAGCGTCTGCCTACACCCAGTGCCTTCCTTAGAGTCCACAGAGCAAGTGGACCCCGAGTCGCGCAGTGGCGCTGGACTGGAATTGGCCACGTTCGTTTGCCAAGCCGCCGTTGGCCTCACCTCGACTCCCAGCCTCAGCAGATGCTTCACGACCTCGACCTGGCCACTGGCTGCCGCGGTGTGGAGCAAGGTGTAACCCTTCTTATCCTTGCACGTGACGTCAGCTCCCCGGGCCACCAGCAGCTTCAGAACTTCCAAATGCCCTGAGCCAAGGAAACCGGAACTCAGGGCTGCAGCACCTCAGCGGCCGGCGAGTCCCAACCACCGCGACCGAGTAGGTGGCGATGGGGGATCGGGGTCGATACACAGCCACCAGACTGGGACCCGCCATCGCGTTCCACGGGTGACCCAGAGGGGGAAAGATTCCCCGTCCCCCAACCATGCCCTGAAGCTTGCTAATAAGGCAATTCAGATAGAAATGTCTTAGCTTGACTTCACTTGCTCCACGTGGGATAGGCAGGGGCATTGATAAGTGGATCGAGAGCTTTGTCTAGCCTCCATATCCCCGCATTGAAATGCTGTAACTCCCTGCAGTTCAGTCCTCCTGCCAGGCAATCCCATAGGCTGTACCTTTGACACCAGCAGTGGGAGGGGACCTGCTTTCCCCCATCTGCGCAGCACTGGTGTTGTATTAGCACCGTCCCCCACATGCAGCGCCCTGTCCCTGGCCACGGCCTGCTAATGGCAACAGGACCGGGGCCTGACGGCAGCGTAACAAGTGGCACAAGCCTTCCCCCTGACTGTCACTGCCCAGACTTTGTTCCCCCATAAGTTACAGAGGAGAGAAGAGGTGTTATGTCACAGGGCGTACCTGCCCTGTAGCACCCCCTGCCTCAGTTTCCCATCACTCCCTCTGGGCTGCCTTTCAGGGCTAGAGTCTTGATGGCCAGGCTGCTTCCCTGGAGTCCTCCCAGCCCCTAATTCAGGGCTTTCCCCAGAAGCCCAGCTTGCTCCCTGTGGTCTTCCCCACCAGCTTGAGTTCTCTGCCCTTTTATGAGGCCCGGGGTGTAACAGGCCATCACCTGACCCCAGGGAGTCCTGTTCCTGAGGCCAGGAGATAGCCACAAGTGGCCTGACCAATCAAGGCTGGCTGCCCCCCCCCCCCCCCCGGGGCAGGCTATCCCGTTACACCTTCATAACGTTTTTTGCATCCAAAAGGTGCTACGTGCCCTCCCAAGTCCAGCATCTCCCCCACCCCCCTGCAACCACACGCTGATGGGAGAGTCCAGAAGAGGGTTCTCCTCCCACCGTGCCTGCCAGATCTCAGCTGGCTTTGTCCTTCTCAAAGAGTCATAGAATATCAGGGTTGGAAGGGACCTCAGGAGGTCATCTAGTCCAACCCCCTGCTCAAAGCAGGACCAATCCCCAATTAAATCATCCCAAGCCACATGGCAAGCCATGTGATGCCAAACGCACCCAGGCCCGGGACAAGAGCGATCTGGAGCCCTGGCTGCCGAACGAACAGTCACACGGAGTCAGGCCCGAGTATGCCAGCCCAGGTGCGGAATGACACCCGAAGAGCTCGCAGCTGCAGGAGGAGGGAACAGTTTTGGGGTACTATGTGCAGAATTGGTGAGACGGGGGGAAGGGGAGAACACCCACAGCCGTGAGACCCCCCCAGACTCATTGCCTGTGTCACTAGCTGTACCTGCAGAAGAGTCCAAAAAGGGGATGCTGGGGAACTGGGAAGTACCTGTATCAGAACAGGGCCAGCTAACAAAGGGAGAGAGGGGCAAGGCAAGAGGGAGATGTACCTAGGAAGGCTGCCCAATGGATGGGCTGTCGCTCCTTCTTGTCACACGTGCTCAGGCTGGCCCCCTTGTTTAAGAGCAAGTTCACCATCTGGAGGAGAGAGGAAGCAGTTAGAAGAACGGCTCCCACCAAATTCTGCCACCCCCACCCCGGCACCCATGAGAGCCTTGCGCTTTCTGCAGCACCTGGAGCGATGGGGCCCAGATGGCCTCCAGGCGCTGCTGCAATTTAAACGTTTCCTAGGAATAACGGCAGCCCCAGCCTGGCTGGCTGAACATGCCCAGCCGGGGATGTGGCCAGAGGAGGTCAGTCATACCAGAGAGGGCTCCCTCCAGACGGGCGTGCTGGCATGACGGGTGGGTTCGGAGGGCAGGGAACAGATGCTGCATGTTGCGTGTCCATGGTAGATGATTTCTCTCCCTGCCAACCCCCGGCTCCCCACTGCCCTGGCTGAGGATCCTGCCCATAGAGAGCATGCACCTAAGGATGAAGCACTTGCCCCCCTCCAGCCTGCAGCTTAGCAAGGCTTCATGGCTCCCCTTGTCTGTATTCTGGTAATGCCTCCAGGCTCTGATCAGCCGCAGGGCCCCACTGTGCCAGGCGCTGCACACACAGCGTGGAACACAGGCCCTGCTCCAAAGAGCTCCCAAGCCAAAAGGCGGACAGACGGCTGCAAACAAAGCAACTTGGCCAGAGTCCCGAGCTTGTCGGTCACTGCGTCAGTTCCACATAGTCTCTTCCCTCGAGAGATCACCCTCACTTCACAGACAAGGAGGCCGAGATGCCAAGGTCACAGAACCAGACTGAGAACCCTCAAGTCCCGAGCGACTCCTCCCTCCGGACCACCCGCCCGCACCCCCTCAGGGAGGAAAACGCACGTGCGCACCGGGAGTGATGCTCCCAGCACCCCGCTCACCTCAATGTGGCCGCTGTGCACGGCGTGGTGCAGCGCCGTGCGGCCTGTGCGATCCGCCACGTTGACGCTGCTCAGCAGGGGGATGATGGCCTCCGCGCACTTGGTGGCTCTGTTGGCAGCGGCAATGTGGAGCGGCGTTTGCCAGTACTTATCGCGGGCGTTGACGTCCGCCGAGTGCTTCAGGAGGAGGTTAAGTGCCTTCTGCCAGGACAGAGAAAGGGTGGCTGTACCCCACGCTGGTGGGGGCAGACAAAGCCTCGGGAGCTAAGCAGCACCATTCGGTCTTGAAATTAAACCAAGCAGCCAGGAGTGAAGGGGCAGGTTCATCACTAGCAACGAGTCTGGTTACCCTACCCGCCTCTTAGATCGGTAACGGCAGCCCACAGCTCGCCCAGGGACTACAACTCCCAGCATGCAATGCATCATCTTGATCACAGCTGTTGGATATTGGTGCTCAGGGCTGTAGACCGGGCAGGCCAAGCTGGTGTGGGAAGGCTGTGATGTTGGTTTTGTGCACTGCACTCATCACCATGGCTGCCAGTTTGGGCAGCTCCTTGCCCGTCATCTTCCTCTTTCAATGCCACGCTGCTGAGACGTAGCCTGCTGCAGAAGGGTGGCTCTGTCGGGGAGTGAGACTGACCCTCCGGCCCTGTCTCCAGTAGGACAATAAGGCATGGCAGTGTTTTAAAACTGGTTGTAACGATCACACCTTAGCTAGGATGGTACAAAACCCTAGTGCAGACAGGGCAAGTTGTAGCTTAACACGTGGTTACCTGGCTGACACCCAGAAAGCTACCATGTGCCTTTTCTCCACAAGGATGTTAAGTGTGCTGGCTGTCACGTGTGAAACACACCCGTTTTCCTAGCGTAGCTGGGGCCGAAGCAGCTGAGCAGCCTGTGATGGGCTCATCTCTAGGGTGAATTCTATCCGCACCTCCAAGAACACTGCTCTGACAATTCAGCCCAATTGCGCCTACCCAGAAGCAGCCTGGGACCGGAAGGGCTGAGAGTCAAGGTTTGCCCTTCAGGACTGGGGTGCTAGCTGGCAGACTTGGCTGGGCAGTGGGCGCTGTACCAGGCACTAGCTGTCGATACTCGTATTAGTCCCTCATTTCTTTGCGTGATTTTTCTTTTTTAAAACCACTAAAATCTAGACGAAGCCACAAGCAGTCACCGATGATAGCCACAAACGATAAGATCCCACAAACAGAACACTGAGGGGGCCCAGGCTGGGGTCTTCAAAGGCCCCTACCCGCCCCCCACCAGATGGCATTTCAATGTGTGCTGGGTGCCTAAGTCTCTTTGGCTTACCAGGACATCTAAGCCTTACACTGTGGGCAGCCAGGCCTTCTCAAGATTGTGCCTATCTCACCCTAGAGCAACTCCGACTGGTCAGTGACAAGCCTCAAAGGGAGGGTTAACTTATTGTCACTAAGCCATTCCAGTAAGAGGAAAGGATGTTGCCCCTGACCCAAAGCCCCCGCTGAGAAAGGAAGATATACGTCCTTGAAAAAGCATCTCAGACAGCTGGCTAAACCACTGAACCAACCTACTGGACCCAGACAGTGGGACATGTGAATGATCAAGGCCCTGAAATCAGGCGCGGAAGCTACAAAATGTGATGCTTTTTAAAGTTCCATTTTCCAGCCAAGCCCCTTGGGGAATCTGAAGCCAGATACATCCGCCTTCATGCAGGGAGCAGCTGGCATGTTCCTCTAGAGACCCCTCTGCCCACCTCAAGGGGTGGTACTGAATGGTTCCACTTCAGGTTTGCTTCTCCAAACTGTAAGCATGCAAGAGGGATGCATCTGGAACGGAGAGCATGTTCCTCTTCAGCAGGGAACAGCAGAGACCTCTCCATGCCTCCAACTCCAACCTGAGTCCCTGGCTCTGAGGAGATCCACTCGTTCTTCCTCATCCCAGGGCTGGCAGCTCACAGGAGCCTTGGGAGCATGCAGATGGAGCACGCGTCCCAGAATGCTGCTTTGTGACCTCACATGGGCACTGGCCAAGGAAAAAACACTCCTTTGCACGAGGCTTTTGATGGTGGAATTGTGCTGGGAGGGGTGGCGGGCTCAGGGTGGGCCACGGACTGTCTAGGTGGCAGGTTTGAATCCAGCCCAGCTCAGGAGCGACCAAAAGGCTCTTGAACCATTTGGTGGCCCTTGCATGGAGCTTCTCGGTGTAGCTCCCAGAGGACAACCAGCCACCTTCCAAATCGCAGCAGCAGCTGCCCTCCTGGAGACCAAACTCCCCTCTCACCCCTTAAGAAGGCCCCTCCAAAAAGTCACACGGGGGAGTACGTGGCGCATGGGGGAAACCTGCCCTGCTGTTGCCTGTACGGCCCATTCGAAGGCTAAAGACAGGCCTGATCTGACACACTTCCCCAGCGCGAAATCCCCAGCACTGAGCCCTGTGATCTTGCAGTTAATGAGCATTCTCTAGTGACTCATGAGGTGTGAGGATCGCAGGCGCAGACCCATGTGACCCACTGACCTAAATTTTATCCTCATTCCCCCCGCTTTCCAAGGACAATACACCACAACCCCATTTCCCATGGGGCCAGCTGATCTTGAGCAGGAATGCAACACTTCCTAAGTGTGTAGGGGTAAGGAAGGGGACAAAGGCAAGGGAGATGGCTTAGGTTAGGCTGCTCAGCTGCTGGAAATGGCTTAAAGCCATGGGGGTAGCAGAGAAAAGCCATTACACAAGTTAACTGGCTCTAGGGGAGAACAAAGAAGTTAAACACTTTTCTGGGCAGATTCCCTCCAGGGAGCACTGGTGTGCAGAGCAGAAAGGCCCCTTCCAAGGGGCCTGACTGAGAGCAGAGAGCGAGGCACTCCAACGGAGCAATGGTGAGGTGGGGACAAGAGAGACCCCAGCACACCCATAACATGCACTGCAGCCCTCAAATCCAAAGCCAGGACCCAGAACAGGGTTGCGATTGCCTGCCTGGAAATATCCCCCCCAGCGCTGGGATAGATTCTGGGGGGGGATCTTCAAAAGCACCTAAGAGATTTAGATGCTCAAGTTCCATTGAGGGCCAGTGGGATTTGTGCTCCTAAATGCCTTCGGTGCCTTTGAGACACTCCCCACTCCTCCTCTGTTCTAATTCGATTAACAGGAATTGTCCTGCTGCCCAGGACTCGTGGGGTTCTTCCTCTTTGCCGTGGAGTTCTGCCTTTCTCTAGCTCATCTCAAAGGGCTTTGGACCCCACAACCCCCCCAAAAGGTAGGCTGGCTACTATCCCTATTCCAGACACAGCCAAGACAAGGACACAGAGGGACAAAGCAGCTTGCCAAAGTTTACATAGCAAGGTAGTGACAAGGTTCAGCTTTCCAGTCCCCTGCTCCAGCCGCTTGACCACAATGCTCCGCTCTCCCTCAAGCTGTCCTTACGTCAATTGGCTTCCACTGCACCAAGGAAGGTTTAGGCTGGACATTAGGAAAAACTTCCTGTCAGGGTGGTTAAGCACAGGAATAAATTGCCCAGGGAGGTTGTGGAATGTCCATCACTGGAAATTTTTAAGAGGAGGTAGGACAAACACTTGTCAAGGATGGTCTAGATAATACGCAGTCCTGCCATGAGTGCAGGCGACTGGACTAGATGACCTCTCGAGGTCCCTTCCAGTTCTACGATCCTATGATTCTATATTTGTTTAGCCAACCTCTGCCATCCATGTCACAACCCTGTGACCAAAATAAAAGCCCCCATTTCAGCGCATCTCTGCCCAGAACTGGACCGAACTGGCTCGTGATGAAGCAGCTCTGACGTTTCACTCCGGGTACAGATCTCTTGGGGACCAGCACCGAAAGGAACTGAGAATAAAGTGGCAATTTCACGATGTTTCGGTTCAAAGTTTTAAATCTTTGCTTAAGTTTCGCAGGGGACATTTGAGTGGGGAAGGCAAGCGCTCGACAACACTTGCTCACGGAACTGCAGAAAGGATGGGGCACGGAGGAAGTAGGAAGAAGAAATTTCTGAGACACCTAATTGCTATTCCTGGCATACAAGAGAAACTCCCATCAGTAGCTAGCATGTGGGATGCCAGGGAATATTCGCCTGGTACAAAAGCCCCTTTTTTAGCACTCAGGAGTCACTGTATAGCCTGGCACCTCCAGCCTGTTCTGCTGCCCATGATGTCAGCTGCCACCCTTCTGTACTGTGCACGCTGACAGATTCATTTCTGTTCATCCACGGGGGGAATTGTGCTTGACCTTTATCATTGTCACAGGAACACGCTGGAAATCGATGCAGAGAGCTGCACGTGAGGAAAGATTTAACTATACATACCTTGGCTAAACAACATTATTGGGGGCCCGCCCCAGGGGCCTGCTGCACACAGAACTGCCACTGCCTGCAAAGAAACTTACGTGCCCAGATGTGACTGCAGAAGTGAGCCCTCAGAGGGGGCGGACGTGATACTAGTTGAAAGGTGTAAGCAACACGGTGGGAGGGGAATTGGCTAGGGTGGTCCCAGGAGTATTATTACAATTAATAAAGTGAAGTTAAGCCCAGGGAAGGCTGAATATCAGGAAATACTTCCTGACAGTAAGATCCATTAGGCTGCGGCGTCATCTCCTAAAAGAAAGGGGTGGGAGCCCCATCACTTGGGGCATTTAAAGCGAGTCAAAGCCCTCATGGGAAGATACTGTAGGGAGAACCTATGTATTGGGGGTGGAGTAAAGGGAATATTACGGGTCTTTCCCAGTTCTGTTTTCTATTTTTCAAATTATTATGGGGTCTGAATGGTCCTTTAACTGCGTCAAAAGAGAAAATCCACACACCCCCCCCGGGCTCTCAGCCAGAATCCAAGCAGGCATGCAGAAAGCACGGGAAAGAAAACGGTTACTCAAAAAGGAGCCCAGAGGAGACGGACCGATTCATTACTGCAAGGCTCGCAAGGGCACCTACCTCATTGCGAGAAGCTGCGGCCCGATGCAGCGGGGTTAGCCAAACAGTGTCCTTCGCATTTACGTTAGCACCTGAGGAGACGGAGCAGAAAGGGGAGGTGAACGCATCTGTGCAAGGGGCACTGCCAGGGTACAAGACTGCCACATGCTCCAAGGCACCGTCCCTGTTTTTAAACACCCACTGCTGTATCTGCTTGGGGAGACAGCATGTCAATTTCTGCTGTTAAAGAAGGAACCGTATCGAGCTTTAGGGCCGGTCTACTCTTAAAAGTTAGGTCGACATAGCTACAGTGCTCAGGGGTGTGAAAAATTCTCACCTCTGAGCCAGTAGTTAAGCCCATCGAAACCACGCTGTAGACACGACGGGGCTGATGGAAGAATTCTACCGACATCCGCAAGCCCCGCCTGTCACTGCAGGAAAGGTCTAGACAGTGGTGCTGTGAAGGCACAGCTGCCGTTCTGCAGCCATGCTGCTGTAGTGTGGCTCTAGCCTTAGCTTAGATGCTACAAGGCGCCCTCCGGCACCAGGGGCCTAAGCTAGCCCGGCAGAGGGACAGCAGCGCTGAGCTAGATGGAAAAAACTACATTTCCCAGCACACACTGCTCCACCTTGAGCTCAGTGGCCACAAGACTACCAGTCCCAGAATGCAGTTCGTCATCTTGATCTAAAAGGAGGCTGCTCAGACAAAGATGGTGCATTTTATACTGGAATCTGTAGGTCTTTGTCAGCCGTGCCTCTGTGTACAGGTGAAGGAGGCCAGAGCCGCACTGCAGGAGTCCCTGCCCTGCTGGCTCAGTGCCAGCCTAGGACCAGCAAAACCCAGCTGCCCCAGCTCTGCTGCACAGAGCTGCCCTGCCCTGAAAGCCACGTGAAACACGTCTGTCAGGGCTGGTCTAGGATCACTAAGGGCTCTTCCACGCCACCAGCAAACTGCTGACAAGTCAAGGGCATCTAGAGGGAGCAATGACAATGAATTCCAGATTAGGGGCCTTTTCTCGCCCATCTATGGTGTGTGGAGAGCAAGCCTGGATGTAGATTTGAGCAGTTTCAGAGGAAAATGGAGGGGCTGGTAACTTGGGTTAGAGCCAAGTACGCAGCAGGCAGATGCTGAGCAAAATTCTCCAGTCCTCATCCCACACCCGGCAAATGATCCAGATCTGCGGCTCCCCACTCCACTCCTGCAGTTCGAGGTTCCGTCACTACCCTTCACTCCTGACCCCCAGTCCCTGCTATCCCAGCGCTGGGCTCCCCACATAGAACTCTGTCAATGCCACCCAATCCTAACCCACAGCCCCCCATTATTACTGCCGTAGGCTCCCCCGAACTCTGCCGTTGCCCCTCAATCCCAATTCACTGCTCCCCCCACCAGGTCTGCTGGTGCCCCTCAATCCCAATCTGCAGCCCCCTAACCCCCAATATTTCAGTTCCAGGTTGTTTTAAGATTTGCATAAACCTCCCCTTGGGATCTGGGTGAGAGCAACTAATGACATTTCCCTTGTGACTCAAGCACCAACTCTCCTGTGGATGAAAAACCTTTGTACCCTATGCCTTGAGCAGCAGCCTTTCTGCGCTAGACCCACAGGAGGGCCAGGCCAGCTAAACCTGAGGACATCCATGCAGCCGGCTGTACTGGGCAGAGACAGCTGCAGGTCTTACCTGACAGTATTAGGAGCTCAATGATTGGGACATCTCCTAAGTAGGCAGCAGCATGCAGTGGGGTTCGTCGTTCTTGGTCCTGCCCAGGGAGATAAGAAAAGGCCGTAATGCAACTATCCACACAGCAAACACAGCTCCTTCCCCATCCAACTTCCCGCACCCAAAAGACCAAAATGTTGCTTCCTGCCCTGAGTACATCTGGGTAAGTCTGAGTGGATGGAGGCGTCTGCTTAGGACCAGCAATAACAGACAGCCTGGTGGGGAAGCAATGGACTACCTTTCACACCTTAGTCCACTTCAGGGTGCACTGAAGTGTATCTGTCAGGGAGAGTAGGGGCTTGGAGCCAGGAATCCAGGGTTCTAGTCCCAGTTTGGGGAGGAGAATGGGGTCTAGTGGTTAGAGCCGGGGGCTGGGAGCCAGGACACTCAGGTGGCTAATTTCTAGCTCTGTCACTAACTCGCTCTGTGACCTTGGACAAGTCACTTCACTTCCTCCCTGCTCCAGCTTCCCTAAAGAGAGATGGTATCTAGCTCGCAGGGTTGTAAAGCTTAATGAAGGTTTGCAGAGCACTTGGAGATCCCTACATGAAAGGTTTATAAAACCACCAAGCACTATTACCCCAAGGTGCTCCGCATGCCCTTCATACACCCCATCATTCTATGTCAAATACCAACAACAATAAAAGCTTGCAGGAGCAACTCCCAAAATGCACCAAGCCCAAATGACTGGGAGAGGCTAGAAAGGTGCAGGAAGCACAGCTTAGATAGGATCAGTTTTCTTCACTTGGTGCTGGGCCCTGGGTAACCTCTGCCTTGAGGCATTTGGCTCAGTCTCAGCAAACAGCAAGTGGGTTAGATTGGCACAGAAGAGAGTTTTAGGTCCCACATTTTAGTTGCATTTAATGAAAGTTGTATTTTTTTCCCCATTAATTAAAAAAAAAAAAAAAAAGGAGAGAGAATCAAGAAAACAACTGGTAGGACTGGCACAAACAACCTGGAGAAGCAGAAAGCGAAACCGGCCAATCGCATTCCCAAGTGAAATCAGCACGCAAAGAGATATGTGCGTTAAGGGTTAATCACTCTCTTATTTTTCAAGCAACAGAGCAAAGGCATTTTAGAGAAAGGATGAGCGTGATCAACTCCCTTTAAAGAGAAGGAGACTACAGAATTATCACGTCCCTGAACAAGGCAGCCACGGAACAAAGTCTCCTGATCCCTTTGTAACATGTCAAGATACGATCTAATCATTAGTCCCAGTGGCTGGCACCAAAACCAGTGCTGGGCCTCCCCTCTGTGCCAGCACGGAGTCCACAATGCTCGACCCAGACCCATGCTGCTCTGTGCACTATTCTTTCAGGGTACACAGCAGTGCTAACCCCATGCATGCTGCAGCATGGACAGAAGGAGGCTGAGGCATTAAATGCAAAGGCCAAGAGCATGCAGGGAAAACAATACTAGGCCAGAGCACAGCTTGGAGCAGCATGCAGGGAAACCTCATTAATGCCCCAGAGCCTATCAGAGAGTAAGATGCTGAACCAGACTCAGCCACTTACACAGAACCCATGACACTGACCTAGACAAACAGTCTAAAAGAGCAACTAGTCACTGACCTAGCGCCAATCTCCCAGTGCCACACACTGACAGACAGCTAGGCTGACCCAGTCATTGTTCGGTAACAGGGAGGGTCATCACGAGGATAATTTACTAAGGGTCGTGGTGGACTCTCTGTCAGTGGCAGTTTTTAAATCGAGGTTGGATCCACTCTAGACCAAGCAGTAAGTGTTTCAGGGTAGCTCTCTGGCCTGTGTTATTCAGGAGGTCAGACCAGATAATGGCAGTGGTCCCCCTTTCTGGCCTTGGAATCGATTCACCAGCCTACCGGACAGACGGAGACACCTCTCTCAGCCATGCATCTGCCACCGGTTTGTTCGGAGGAATCTTGTAAGCCAGATTAAGGGAGCGTTTGCATCCAAGTCTGATTGGAACATTTGCATGCGGATTTTACACTCTTTCTCAGAGCTGGCTATTCAGGTTACATCACGGGTCACGATCAACCCAGGAGGCCTCTGAAGCAAGGGCACCCAAAATAAGCATTACCAGGAGCTAGAAGGATGCATCTAACTGGCAAGAGAGTGAACACACTGGCAGCTACTATTCGTCCTGAAGACAGGGTGTGGTCTGAAGACTGCAGGCTGCAGCATTCAATGTGGCATCTTCATCCACAGGGCCAACGCCACCGAACAACTCAATCTGGACCACAGCATTCTGGGCCTGGCAAGCCACACCTCCTTATCCAAGGTGAGAACAGCCAGGTGGTAGCATCTGCAAGGCTGCATTTCATCCATCCGCACCCTGCTCAGGTGTACTCCGCAGCCAAATTTAAAAGAGGAGCAGTGAAAGTGCATCTGTACTCCTTGGGACATTAGCTCTGCTCCACCAATCAGGCCAGCCTCAACACAGACAGCTGAGCCATGCTCTCATCAGACTATACTGGACCTCTGTTCCATAGGACAGCAAGGGATGCTGGGGATGCAACCAAGCTAGTCCCAATTCACTGCCCTTCGTTTACCTGCAGCCTTCGAATGAAGAGCAGAAAACCGACAAGACACTGCACTGTCCGAACACTTTATAAATAGCAGGTAAGTCTCCCAGTGACTAGGATATACCATTAACCCCATTTTACAGATGGGGAGAGGGAGGCCAGGGTACAAAGGCCCAGATTCTTAAAGATATTTGGGCCTCCCAAGGCCTGCCTTCGAAGCCTAAGTCAGTTAGGTGTTGCAACCCCTAAATACCTTTAAAAATCTGAGCCAAAGTTGCAAAGCCAGGAACAGAATCCAGGAGCCTTGCCTCCAAGCTGCCTACTCTAATCACTGGATCATGCTGCAGAAAAGATTCTCACCCGCTTACCAGAAGCATAACAGTTCAGCCCTCTCTGCTTTGAAAACACAAGCATATTTCAGAGGCAAAACAGAGAAGGACAGTTCAGTTTGAGACAGAAGCATCAGTGTGCGAAGCTAGGCCAGGCAGCTGCTGTTCCAGCACTCACCAATATATTGATATTCTCTTTCTGGTTCAGTAATGACCGCACCTCCTCTATATCGCGGTTGAAGATGGCTTGGACCAGAGGCGGCTGCAAAGAGAAAGACAATCAAGCTGTGAAGCAGGTAAAATGAATGTGCAAGGACAGGGACAGGAGGGTGGCTGGCAACATCATTCGTATACCCCAAGACCAGCCCGACAAGTTAGTCACCTCATGTCACCTGTGTTTGTTTGGGTCTCCTGCTTCTATAGCAAATGCAACATCTACTGAGCCATTCTAGTGAACTGCAGCTGTGGAGACAGGCCCAGCTATAGCCTCTGACAGGAATTCTTCCCCACTCCTTGCAGCTGAAGGCTTTTAATATTTATAAAAGTCAATTTCTGTTTAAAAAAATAAAAAAGAGAGAGATACTGCTCTGCTTCTGCAAGGATTAAAAAACTGAAGCGAAGTGAATGTTGATGGAAACTGCCAGGTTATCCAGCCTAGGGAATAAAGCCATGAGATGAAGTTTTGCACCCCACCCATGGGCCTGGAAAGACTACATGATGGTGGGGGGCACCCATTCAGTCCCTGATCCTGGCCAGATATCAGTGGGAATCTTAGCTTCTCGGCCAAGAAGAGGACCAACTGCTGCCTGTTGTGGTGGTTTTCCTGATGTGGACACTTGCCCACTGGGAACTGGACCGAGACCCAAACCCATTTCACACAGGGGCCACGCTCAACAGCTGGCAATGGCTTTTGATTGCTTTGTTGTGGAGGCCAAAGACTTTGTAAGACTCAAAGAGGGATTGGCCGTTTATAAGAAGTTATAATGACAACAAAACTCGTTTAGGAAGGTATATAAACCTTCAAGCTTCATGGCTTAAACCACTCTCTAATTATTGGGATGAGACCTTCGTCGGGGGTAGATTATCCCACATCTGCCTTCCCCAGGGCTTCTTGCAACTTCCTTTGAAGCGGCCGGTGCTGGCCACTGTCTGAGACAAAATACTGGCTCGATGGATGACAGGGTCTGGTCCAGTCTGGCAATTCCTACACTTCTTACCTAGCCTGAATGTTAACAAGTGCTTAGCGGGGAAAGACACTGCATCCCTCTCCCAAATCCCCTGAGCCATCCGCTCCCAACAGGATAAAGCACCCTACGAGCAAATACTCAGGAAAGCTAGAGCTCGGGGCTCACTCAGCGAGAGGGGCAGGCCCTGAACCCAAAGACACTCTCTTTTCAGAACCCACGTACGGATCGTCTTCAATAGCAAGAGGGTGAACACGGCCTAGAGCGGGTCTCTCCTTTCAAATCTTACACTGCACGGTAACAGCCAAACCCTCTTCACCTCTCCCGGCACAACTTCTGGGTCTACCTTCAGCTGCCATAAGATTTGGCTATAGCAAGAAAATGCCGACACGCCCCTGCTACCCAGCTCACTCCAGATTCCCTCTCCCCTCTCCATCTGAACATGTGCATGAAAGCAGCGAAAGGTAGGGGAACACATCCCCGGTCAGAGGGAATGAGCGAGTCATTCCTGTGGAATGCAGTGGACTCCGCATCCAGTGTTAGACATTTCCAAAAAAAAAAAAAAAAGAGATGCACAGACCGATAATTATGCCCTGCACGAACTTCAGCGGAGCTTGCAAGCAATGCTGGGACGGACACACCCACCCACCATTCACAAGGGAAGCTGAATGTTTTGGTTACCCAAAAAAAAAAAAAAAGTTACTCCCCTGTTCCCTTCTCTCCCCACCATGTGAGGCTTTAAACACCCAGCCTATCAGTGAGATTGCAACAGCGCAAGGGACCACAGGAGGGGTAAATATTTGGCTTGGAGGAGTCAGCAGCCCGGATCTCAGAAATCATTACTGTCGGTAGGAACCTAGAGGGCTCATGTCAAATCAGGGGGTTAAAGATGAGATGTTTGCGGGCCAGTGGGGTATTTGGGGGATTAGAGGGAGGTGCTGGGCGTCATCCAGGGAGTAATGGGGCTGACAAGCGAAGAACAACTGTGTCTCAATAATACTCTGCCTTAGGAAAGTGAAGTCCATACACGACAGGAAGGGGAAAATAGAACCAGGCTCCTTGGGGCCAGGAGGTTTCATTCATACCCCTCCCAAAACGGAGATGGTTGAAACTTGACCCTTCTACGGAAATTGTATGTGGCGATGGCCATCTGAATAGCCACTCTTCCTTCCCCCCGGCCCCCGTGGGGGAGTTGGGGTACCTACAGGGATCAAACAGGCAGCCCTGCTGATTTGGGGGTTGTGACAAGTCAACTGCAGTGCAGACAGGACTGACTCACATCCATGCCCAAGGAAAGTGGGGTACAACCCCCTCCCCCCATATGTAGGGAAGCTGAATCACATAATACCTCCGGTGACAACAGGGTGGATGGGAAAAGCCTCATCACACCCAGGGAAATGGCAGGGTATAAAACAGCACAGGGGCAGCCCCCCCCAGTGATGAAAGTGGGGTGTGAGATGAATCACCCCCTAACTTGTGAATGTGGGGTCCACATGGCGGGTGGTGCCAAATCAAGCCCTCCCCTCTGGCCCGACGAGGGCTGAAAGGGAGATGAGGGGATGTCGAGGGAGAAAGGCAGGGAATGAAGATGGGGAGGCTAAAATCCTATCCAGGCTTCGGAGGGATAAAGAGGTTGATGGGGGGAATAAGGGGGTAGGAAGGAGATGGGAACAGGGAAGCCAGGAGGCAGGGAGAAGATGGGGGACACCAATATGTGGGGGGGGGCGCAAAGATGCGGGCAGGCCAAGGTGGGCGGGGAGGGGGGCAGAGCTTGGGGGCAAAGAGAGGCTGGCGCTAGGGAAATAGGGAAGTGGGTTGAAAAGGGGTAAAAAATTGGTGCAGGGAGGGTGGGGGCAAAAAGCGTGGGGGCAGACATGGGGGCAAGCTGCGGAGATGGGGGCGGGAGCAGATAGGGACCCAGGGGGGCCAAAGGCAGAGGAACGGGGGCCAGAAGGGGGGCGGGACTGGATCGGGGGCGGCCGAAGGCAGACATGGGGGCCGGATTTGGATGGGGGGCAGAGGTGGGGGGGTGGATGGGGGCCCCAAAGGTAGAGATAGGGGCCCCAGGGGCTGACGGCAGAGATGGGGAGCGGGGAGCAGAGACAGGGGCCAGAGGTGGGGGGTGGGTTGGGGGGGGCAGCAGTGGGGGGGTGGATGGGGGCTGGGAGGGCGGGTTTGGATGGGGGAAAAGGGGGGGCTGAAGGCAGAGATGGGGGACAGAGACGGGGGCCGGGGGGGTGGGTTTGGATGGGGGGAAAAGGGGAGGGTGGAAGGCAGAGATGGGGGCCGGGGGGTGGATGGGGGCCCCAGGGGCTGAAGGCAAAGACGGGGGCCGGTGGGAGTTGGGGGGGGCAGAGGTGGGGGGGTTGATGGGGGCCCCAGGGGCAGAGATGGGGGCTAGGGGGGCAGGTTTAGGGGGGACAGACATGGGAGGTGGATAGAGGCCCGGGGGCGGATGCCGGCTGGGGGGGGCAGAGAGGGCGTGGATGGAGGCCCCAGGAGCAGAGATGGGGGGCAGGTTTTGGGGGGCAGAGGCAGGGGGTGGATGGGGGCCCCGGGGACAGAGATGGGGAGCGGGTTGGGGGGGCAAAGGCAGGGGGTGGAAGGGGGCCCTGGGGGCAGAGACGGGGGCGGTTTGGGGGGGGGCAGAGGCAGGGGACGGATGGGGGCTCCGGGGGCAGAAACGGGGGAGGTTTTGGGGGGGGCAGAGGCGGGGGGGGTGGATGGGGGCCCGGGGACAGAGACAGGGGGCGGGTTTGGGGGGGCAGAGGCCGGGGGGTGGATGGGGGCCCCGGGGGCAGAGACGGGGGGGTGGATGGGGGCCCCGGGGGCAGAGACGGGGGCGGGTTTGGGGGTGCAGAGGCGGCGGGTGGATGGGGGCCCCGGGGGCAGAGACGGGGGGCGGGTTTGGGGGGGCAGAGGCGGGGGGGTGGATGGGGGCCCCGGGGGCAGAGACGGGGGGCGGGTTTGGGGGGGCAGAGGCGGGGGGGTGGATGGGGGCCCCGGGGGCGGGCGGCGGGCCCGGGCTCCGTCTCCTCGGGCGGGAAGCAGGCAGCGCGGAGCCCGGCTCGGCTCGGCTCGGTCCCCTCCCCGGGCTGGGCGGCGGGGGGGGGCGCGGGGGGGCCGGAGCCGGGGGGGTGGCGGGGGGGCCGGGCCGGAGCCGGGGGGGGGAGGGGCGCGGCCGGCCCGGAGGGGGGGGCGGCCGGCCGGCCGGGCCCCGAGGGGCGGCTCCGCACTAGGCCGCAGATCCCCGGGCTCGCGTAGCGGGCCGGGCCGGGCGAACGGGGCGGGACGAGGCGGCGGCAGCCCCGGTACCTGCTCCGTGATGCTGAGAATCCCCATCTCCGGGCCCGGGCCCCCCGCCTCAGCGCCGAGCTCCCGGCATCAGGCTCCGGCCGCGGCGGCTCCGGCTCCGGCGGCTGCGGGGCGGGGAGGGACTGAGCCCGCCCAGCGCGGGAGGGAGGGAGGGAGGCCGCCGCCGCAGCGACCCCTGCCGGGGAGCCCCGGCCACGGCCCCAGGCAGCGCCCGGGGCGGGGGGAGCCGGGCCCGAGGGAGCTCCCTGAACGGGGGGCCCTCGGATGCCCTCAGGGCCCGGCCCAGGGATCCCTGCGGGGTGGGAGACCGGGGCCCCCTGGAGCTCCCCAGTGGGTCTGGGCCCCACGTTCCCCCCTCACAAGGGGTGGGGAGCTGGGGGCCGGGGCCTCCTGGAGACCCTCCCTGAGACGGGGGTGTGGGGGGGCAGACCCCTGAGGGCCGCCCCCCCGGCCGGCCCAGCGCCGCCGCCCCCCCCCCCCGGGCCTGCTCACCCTGGGGTGCGGGCCCTCGCCGTCGCCCTCATCCTCGGGGCAGGGCAGGGCAGGCGAGAGCCACTTTCCCACCTGGGCCCGGGAGTTTCCCTGCGGCCGATTCCATCCATCGACCCCACCGGCATCGGGTCCGGGCTGAGAGGGGTGAGCAAACCGCTAGATCCCGTCGGCGGGGCTCGGTGCCTCGACGTTCTCCAAGGGCCAGCGGAAGAGAATCAGGTGAGGGACTGCGCTGCCCACCCATGATAGCAACCATGTGGCTCTACGATCATTTAGCGATGGCTTCGTGGCCCACGTGGCCACTGTAAATTAAATAATCAGAAGAATGAATAGTTGATCGAGTTATTACATTACTTCTTTGCGCTTCTAAAGCACCCATTAGCCAAGGAGCCACCAACTTGTACTTAGTACTCAGACTAAACAAATCAGTTTGTTGTAAGGGTGGTCTCAGATTCTTTTGTTGTTGTGACGTGGAAGCCCCAGCTGAGATCTCATTGTGCTAGTTACTGGACAAACACTGGGTAAGAGACAATCCCTGCTCCAAAGAATTCGAGTCTAGACAAGGCAGATAAAGGATAGAAGGGAAATGGAGAGATGAAACATCTCACACAAGGTCATGCAGGGAGTTAGGATGGCCGGGAACAGAATCCAGGTCTCCCTCGCTAGCCCAGTGTCTGATCTTCTGGACCAAGCTGCCTCTCAGGCCTTGTCTACACTTAAAAGGTTTGCTGATACAGATATACTGGCACCCCCTGGTGGAGACACAGCTGATTCCGGCAGAAGAGTTCTTCCACCCGTCCTCCGAATGGAATATTTTTTGTTGCTGCTATAACTGTGTCTACATTAGAGCTTTTGCCAGCACAGGCATATCGGCTAGCGGTGTGATTTTTTTCATCCTACTAACCAACATAGCTATGCCAGTACTATTTTCTAGGGTAGACCAGGCCTCGGAGAGGAAAGGTTGGTCGTTTCTGGCTAACGCACAAGTCTGGGAATCAGGAGATCTGTGTTCTACATGGACTTGGCTCTCTGCTGAGACAGAGAGAGAGGGTCGCACAGTGGAGTGAATCTCATAGACTTCAGGGCCGGCCAGAAGGGACCATTATGATTATGTAGTGTAGAACTCAGATCTCTTCATTCAGGTGCCTCCTAAAATCCCATTGCTTCCATCATGCCCACAAGAAATTAACTGTTAAACAAAACTAAAATCCATTCCCTCCTCTGGGCTATGCAGTTAGTGGCTGCTCTCATTTCTGTGCCTGTCTTTTAGGTCCCGATCCTGCAAACACACACTCCCAGGTGTAAATGCTTCCACCTATGCACTATGCATTGCCCCTGAAGATGTTTTCAGGATTGGGCTGTTATATCGTAGGCTCGTCAGGCTAGGGATTGTTTTGAGACCTGTATTTTATACAGCGCCTAACACATTGTCTTTGCTTAACAAATAATGAATCATAATAACAAAAGGGTGCTGCAGAACCTCACATAAGCATTTCTGGATGACTCTGATAGCGACTTCATGTGCATCCGAAACCCGCCAGAACCAAGGTCCCCAAAGAGGCTCACAAATCTTTACCACTTGACCTTGGGGACACTACAGGTTCCAGTGGGCCATGTGGCTATGAGGCTTAACTTGATGTGGAGCATTGCATGTTGGGATCTGTAGTCTCCACCAGCCAGCTAAAGATCAGGATGGATTTAAGAAGCTGCTAATCTGGCTTTTGTCAGGGCAACTTTTGGGAGCCTTTTGAAGAAAAGGACTTGTTTAAACAAAGAAATGATCAGTGCAACAAGATGAGCTGAATAATTGTTTTCTGCAGTTACGAGGTGTTTATATTTAATTTTCCTGTCTGTCACTGTTTGGGAGGGACAACAGGGCACCGCTTTAAATTGCTACCTCCATGTCTTGAAATAACATCCAGAGACATATTTACCTTGACTGCTATGGAGTGTGGAGGGGACGTAGGCTGGGGGCTAATGTGGCATCTTCACTACGGGCTCTACTTTTGATCCCTGGTTGAACTGAGTTCAGAGCAGGAGCCAGGAGACTGTGTTTGTGCTGTTGATAGTGTAGCAGGGCTATTTTTATCATGGCTTTGGACCTGCAATTAGCCAAGTGTTACCTAACAGTGAAATCAAGGTGAAATCATAGAGCTGAAAAGCCATAAAGAGCAGCTGTTGACATTTTCGCCAGTGAAATATTTACCTGAAGGAGGAAGCAGTGGAACTAGACCTTTCATGGCAGCACAAGATCACTGGTCTTGTGTTTTACAGTGTACTACTCACAACCGTTTGCCAGTCGTTTGTACAGTATAGGCTTTGTGGGGTAGCCTCTACTCCTCTCACCTTGTCCGCAAAGGAAGCAAAACTGGGGGGGTTCCTAGCACAATTCTCTGAGAGCTGGGATTTGAGGAGTTTTTTGTAACTGGCTTCCCCAAAAGAAGATGGAATTAGGGAGATGATTCATAGATTTCAAGATCAAAAGGGACCATTGTGATGATGAAAATAGAGGGACAGCTGGAACTGTTTAGACAATAACTGCCAATCAGTCCCATGATATATTGCTTAAGCTTGTGGCTAAGGCATAGATCTAGGAATCAGGACTCCTGGGTTCTGTTCATGGCGGTGACACAGGCTTACTTTGGGCAGGTTGCTTAACTTTTCTGTGCCCCAATTTCCCCATCTATAAAATGGGCATCATAATTTGAACCCTCTCAAGAGGACTCTGAGACTTTGATTTCAGTATTAGTCTGTAAAACACTTTGAGATTCATGGTGCAAAACCAGAGTCCAGCAGTAAGTATATTTTACTATGATTTTAGTCAAAGAAAGATCCAACATGGATAAGTGGTTTGACAGGGCCACTTTTTTAGGGTGATTTCTAGGATCCTGCAAGAAAGCCCCTGGGTCCAAAACTCACTTTGGGGAAAAGCTCATTATAATATTATGTTGGTTTGAGGTGTGATGATGTTGTGTTGTGATGTCATGACATGGCTTCTTGGTGTGATCAGAGGATGGTATACAATGATGAGCATCCTGAGTTTGATGACGTTGCGTTGAGCCACAGCAATGTCCTGATGTGCCTTAGTCCATGACTGGAGTTCCTACCCATTGTGAAAATACAAATAATAAGTAATCATGATGACATGATGATATTTTGATGAGCTGTGATAAATTTTATGCTCAGTTCCATGTGTCAGCTTTCATATGACAACATTGGAATGCCCTGTCAAAACGTGTCATTGTGACAGGTGACATTTGAACGCGGTGAGCTTTTCCCCAGGGTGGATTGACACGTTGGGGGAAAGCCAGCAGCGTGGCGACATGCCCCGGGGCAGTGCCACGTTGCGGGACGACCCCCTAGGGCAGTGAGGTGTGATGTCGGGTTGCAGCACGACGATGTCACGGTGTGAGGTCAGGACGACGTATGAGCATGTGCTGCTGTGTCCCAGCAGGGCACGGGGCGGTGACGTGTGGGGGCATGGCGCAGCGGGGCCACGAGGCCCTGTTGCCATGGGATGATGCGGCAGGGTGATGCATCCTGGGGCGATGATGCAAATGTGTCGTGCTATGACGTGATGCATGAGGTCACTTTGCATCCCATCAGCCTATTGGCCACGGGCTGCTGGCTGCCTTGATCATAGGACCCGCCCTGCCTGCCAGTTGGACTACAATTCCCATCAGGCACCTGGGCCGTCGCTACAACGCCAATGGCGCCTCAGGGCGGCGGGACTACAATTCCCATGAAGCCCCGGGCGGCAGAGCGCAGGCGCCCAGACCTTAAAAACGCCGGAAACTACAACCCCCATGACGCACCACGGTACCGGTACGCCCCGCCCTCCCGGTTCCCGCCCAGCTCCCTGTGCCGTCTCGCCCCGCCCCCTGGCTGTGACGCGGTGGGCTCTATAGTGACGCGGTGACGTCGTGGGGGAGGGGGGAGTCCAGCGCGGCGGAGCCGGTGTCTGCGGCGGACGGAGCGCGGAGCCCAGACCCCTCCCCCATGGCGGCCAGGCGGCTGCGCGCGCTGCTGCGGCTGGGGGCGCGCCAGGGGCTGCGGCCGGGAGCGCCCCCGCCTGGCAGGTGAGCGGGCCGCCGGGGGGAGGGGCCCAGAGTGGGGGTTCATGGAGGGAGCCTCTGGGGGGAGGGGCTATGGGGGCAGAGGGGGGGGCTATGGGGAGGGGCCCAGAGTGGGAGGGGCCATGGGGGCCAGGGCCCTAAGAGGGGGTCTCTGGAGGGAGGGGCCATGGGGGTGGAGGGGGGGGGCCAGGGCCCTAAGAGGGGGTTTCTGGGGGGAGGGGCCATGGGGGCGGAGAGGGGGGTTTCTGGGGGGAGGAGCCCAGAGTGGGGGTTTCTGGGGGGAGGAGCCATGGGGGCGGAGAGAGGGGTTTCTGGGGGGAGGGACCAGGGCCCTAAGAGGGGGTTTCTGGGGGGAGGGGCCATGGGGGCGGAGAGGGGGGTTTCTGGGGGGAGGAGCCCAGAGTGGGGGTTTCTGGGGGGAGGGACCCAGAGAGGGGGGTCTATGGGAGGGAGACACTTTTATGCTGCATTGGGTGCGCCGGAAGAGGCAGTGGGGACCCGGCCAGGGCCGCTCATGTCCTGTGGGGGCTTGGGCTGGGTTGGATAGAGAAGCTGGTGTTTTAAGTTTGGGGGACCCGGCCCACACCCCGGGGCACCTGTTGCCAGAGAGATGGTCTTGTGGACTGCTCCCCTCCCAGCGTCTCTGCGGCAACTTCAGTGGTTGTCCATAGGAAGCGGTGACGCGAGGGGAATTCTTCCCGGACACTTCGCTTCATTTAATGGAATTTAGCATCTGGAACCAAAGAGCCAGATGTGAGCAGCTAGCTGGCTGCAGACCCTTGGCAACACCCCAGTAAATCGCCTTAGCTGGCTGAAGACTAGCTGCAAGGGCTTGATAGGCCACGGGTGATCTATGGACCAGGCACCATGCACAGGCAACCACTGGCTTAGTAAAACTTGCTGGGTCTAAATGGGATCTAGCATCACTAAAGCAAGGATGGGTCTAGCCCTAGCCCCTGGGGTTTGCTGGATGGCACCAGCCCTTTAGGTTTACCCTTCAGGGTAGGGGAGGTTGGTGCTGGATTTTTTAGCAATGGAAGATGTTATGATAACTTGTAATGAGCCTTCCAGAGAGTGTCCTGCTTTGCAGGAAGAGGAAATAGGATCCAAATTCAGCAGCTGACCTCCTTTGCAAGTTTCTAATCGCATGGCTGCAACCCTGCGATCAGGTGCTAGTTAATGGGCGATTGCCAGAGATGGCAGTTTGTAAAAGTCTCTCTTCAGTCGGAAAACACGATGTTAACTTGACTTGATGGTCTGAATTCAGTGTCCCCTCTTGCCCAGGCTTTGCAAATGAATGTCCTCCCTTTCAAAAGGCCTGGAAGTCTTGAGGGCGTGCACCTCCTCCAGCGATGACCTCTGGTGGGAGGTGCCGTGCCGGGAAGTTGCTACAATGCGTTGGTCTGTCAGCAATGCCTGGGGCTGGCAGAGCAGTCCTGCTTCTTGGCAGGTGGGAGCTGGGGTATAAGTGTAGGTGCTTTTCAAGTTCAGATCCCTCCGTTAGCACAGGGGACGCTTCCAGAGCTTGGAGTGGAGAGAGTTTAAGTGGCGTTGTGCACAGCTTTGAAACGGAGCCAGGGCGGCTGCTCGCCACTGGCGTGTTGGGTATAAGAGATGCCGTGTTCCTCAGGGCAGCAGTCCTCTCCTATGCATCTGCACAGAATAAATAACAGGAGGTGGCACCTTGCAGGCAATATTTGAGTGTGTTTGCTTTGAGACACAATATGGGAAGGCTGGCAAAGCACAAATAGCTGACGGCTGTGCTCTTTGCTGCATGAATTCTTCTTGTCCTCTGCTGCACAGCGTCAGGCATAGATATGGCTCTGAGCTTGGAGTCTGTCCCCTGGAGAGTCTGTCCATCCACTCAGGCAGGGCTGAGGGGGCCCAGGCGATCTCTAGGCTCATGTAGATCTCAGATGCGATACCGAATCCAAACCCCCAGCAACGTCCATTGCACTTTCCTCTGCGCTGGAAGGAGAGGGGGCATCGGGCTATCTGAGCCTGGAGTGGCCCCAGAACACTGGAAAAGAAAGACCTTTCCCCTCTGCTCGTGCCTCTGGGGAAGAGGGTGAGTGACCTGTTTTCAGACACATATATTTATAGATCCAAGTGAACAGCCTGAGTGGAAAGTTTCCAGTGATGATGGAATGTGACCTGATTGTGCTGAGTGGAAGCTGCCGGGGTGTTGGAAGGAACTTCCTGAAGGCAGGATTGAATCTCGTTCCTACTGTCTTTGTAATGTCCAATTGCCACCCTTCCAGCCGATTCGGAAGCTTGCTGTGGGGTTGTGAACTTCAGGACTTTTTGTTTGTTGGCATTTAACCAATGGGATAAAACCCGACCAGTCTGAACTGTGGGCTGGGAGTCAGGAACTCCTGGGTTCTATTCCTGGTCGTGGGCGAGTTGCATTGCCGCCCTGTGCCTCAGTCTCCCCAGCTGGGTATAGTCACCTCCTGCACAGAAGGGGCGGTGACGACCAGCAAGTGTTTGTAAAGCACTGAGTGGTCTGTTGCTGGCTCCAGCACCTGTGTCAAGTGGGGAAGAAGGGGGAGTGTTCACAGTCTCACTCTGGATCGTCAACGCTGACTTGGGGGTCTGATGAAGTGAGCTGTAGCTCACGAAAGCTCATGCTCAAATAAATTGGTTAGTCTCTAAGGTGCCACAAGTACTCCTTTTCTTTTTGGGGGTTTTGGGAAATCAACTCTCTGTCCAGGCTGTTGTGGGAGGCCAACCACGCCACCAGTGCAGCTCAAAGCGGGACCCTGCTTGAGGGTGGGTCTGATCCCCAGCCTGCCAATGAAACGAGCGGAAGCCTGCTCCTGGTGTGCACAAACATTCCAATGGCAAGGGTGCGAGGGCTGTTAACTGCCTCTGGACTGTTTGCGGGAGAGAGGTCACATGTTGCTGGCTTCCCGTCTGTGTTTGTGATTCTCCTCTTGTCTCTGGTTGGCGTGCCAGGCTGTGGGGATCAAGGAACAAAAGCACCAGCTGAAATTTCATCAGGGGGCGAGGTCCAGAGGATAAACTCCGAATGGGATACAAGGGAATTAGAGGCATGACCTGGGTAGTGAGCTATGCCTCTGACAGGCTGTGTGACATTGGCAGATAAGTCCTGTTTTCAGTCAGTACCTTAGTTTCCCCATCTATCAATCGGAGATAACACTGACTCGCCTTGCAAGGGTCATGGAGAAGAACCCAAAGAACCCAGCATAAATAGGTCCTAACCAGCCCACAGTTACTGTCAATGACCCAGTTTTGCCAGAGCGCCTTTCATCCAAAGATACCAGAGCCGCCGAAGACCGCTGAAAGGTGGCCATGCTGGGGAAGCAGCAGCCAGGGCTGTGGATCCAAGAGGAAATCTTGGCCAATCGCTGCTCTTTCAGAAAGCGCCAGGCATTGCTAACGTCCAGACAGGGCAGGGCAAACCAAGCCTCTGGGCCTTGTGACATCCTGCCAGGGTTTAGAACGCTGGCTACCGCTCCTCCTCCTGAAATCTCTGCTTGGCAGCATAGCCGACGGGTATGGTTACGCAGCGATGGGTCACTGGTGCCAGCAGGGTGATATTACAGGGCCTGCAGGAGAGCGGAGGAAACCTGCCAGGGTGGCACGTTGCTTCCCCTGCCACTCTCCTTCTCAAGAAATCCAGATACCCTCTGCCCCCACATCGGTGCCAGTGTTCACAGCACCGGTGCTCCATATTGACGCGGAGGAGGGCAGAGCTCAGCAGGGTGCCCTGTGTTTCACCAGCCACCCTGACTAAGGAGATGGGCAAGCGTGGTCCCTGTGCCTCATAGCGGGCCCTTCCCAGTGGCACCCGCCCCTCATGTCCCATCTGGTTCCAGGCTCCAAGGGCTTGCCACTCCTTACTGGCTTTCTGCCAGCTCAGCTGAGTGCTGTTCCTGTGAATGAATCTCTCCTCCTCCTCCTGCTCTGAGCTGCCCTCCTGATGGGCAGGTTAATGGCAGCTGTTGCATAAGGCCGGCTGGGCACAGGGGAGGGGCCGCCTGCCTCTTGACTCAGCAGCAGGTGATCTGCAGCAGGGAGAAGAAGGTCAGGGTCTCTCTCGGTGGGAGCCCTTGGAACCCTCCCCAGCTGCCTCCACAAAGATCTGAGTAAGCACAAACAGGAGGTGAAGTAAATTGCCACTGTGTCTGAGCGTAGAGGCCTGCAGGAGAGCCAGGCCTGCCCGCCAGCCGCTAGGCCTCCCCGCCAGCCGCTCGCCCTGCCCTACCATGGGGGGCTTGTTTGAGGCCATGAACTGCTGGCTGGGAGCAGGGCAAGTGAGCTAGTGGGAGCAAGCTCTCGTCTGAGCCAGGGCTGACCCCGCTCCAGCGCTGTGCTGCAGGGAGCTGGGTGAGTGATGGAGCAGGGGACGCTCTCCCCTCGGGGACAGTGCTGATCCCAGAGCTCCCGGCCAGTTCCGTGTGTCAGATGATCAGACTTCAAAGCTCAGGTCTGGGTCACTTGTGCTCATTACTCCTGAGGGCATTCTGCGCCAAAAAATTAAAAATTATGCGCCAAAAAAATAACAATGCTGCCCACAATATTTTAAAATTCTGCAAAATTCTGCAAATTTTATTTGTCAAATAAATGTGGAGGCTCCAGCATGGCATTGGGGAGCACAGGCCACTAGCTGCACAGAGGTGGGAGATCACCGTGCAGCTCTCCCGAGACACAGACTCAGTGGTGAGGCTGCACTCGACCCTGACACAGTGCAAGGACTGGGCCTGCCCCAGAAACATCCAGGGCCCTGCCCCTCCATGCCAAGTGCACCAGGTGTGCGCAGGCAGGCTCAGCAAGGCAGGATCCAAGTGTGGAGGGGCTTAGTGTGGGGGGGATCCAGGTGTGGATTGAGAAGGTTCTGTGTGGGGCAATCTGGGTGCATGTGGCTCATTGGGGGATCCAGGTGTGGGAGGATCTGGATGCACAGGGGCTTGTTGGGGGACTCTGGGTGCAACGGTAATGGAACTCTGCCGGGAGGGTCCAGGTGAAGGTGGTTGGGGCTCGGGGCGGGGGGGTCTGGCTGTGGGGGGATAGAGCTTGGCAGGGGGTTCTGGGTGTGGGGGGCTCAGTGGTGGGGTCCAGATGCTGAGGGAGTGGGGTTGGTACAGTGGGGATCCAGGTGTGGGTGGCTTGTCGGGGTGGTCCAGGTGCAGGGGGAGTGGGGCTTGTTGTTGGGGGGGGGGGTCTGGGGGTGAGGGGGGTGAGGCTCGGCAGGAGGGTCTGGGTATGAGGGGGTCTGGATACACAGGAGTTGGACAGATGCGGGAGCAGTTCCCTGTACAGAGATCCCTCCCCCTGCAGCTCAGGAGTGATGGGTGCAGGAAGTGTGGTGGGGGAGGGGGGAGTTTGCAGCGTTTCCTATAGCTGGGGGAGAAATCTGGGGGTGGGTCTGACATGGCCCTGGATGGTGGGCAGAGGAAGTTCCATCCTCCCCAGCCCAGCTGGGATTAGCAGCTGAGCCCGGTGCAGGGTAGGAGCCACACAGCTGGGTCTTCCCCAGCGCCCCCCCCGCCCCCACACAGTGATTTACCTCTCTGCCGGCTGCCCTGGGCACCTGAAACATACTGATGAGGCAGGTCGCATGACTGCTTTTGTGGCTTCCCTTTGCTTCCCCATCAGAAAGTCATTTTTCTACAGGGAAGCAAAGAAATCTGCGGGGGACATAAATTCTGCGCATGTGATGTGGCGCATAATTCCCCCAGGAGTAGCTCATTAAACAGCCCCTTGGTGGGAGCAGGCGGAATCGTCACTGTGATATGGGAGTCGGCGTCGCTCCTTGCCACAAACTAGTTGGTAGAGTTGCTGAGTCACTAAACCGCTGCCAGGTGCCAACCCAGCGGTGGCTGCATGGGAGCGGTGAATAGATCACAGCATGCAGCTTGGCCGTGCAGCACTTAGGGGCCGATAGATCCCCAGGGGAATGGGATTGGCATGCGAGAGGGAATCCCCTTGTCCCTGGCTGGGGAGGGTGTTTCGTCCGCTTCGTCTCCCTCGGCCCCACTCTGCGTTTAGTGGCCTTGAGCTTACCTAGTCTCAGCATCAGGTGACCTCTCCAAAGGGAGTAGCCCTCACTCCTTTCCTCTGCCTGGCCAAGCCAGCTCCGGTCGGTCTCTGCTAATCCCGACCCGTTTCCAGTTGCAGGGCCGTGTCTCTCTGTGGGATTCTGCTGAGCCGGGTGCCTTGGGCACTAAACAGCCTGGACTGGACCCAGCACAGCCGGACGTTCATCAATCTCACGGGGCCTTTCACCAACAAAAGGAAGGAGTATTCGGAGCGGAGGATTATAGGGTAAGTGGCATTGGCTGTGTTCCCCCAGAGGGGGATGGGGTGGAGGCAGGGCTGGAATGAGTGCGCTAGGGGCTTGCCCTGCACACTCCAGCATGCTGTGTCCTTCACCTGCTTGCCCCAGCGCTGGTGGCAAAAGGGGAGTTTGGTCTCCAGGCCTCAGTCAACCCTTGACCTGTCTGTGACGTGATGCGTGCACCCCGAACCGGATTGAGACCCATGAAACTCATTTCACATTGTGGGGGGGGCCATGGATGGCACCAGCTGCTGGGGGCAGTGGAGTTGAGCCGGCTTTGAACCGGCGCCGCAGAGGCAAATGGTTCCCTAGCCCGTCCCCGAGCCCCCGCGCTGCCTTGTGCCTGCAGGACGGCAGCTCTGAGTCAGCCCAGATGTCTCCCCCCGGCAGGTACTCCATGCAGGAAATGTACGAGGTGGTGTCCAACGTGGATGACTACAAGCACTTTGTCCCCTGGTGCAAGAAGTCGGTGGTGGTCTCCAAGCGCACGGGCCACGTGAAGGCTCAGCTGGAAGTGGGCTTCCCGCCCGTCCTGGAGCGATACACGTCCATTGTCACCCTGGTGCGCCCACACCTTGTCAAGGTGAGGCTGCCGGGGAGCACCCAGGGATTCTCAGCATGAGGGATGTGCGGGGTTGGGGGCACTCAGCCGCCCAGGGAGCCTGGCTTCCCAGTGCTCTGGTAGCAAAGCCCCTCGACTGATGCTCCTGCTGTCCCTTCTCAGGCCATCTGTACTGACGGGAGGCTCTTCAACCATCTGGAGACCAGCTGGCGCTTCAGCCCTGGCATCCCAGGCTACCCCCGCACCTGCACAGTGGATTTCTCGGTAAGCCCCACCCCTGGCCTGCCCCGTCCAAGGGGTCCTCCCACAACCTTCGCCCTGTCGCCATGCGGGGCCATCTCTACAGTGAATCCACTGGGGATGGACCAGAGAGGTGGCTGCCAGCCAGCCCATGCTGTGTAATGGATGGGTTAGAAGCACCTGTCCCCAGGTCATTAGCCTCCAGGAGGAGACTGAGCCGGGAGGTAAGCAGGGCGCGAAATGCTGCCGTCAGCCACCGAGCGAGCGATTGCTCTTCGTGTCTCGAGGGAGAGAGAGGCAAGAGCAAATGTTCCACTTGGGCACATTTGTCTGAGAGGCAGGGCCTGGTGGAGCGGGGAGTCAGGACTCCTGGGTTCTCCTCCTGGCTCTGTCAGTGACTTGCTGTGTGAGCCTCTCGGCCTCAGTTTCCCCACCTGGGCCGTGGGGTTTGTGTGGAGGTGACTATTCGCTGCGTGCTGCCGATGATGGCAGGTTCCCCGCTGGGTGTTGCAGAACATGGGCAGCCCGGCAGCCCCTGTCCCCCAGCCCTTTGTTTCAGGGGAGGGCTCTGTCCTGGCCTGACCTGCTCTGCCAGCCCCTCGTCTCTCTCTCCTCCCCAGATCTCCTTCGAGTTCCGCTCCCTGCTGCACTCGCAGCTTGCCACGGTCTTCTTCGACGAGGTGGTCAAGCAGATGGTGGCCGCTTTCGAGCGGCGGGCGGCTAAGAACTTCGGGCCGGAGACACGCATCCCCCGGGAGCTCATGTTTCACGAAGTTCACCAAACGTGAGGGGGTCGGGGCCGCATGTGCAGACTCTGTCGGGGCGGCGGGCAGGGCGTCCAAGCGCCTCCCGCCGCCTTTTTAACTATTTATTTGATTTCACCTCTCCTGACGGTCTCTCTAATTTATCTGCTGTGCCGAGAATGGGGACGTACCTGGAGTGGCTGGGTCTGGCTGCCCCGGAGCGTCCCCCAGGCCTGCCATCTTGCACAGAAGAACCACATCTGCCCGCCGGGCTCCATATTTTTGTAGCTAACTTTTATTTTAAATTTATTTTATTTTGGGGGTGGGGGTCTTGTTTAAAATCCCTCCGAGCAGGGAAGAGCAATCCCTGCCCCTTGCTGATCTGCAGGAATCCTCGTCCTTCCCTCTGCGCAGCCCTCGCAGCACAAATCAGCAGGCCTGCATGTGCCAGCCCCCCCCTTGGTCGGACTGCCTTTCCCCCAGGCCTTGGGGAGAGGGGCGGGGCCCTGGCGATGCGCACGTGGACTGGACGATCAGGGTCTCGGCTCGCCTGCCTGCGGTCCTTTGCGGGGTGGGGTGTGTGGAACGGATCAGAAACTTCTCCCCATCCCAGGGGGTGCTGAGCACAGACAAAGGGCTGAGCAAACGTTACAGTAGCTGCCTGCCAACTCTTAGGAAGGTGGGAGCAAGAGGGGAGTTACATTTGGTCTGGAAGTGAGTGCTGAGAGCAAGTGTTGCATTATCCGGGGCCTGCGGAAGGGGGCGGGGGCGTGGACGCAGCCTGGTTGGCGCCCCGGCAGAGAGCGGGAATGGGCAATCCAGCCAGGGCAGGGCGAGGGGCAAGTGCCAGGAGGCCAGCGTGGGACTCAGCTGGCAGCTGCTCCACAAGCCTGGCAGGTGGGATCCCGCTGAGCTCGCCCTGTATGGCGGGAGCACTCCCTGGGTAGGGAGATGGCATGGCTACACCTGGCCCCCATAGCGCTGCCCCGGCTCTCGCCCAAGAAGGAGGCCCCGGTGGCTGCTCGGGCTCCTGGCCCCCGTCTCCCTTGGGAGAGCCACGCGGGCGGGAAATAAGGACTGAGGGACCCATGATGGAGCAAGCTTGGAGGCTTCGTGGGGCATCATCAGGAGCTGGAGATGTGTGCAGGGGGGGTTCCCCTCTGGCTGGCAGTGGAAGGCTTTAGGCAGGGGGAGCAGGGCCCCAGTTCCCAGGGGCTGCGGCCCCACAGCGGAGCCGTCCTTGGCCAGCACTGCTCCTCTGGCTGTGCCCCAGCCATGTGGTGAACAGGGCAGGGAGGGGGTGAGAACACCGCTGTTCACCCCCCCCCCAGCCCAGGCACACAGCAGCTCTGTCTGGGGAGCGTGCCCCGTGGCTGGTGCGGGAGATAAGTGAACAGAGCCCCATTGTCCTCCGCCAGGGGAGGAAGGTCATGGAGCGTGCAGAGTGCTGGGGCGGGGAGAGGATCCTGCCTAGAAAGGGCCCTGTCACCTTGAAAAGCAGCTGCAGCTTAGCTCAAAGTGTGGCCCACGCCACAGCCAGCCCGTGCGGCCACCTCTGTCCCCATGGGAGCTGCTGGCTAGTGGGGAGCAGAGCCTGGCTCCCTCCCCACGCCCCCAGGCCCAGCGCCGCGAGGCCTGCTTCGCCGCAGACTCTGCGCCCCGGCCCCCCTGCTGTGCAAAGGAGCCGGCGTTACATACAAGACACGCTTTGCACATGCGGGCGGGGGAGGAGGGCAGAATCACTGGCCCCAGGGCCCGGCGTGGGTCCTGCCGCATTGGGCTGGCACAGCAGTAACTGTGCACAGAGTGGGGGAAGGATCCCGGCTGCTGCACGTTGGCCTCGCACGAGAGGCCAGGCGCAGAGTGCTTTCAGAGCTTCCCCCTCGGGTTCTGGGGGGAGCTGGCACCGGGGCCCATGCCCTGAGCGTGGCAGCAGGTGGGTCACGGCAGTGATGGAAGGGGGAGGAGCCCAGGGGGCGGTTGGGACCCGCTTCTCGTTCAGCCCAAATGCCCCCGGCACAGGATTCATTACCACAGTGAGGGCTTGAATGGCCTCTGGGGGGACCTGCCTGTCTCCAGAACTGGGGGGTAGCCAGCCCCTCGCTCTCTGAGCCAGGAACCTCCTCCTCTGCCCCCCGAGACCCTGCACCCATTGCAGCAGAATCACCTCCTCCCCTCCAGGTGCCAACCTGCCCTGGGGTGTGTGCTGCCCCATGAGGAGCCCTGGCCCCCCGAGGGGCTGACTGCATGGGCGGAGGAGTCCAGCAGCAGCCCTGGGGCCTGCCCACAGGCGAATGTCTCATCTGCTCCAGGCCTCTTGCCTGAATCCCTGCCCCACCCTTAATCCTTTGCTTCCAGCCGGGCTCCCCCACCCGCTTCCCCCGTCTCCAAATCGCTCCCTGGGGCCAGGAGATGTTGATCAAGGGCTGCAGCTGGGCCCTGCCCTGAGCCGTGCCTTCTGCCCTGCTACCTTATCAGCCTGACCCCCAGGCTGCCCTCTGCCCCTCATGGCCTCAGCTGGCTCACGAGAGAAACGCACATGGGGGGGGCGTATCAATCTGATGCAGGGGTGAGGGGGAAACACCCCCCAGCCTCCATTGGGGGCTGGGCCGCAGCCGACCCCTCTGTGTGCTGTGTGTGGGACTTTGGTCTCCATCCCAGAGACTGTAGAAATGTTCTGCCCAGAGAAGTGGGTTTTTTAGGCCAATAAAAAGCATTTGGCAAGTGGGATCGCCGCCTCCTTTGGGGTGTCTGCGGTGGCTCCGGGGCTGGGTTCTGCCGGTCAGTATCACCCGAGAGGTTGTCTCCTGCGGGCCACCCGGGCTGGACTCGGGGCAGAGGGTAAGTGGAGCCCTGTGGGCCCGCTGCTGGCCGGGCCCTTTCCGCTCAGCATGGCTGCACCTGGCTTTGCCCCTCATCTGCCCTTGTGCCCAGCACTCCCTGGCCCCGGGCACCCACTGCACAGCGGGGCACAGCGGGGCACGTCCCAGACTCCCCAGCAGCTGCCCAGGCCCTCACCAGCTGGAGGTGCTCCCTAAGGGCTGCCTGCAGCAAAGCAGGCTGGGGGACGGAGCGTGCCTGGCAGGGCAGCCCCCCAGCAGGGAGTGAGGAGGGGGCTGGATTGCATCGCTCGGCACCTACCAGCAGGGCTCAGCCCTGGGTGCAAATCCAACTCTTGGGGTGGTGCCTTCTGTGGTGTGGGTCTCTCCAGCCCCCATCTCCAGGCAGGACTCCTCCCCTCGCCCCTCAGCGCAGGGGGTCTCGACCTCGCCCAGGCTCATTCTGTGTTGGCGCCAGCAGGCTACTGCCCAGCCCCGCTGGGGTCCAAGTGCGATGGGGGCAGCACCAACATGAGCAATGGATCCGCTGCTGTCGCATCCTGGCCGTCTGCCACGAGACGGAGCCATGGCACGGGGAAAGCTGAGCCCATGTGCGGGGCCTGCCGCAGCTGGAGGGTCCTTGGCCCACCTTAGCCATGAGGGGAGACAGAGACAAGCCGGCAGACAGGAAACATTTTGGGCCGGGACAAATGCAAGAGCCCTGCTGTGTGCAATTCCCCCAGCTCAGCCCCCGCCTGATGCACACGCCCCCCAGCCCTAATGCCGCAACTCAGGCTGCATTAAATCCCAGCCAAAGGCCGGCTGCTGAGCTGGGTTTGGGTGAAGGGCATGGTGCCTCCCTCCAAGCTGGGATGGTGGGGGCTGCTCCTGGGCCCTTCCTGCCCCAGCGCTCAGGCTCTGCCCTCTGAAATGCCGGACATGGCAGCAGCTGCAGGGCTGACACCTCGCCCTGGCACTGGGGTTGGCTCTTCTGGCATCACCTGGCCCCAGCTCGCCCCTGCCCCCATAGGCACCTTCTGGGAGCATCGTTCCCCCAGTGCCCATCAGGGGCATGGAGCGGGGACTGGGGAAAGCACCGGCCCCTGGCAGCGCGGCAGGCCCAGGCCTGGTTGCAGGGCAGGCCCGTGGCTTTCCAGGCCCAGCCTAACGAGAGCTGGGACCGGCTGCTCGTGTTCCGCCCCATGCTGGGCGAGACACGCCTGTTTCACGTGGGGAGCCCCGTTCAGCCTGCACAGCTGCCCCTGGCCCAGCTTCACGTGGGTTGGAGGGGGGGTGGAAAAGGCAGCTTTGCTTGGACCCTGGGATGAGTCACAACCCCTGGAAGCAGGGAACGGGGGAGTTGTGGGGACCCCCTTAGGGGCTTAGCAGCTGTGGAAAGATGGCTGGGGGCCCCTGGGCAACAGAAGCCCCCCCCTTCCTGCAGGATTGGGGGGGTGGCACCAGCTTCCTCCCCCCCCCCAGGCACACAACTGGCTGTTGGAACTGGCCCCAAGCTGCCCTGTGGGGCGGGCCAGGAAAGGCTGGGGGTGGAGCAAGGACCTCTGCTCAGGCAGGGGGCAGCTCTGCTAACCCTAGGCTGGGCTGGTGGACAGTCAGTTACATCCTGCCCCCCCCAGGTTAGCAACCGGCCCTGGCTGCTGGGGGCAGTATTTGAGCTCCTAACTTCCAGGCCCTAATGCCAGGCCCACGCTGTTCTCGGCCAGGGCCAGCTGCCAGGCAAGGCGGCCCCCACAGGCCCAGGGCTGCCAGGGGAAGGAGGCTCCTTCCACGCAGCCTTGGGAAGGATAATGGCGCCCTCGTGTGGACATGAGGGACATGGCCCCTGGACCAGCACTGCTCATTTCCAGAGGCTGCCCCGGCCCCCCCTTTCCCTGGGGCTGCAGGTGCGATGGGGGGCACGCTGCGCTGCTCAGGGCCTGGCTGGTGGCATAAGGCACAGAACCACTCGGGGAAATCACACCTAAACTGAGGGTCCTAACCCCAGGGACCCTCCCCAGCAGTGGGGCACCCCCCCGCCCCGTGGGCAGGCCCAGGCTGCATCCCACCCGCTGGCGCCTATGACACACTGGGGAAGCAGTTTTGTTAATAAAAACATTTATTTTGCATTTTGTACAGAGCCACCTGCAGGCCGCGCCAGGCCACGGCCGGAGCCCACCCAGCGCCCTGGGGGCGGTTAGGGGACACGAGAATTCACACAAAACACACAGAGAACTGGGGCAGGGGAGGAGTGTATCGCGTCCTTCCTCGGGAGAAAGGACAGGAGCCAGGTTCACTTTTGCACTGCAACTGCTCAAAAGAAGGTGGCTAGCAACACTGCCCCATGGCTACTGATGGCTGCTCAGAAAATCACGTCCTCGCTTGGCCAGGCTAAGCCCCACGGCTCTGGCATGGACGCCACGCAGAGGGAAACCCACTCGCAGACTTTCCCAGGGAAGCCTTTGCCCTGCCCCACTCTCCCGTTCGGCAGCCGTGGGGCTCACGGGAAGACCTGCCCCCTGCTAGGAGCAAGGAGACAGTCTCAGCCAGCAATGCCAGTGTGGCAGGATCCAACCCCCAGTGTACATCGAGGATGCCCCTGCCCCCGCCCCTTGGAGGAGGAAAAGTCCAGAGATGCCCCAGATGGAGCCTGCAGATTGGGGCCCAAGACTCAAGGTGGTAGGAGGAGGAGGACCAAAGGTAAAGGAAGTGATTCAAGCATTCACATGCCAACCCCACACCCCACAGCTGGCCCTGGGTCAGGGACTAAGCAAGCAGAAGGAAGCTGGTTTGATCTGGGCCTAGGAGCTTGTCTGCGCCATGGACAAGGCAGCGCTCAGTACGGTACAACATGATTGGGAAAGGACCCTCCTCTCCTGGCCGGGGAACAGCGCGGGCTGGCCTAGAAAGCCATGCGGGTTTCCAACCCGTGCCGGGGGGCGGGGGTTCCCAGGGGAGCTGCTGGGCTCTGGTTGGATCAGGAGTTTAACAGAGGTGCCGCTAATGGCGGTGGGGGGAGAGGGGAGGGGAAGGGGGCTGATTGTTTTAATCTTAAATTTACACCATAAATAACCTGAAACTTACGGTCAGTGCCTCAGAGAAAGGTTTAATTCTAGCGTCTGGCCGAGGCCCTTGGAAGGGAAAAGGTGTACTGTCTCTTTAAACGTCCCCTGGACAACTGGCAAGCGCGGGCTCCCCCTCCCCCCATCCCTTTCTTTAACCCGATTTGACGCCCACGAGCTGCATGACGCCGTCCGTGCTCATGGACTTGGGTCTCTCCAGCGGGAAGCCGAGCGCCCGGCTCCAGATGAGCTGGGCCAGGACGCCCAGGGCCCGCGAGATGCCGAACAGCACAGTGTAGTACTTCATCTCCTTCATGCCGTAATACTGCAGAGGGGAGAGGAGTGGAGCAGGGGGTTCAGGCCAGTGCCGAGCAGTCCGGCCTCTGCCCGCGGGGGCAGCCCCAGGGTCTGGGCCTGGGAGATGCTCAGGGGATGTGGTCACTGGGGAGTGATGGCCGGGGGGCAGGGCTGCCCTCTGAGTGGCTGAGCCCGGCAGGAGCAGAGCTGGTGGCTGGGCTGTTCTGGCTCCCGGGCGGTCAGAACCCCAGTGCCAGGCTGTGTCTGGGGAGGAGCAGGAAGTTCAGCCCGGACACCACGCCACAGGGGGCTCAGAGTCTCGACTGCTGAGCCCAGGGAGGGCGTGCTGGAGGGGCCAGGTCAGAGCAGGGCTCTGGGCGGGGTGCCTAGCCAGACCCGGCTTGGTGGGGAGTCCCGTCCCCCACTAGCAGCCCCCAGGCCAGCGCCTTACCTGGAGCAGCACCCCGCTGTGCGCGTCCACATTGGGCCAGGGGTTCTTGGCCTTGCCCTGCTCCAGGAGCACGTTGGGGACAATCTTGTAGAGCTGCGCCACGAGTTTGAACATGGGGTCCTTGGGGAGGTGCTTGAGGGCGAACTCCCTCTGGCAGGTGTAGCGGGGGTCCGTCTTCCGCAGCACGGCATGGCCATAGCCAGGGACCACCTGCAGCGACAGGAGGGCCTGGGGTTAGCACTGACTGGGGGGGAGTCATGACCCACATTGCCAGTGGGGGTCAGTGGGGGCAGCCGCCCAGACTCAGCACTGCTCCCGCAGCCCAGGGGGACTCACCCGGCCGGAGTTCAGCGTGTTCCAGATGAAATCTCGCAGCTTCTCGTCAGACACGTCCGGGCCCAGTTCCTTCTGCAGGTTCGTCAGCCACCCCAGGACCTCCTGCAGGACGCGCCGAGAGAGAGGACACGGGGGTAAGGCCGGGACCGTGTCCCCCTCTCCCTTTCCCCGCCCCCAGCCGATGCGACCCCTACCTGATTGGCGAGGCCGTGCAGCGGCCCAGCCAGGCCGTTCATGGCTGCGGCAAAAGCGAGGTATGGGTCAGAGAGGGCGCTGCCCACGAGGTGGCTGGTGTGGGCGCTGACGTTCCCGCCCTCGTGATCGCTGCAGAGAGGAGACCGTTAGCAGCCGACCTACTGCCTGACCCGGGGGACTGCCAGCCCACCCGGCCCACTGAGCAGCCCCAACTTCCCAACCAGCAGGGGGCAGCAGCGGCCCTAGGACAGTGCAGGTGGCTCCGAGCCATGGTCAGTAGGGACGGCTGCTTCCCTGACCTGGCCCCTTCTGCTCTAAGGGACACCCGTCTCCAGCCCCTGCCTCTCTGTGCCAAGCTGGGCAGGGCCGCTAGCAGGGATGGTGGCTCAGAGGGGCCCAAACTGCCTGGCACAGCCCCTGTGTGCCCAGCACACTGACACCCTGCCCCCTCTGTGGGGGAGGGATCCCTTGGCCAGAGCTCCGGCCCGGTAGCGGCTGTTCTCGGGGGTGGGGGGTGGGATGGAGAGGCTGGATCCAGCCCCCCTGGAAAGCAGTTGCAGCCTTCAGAGCCCCGCCCCAGTTCCACCCCTGCCTGCTTGGAGCCTGGCCCGTCCGAGCTCTGCCGAGCGGGGCAGGGGCTCCCCGCTGCGTTGTTTGCAGGGCTCTGGAGTTCAGCCTCCTCCTCCCACGCAGGGACGCTCCTGCCTCTCTCTAGGGCGTCCCCACGTAGCGTCCGCCGTGCCAGCCTCGCTCCCAGCCGCAGCCCCCCGGAGGGGTCTCACCTGTGGATGGTGAGGTAGAGCCGCATGAGCTCGATGAACTGGGGGTCGGTGTAGCCCAGCATGTTGGTGAAGTTATGGGACCAGTCCAGGCTGGGGTCGATGGCCCCGATGCTGCTGCCCTCGCGGTACAGGTTGCGGTAGATCTTGGCGGCGATGCAAGGCAGCTTGGCGATCAGGTCCATGGCGTCCTCGTAGATGAACTGCAGGGACGGGAGAGGGCGGGCTGCTCACTGAGCCCAGCGGCGCAGCGTCCTTGGGCCGTTCACAGCCACGCGCGCTGTCCCGGCTAGCGCTGTTTGAAGGCTGCCTTGTCCCACCCCAGAGGTGGCTGCGTTTCAGTGACGTGGCAGCCCATGTCTATAGCTGGGGGTTTAAAATCACACCTTTGTAAATCCCGACATGTCCCAGTGCTCTGAGCAGGAAATGGAGAGCCAGGCCCCTGACCGCGCCACCCTGGGCGAGCAGATCGCTTTACCCAGCCGTGGGCGGGGGAGGGGAGGTGCCAACCGTGCCAGGTGCAGGGGAAATTGGGTAGTTCAGACGGATGGTAAAGGGCAGGGACAGCTGCTGGAGGGCAGTGAGAAGGAGCAGCCATGGGAATTACAGGGAGTAGCAGACTCACCCGCCCAGACAGGCCAGCCAGTACACCGGTACACGACTAGAGACTCTCGGCTCGGATGCCATGGGGTGGGGGTTGGGCCGAGAGGAAACCAGCTCGGCTGCCTTACAGGGACAAGTGCAGCCGGCCCTGTGCAAACGTCGCTCCATCCTCCAGCCCAGCACTAGCCCCATTGTACAGGTGGGCAAACTGAGGCAGGGGGGAAACTAACTCGGGCAAGGCCCCAGAGGGAGTCAGCAGCACAGCCCGCTGTGCCCTGGCCCCAGATCCACCCACGCCGCCCCTCGAGCTTCCAGCCACTGGTGTCAGGAGGTTGGCTCTCGCCAGCTGCAGGCCAGACGCCCCTCTGGGAGCCGCAGCCTGGACGCTCCCTGTGGCCCAAACGTGGGCAGCAGGGAGGGCCAGCTGGGCCTGGCCTAGCCCCCTACCTCCCAGTACTTGGCCCGGCTGATGCCCTCGGAGTAGGCCCGGGCGAAGTTGCTCTCGCTGTTGAGGGCCGTGATGGCGGCGCTGAGCTGGGACATGGGGTGCAGGTTGGTAGGGAAGTTGTCCAGCATGGTCACCACGTGGGAGGGCAGAGCCGCCCGCTTGGCCCACTCTTGGGAGACCCAGCTCACCTGCGGGAGGAAACGCGCCACGGGGTTAGCCGGGGATCCACCGCCTGACGCAGCACAGAGGGGTTGCCGGGCCAGGCCAGGTGTGGCGCAGAGAACAGGCTGCAGCAGCATTGGCGAGGCCATGAGAGTTTGGGGCTTAAGTCATGGACCCCAAAGCCACGGCCAGAGCCCCCCACCTCACCTGTTCCGCAGTGGGGATGTCTCCGGTAAGCAGCAGCCAGAAGAGGCCCTCAGGCAGGGGCTCCTCCCCTCCCGGGGCTTTGGGCAACAGCTTCTGGCACTCGGGGATGCTGTACCCACGGAAGCGGATGCCCTGGAGAGAAGGGTGGAGAAGGGAATCAGTCTCTGAGGGCAGGGGGCGGCCTGGGAGGGTGGTGGGGGGGCGGGGAAGGCCTTACCTCATCGGGGTCCAGGACAGAGGTTTCGTATATTAGCCCCTTCATGCCTCTCATCCCGCCGTAGATCTGGAATGGACAGAGCCAGGAGGCAGTTAGTGGGGTTCAGCGGAGCAACGCTCCCTCTCCTGCAGCCAGGCCACCTTTAACCTGGCAGGGCTGGCGCGAATGGCCGGAGTTTGCTCCCCGCTGCCGGGGAGCGGAGCAGCCCCTCTCGGCACCAGCGCTGATTTCACCCAGTCGGCTGCCTGAAGCCAGGGCTCCGTTCTCCCCTCAGCCCCGCTCCTCTGCTGGCCTGGGCTCGGGCCCGGCAGGAGGCTGCTGGCAGAGAGGCTGCTGGACAGCTCCCTCTGCTTCACGCGGACCCCAGGGCTGCTCTGAACAGCCTGGCTGGGTCTCCGGCAGCCCCGATGGTTGGAGCTAAACGCCACAAGCGTCTCCTGCCCGAGCTAAAGGCCCAGCTGTGTTAGTGCAACAGCCCCAGCTGCCTCTGCGGGGCCGCCAGCCTGCGCCCTATGAACCAGGGGAGGCCTCTGGGCAGCCACGGTCCCCACGTCCACACCGGGCCTGGGTAGCTCCCATCTCACACTGGGCTTGCCAAGGGCAGGGCAATGGCACCTCAATTTCCAGGCACCAAGCGATGGGCAGGAGAGAGTGCCCAGCCCAGAGCAGTGTTTCTGGGCCACTGCGAACCAAGGGGTCTTCCACACTGCTTCGACGCAGCAGCGACTGGCCGCCGCCAGGGCGGGGCACCAGATCACACCCCCCAGGGGGCCCATCCAGGAAGAAAGGGAGCCCGTGGAACTGACCCAGCGAGGTGGGGAGGGGGCGACACTGGGCGAGGCCAGCGGCCTGACGCAGGGGTTCGTGGGGATAGGTCACTCCCTTGACGGTGAGCGAGATCAAGGAGGGGCCCACGCCGCCCAGCGCCAGCCCCAACTGAGCTGGCTCTCCATGAGCCATCCCTCCAGCGCCGGCCCGTGCCGGCCACACTCACCATCTCCACAGTGACTTGCCCGATGACCGTGTTGCCGTATTGTTGCCTGAAGCTCTTGATTCTTGACTGCTCCTTGGGAACCAAGTTGGAAAGGACGTCCTTCAGGTTCTGGCGGTTGGGGGGAGAAGCAAACAAGCTGGTGAGGGCAGCACTAACGCCATGGCGGAGCTGAGCATCGCTAACCGTTGTGCCTCGGAGCCGGTCAGGATCTCTGGTTTGTGTTGCACAGAAATCCCTCCAAAGGAGGCCAGACAGCGACCTATAAGTGACGGGATTAGAACTGCGGCTCTGGGACGGTTTCCCTCTGGGGCGAGGACGTGAGCGGCGCTGGAGCCGCTGAACTGGAGAAGCCAAGGACAGTTCTCCCCAGACGTGCACCCCCCGAGGCGAGAGGCAGAGGTCTCTACTTACCGTGGAAGTAGAGCTGGCGTGTCGGGCAGTGAAGAATATACATGGTGCATTCTGCAAAGAGAGAGAGAGAGAGAGAGAGAGAGAGGGGGGCCTCTTATGCATTAGCCTGGCAGCGACATGGAGCGTCAGATCCACAGCCTACGGCAGCGTTGCACTAGGCAGGTCAGTATCACCTGGCTGACACCACCAGGGAAACAATCATACCAGGGTGTCCTCATGGCTCCACCCCCGCCACGCCCCCCCATCCCAATATTTCCCTCTGCACTCTCTGCTGCAAGCAGGAGAATCAGACAGCTCAGCTCTGAGCAGGTCACTGATTGGGAGCCAAGTAAGAGCCGGAGTCAGAGTGTGAATGCGGAAGCAGAGCTCCAGTTCAGGGAGTTATTGGAGCCAGAGCAGTTTGTCCAGGAGGCGGGTGCACCGGACAAAGAAAACACATTTAAATTCCACCGCCTCCTCTCTGGATCAGCGACGCCAGGCCAGGAGGAAACGGGGCATTTCGTTTTGCTTTGCACGGATCACACACCAGGAAAGCCGCTTCCACCTCTCGCTCCATCTGGAGAGAGTGAATGAATCCACCACGCTCCCGTTAGGGGCATGCCCTCGCCACACCCCCACTAGCGTGTCAGCAGCATCCGCACAATGCTTGGCAAGAGCTGGCAGGGGAGGGAGCGGGATCATTGCTGTCAGTTACAGCTGCACGCCGTCAGGTCCCTGAGAGAGCAGCATGAGTCACTCCTGGCTTGGCGTAGGCATGGGTGGGGGGAGGGCACCACACGGGTTCAGAACCAGCCAATCCTGCTGGGTGAGTGGCCTTGAATACCTGCAGGCTGCATCTGGAGCAATCGGAGCAGGGAGAGAGAGACTGGCTGGGCCCTTCAACACTGCAGGGTAACAGCTGAGCACCAGAGATCAGGGCTGCCCATTGCCCGTGTAGGGACCAGTTAGCAGAACATCGCCTGGGTTTAGTAAAATGCAGACACATGCTTATGGAGAAAAATTGAAATCTTTCCGGAAGCTGCCGTTTACCCTCGGAGCACATCACTCAGGGACTGAAATGCTGCCTTTAAATGACACAAAGTGGCCCCCAACACAAGGCTAGTTACGTTCAGGAGCTGGCTAATGAGATGCGGGTTCCTTCACTTATTCTAGCACACTGAGTCACTAGTAACGCCCCTCCCTTCAGTTTTCAGCCACTTTCCTAAGCAGATTCTTGCTGAGCCAGGAATCGGGGACCGAGTGGGGCTCAGGCACAGTTAATGGGTATCTCCCACCGTACATGACGGAGGAACATGCCTAGCCATGGACGCAACCCAGTTGTGGCTTCCATGCACCTGCAGTACCTGGTACGAAGCTGTGCAGACCCAGCCACGGGGCTATACAGCCATGGGTTTGTGCTGCAGCTATGGGAAGAGCACGCCTGGGGAAGGAGGGGCCCTTTTCTCTGGGATCCCGCCCCACAGCAGGCTTTCCAGAAGTGACTTGCAGTTTGAAGGCAGAGACCCGCTGACAGAAAGTCAATCAGGGCCTTTGTTCCACTCCATTCAGAGGGTTGGTTCTTAGACCCAGCTGAGCTGGAGAATGCAGCTCTCCTCCCAGAAGGGCCAGGCCGCTTTCAGTGACAAAATGTTCACTTCACACTCATCCGGGAAGCGCTAAGCAGACAGGTTTGCTGCCTGCTCCCGTGAGCTTGGGGCTGCTGCTGGAGTCAGAGTTCTTGTTGCAAATCCAGAACTTCAGTGCAGCACCCACACAAGCAAGAGTGTTTCGAGTTGGCCAGGCAATGCCAAAATCCTGGCACAAGCTTTGTTCTCGGCGCAAGCGGCTGGGAAAAAACAAAAAACAAACCCTGGTTATTTGTTCTGTACACAACGGGCTAGTTTGGGATGCTACTCAGGATGGCTTCTGCTGTTCCCTCCTTCAATGGCTTGGAACATCCTGCTCGCCTCAAGCGGTGCAAGGAAAACCGCCAGGAATAGCTAGTCAGGGAATCTGTTTAGTTGCAGGAAACAGTGGAATAATCCCAGCTATGCAAACATCTCAACATGCATGCCACGCCTTGTGTGTGAACGGGGGTCCAAGGGCTTTAGAAACTGACACTGGGATAACATCAGCAGCCACTTAGATCTGGTCTACGCTACAGACCTGTATCAGTGTAACTTCGTCACTCAGGGGCGGGGATCCACACCCCGAGCAATGTCACTATATCGACGTACCCCCCGCCCCGTGTAGCCAGCACTAGGTCGGCAGGAGAGCTTCTCCCATCGCCACAGCTACCGAGCCCTCGCCTGTCAGCGTAGAGCATCTACAGCTGCACCGATGCAGCGTTTTAGTGTAGACTTGCCCTAAGAGGGAGCCACTTCTGGGGTGGAAAACAGCAGCTGGGTCACAGTGCAGAGGAACTTTCACACAGCGGTGAAAGTAGCAATATGGAAAACTGGAGCCACCTGGGATCCAGGGAGGTGGAAGGTAAATTCCAAGGAGGAGCCGGGTGGAAGTCATCAATTCCAAGACCAGAAGGGACCACGGATCGCGAGCTCCTGCCCCACAGTAACTCCTAGGGCAGAGCTTTTAGAAGCTCCAGTCTTGTTGCCTGGACTCAACGCTCCTGCTCTGGTGCGGAGCATCCGGGGACGGCTTCTGAGCCCAGGAAGCCAGGCCTCATAGCTGGCCTGCACGGGAGAAGTGGCATTTTCCCCGCCTAACTAGTCTAGCATGTTTTCCCTTGTAGCCAGCCCAGCACTTTCTGCATGTGAAAGAGACTGCCCTGGGTCAGTGAGTGCCCCTTAGGGAGTCACACATTCTGTGGACGTCTCCCAGCCCAAGCATTAACCTCTCCCAGCCCCAGACCGAGCACTGGGAGATGCTTTGCAACATGGGGGACGGACAAATCAGCCATTCCCGAAACAAGTTCAGAGCAGCAAGCAGGGGCTTATGCTGACCATTCAGAACAGATGGGACCAAGGTTTGTCCTCTCCAAGCCAAGAGAGGGTGGGAACCTGTCTCAGGAGCTTATCTGCTCCCAGGTCCAAGAGAACACTAGGGAAGATAAGCAGCACTTTGGGACACTTCCAGAGACCCCATGCTAAAGCAGATATTGAGACCATGTGGTGGGTCAAGTCACCCTAGGCTCTAGGCCAGCGGGTCCCAAAACATGGATCAGGACCCCAAAGCAGATCACGACTGCATTATAATGGGGTCACCAGGGCCAGCATTAGACTTACTGGGGCCTGGGGCTGAAGCCAAAGCCTGAGGGCCCCCCCCCTCCATGTCATGTAGTGATTTTTGCTGTCCGAAGGGGATCGTGGTGCACTGAACTTTGAGTACCACTGCTCTAGGCGGGGAGAGGTACAGAGAGTCTAGCCTCCACTGGGCTGTAAATGGAGAGGGAGGATGGAAGCTGCAAGTTTCACTCTGTGCCCATCTTCTCTCCCCACTGCAGACAGGTTGGGCCTGGCCTAACATGCTGGTTTTCCACCAGGGTAGGTCTGTCAGTACAACCCAAGTGGTGGTGGGGGGAGGGGGCAACCGGTATCGCTTATTTCCTTCTGTGCCAATCTAACTGCACCCACACTGCGGGGAGACCAAGAAGCAAACCTCAGCTTGGACGGAGGCAGCTCTTAACTCGGCTGCCCAAAGGAGGAATCACTTTTGGCCAGTTAGTATCTAGAAACCCAGGACTCAATATCCAGCCGCTGTCAGTGTGGACCAGAAGGGTCCGATGCCAGACTACTGCGAGTTGCCAGGAGGGACACAACACCGAGACGTGGCAGTATTCCCACCGGGCTGCTCCAATCTACTGGCTGAACAGGAGAACTCAGGTGGAATAACTTAGTCTGGTTTCCTCTTGGAATGGGAGCAGCTGGTCCCAGATCAGATGCCCAAGTTCAGGGAGGTTGTTCTGAGCAAACCGAAAATGCTTTCAAACCAGTGGCGTGGGTCCCAGAACAGGCCGCACAGGGTGTATGGAAGCAGCAAACATCCCGCCCCGGACCTGGAGGCACTCTGACCTATGCACAAGGGAGCCGGTGCGGGTTATATTTGCAGACAGCGGGTGGATAGAAGCAGCCGTGACCCAGATATTCCCTTCGCTATGAGAAGCAATCTCCAACTTCTCTCCTTGACGACGTTCGTAGCAACACCATCCTCACGTCTAACCTTACAACAGCCATCAAGCGCGCTCTCTCTCCTTACAGACGGGGTGACTGACGCAGAGGTGACGCGGCCGTGTGGGGAACAGAGCCCGGAGTCTGGCTCCTAGCCCAGAGCTCACCCTCTTATGCAAACAGGTGCTTTTATTTAAAGGATCGAGGTTCTGCGCTGGTCTAGCTCAGCCTGAAAGGTGACCCACTGAAACACACCAAGAGGCTGGAACTGACAAGCTTTGCAGGGGGTCACAAAGCCAGGAGACTGGACGCATCTGCAGGCTACACTAGTCGTCCCTTTGTGCCGTGCTGCTCGGGGCCTCTTGGGTTTACATCTCGTTCAGTCCCAGCAGCAAGACCAACACCAGCTGTGCTCCACGCTAAGGAGTGGATGGTTCCACTGGCAGCCCCAGGGAACTCCAGATACCGTCCCTCACACCCAGCCTACGCTTGGCCTTGCAAAACAGCCCAACAGACACGACCCCAGCTCAGCACGAACGCAAGCGTGTTTAGCCTTGGGAGAGGGCTGCCATCCGGCCCTGTCAACACTGGCGGGGCCGGAGGGCCCTGCAATCTCACCTGAGGATCAAACGCAAACAGCCAGAGAGGGGGCAGCCGCCGGCTTCCCTCCATCCAGTGTCATGCAGTTGTTGGTGAACACTGGGACAAAGAGCCACGTCCCAGTCTGAGCCCAGCCCTCCCTGCTAGCCTGGAACAGGTCCCCGTCAGTGATTCACCCGCCAGGCATAGTGCAAAGTCTTGCATTGCAGATACACCACAGGCCACGCCAGCGTCAAGCACAATGTTAGCCTGGAGACAGCTTCCTCCTTGGGTGTCTCCTCCAGCAAGAAAGCGGGAGGGTGACCCTTGGGCTCAAGCCACCGGAGTGGGGGGCACACCACATTGGCACAGCTAGTTTTAAACAGCTTGCAGCTAGCTCCATCCCGGGGCTCTCGGGGGGGTGGGGGGGTAATATCCACCCACATCACAGCCAGGAAGGGCCTGGTCTGAAGTCACATTTCCAGTCAGGGCAGAGCAGGGAATAGAAGCCTGGCTCTGACTCAATGCCCTGCTTTAGCAATTAGACAAAGCTGCCTCCTACCCTGGGTCAGCTGCTGCCGTTGGCCCAGCTACTCAGCCATGCTGCAGTTTGATGGGACAAGACCTGTGTCCCCATGTGCTGTGACTCGGTCCCCCCCACACCAGACAGTGGATTCTGTGACACACACAAGGTCCCTGAGGGACGGCGCTGGCATAGCTATGAAGTGACTCATATTTCCCCCTGCTCGGTCCTGCTGGCTGGGAAGATTCGGCAGTTTCAGAGCCCTGCTGCAAAGGCTGTGTGAGCTGAGCAGATGGCACAAAGCGATAGACCCACAAAACCCAGATTGAACTAGGAATGAAACTCCGTTCTCGCTGTCAACCAGAGCAGCTAACAGCACTGAGCTTTGCACCGGTTTCCTAGTTCTCTTTCCAACCAGCTGAGCGGCACAAGAAGCCGAAAGAGTCACAGATGTCTCATTATGGGAGAGCCAGAATTAGCTGAATAGGAACGCGTTCTGGGCCAACTCCCCCACGCCCAGCACCCCCCCCCACCCCCAAAGACCTCCACCCAGAGGCTGCTTTCTTGCAAAGATTTAGCCCCGCGGCACGACGCACTCCAACTGACCTCCTTTGTGGGCAGTCGCTGCCGAGACGCCAAGACCTGAATGGACCAGCCCACTCCCCGCTCCTCCCCAGGATGGGTACAGGGGATGACACACCTGGAGCAAGCAGCAGCTGCAGGGCTGAGCATTGTATGGAGCAATCCATCAGCGCAGCAGGGCAACAAAAGGACAGGGCAGCAGCCGTCACCTTCCGAGGAGTTAAGCAAGGAAATCCAGGGCAGTGGTAAAACAAGCAAGTCCGCAGCCTGTTTTGCTCAGTCCACCCTGCAAGGGGCAGGTTCCCAGAGGAACGGGTAGAGGAGCAGGAGGGGAAACCCGTTTCCAACCCTCTCCAATTAAGGGATTTATCATTATTCAGGGTTTCAGACAGTTCCAGAGCAACACAGTGCTTCAGAGATTAAAGCGACAGAGTTGGGAACAGAATTCAGGTTTCCAGACTCCGAGTCTGGTGCCCTACCCACTAGCCCAGGCTGTTTCTCGGACATCAGTCAAATCCTCACAACAAGAACCACGTTGCAGGTGGATCTCAGAAGCTCCGATAGCGTCACTGGACGGAAAGATAGTGCCGGCGTAGAAGGCCGCAAGGGACAGAGTGGGGCGTGTGAAATGGGACCACTTGCAGCCTACAGAGGAGTCTTTTCAGGCCCAGGGCGTGGTTCGCTAAGAGGATTAAAGTGATCACATCAGCAGGAAACACTCAGGGCTGTTATGGTTACCACTGATAATTAGTTTCTGGTTCCAGTTAAAAGGCAAAGAGGAATTGTAAGTATATCTGAGCTCAGTCCCCTTCCGTGTGAATCCTGACAATACAATAGGACAGTTAGAACAGAGCCTGCTCCCCCAACAAGGATACGAGACGGACATCTCCTAGGGCCACAGGAGTGTTCTTTGTACGCCCACCTCGCACGTAGCCTGGCCACGCGTTGCTGGTCTGCATATGGCAGGGCCAGCCACACAGTTTAGAGCAAGGGGACTAGGAGCCGGCACTCCTGGGTTCCATCCCAAGCTCTGCTGGGAATCCCAAGGTCAAATTCCATAAGGCAGCATGGCGGACACTGTCAGTTCACAGCTGGAACCCGCAACCCAACAGCTGCAGACAGCCCTCTGGCAGGCACCGCCTTCCTAATGCAGGGCGCACGTCTTCTGCCAAGGCCATGGACCTTGAAGTCCAAACCTCTTCGCAGAGCCCTGCGACCTCCAATTCCATAGAGTCTGACCCCACGTCATTACTCTAGTCCAGACCCCCAGGAAGGATCATTGCGCTGTTGGCCATGGCTTCATTTTCACCCCCTTTCCTTGTACAGATGTTTAAAGTGTCAGAGGCTGCCTTTGAATTTGAGTCCCTGGACTGGTAACTCTGAATTCTTGTTGGAAACACCGCTCTCCTCTTCCAGAGCCTGACCTTTAGCCCAGCACTCCCAGTCCAATGGGAGATCACAAGGCTAAAGGAGGCAAGCGTCACTTTAACCTTTTCCTGGTGATGGAACCCCACTATTGCAATTCCAGGGGAGGAACGATTGGTGGAGAGGTGGCAACATCAGATTACGGTCAGAAGGCCCACAGGGGAGTTTACCCACTAAATTATGCACAGTCAGAGACCTCACACACACCACAGGCTAGCTGGCAAGGTTTAGCTTTCCGAGCTTCAGTTTGACTCCTGCCCAGTCCTCTTATTCATCCCCTCCTACACTCCCCCCCGCCCCCCAAGCATCTTATCCCTCCTCCCAATGGACTTCCACATTGCCAGGCCGCAGGAAGACCAGCCACGACAATGCACGCTCCGACCGAAGGAGCTCACAGGTGGAGAGTTCGAGCCCAGTTCCCAGTTGTGCAGCCCTGGGTGCTAAATAGTGCTGTTATCTCACCTCTTTCCAGCTCCTCGGGTGACCGCCACAGAGGGACCTGGCACGCTCCGGAGAACATTCCCCAGGGAAGGTTAGGGTGATCTATTTGTAGTGCTGAGAGGCCCGTTGGCTCTTACAGCACAATCTAGACAGATATGGGTGGGAAGGGGAAAAAAGCCAAGACACTGAAAGGGGAAGTGACTTGCTCAAGGTCACACAGCAAGTCAGTGGCAAAGCCAGGGCCCGTGGCTCCCACCCCAGTGTCCTATTCACTGGGCGAAACTGCATCTCCTGAGTACAAACCTGCCTCAGAGGTTAATTTCCAGGAACTATGTAACTATTCAAGGACTTGCCTAAGTGGGGAAGGAGAGTGGGGAGGGTAAAGCCACAAAGCTGTGTTAGCAAAGCAGAGCAAATTCAGTCCCAGGAGGTGCTGGGCAGGTGTCTCAGGCCTACAAGTGTTTAGTTGCTCAAGAACAGGTGGGGTTTTTACAATGGGGGTCATAGCTCAGTGGTTTGAGCATTGACCTGCTAAACCCAGGGTTGTGAGTTCAATCCTTGAGGGGGCCATTTAGGGATCTGGGGCAAAAACTGGGGACTGGTCCTGCTTTGAGCAGGGGGTTGGTCTAGATAACCTCCTGAGGTCCCTTCCAACCCTGACATTCTATGATTCTATGAACAGTTACTCAACTGCAGACATGTTTTTTTTATCTCCCCCTTCCACATTCCGTTTGGCATTTAAAAGCTGCCAGCTCCTAATCAGGCCATACAGGAGTTGTCCGCACAGAACACAAGCTAACGAGGAATGAGATCCTGAGCCATTTCTGCTGGTGCCTGACGTTGTGGGATACGCACGACTGGTCGCTAGCAAATCTCATCCAAGTTCTTGCTTTCCTCACCTGTGAGGTCTTAGTAGGCCAGGGCAGCCAAAGTATCCCAGGCTTCTACACTGCGGCCTCCTCCATCTTTGAGAGAGAGAGAGAGAGAGCCCAAAACTATGGCTCCCAGCATGCAATGCAGCCAGGCCACTTGGATCAAGATGGAGCACTGCAGGCCTGGGCCTTCCTTCCAGAGGTCACACCTCTGTATTAAAGACAGGCAGCTGCAATGGGTGACTGTCAGGGAGGGCGGAGAGTCTCCTGGCATGATGTTAATGTGGCCCTCAGATGGGCAAAATCCGGGCACCTGTAGACAGAAACTATGAACATATGCCACATCTTAAACAGCTGGATACAACTGCTGCTTCCAGCGTTTTTCCAGTCACACCCCACCCCGATCACGCTTGATATTCTGTTCTCATGCTCAGCATTCAGGTATTACATTAAATCACCCGACACAGACGTAACAGAATTAGCAGTGAGGAAGGTGCAATTACTCCCAAGGAGTGCAGGGACACCCCTGTACATTAACAAAGGTGGTATTTCCCCCTCCTTTTGCAACCAACTGAAAGCAAGACCCAAGGAGAGACAGGATTAGAAGAATAAAGCCGAAGGGTTTACCCCGGTCACCATAAGCTTGGCTCATTTGGCTTTTGTTTCAAAGACTGAAGAATGTGCTAATTTTAGCCTTCTAGGACTGGTCGCTCTGCTTCCTCTGCTCACTTGCCTGGCTGTGCAGACGAAACTTCCGATCCCACCCCCCCCGCAGCAGCCAGGCCCCAAACAGCTCCCTGCTTGGCATTTTTGATCCTCAGTGATTAAACACCACGAAGGAGCCAAGTAGAACACCCTTGGAAACGCTGGGAGCAAGTCAAACTAATCCAAACATAGAAGTGTTACTCAATAAGCTGCTCAAGTGGATTGTGATGAAACTCAACTGGCTGGGAGTCCAAGTCACACTGGCTGAATTTGACCTGAAGACGGGCTCCGTGCGGCTCAGAAGCTGGTCTCTCTCACCAACAGAAGTTGGTCCAATAACAGATACTGCCTCACCGCCCTTGCCCCTCTCCCGTCAGAGAGCCTTCCTCCCGCTCCGCTACCGCTAGCAATGATCTGCTTCTGCGGAGCCCAAGGAACCCAGCACACGACCAGGCCCGCAGAAGACGGCGGCTGAGCGTTCTTGCCTTCGTTCGGCTCACAGGGAACGCCGCGGGTACCATTTAGCACCTCTTCCGGGCGCCCCACCGAATGCGGTGCGAGAAACGGAACTTTTCCGACTGGGCCAGGTCGCCCAGCAGTTACCGGGCCCGTGGAGATCGGCTTCCCCCCACGGACCCTACACCCCGCTGGGGCCCACCGGGCTGCAGGGAGCTAGTGTGACCAGATGTCCCGATTTTGGGGGGCTTTTTTCTTATATAGGCACCTATTACCCCCACCCCCGTCCCGACTTTTCACATGGGCGGTCTGGTCACCCTACGGCCCCTTGGAAAGCCCAGCCTAGCCCCTAAGGTCCCCGACCCCTAACTCCCAGTCAGCCCTTCGGCCTCAGTGGCGGTGGGCCGGCCGGGGGGGCACAGAGCTGGGGGGGGGGGAGGCTCCATGGCCCTTTACGCCCCTCAAAGCCCGGAGCAGGAAGGGGAGAGCTCAGCCTTTCGGGGGGGGGGGGGGCAGCTGGCTCCCCAGAGATGGGGGCAGCAGAGCGGCCATGCGCTGTGTGCAGGGCCCCCCCCCCACCGACACACACCAGGGGGGAGGGGTGCGTGTCTGCAGCGGGGGGGGGGGATCACCCACAAACTCCGTGGCGGGGGGGCGGCCTGGAGCACGGCTGAGCCCCCCTCCCATGCACGCGGGGGCCCCTGGGAAGCCAGGGAGAGGCCCCCCTCCCTTTCCAGCCCCCCCCCCCGGTCACAGCCCCCCCCCCGCGCGGCCCCGGGCGCGAGCCCACCTTGGCGCCCAGCAGGCGCGCGGCCGCCCGCAGTAAGGTCATGGCGAGCGGAGCCGGGGTCCGGGCGCGGCGGGGAGCCGGGTGCTGCAGCCGCCGGGCGCGGGGGGCCTGGGCCGGCGGGGACCAAGGTTGAAGAAGGAGGCCGAGGAGGGAGCGGCGCCCACGGGGTGGGGGGGGGAGGAGGGGTCCTCGCGAGCGCGACAGCGAGTAGGGGGGGGGCGAGAGTGGAGCGCGCTGGCGGCTACGGCGCCCCCCCCTCCCCGGCGGGGAGGTCATTAGCATAGCCACGCCCCCGCGCGGCCGCGCCGCGCTCGGCTATTGGGCGGGGTGGCGAGACGGGCGGGGCCTTCGCGGGGGTGGGCGGGGGGAGGGGACTGGGTATAGGTGGCCAAAGCAAATGCCTGAAAACTCAGTGTAACCCAATGGGACTTGCCCCCTCCCCTCCCCCACCCGGGCTGGGCTGGAGGGTGGAAGGGGCAACGTATATTCAGTTCAGCCCGGAACGGGCCGAGTCATACGGCCTGGCCACGGGGCGGCCAACGGCACGGCGTGGCTTCGGGGCCTGGCCGTGGGGCGGCCAACGGCACGGCGTGGCCTCGGAGCCTGGCGATGGGGCGGCCAACGGCACGGCGTGGCTTCAGGGCCTGGCTGTGGGGCGGCCAACGGCACGATGTGGCCTCGGAGCCTGGCCACGGGGGGGCCAACGGCACGGCGTGGCTTCGGGGCCTGGCTGTGAGGCAGCCAACGGCACGGTGTGGCCTCGGAGCCTGGCCACGGGGCGGCCAACAGCACGGCGTGGCCTTGGAGCCTGGCCACGGGGGGGCCAATGGCACGGTGTGGCTTCGGGGCCTGGCCGTGGGGCGGCCAACGGCACGGCGTGGCCTCAGAGCCTGGCCACGGGGCGGCCAACGGCACGGCGTGGCCTCGGGGCCTGGCCGTGTCTTAGTGAATGACACGGCATCGCCTCAGGGCATCATGACATCAAGATGAAGTATCAAGGTGGAGCCTCAGAGCCTCACTGTGGCCCGGCACGTGACACGGTATCGCCTCAGAGCCTCGCTGTGGCGCGGCGAATGACACGGTGTCGCCTCAGAGCCTCGCTGTGGTGCGGCGAATGACACGGCATCCCCTCAGAGCCTCGCTGTGGCGCTGAGATGCACAATGGCGTCAGGTGAGGATATGGTGACAAAGCATTATGGGAGACACAGCGAGATGCCACGGGGCAGCACCTGCGGATATCACTCGGTCGTGCTGCTGAAGTGCCCGTCGTGTCAAAATGCAAGATGTTGTGTCACATGATGTCCTCGTGTGGTGATGTCATCACGCCACGCCTCAACCCCCTCTGACAGGGAATTTCTCACATCATTTGGGGATAATCCCTTTCCTCCTGCGCCTCCCACCAATGCCCTGCAAAACTTGGAGCACACTGATTGAATCAAGGCCAAAGCTGGAAAAAAACCAGGACAGGTAACGACACTCCTTACAATGCTGTCTAGAGGCAGTCTCTGAGTAACCTTCAGGTAATGCTCTCCCAGGTGGCCAGTTAATCACTAGCAGCATGGGAAACAGAATTCACAGCCTTTGTCTCTAAAAATATAGGCCCATATTTGGGGAGCTAAAGTCAGACCTGCACTAGCTCCATATCCCAGCAACAGGGACTTATATGAGAGTAGGCCCGCTGTGTCACATAGTCCTAAAATGCAGCCAAGATTCACCCTTTGGCCCGTAACCGCTGGAGTTGGATAAAGTGGAATAACTGCAATGGAAAATCAGCCAAGATACAAAGATGAGAAAGAACTAAGTTTGAAGACATTTAATTCTGGAGCACGCAGTTTTGTCTGGCTTCTGGTAAGTTATTAATATGGTCCTTACGGCTCAGACTCTACAAATGTAACTGGTGCCTGTTCCTCCCTGCATCTTCAGTGCCACGTATGCCCATCTTATGGACTGAAAGCTGCAGCCCTCAGAGCCAGCACAGCTTTGGGAGAACAGGCTGGAGTCCAAGCGGTCTCCTTTCCATGCACACATGACTCCTGAGTCACATGCTCGCCTGGAGAACAGAGCGCGAAGCCCCATTTCTAGGGTCCCGAGTGCAAGTCCCCATCTGAGGCTGGAAAAATCACAGCTTGATTTTCAACAACTCACCTGAGCTCGGAGGCATTCGGGGATTCTCCTCCCCTGGACCGATGCAGCTGGGACTGGGGTTTCCTGAGTGCATTGTCCTTAGTGGTGCCGAGCAGAGTCTGCATCAGCCAGTGAGCACGCTGCGGCTCAGTGCTAAGCTGGGCAATGCACTGAGATGACACCAAGGGCACTGCCCATATGGTCTGATACGCTGCATGTGGCAGACACATGACAGGACAGAGGGTTGGTGGGGAGGTGAAACGGGGTATCGTAAATCGTTAAGTCTCCTGCAGTTACAGATCTGACTGCTGGCCTCTGTCTAGCCCAGTGTACTCCACTGCTGTCCTGGATCAAACCATCAGGTTTGGTATTCCACTTGCTGCAAGGCTACTTCATCTCTGCTGCACCCACCTACTGATCTCCCACTCCAGCAGGACCCTTCCAAATTTCCTCTCCCCCAGGGAATGTTTGTAGCACCCTTCTGTGCAGAGGCTTTTTATTGTGGCCTCTGACCACAGCTGAGAGCATCTGACGCTGAGGGCCTGGGGAGACAAAGGGAGAGGACAACTGCTCTTTCTGGGCCTACCTAGATTGTGGATGATCTGGTCTCCAACCCCTAGGACTCCATAAGGACCCGCCCTGGGTTTTCCCAACACTCACTGAGTAAAGCAGGGTGGGGCGTGGGCTTGATCCTGATGCGAGTCTGAGCCCTCTCTCACAATCGGATTTATAGCCAGGAGTGGGGTCTAGAGAGCCAGGACTCGGCTTCTGTCCCTAACTCTGCTGTTGCCTTTGCTACTGGTTTGTCTCTCTGTGCCTCGGTTTCCTCCTCTGCATAAGTGGGGTAATTCCCCGAGCTGACGGGGATCTGCGTTCCCCCAAGACGGTGATTTCAGTGCCAGCTACTAGCACATGCTATAAGACATGCTGAACCCCCTGCCGTGCTGGGGTTGCTGGATTAGCGGGTTAAATAGTTGGAGCTATGAAGTTTTCTATTAATTTCTCAGTCCATCCTGGGCCGGCAAAGCCTGCTGGTGTATTTGGGCAAGGAGCTCCTGAAAAGGGGAGAGGCCAAAAAAGAACTTGGGTCACTGATCACGAGACTATGGAAGCGGGGCAGGGTGGGAGGTTCAGCAAAAGGCTGCTGGAGTTGGAGGTGATTGGCAACCTTGGAACCGTGGGCAGAGGAAGGGCAGGCTACACACACAAGCTGGGGGCTGGAACGACCCGACTGCTGGAGGTGGGTGGGGAGAGTTAAATCTCCATGGTCCATTCAGACCTTATCCTCTCCGCCAGCCAGGGGAAGGTTTCTGTGACAGCGAGACCTGCCCCATTAGGACCTTGGCTGAGAGCCACCAGATCCATGCCCAGAGCTCCCATCAGCTGATCTTGACTTTCAATCCCTGGTGCCCTGGCCTGATGACCTTGCAGTGAAACATGCGGCAACCTACTCCTTGTCTCCCGAGTCACACGCTCTCTCAGGAAAAGGGTCGTTTCTGGTGTGTGGAAGGGTCAATATTTGTTCATGTCTCAAATATTTGCTTAAACTTGGCAGTTGAGAGAGCAGGACAGGAGCCATTGACAAGAGACAGGGGGCAGGCCCCTGTGGCGAGGTCAGGGAGCATTGGACATGCTGCTGGTAGAAGTCATCTTCCCCCGCATCCATCAGCAGGCATAGAAAAGTGGTAGAGCCCACAATCACAGCTGACACTACGGCAGCAAACCAGCGAGGAAGAGAGCTGCTCAGGGACCATAGCGACCTGCTGTCAGTCCAGAGAGGAAAAAGGCTCTCGGGGAACTGGGGTGTTGAATGCTAACACTAAACTATTGTTTTATGGGTGCAAAGTGCTAAACTGCTGCGCATCTGGCACTGGCTAAGCTCTCTGGGGAAATGAGGGCATAAACAGCCTTGGAAGGGTCACTGAGCCTGCATGGGTGGGCGAGCCTCACTCCATGCCCAGATGCGATTGCAGACAGACACTTGGCTCGGGTGCGAGTCAGGCCAGCACCTCTGGAGAGCAGAGCTGCTGAACACCACCACCCCTTCCGCAAGCAGGTCAAAGCGACCCGAGCTGGGGCTGCTCAGATCTAGTGCTAACCCTCAGGCAGGCAAATGTGCACAACAGCTGCGTAGACAACCTTGGCTATTGTTCAAGGTTAATAGCAAGAGAGCTCCTCCCAGGACTGGCCTCTGGAAGGACTTTTTCCTTTGCTCAACCCTTCCCTGAACAGCCAGGAACTGAAGGCACCAGCCCAGAGGCCCTACAGAGCCACTCCAAATTGTGGCTGATGGTGCAGCCACAACCCCGAGCCAGCACAGGGCTGTGCAGTGCCCCTGGGAGTCCTGTCATTTCCAAGGGCCCCTACTCTGGCAGGCAATTACCCCACACTGAGCAGCCAAGCCTTGAGAAGCCTATTGCTTCAAATGATTTAGGGCAGCCACTGGCCACAGTGAAAGGCTCATTGCCTTTATGTGCGTTGCTGACAAAGGGGGAGGCCCAGCTTGGAACATGAGGTTGTTAAACTCTTTGTGGAGCCCACAAACCTCCTCAGCCCAGCAAGCCCCTCCAGCAGGGGAGGGTCAAGTTAATGCCAGTAGCTGAGCTGGAGCAGTGAGCAAAGGGGAGGGGACAGGGAGGAAGTAGGACTGGGGGGTGAGGGCCTGCATTCCCCCACTCCAGGAACAAGGCATAAATGGAGGGTTGGGCTGGTGCAGTAGGTCCCAAAGGCAAAAAAAAAACCCAACCCCAAGCTCCTTGTGCTTCAGCCATGTTCACTTCCAGTGAAAACTGGACCAAGGGACCCTTGTTACCTGCCCTGGTGAACATGACCCTGGGCATCTGCCCCACTGGCCAGGGAAAGGTCGTATGTGCCTGAGTTTTTCCATGTTCATCACAGGCCCCTGGTCAGAGCTGGTCCTTTGGGGGCCCATTAGCAGCAGCTTTCACTCGGTCATCCCCAGCAAGGATGGGGTGGGAGGCGCGCCCCCTCCTCAGCCTGGGCACCAGGGGGGGATGGGGGTGGGGGTGTGTGTGTGTCACTTAACAGCCATTAAAGCAGCTGATTGCCAGTAAAGCTGCAGAAGCCCTGCACCCCCCCAACCCCTTCAAGAAACGTTCCACAGAGCCAGCACCTTTGCCCTGGGACTTAGCCACTCCTGCGTGTGCGACGTCCCCTACTGCACAGAGGATTCGGGTCTCAGCTGCCATGCCTGCCTCTTTAGCTCAAGCTGTAGAGGCTTCTGGCTCAGGAGAGCCCTGGTTTAAGCCCCGCCGTTGCCCAAGATGGCGGCTGTCGCCCATGCCTGGAGCAGGAGCAAATCGCTGGTCTGTGGCATTGCCTAACACTGGTACTGCCCTCGCCTCGGTATTCGCTACGCTGCCACAGGATAGTTGAAGCTGCTAACAGCTTCCCGCTGCTAGCCCTGGCTGGCGTGGACAGGGATACAGTGCTGAAAACTGTCCCATGGACTAAGCGCCATAGGGCCCTTCAGAACCCACTGCTCAGACTAATCACCCCTACCCCTCATTGCACAGGGAAACAGGACCATTGCGAGCAGTTCCAACTGCAGTGTGGCCAGAGGTTTATTCTACTGCCCTCTGACGGAGACCACAGCAATCTGCAGCCTAGAAAGAAGTCCTCAGGAAACAGACCTGAGACATTTAAAAACAAGCCCTTCAAAGTAGCACGACTCCCCTTGGAAAACTGGATCCCTCCACCCTGCGCGTGCAGAGGCTGCTAGCAGAGCGCCGACTCGGCCGTGTCTTCACCGGCTGTCATTTGAGCTCAATACTCATTGCTCCTGCTGCTGGTGGCTGGAAGTGTCCCCTTTGGACGGATGACGGTGAAGTCTCTGTGCGGTCCCCTTCCCCTGGGCCCTTCAGAACAGCCACAGAGAAGTGAGTTGCCCAAGGTCACGGTGAGACAGTGGCAGAGCCAGACCAGAACCAGAGTCCTGACTCCAGCTCTAGCACTGTAGCCCCTAGAACACACTGCTGCTCAGAATAAAACCCGGGAGGTCTCACTCCACCAGCCCTTCTACAGCTCGAAGTCCTGATGCCCATGCCTGGCTCTGCCCCCCAGAGAGCATCTCCTCTCAGAGCTGGAGCAGAACCCGGTTCCTGGTCCCCTTTCCTCTTCCCATCAGCTGACACTCCCACCCCAAGACAACCAAAATAAATAAGACGTAAAAGCACCAGAGTAGGTGGGCGGGGGGAGGAGGGGTCAAATCCAGACTCAGGACTCTACAGGCACATCTGTCCATCTCCTCGGGGAAGGGATGAGGGAGGAAACATCGACAGCCTAAAAGCAGATGGGAAGTCAAGCGATCCCGAGGGGCAGGAGAAGGACAACGTCTTTCCCTCTGAAGGAAGTTTCTGTCCTGCTTTCCTCCCCAGGCATAGTTTGGGGTTTCCAGGGGACACCCAGCAAGGTTCCCAGGGCAATGCCGGCAGGTAGGGGAGGAGTCCACTGCAGGGGATGTCCAGTTTGATCCAGGCCTTTGCACTTCACAGCTCATCGTGGGGGATGTTCAGGGCATGGTCGCACAGATCTACGCATAGGAGCACAAGCCGTTAGAACAAGGGACTTACCAGACTGGATCAGAGCCGAGGTCCAGAGAAAGGATAAGAACCCTGCAGGAGACAGTTGTGGGACAATCCCCTCCTGACCCCCCTGCCCCACCCCCTGCGAGTTAGAGGTTGGTTTGTGCAGTGAAGCAGCAGGGCTCACGTTCCTTACGGAACTGGCTCTGACCTCTCTCTGGCTGGTCTCTGTAGCATGTCAAATGTCTAATCCCTTTCGGAATCTTGTTTTTGGCCTCAGTCAGGTCTTGTGACAGTGAGTTCCACCAGCTAACTGTGCCGTGTGTACTTCCTTTTCTCAGCTAGGAATTTGTACCTTTCGATCTCACTGAATGTCCCTGTATTATTTACATTACGGTAGCACCTGGAAGCAGGGATCAGGTCCCTTTGTGATAGTTTCCTACACCTGAAGACAACTGGCTCTGCCCCAGAGTTTACAGTCTAAGTATTTTGCTGCCAGTCCTCAAGCTGATTCGGTTTCCAAATCAGATCTTCAGTAACATTTCTATTCAACTGTAGGAAACAGACAGCAGCTACCATAAGCATGTCCCTTTCCAACTGCCTTAGCAGCTCATGGCCTGGGAAGTCTGCAGCTTCCTTGTCCCTTTTAACTTGTGAGATGATTCCCACATACTCCTCAGTCTGTATTATTCCAAACACCACAGACCCGCTCACAGCCGCTTTGTTGACCGCAGCATTTCTAGCATTTTTCACACCAAAGCACTTAATCTACCTGGAGGATAATTTCATCCTCACTGAAATGCAGCCACCTCTAGGGTGGGATGCAACAGCTGTTCAACATGATACAGTATCACACAGTGGCCTCGGTCTTGAAAGGAAAGCAGCAATCTGTATGTGAATGAAACGGAGCGGTAGGTCAGTGGAAAATAACTGCCTAGTTGGGAGGGGGCCAGGACACCGGGTTAACATCCTGACGCTTGTAAAAGGGGCCATGGGGTCAACAATTTAAGACCCGGAGTTTAACTCTCGTTCATTTTTCCAGAGGCAGATCATCCCTCTTAGAGGTGGAGGGCACAGGAGACCAACCTCCGACTCTCAGCCATTTACTGAAGCACAGAGCAGGTAAGGGGCCGGCTGGATGTGCAGCCCCAGGACAAGGCTGTTGCTCAGGTGAGGACTGAAAGATCTGGCTGCCAGCCAGAGAACAGGGACTGGCTGGCACAGCACTGACTGGAGGAGGGACCATTCTCTCTCTCTCTCACACACACACACTTTAGTTAGTGGCTAATGAAAAATGCGGCTGTTTGAACAGAGGTGTTGAGGTCGGCCTGTGACCCAGACAGGGCAGATGGCAGGCGCTCTCTGCTGAAGACTGACACATCGCTGTGGCATGCAGAGCGATCAGGTGTGCAGGTCCAGGGAGATCAGAGGACAGAGGTGTAAAGCCAGAGTCCCTTTCCAACAGCTTGGACAAGAACGAACAAAGGTCAGGCGGCACCCAGGGCTGCCATCCAAAAATAACTTAGCGGGATGGGGAGACCAGTCCCTGAATAGCACCCAGCAATTGGCTGCTCCAATCCTGTTACTGCTTTTGGCAGCCAATGAGAATCTCCGGCGCAAAGGAGGTTGGGCTGGTTGTGGGAGGAGCCGCTGTCCCTTGGCCCTGCCTCAGGAACGCTTGGCACAAGCTGGAGTTTCCCAAAAAAGTTGCAGGCAGTTAGAAAAGGAAGCATGACATTCTGACTTGCTGCCCTTGGTGGGAGCAGCGAGCCCAAGGAGCCGGGACACTGCTGCAGAGCACTCGCACCAGATCCCCAACAGGTCTCTGGAGGGGGTTTGACACTCCAAAGGCGAGGAGAGGCCAGGGGATGGGAGGGCAAGTTACTGACAAATGCATAAGACAGTGGAAGTTAGACTCAGATCCCATCAGTGGACCAGTCGCAGCCTACCTGAAACAGCTTCCTGACAGAAAGCGACCCAGCGGCTGCAGGATAAGAGCCTGGAGCAGCAGGGTCCAGTGAGTAAGGCACTACACGGAGACCTCAGCTCTATTCCCAGCCCAGCCGCTGATCTGCTGGGGGACACTGGGCAAGTCAACGTAACTCTGCCTCAGTTTCCTCATCTATAAAATGGGCTAATGGCCCTGGCTATCCTTTGTGAAGGGCTTTGAGGTCTACGCACGAAACGCGCTGGGTAACAGCTAAGTATCATTACTTCCTTTCTTACTTTCCTTCTGGATTATGAATAGTTTTTTGTAATGGCTTCTCTACAGCGCTCAATAGAGTATCTGGGGAGTTAGCCAGCACTCTACGACAGAGAGGTGGTATCCCTGTGTTACAGATGGGGAAACCGAGGCACAGAGTGGTGAAGTGACTCAACCAAGGTTGCACGGGGTCTACAGCAGAGCCAGGAATTGAACCCACGTCTCCTGAGTCCCAGCCCAGGACCTCGTCCATGTGATCATCAATCAGAACAGACTTGCAAGCCCCACAGCTTTCAACAGTCACCGCAGCTCAGCGGCATGCTTCTTGTTTTGGCTGTTTAATGAACTCACTGATTCCGAGAACCAGCATAAAACAGGAGACTGTCCAAATTAAAAAAAAAAAAAAAAAAAAAAGCCTAAGGGGGGTGCCTTAAATCGACATCTTGGGGGGAAAAGAACTGGCCAAGGAAGGTGCAGTTGTGGGAAGGTGACGCGGAGGAGTCCAACACCATGCTGCCTTCCCAGGCCTCAGGAGTGGGTGATTCCACGACTCAGTGAAGCTTATGGACCCTGGTGCAGAGGGAACACTTTCCCCATCGCTGGAAGGCAGCTTCCTCTGGGCTGGAGCGCAGCAGTCACCCTGTTCCAGCAATGCTGCAGCACCGGTGCATGATGGGAAGTGGGGAATAACACTGATTGAGTACAGGGGACCAGCCATGGTATCCGGGCTAAATACTTTATGTGGCAGCACCCCGCTTCCTTGTGCCCTGGCAATGGCTTCTGCCCTGTTCAAGGGTGTATTTCGCTTCTAGAGTGGTGACAGCTGACTGGGCTTGGCCTCCAGGCAGCCATCTAGAGGTGAGCGAAAGCCTCCAGGCTCCGTTTGTTTAAAACGAACAAAAAGAGGTATTTCTTCACCCAACGCACAGTCAACCTGTGGAACTCCTTGCCAGAGGATGTTGTGAGGGCCAGTATACCAGGGTTAAAAAAAGATAAGTTCATGGAGGATAGGTCCATCAATGGCTATTAGCAAAACTATACTCTGAAGTGTCCCTAGCCTCTGTTTGCCAGAAGCTGGGAATGGGCGAGCGGGGATGGATCACTTGAGGATTCCCTGTTCTGTTCATTCCCTCTGAAGCGCCTGGCATGAGCCACTGTCGGTAGACAGGATACTGGGCTGGATGGACAATTGGTCTGACCCAGTCTGGCTGTTCTTATGTTCCCTGGCTGACTAGCCCCCCACCCCAAGCAGCAGGGGACCCTCACTTACCGGTCCGTTTGCTGCAGAGCCGATCCTTGACGTTGTCGGTCTCATGGGAGAAGAATTCAATGAGCTCATCTTCATACTCCTCGGCGATGCTCTCGCACTGCAACAGGGTCCGGAGAGGGTCAGAAAACCTGCATCCTGCCTTCCCTAGCACTGAGCGGGTCACACGGGGCAGCCACGGCAACAGTGACAGAGAGGAGACACCACGGCTGGGCCCTGCTCGACACAGCCCCAGCCACAGAAAGAGCAGCCCCACCAGTCCATGGCCTGCTCTGCGGTGGCAAAGCACAGTGGTCAGGCTGCAGGGGGGGGTGTCAGCGCTCTGCAGTCCAGGAAGAGGGGTCAGGGTTAAGCACTAGGGTGTAGCTAGTGAGAGCAGCCTGGTGTCTCCCACCCAGCACCAGCACGGCGGGGGCTACTGCAGCTGAGAGTCAAAAGTCATCAAGGTCCCCCCTTCAACTGGCAGCTGAGTTCCGTCAGGGGAGCCCCACGTACGCCCAGCGCCTCTGCACTCACCGCAAACTTCAGGCGGGACGTCACGTCCCCGTCCATTTTGGTCTCAGAAAGGTCCATCTTGGTCCCGTCATGGGAGATCACGCGGACGTAGCTTTTCCGGTGGGTGGAGGGATCCACCTTCTCCCCATACTCTTTCATCTTCTCACAGACCCGCTCCAGCAGCTCCGTCAGGTGAGCTTCGGATCTGGCGTAGGGCACCTGGGCAGAACCACAGTGATCTGACAGGCTACGCCAAGTGCATTCACCGTGCCACTCACCCACGAGACAGCCGCAGCACCTGAGCCCCAACACGGTCGTAACCGTGCTTTGCAAGCGTTGGCCGAGCCGCCCTGGGAGCGGCGACGGTGCCATCCACTCTCTACACAGAGGCAAAATGACTCGGCCGAGGTCACGCAGCGAGCCAGGGGGGCAGCTCTGCACAGAACCCAGGAGTCCCCACTCCCAGTCCCACCCCCTGCCCACAAATTCTCCAGAGAACAGAAAAGCCCAGGGGTCCTGGGTGCCAGCCCCCTGCTACATCAGCCAACGCTGCTTCCCTAGGGCAAGAGCCGCTACTACAGAGAAGCCATTCTCAGCCCTCACAAACTGGCTTCACATTCCAGTGCCGCCAATCAGAAGAGGAACCCCCCTTCCGCGGTTAACAGCACCCAGTGGGTGCCTCAGCCCCCCTTGGAGTCTTTCTGGGGGAGGAAAATTAATGAAATGGGATCTTCAGGACCCACTCCCTTCTCCATCCCTCTCCCCACAACACGTGGCTGCTACTTCCAGCAGGGCTTTATTGTCAATTTACCATCCACCCTTCCCCTCTCTTAAACCTGATCTTTCAGAGACTCCTGCTGCCCCAGGGCTGGAGAGAGGTACCCGGCTGGGTAAGTGCAAGACACCCTACCTCCACAACCGACTGGCTGCCGTCCGGGTTGATACGGAACGACCCCATCTGGATGGTTTTCTTGGGATCCACCTGGGAGATCTCCCACTCCAGCTCGTCCACCAGGGCCCGACAAGCTAGAGAGGAGAGAGAGAAATCAGTTGCATTAGTCAACATGGTGAATCAGATGGAGAGAAGCAAACGGCTGTTACCCAGCCTGCCCTCTGCAGCCCTGGGCAGGTCAGAAACAACAGTTCAACAGTGCATCGCCCGTCTGGGAGCAGCAACTGACCCTGATACAGTCACTAACAAGATGGTTTCCTTCTCAGGGTCTGCACTGTGCCTAGCCCAATGGGAGTCAGAGCCTGAGAGAGGATCTGCTCCTCTAACAATAATCTGCACTTACTTAGCGTTAACTAACCCGATCCCCATTTGGCTGATAGGGAAACTGAGGCATGGGGTGCGATTGTCACACAGCAACCGAGCTGGAAATGCTCCCTTTACCTCCACAATGGAGATCCTGACTACTCCAAGCAAGGACACTGTTCAACAGGGACACCAGGATGACGGACAGGCAGAGCGTGTGAGAAACCCAGCCATTCATCTTCCCCGCAGGCTGGCACAGTGACCTGCAGAGAGGCCAAAAGGATTCAGTGCTTCCAGATCACAGCTCCTCCTTTCAGCCACGAGGGGTCCAGCAGGCGCTCTGTGGAAACCCAAAGCAAACTCTGCTTCTGCTACAGCGAATCCCTCCCGGTTCCGACAGCAGCCCCTTTAGGGGCTCGTCTACCCGGGAGCCATGTCGAACACTGGTCTGATTTTACTGGTATACCATTATAACCTCCATGCTTACGCCAGCCTGAGAATGGCTCTCTTTGATTTAGCTTAAACCAGAAAGGACCCTGCTACAGCAGAGTAACAGAGATATAACTACAGCATTTAAAATTCCCACCCTATCAGATCCTGTTTAACCCCCCCGGGTAGATTTGCCCTAGGAATTGCTCTTTCCTGCCCCAACAGCTCAACCCATCATGCCGGGCCAGCATTTACAGTGCCAAGGGCTCCGTGGCACAATCGTTCCCTGTTTCAAAGCGGTCCTCCAAGGAGCAGCTGTTTGTCTGCTGGGCTCAGGTTGTGAGCACAAAACAGGGACTGTGCGGCGGGCCGGAGGCCACAGGGTTTGGCAGTTTGTAGCTGCTCTTTGCTGGTTACTGGGATCGGTCAGTGGCCCTTCCCCGGGCCATCCCTACAGAACCTAGCGAGATGGAGAAAGTGCCCACAGGTCCCCTCCACCAGCCCTGGGGCTGATGGGCACCGGGGAGTCACAGCATCCCCCCAGGACAGAAGGGAACAGCAGCCCATCATGGAGCCTTGGGGGGCCAGCTGACACTCTCTTTCCATGGTTCTGTAACCTACTCCCCAGTGTGCCCCACTTCCTGCCAGCGCCCCCCACACTCTGCCCCCTCAGTATCCCCCAGAGGTCCCCAAAGAGACCTCTCTAGCTCCCTGTTATGTCCCTAGATACCCACTACGCCCAGGACCCCCATACACCCTACAGAGATCCCTATAGGGACTCCCCAACCCAGATGCCCCTATACACCCTATAGAACCCTGTATAAAGACCCACGCTCCCCTCTAGAGCCCCCCCTCACACACTCCCTTAGAGCACCCTAGACTCAGGTCCTCCCATACACCCTACAGGGCCCCCTCTCCCCTCTAGAGCCCCCCATACACCTACAGGGCCCCTCCCCCACACCCTATAGGGACCCCTCTCCCCTACAGAGCTCCCCCACCCAGGGCCCCCCACACACCTATAGGGACCCCTCTCCCCAAAAGGGCCCCCCCACCCAGGGCCCCCCCCCACCCTATAGGGACCCCTCTCCCCTCTAGAGCCCCCCATACACCCTACAGGGCCCACACACACACCCTACAGGGCCCCCTCTCCCCTATAGAGCCCCCCCACCCAGGCCCCCCCACACCCTATAGGGACCCCTCTCCCCTCTAGAGCCTCCCACCCAGGGCCCCCCATACACCCTATAGGGCCCCCCCACACACCCTACAGGGACCCCTCTCCCCTCTAGAGCCCCCCACCCAGGGCTCCCCATACATCCTACAGGGCCCCCCCCACCCTACATGGACCCCTCTCCCCTATAGAGCCCCCACACCCTATAGGGACCCCTCTCCCCGAAAGGGCCCCCCCACCCAGGGCCCCCCCACCCTATAGGGACCCCTCTCCCCTCTAGAGCCCCCATACATCCTACAGGGCCCCCCCACCCTACATGGACCCCTCTCCCCTATAGAGCCCCCCCACCCAGGCCCTATAGGGACCCCTCTCCCCGAAAGGGCCCCCCCACCCTATAGGGACCCCTCTCCCCTCTAAAGCCCCCCATACACCCTACAGGGCCCCCACACACACCCTCTAGAGCCCCCCCCACACCCTATAGGGACCCCTCTCCCCTCTAGAGCCCCCCACCCAGGGCCCCCCATACACCCTACAGGGACCCCTCTCCCCTATAGAGCCCCCCACCCCGCTACAGGGACCCCTCTCCCCGAAAGGGACCCCCCCACCCTACAGGGACCCCTTAGAGCCCCGCACCTGAGACCTGTCCCGGCCCCGCCGCTCCCCCGGCGGGCGCTGAGTCTGCCCGCTCCCGAGCCCCGCCCCCCGGGGCTGCCCCGCCGCCCGCCTGACCCGCCGCGCTCCCGCCGCCGCCGCCGCCGCCACCCCAGTCCGGGGATCCGGTGAGGAGCGGGGCCGGGCCGGCTCCGGCTCCTGCTCCGGCTCCGGCAGCGGCTGCCAGGGCCCCTCCGGCGGGGCGGCCGGGCACAGGCACCGCTAAGGGCAGCTAAGGCGGCGGCAGGACCCCGGGCGCACAGCGAGGCCCCAGCTCGCGTGGCGTTGGGTTCCACGCGAGCAGCAGCCCGGCAAGGGGCGGGGCCTGCGCGGATGGGCGGGGCAGGGAAGTTACACAGCTGGGCGGAGGGACCGACCCCTGGGGCTGGGAGGGGGCGTGGGGGTTGCAGCTGGGGGAAGGGTATAGGGAGCGTGGGGGTTGCAGCTGGGGGGAGGGTATAGGGAGGCGGGGGGCTGGGAGGGGGCATGCAGGTTGCAGCTGGAGGAAGGGTATAGGGAGCGTGGGGGTTGCAGCTGGGGGGAGGGTATAGGGAGGCGGGGGGCTGGGAGGGGGCGTGGGGGTTGCAGCTGGGGGGAGGGTATAGGGGGCGTGAGGGTTTCAGCTGGGGGAAGGGTATAGGGAGGCGGGGGGCTGGGAGGGGGCATGCAGGTTGCAGCTGGAGGAAGGGTATAGGGAGCGTGGGGGTTGCAGCTGGGGGGAGGGTATAGGGAGGCGGGGGGCTGGGAGGGGGCGTGGGGGTTGCAGCTGGGGGGAGGGTATGGGGGCGTGAGGGTTTCAGCTGGGGGAAGGGTATAGGGAGGCGGGGGGCTGGGAGGGGGCGTGCAGGTTGCAGCTGAGGGGAGGGTATAGGGAGGCGGGGGGCTGGGAGGGGGCGTGGGGGTTGCAGCTGGGGGGAGGGTATAGTGGGCGTGGGGGTTGCAGCAGGGGGAAGGGTATAGTGGGCGTGCGGGTTGCAGCTGAGGGGAGGGTATAGGGGGCGTGAGTGTTGCAGCTGGGGGAAGGGTATAGGGAGGCGGGGGGCTGGGAGGGGGCGTGCGGGTTGCAGCTGAGGGGAGGCTATAGGGAGGCGGGGGGCTGGGAGGGGGCGTGCGGGTTGCATCTGGGGGAAGGGTATAGTGGGCGTGGGGGTTGCAGCTGGGGGGAGGGTATAGGGGGCGTGAAGGTTGCAGCTGGGGGAAGGGTATAGTGGGTGTGTGGGTTGCAGCTGAGGGGAGGGTATAGGGGGTGTGGGGGCTAGGGAGGGGGCGTGGGGGTTGCAGCTGGGGGAAGGGTATAGAGGCTGTGGGGGTTGCAGATGAGGGGAGGGCATGGGGGGGTGTGGGACTAGGGAGGGGGCGTGGGGGTTGCAGCTGGGAGAAGGGTATAGGGGGTGTGGGGCTGGGGGGGACATGGGGGCACAGCCCTGCTCTGAGGTCATGGGGAAGGAAGTGGGCACCTCCTGGCAGCAGATCAAGCCGGATCACTGAACTCTGGCTCCCAGCCCCTCTGCTCTAACCACTAGACCCCACTCCCCGCCCTGAGCCACCACCAAAACCCAGAAGTCCTGGCTCCCAGCCAGTCTGCACCAATGACTAGACTTCCTCCTTTTCCTTGGTCCCTGTTGTCTGTGCCCACTCCAGTCTCTAGGATGCTCCATGGCTAGCGAGTGCCAATGCAGCAGGAGAGGGGACTAGGGAGCCCTGGCAATGACTCTGCCCTGGCTGTGCTGGAGTCGATCATCCCGACAGGCACTTTGCCTCCTCTGCATTGAGAGCAGCCAGTTTTCAGGGGGACGTGCTCCCCCCTGGGAGCCCTGGGCTATAGCCGCTCCTGAATCTCCGGGCAGGGCAGCCAGGTGCTGTTGCTCGCCGGCTAATACACCAACCGGGGCACTGGGCTCCCCATGCAGGGTTAGATCATGCAGCCCCAATGCACTGGAGACAGGGGCCCCCCCAGGAACTAAAACTGGGGGGGTTCTTGAGTCCCCATTTTTAAGGGGCTTCTAATTCAGGAGACAGGCCAGAGGCTCACCTGGATGGCTGCCATGTTCTGATGCAGCGATCCGGGATGCTCGAGGCAGGTTGACGCTCCTGCTGTCAGGTGGATCTGCAGCGTCTCTGTCCTGGGAGAGACACAGAGCGTTCCGCCGCGCTCGGCTGCCCCCTGCCCATGTCAGAGTGACTGCATTAACCAAGGTGACAGACACAAAACCTTGCTGTCTCAGCAAAAAACTTCCTGCCAACAGTCCCCAGCCATGTGCCCAGAGCCACCTTAGTTCATTAGGGACCATAGCAGCTCCAGCTGGGGCAGGGGGTCTGGAGCCATCCACGCACCCAGCCCCCCCAACAGAGCTGGTGGCTGTCCCAGCTCGGGAGCTAACTGGGGAGGGGAGACCAGTGGGGAAAACCCAGGGATGGTGGGAAGCTGCTGAGTCAGTAGGTGATTCCTTGCCTCCCTTTGAGTCATGCCCCAGGATGCTGTGAGGTGGCGTGTTTCCAGGGAAATGCAAAAACCCAACCGGGCTGCTGGGCTTTCCACAGGCGCTAACCCCGCTGGCCTGGCCAAAGTCCAGCACTGGTGACAACATTCTGAACTCGTTGCCCCCCCTCCAATTTTAATTGCATGCAGGAGTCTTGTTCTCCTTGCTTCTGCGCTGGACACTGTTCAAGATCTGTCCCCCCCCCCCCCCCCCGAGGTGGCTGCATCACCTCCCAGCCAGCTCAGCCCTGCTTCCTGGTTCTTAAACTCTGGGAGATTTGCACCAGCTCCCTCTCCTTGCCTCCCCCCCGCCTATGAGGGGGGGCCTCCTGCTCTGCAGACCGTGAGGTCTGGAAGAGCCTCCCCTCACCTCAGACTTGCTGGCTCACCTGTAAACGTCTCCCCACTCCTTCCTCTGCGCTTCAGTTCCCCCCCACCCCAAGGGGGGCTTCACTCCTCGCGCTGGGGAGCATCTCGTCCCATTGACCTTAAAGGCACCGGTCGCCTAGTTGGTGGTGGTGGGGACAGGGATTGTCACCTCGGGGAAGCACTGTGGGCTGTTTGTGGGGATGGATCCTTTCTCAGCTGGGAGCTGGCAGGCTGGCTCCCTGTGCGCTGCTCTGAATGTCCGCGGAGACGGGGGCTGTTTTGAGCAGGAATTCCCATCCCCTTGTTCGCTCTGCAGAACCTGGGTTTGCAGCGCGAGCCACGGAGGGTCCCAGACCCAAGCCGTTACTCTCCCGGCCATGGCAGGAGCAGGACTCGCCCGACCGGGATGTCTTCAAAGCAGGAATGCCAGGGCTCCTCCGCACAGGGGTCACTGGAACCAATGCAGCCACGTGGAGCACAGAGCCAGGCATTCTTCACACCCATGCACGTTCTCCACATGAGGGGTCTGCACAACCCCCCAGTGCAGACAAACACAGAGGCGTGGGGGTGAACACAGCTGTAGCCACTCATTACACGCCCCCTTACGTTGTTCTGGCTGCTACAGCAGAGGCAGCGTGGTCAAGTGGCTGGAGCAGGATTCTGAGTTCAATTTCTGACTCACAGCATGACCTAGGGGGATAAGTGACTCCCCCAACCTCTTCTGTCCGAGGCGAGGGTAACATCAGGGGGGAGGAGCCCGGTAAAGCACTTTGGGATCAGCAGTGGGCAAAGGCCAGGGCAGAACTACCAACCAATGAGAAAGGAGGAGACAGGTCCACAGGCAGATGCTGAAGGCACCGGCTGGCCACTTTATGTATTCGGTACATGCCAGAGATCGCCGAGCGCACCTCAGACCTTGCAGAATACAAGGGGAGGGGGAGTTAAAAAGACCAGAGGGTGCAAAGGGGACAGAGCCAGTCCTGGGGCAAAGCAGGGGCCACTCCACTGATCCCAGGGCCAAGTCCCACTGGGATCGACGTGGGATCCTGCCAGCCCAGCGTGGATGGAGCAGATCCTTGCGCTGCTGCTCTGACTGGCAACCCTGTACAGCCCGGCATCCCTACACACCAGTGCCTCTTGGTGCTGATGGCGGGACGATGCGAGTTCAGGGCTTCTTTGGCCTGCCGCTCATCCACTTGACATTATCTCCGGAGCGGGCACTGGGCTGGGGCCGGTCACAGTCTGGGAGGTGCTCAGGGAACTCGCTGAGCAGCTCCGGTCCTGCTGGCATTAACGCTCCAGGAGTTTATCCAGCCAGTCTTCAAGGAGGTGGCAACCAGGCCTGCCTCAACAATCCACCCCTCAGCAAAGCAACAGGCTGGTAACAAGACGACACAGCAACACGCCCATTCGGGGGGGCCCTCTAGCAAAGCAAATTCTGGATGCCAATCCCCACCCCTCCCTGCTTCACACAGCTTTTATATAAAACACCCTAAAAGCCCAGGGGCCTAGTGCCTGGCCGCAGCACCGAGGGAGATGGGCCGATCGCCCCGGCACGGCAGGGCCTGAGCGCGCTTGAGGAAGTGACGTGTGCACGTGCGATGGTGCGTCAGCTGTCCCTGCTTGGAAGGGCGACGGGGCAGCTGGCTGGAGATTTGGAGGCAGATGTGGCCCTCTGGAGCCATCCCAGCAGTGACGGTCTGTGAAGGGGGATCCTGGCCAGCAGGTAGACCTGCTCCTGCATGGGGTCAGGCTCCCTGGTGAGCGCCTGGCTGCCAGCTGAAAATCAGCCTCGTCCCTTGTTTTGAAATCCACATTTGTTTTTCTGTGTGATCTGCGGTCACAGAGCGGTCGGAGCCCGGGGCTGAGTGGAGGAGGGTCCTTCCTGGGAGAACGCGCAGCGGGACAGAGCGGGGTCTCACCAGGTCAGAGAGTTAGCACGGCCGGGAACACCGCAGCATCTGCCAGAAACACAAATACGTGCGGGTCACCAAGGGGCTCGCGCCAGGCCCCACGCCCCGGTGCAGCGGGAGGGGCGCACAGGAGCGGGGAGCTGCCTAGAGTCACCGCCCCGTGTTCGGACAGAATCCAGGGCTCTGGAGGCGCCGAGCACGGAGCTGCAGCGAGAGGAGCAGAGCGGGCGGACGCTTGCTCCTGCCTGCCGCTGTGGGATCTCACCCCGCTGAGCGCTGCAGGTTCGGTCTCCGCTCTGCAATGGAGGGAGACCTGCGAGCGCAGGTGCTCCGGGGGGTGTGCTCCGTGCACACAGAGGAGGGGCGGCACCTTACTTTTGGGGCTGCTCTGGCTGTCTTGCTCTGGCACCTTCCAGTCCATCTTGCGGCCCTTCTCGTAGAGGCCCTTGAGCACCTTGCGGAAGTCGTCCGGCTCCGTGGCGTTCTTGCTCAGCTCCAGGTACTTCCTGTAGAGCTGCAGGGCCGTCCGAGCGTCCTCGATGCTGTCGTGAGTCTCGCCCTGGATCTTCAGGTCTGGGGGATGCAGGGAGGGTTCGTCAGGGAGGGCACTACAGCCCCCGCCCCGATTCCCAACCCACACAAGGGGATTTCCTCCCCCTCCTGCTGATGAATACAGGGGGTCACTGTCCCTCAGTCCTGACTGGGAGCCCCCTGCTCCCATCCCCATCCAGCTCTGCTGATGGGCCGAATCTCAACCCCAGCCCCTCCTGTCCTGCCCTCCCCACACACAGCTCTACTGATGCCCCTCGATCCCGACCCACAGCAGCAGCCCCCGTCCCCAGTTCCAGACCAGCTCAGAGTTCCAGAAGCAGGGTGGGGCTGGAGGTGCCCTTCGTCTCTGAGCGACACCACAAGCAGCCAGTGCTGCCCTGTACCCGGGCCATGGGGCCGGCGTCCATCTGGGGCTCCGGTGCAGCCCTGCCTGGCTGGGCCAGTTGCGATCTAGGCGTTTCCACTAACCCAGGAAGTACCAGGCAAGGAAGCGCAGAGAAATCATCCTCTTCCTCGGCATGTGGAACAGATACACGGTGTCAATCACCTGGTCCTTGGGCACCTGGCAGAGCAGAGAGAATCTGACCACCTAGGTTACGCAGGGTTAGTTCCCCCATCCCACCCACCGCCCACACAGCCCACCCCCAACCTGTCCCCCACACACCATCATCACCCCTACCCCAGACACAACTCCACCTCCCCTGGCAATCACACTGCTCAGTCCTTCACCCATATCCCCCTACCCCGGGTTCTGCGAGCACACCCCCAGTGGGAGAGAGGAAAGTTCCACTTAGGAAGGGAATTGAAGGTGCGTTTGCTGCAGGGGCTGAGAAATGTCCCGGGCTTTTACAAAGGGAAAGTCACCATGAGGTTGATGACCCGGAAGTCCTTCTGCAGCCCGTGGCCCACGAATTTCACCCCGACATCGATGAGGAACCGCAGCTTCAGGTAGGTGGACTTAAGTGTGGTGAGGTGCTTGGAGGAGATCTTGGCATCCAGGTCGCCCGGCTTGATTCCTGAGTACTGGGTCAGGTAATCCACCACCTGCAAGGTGAGGGGCTGGTGATCACAGGGCGTGCGTGGGGGTGTGTGCTGGTGACTGCAGGGCAAGGAGAGGCTGGTGACTTGGCTGGTGGGTAGAGGGCCGGGGACCACCTGGTGACTGCAGTGGGGGGTGGGGAGCAGTGACTTCCTGGTGGGGGGCAGGCAGTGTCAGGGGAGCCCCCCTTAGCCAGGAAGCCCATGGTGAGGCAGGTGGCCGACCCCCCCTTGGAGTGGGGCAGGGCAGGGCAGGGGCAGGTACCTGCTCCTGGGTGGAGATGTAGTCATCGATGAAGGGAATGCCCTCATTGGGGCCCTGGCCTCGCACGCACGTGATCCTAGCCACGGACATCTGGCTGGGCTTGATGGTGGATTTGGTGCCGTCACTGCGCAGCTCTGCCTCTTCCTGCACAGGGTCAAAGGAGCCGTTGGCAAAGGAAGCCCCCCAGCCCTCGCTGCCCCATCCCCAGGGAGCCAGGCCTCAGCCATCAGGAATTCCCATGGCCCTTTCTTCTGGCCACTGCTAGACCCCAGCAGAATGGCTCCAGACCCGGCCCCTTCCCGACCCCCCTCATCGAAACACCAGCGTCCATCCTGGCTGCGGCCTCTACCTCGTTAAGCGTGACGAACTCGGCGTCCAGCCCCACCAGGTCGCCCACCTGGGGCATCTCGTTCAGCATGAGCGGGATGAAGGTGGCATGGCACTTGCGTTGCTTGCGAGCCAGGGACGCCTCGGCCAGCAGCACGCTAGCCTCGATCGGGTTCTTGACTTGGAGGCAGTAGGGGGAAGGGTGGAGAAGAGAGAATGCTCCGTCAGACGGGGCGCTTGGCTGCTGGATTCACAGCAGAAAAGGCCAGGCTGGAATCCCATGTGCTGCCTGGCACTCAGAGCAGCTGGAGCACGTGAAGGAGACGATGCCCTCCAGAGGGAAAGGGCCAGAGACCGTCGTCCTCCAGCCAAAAATCAGCACCTGTTTCTAAGGGGTCACACACAAGCTTCTGAGGGTGCTGATGATACGGCCCTACCAGAGGGGGTGTGGAGCTGGGGCCTAGATGGACACAGAAATTCCAGCTGCCTTGCCTGTATGGCCCCGGCCGGGTCTCCTGCCCTCGACCAGCCACATACCAGGGCTGGGAGAACCAGGTGCACAGACGGAAAAGGCATCAATATCTATGGTAGCGAACCCAGCACGCAGGGCTTCGTGCCCAACTGAGGGGGCCCAGCCCACGTGGACAGGGCAAGCGAGGCTCTCGGTGGGGTGGCTCCCCCCTGCAGCCAACAGACCTGCCCTGCTCCGGGGGCCTTTAGAGACCATTCTTTGTCTCTTGGCAGAAGCCGTTCTAGGGGATCGTTGAACACATGAGAGAATGTGAAAACGACGTAGGTCCCCTGAAGTCAACGATGCTGATTTGCACCAGCAGGGGTCTGGCCCCCTTCCCACCATACAGGCTGCTTTGTCTGCTCCTTGTGCGGCATCTCACTGGGAGGGTGGAGCTGGACTGGTCAGTTTCACTTCCTGGTTCTGGGCTACCCCTAATGTCCTCTCGCTAGGGGCTTGTCCTTCGCATGAATGACCCAGGGGTTGCCCCTAACCCAACTCCCCTCCACACACAAATCTCTAGCTCGAGGGAAGTGGTGCTTTAAACTGGATCTGGCTGGTCAGGCAGGGCAGAGCTCATTAGACAGCAGGGACACACTTACAGGCAATCACCTTAACACAACCTCTCAGCTGCTGCTCCACTCTGTGGCTGCTCTCACCCCAGTGGGGAAACCCGAGCAGTACGGGGCAGCGAAGGCAAGCCCCAGGGCTCCACACACGCGGCCCCGACGCGTAACCCCGCCCTGCGCCCGCACGGACACTCACTGGTCAGGTTGTACTTGGCGTGGAGGTTCCTTCGTGCATAGTACAGGATGGCAGGCACCTTCCAGCTCATGTCAAACTGCACCGCCTCACACTGCGACAGAGGGAGGGACGTGTGTACGGACAACTTGGGGGGCCTTGGCCCGGCAGGGGCTGAGCTCCGAGAAGGGCTTCCTCCCCCCAAAACCCACAAAGCAGGACAGAGCAGAACGTAACAAGGTTTAAGCGCCCACATGCTAAAGAGGATTCTGTGAATTGGGGGGGGGAGGGGTAAATCCAGCCCTCCCGCCAGCAGAATCACAACAGGGGGCGCTCTCCGTCCCTGTCCCGGACCCATCTTCCCCCACCCCCAATTCAGACCCCCAGCCCTCTGCCACATAGAAACACACAGTCCCACCACAGGCGTCACGCACCGCCCCCACCACCCACGTGGGCTACACAGGGGTCTAGGTTTCCTTTTGGCTCTCTCCCTGGTACCCTTCGATGAGGAGCGCGGGCATCGTCTCTGTGGCCAGCTGGGAATGGGCAGGTCTCACGCTGGGCAGCTGGAGACAGGACAACTTACAGCCACGGGGGCTGATGGCTGGTGGAAGCCCAAGTCTATGCCTTTCCCCTCCCCCTTCACATCCCAGCAGCAGCATCCGGTAAAACACACAACCAGCAGCGCTGAGCAGCAACAGCAGCCTCTCCCCCGGCCGCTGTGGGCTGATCCCGCTGCCTCTTTGGCACCAGGAGCAGGAGAGCCAGGACTGAGCCTGAACCAGGATCTCCCGAGCGCTACACCTGGCTTGGCCTAACTACAACTCCTAGCTCTTCTCCTCAGCAGATCTGAAAGTGGAGGTCAGGAGCGTTATTCCTGCTTCATAGATGCGGAAATTGAGGCACGGAGCAGGGACGTGACTTGCCCAAGGTCACCCAGCAAGTTAGTGGCAGAGCTGGGAAGAGAACCCAGGTACCCTGAGCCCCAGACCAGTGAACTGCACACTAGGCCACGCTGCCTCTCTGGCCAGACCGGTCGCACGGTGCCACAATTCTGATTCTCGGGCTGCCCCCGGAATGAGGCTCCTTACCTTGTCCACCGGCTCGATGAGGAAGTCATTGAAGAGATACCACTGCTGGTGTGTGACCCCCTGGGGGTGAGAGAGAGGCAGGGTTGGTCCGTAAGCTTGCGTCAAGCACTGTATTTCTTAGCTGTTACCCAGGGCCCAGGCACTATCCCCTCTGGAACACGTCCCCCTTCCTGAGACACTCATGGGAAAGAACCCACCCAAGAGGAGGTTCCCCCAGGGTGGGGCTGGGGTCTGAGTGAGCGGCTGGGAGAGAGGTGGGCTCGCCCGCTCACCTCTTTCCTTTGGTGATACGTCTCCCCTACTTTGATGTGCCCCACCAGGCTGCCCCCAGTGCGGGAGTCCAGAACGTGGACAACGGTGGCCACCAGGTCGTACGTGTAGGTTGAGTCCTGGTCATCGGATGAGCTGAGCTGCAAGGAAGAACCCACCCCCGGCGGTTATGTGAATCTGCTGAGAACTGGCTGACCTGGGCCAGGATGGACGCAGCTCAGGACAGGGGAAGCCTGTGCAATGGGTCAAGGGAAATCACCTTGGCAGAGGCAGCTCCCACGGCTGCAACACAAACCCGCAGAGCCTGGCAAAGCCAGAGCCGCTCCCAACCGTGCCCAAGTTCTGCCATCAGGCCAGTGGGGGCAAAGCGGTCCCGTGGCACCAGCGAAAGGTGACTCAGGCCTCCACAGCTCTGCTCCCCAGCACGCAGGCCCCTGGCTAAGGGGGACCCACTTCGGTGAGTGAGTTCCATCTCCACTCCATCCTCAACCTTCCAGGCACTCCAACCCCCTCGTGCTGGGGGGAGCCCGCTGGCTCCCCATACAAGCGTGGCCACGGTCAGCAGTTCCCTCTCTCTGCCCTTGACCTTGCCTGACGGACTTTCGACCCCAGCAGAGCCAGGGAACGCATTACCTCGTTGCTTTCGTTCCAGTTGCAGACATCCAGCTCCTTGTTCTTGGTCAGTTTCATCCGGATGGAATGGGGAATCCAGATGTTCTTCAGCTCTTCGATGGAGGTGTACGAGTGCCCCGCCTCGGCGTTCCCCAGGTCCTTCCTGCCAGGAAAGGACAACAGGGAATTCCAGACCTTGAACACAGGAGGGAGAGGAGAAGTTCTGGGAGTTTCGGACACTGAGGGCCGGGATCCCCAGCTGGGGTAAACCGGCATGGTGCCAGTGAAGTCCACAGAGCTGCACTGATTTACACCAGCTAAGGATCCGGTCCTGACCTCTTGGGAGAGAGGCTAGATGGTGCCAATTGAAGATGGTCAAAGCAGTGGAGGAGGGTGATCACCAGGAAATCTAGTCTGCCCTGCCTAGTCTGCAAGAGACCAAGGGAGTGGAACAGGCAGCAGGAGCTCTGCCTCTGGGCCAAATTCACCCCTGGTGTAACTCCACTGATGCCAGAGGGTGACTTCAGGCTGCTGAAGGTTATGGGGCCCTCACAGGGGAGATGTAAAGCCAAGGTCCCGATGCTAATGGTCAGAAAGGATCACAGGGCACTTTTCCCTCAGTGTCTGGCCCGTCCAGTGGAGGTAAATGTTAACAACACAGCGTTACACAGGGCTTAAGCCTGCAAACATGAATTACATTCTGCTCCCACAATTTCCTTGGGCAGATTCCTCACTTCATGCATTTCCTATACTGTTGGGTGGTGCTGCTCAGTGCTGTTAAGCAGCTGCTGCATCTCAGCCCAGAGGTGGCTGCATTTCAGTGTGCATTGTTTGTGGTTCAGTTTAAAAAGCGTTTTGGGACGTAAGGTGCTGTAGACAGGCAAGACGAAATCACTATCAAATGAGAAACAGCACCAAGTTCTCCGAGGCCATGGGAAGGATCCAGATGGCAAAACTTCTAAGATGGACAAAAGCCCATTTGTCCTCTGCCAGCAAGTACCTACCATTCTCCAAGAGAGATCTCTTTGCTCTTGGGGATTTCGAGGCCTCCTTTCCTCATCACTGTTTTTTTAAAGGCATACTGGCAACAAAACACAGATCAAAAGCATCAGCAAAGGAGCCAGGAGACAGGCTTCTGAAACGAATGTGTAGCTGGTGACAGCTGGCCTTTGGGAAAGGACAGAGCCCCCGATATTAGTGGCACGGAGAAACAAAACGTGGGAAATCATGTCAGTGGACAAAATGCAGATAGCCTTACGGCAGAGTAAAGAGGCGTTTAGAAGGTGTGGGAACCGTGTTTGGAATTCGAGTACACAGATAATGCTCAAAGGCTGATCACCCACAAGCGGATCTTTCAAAGGTAACAAGGACAGGTTAGGAATAAGATTTATGGATCCTTGGAAAGTTCACGCTGCTGAATAACGATCAAAGAAAATCCCTCTAAGGGTATGTCTGTCCGACAGCCACGGGAAGCAACGGCAGCTCGTGTCGACGGAGCCGCACTAGCGAGGAAGGTGCTGCAGGGGACGCTGCAGCCCAGGCTGTACCAGTTGGCCAAGGCCCTGGGCAATTAGTCGGGCCACCAGACCGCGCTGCTACTTTGCTACTCCAGCCCCTGAGCTAGCTAGATGAAGGCTCCTGCAGTCGCACCCAGTGACCGCACTGTGGACAAACTGCCAGCAGATCCTGCACCGAGCTGGGCACAGAGTGACCTGCGGCTGTCAAGAGAACAGACCGGCCTGCACTCAACCAAACAACATTTCCCCTACCTCCGCCTGTGTCTTCCAGAAATCGGCCTCCTTGGAGCTGTTCACTTCGCAGTTAATGACTAAGACATCAGGCAAGCAGCGGATGTTCCGTGTTTGGACCTTTATTAGGACAGACAGAAAGAGGGCGGGTGGGTGAGGGGCACTGCCAGTGGCCCTGAAGGGAAGATGGGAAACAGACTAGTACTGCGCCTCCGTCTGTCAATTTCCTCTGCCAAAGGCTCCGCCCACTGAGCTGCCTACTCCCCTTGCAGGTGGGTCAGCATTAGCCGTGTTCACAGAGATGGAAACTGAGGCACGGAGCAGGGAAGTGGCTTGCCTGAAGCTGCCGTGCCAGCGTCGGGCTTGGTGCTAGGCTCAGAACTCAGCTCCCAGTCTAGCCCCTCCGGACTGTTCCCATCTAGTCCCTCAGACGCTGGACTGTTCTCTGCAATGTCCAGTCTGAGACAGGGCTTTCCCCGCTTCCCTTGGGAGACTATCGCCCAGGCTAATGGAGCAGGGACCTTTCGCCAGCTCCACCCCTCCACCCCTGCCCAGCTGATGCCCACAATGAAGGGGATATGCAGGCAGCGAGTGGCCACCTCCCAAACTCACCGTGGGCTGGTACTTCTCACAGTTCTCGCACCAGGCCTGGGTGTTCTGCTCCAGACAGATGCTCCTCTTTAAGATCTGGGCAAACTCATAATCTTTGGTTTTATCTGAGGGCAGATGTGGCGGGGGTGGGGGGAGGAGAACAATTTCATTTTATCAAAAGAGGAATCCCTAGAGATTGAGCCCAGATGTAAATTCGACCTGCCAGACTCCGGACAAGGGCTCTGACCCATTCCTCAGGAGCAACAAAGCCCAGGCAAACTCTGTCCCCGGAGCTGGAAGTGATTCACGGGTGACCGGACAGCTGGAGTGGGATCACTGCAGGACGGAGCACGCTGGGCCCCAGCTGCCTGTGCTGATAAAGGCTGGTGCAGCAGGTGATGAGTGTTTTCATTGGCCAGAGGTGTCTGTACAGTGGGGACAGCAATCTGCTAAAGGTGGGGCCCACCAGGATGGGGGTTAAAAGTCCCCCTTGGCCTCCTGAACCCAAGGAAGATCGAGCCAGCCTCAGCTGTGCCCTGGTTTACAAGACGTAAGGTAGCCACCATCCACTCCTGGTCCCGCTCCCCCCAGCCCTCTCCACGTACCCCTCGCCCCTCAAGGTTACCGTTGCTCTCAGGGTAGGAGAGCGTGAAGAGCAGCGTGGAGGAGACTCGCACCGTCTCCTTCCCACAGCGGCACATGCTGGAGTTCTCCACCTCGCAGCTGCAGAGCTGCCCGATCACCGAGTCCCCCGACGACCCAAAGCTGCTGGAGCAAACGAAGCACGTCCGGGTCAGCGGGGGTGGGGGCTGATAATTCAGGAGTCTTTCGAGGCCCAGCAGGGCGAGAGCGTGGCATTAAGCCCTTACATGCCCTTCCTGGGCCGGGCACTTGAAGGTGGCAGCTGCCAACAGGATCCTGGAAAACCCAAAGGAGTGGGCGTGGGTTTGGAGCCGACTCAGTGGTAGCTCTCAGTGGTGACACGGCCAGTCACCCCCCTGGGCAGCCACGGAGGGGTGACAAGAGGTCAGGGGTCAGTGAATAGGATGGGTCAGACCCACGGTGGCCTGGGTCCACTTCTGGCTCTGTGCCCGGGATCGGACCAGCACGGGCTGTGGGAGAGCCAGCACTGTGCCCAGCTCCCGCAGCCTGTTCCACACCAGACTCTGGCTGACTGGGCCCCCCCCCGATACAGCCTCTAAGGAAGGAGACAGACCCCACCCCCGGGCGGTGTGCCCCCACTCCTAGCCCAGCAAGCAGCGGGTGCAGGGGGAAGGGGTTACCTGCTGCCGACACCCCGATAGGCCTGCGGTGCCTCCTGCTCCTGGGTCTCCTGGTGAAGCTGCGTCAGGATGAAGCGGTTCCAGCTCTGGATCAACCGGCCCAGGTTCACTTTGCCCGTGGCCTCATCGGAGTCGGCCAGGATCAGGCCCAAGGCGGACGCCTCTGGGATGGTGCGGAAGGCACGCAGGAAGTTGCTTCCCTGTGGGAGGGGAAGGATTGGAGCATTGGGGCGGGTGGGGGGGGACGAGAGAGATGGCATTACCCAAATTCCTTAACGTGGTCCCTTCCGCATGGTGCCAAGTGCCCTCCCTCTCTGCCCCTAAACCCCTGGGGATCTCATCCGCCAGCAAAGCGAGACGCCGCCGGCTGCTTCCCCCGAGTCCCTGCCGGTGCAGCCCCAAGTCACAGTCACAGCCCAAGACCCTGTTCAAGAAGCACCCTCCCCTTCCCCAACAGCCCTGCTGCTTGGCATTTGCTCCCCACGTACCTGGCACGGGTCCCCCCGGGACAAGTCCAGCATGTGGAAGAGAAAGCCCAGTTCACAGCCCAGGCAGAACTCCTTCTGGCACAGGTGGTTCTGGACCAGGCAGCGGACGGGCTCCAGGAAATACAGGACCTGGGGAGGCGGCAGCAGGGCGAGTGAGGAGGGTGCGCTGGAAGGCCGCAGCAAGCCCTGGCAGGGGAGGGGCTGGGTGCCAGTCTCACCTGGATCATGCAGTTGCAGTAGGCGTTGGGGATGTGGGGCTCCAGGCCAGCAAACAGGGTCTTGTTGTAATGCTTGAAGTCGAAGTCCTCCAGGCCCAGCTTGGAGTATTTGATTGTGACCTGGACAGAGAAGGGAATCCTCAGAAACAAGCGAAAACCTTGGCCCCGAGCTGGTCTGTTGCACCAACACACAATCACCTGCACAAGCACTTGTGTGTGCGGGAGCATTCAGTGAATACACACGCGTTGACACGAGCGCACCCCAATACACAAGCACTCACAATCAGAAGCGATTCTAACACATCACGAGTCAGACCCCCGGGACGGTCAATGTGAACCTCTCCCAGGCACCCAGCACCACTCAGGATCAAACCACGAGTGAGAAATGCTGACTCCAGCCCACTCTTTTATCCTCCTGCCTGGAGGGGGACCCGCTGTCTGTATAGGCACCTTGGGACAGCAAGGGATCTTGCGGGGCGGGAGCTGGGCCACCCCACTGAGCCGCATGGGCTGGAGGCTGCCTTTCTGGGCTGTTCACACATGACCCTTGGGGCACTAGCTCTGTTCTACCCAAATCTGGCTGATCTTCCTGTGACAGCTCATTATATCTTCACCTGCCCCTCCACTCCCTCGTAGCCCCAAGCCCCTCTGGCAGATGTAGCGAGTCAGACCTTCCTGTATTTCTTTGCCACCATGTACAGGTGAGGTTCCTCTTCCCGGCCAATTGGGGATTCAGGGACCTGGCTGAAACTGTCAAACTCGTTGTCCAGCTCTTTCAGCCGATACGGGATCTGAGGGAGGCAGGAAGGAAAAGGGACAAAGCAGCTTAATGCTGAGGCCGAGTCTGTCTGGAGCAAGCATCCAGCGAAACAAACAACGCATAACCTTGCCCGGCCCCCGAGCTGGGTCCGGGGCCCAGATCAACCAACGGAGCGAAGGACTAAAGCAAAAGAGGGAAAGGACACTTCCCTTCACCTAGACAAAGCTCCTCATTCCTCTTCTTATTCTTGGTGTTGTTTTAAACTGTTCTGGAACTGCTGATGCAAACAACACAGAGCAGTGGTCTGCCAAGGGTTGGTTTAGGGAACCCCCGGCATTGGGGTCCTCAGACCTTTTCATAGTATGGAGCACATACTAACTGCGCCCAGAACTCTCTTGTGCTGGTCTGCCCCTGGGTATTCTCTCCTCTCCCTTAGAGGCCAGGTCACGCTGTTACATTGCAGAAGAAAACATCTGTGACTGGTACATGATGGTGAAGGCCAGAAAGGACCTTAGATTATCTCGTCAGAGCCCCTGTATAGCCCGGGATGCAGAACTTCCCTCATCTACCCCAGCATCGAGACCAGTAACTTGTTTCGAATCCCATTCCACATTAACACACAGAGCTGACCTCACCCGCCACTGAAACGCAGCCCCCTCTGGGGTGAAACACAGCAGCTGTTCAAACAACGCTCAGCAACACGAGATCACGGCAGTCTCCCAAGCTGGCAGAGAAAGGCTGAGCACTCAAACCCGCGCGCACGCACACCTGGTTCCGGAGCTTGGTCCTTGGGTTTGGCGCATAGCCGATGAAGCCCACTTTCTTCATGGTGCGCAGGATCTCAGGGTCTACAGGTGGGGCCCGCCTACAAAACACAGCACAACTCAAAGACCAGCCAGAGGTGCTGGGTTGACAGCCCTGGTCACTCGAGTCCTGTATTTGTTCACGGAACAGAGAGAGCAGCTGTACAAACTTCCACCCCAGACACTGGCTCCCACCTTCCCACCCAAAGTGATGACAGGACTGTTCCCTGGAATGCATTCAACCCTTGGCTTCTCTATAGCCAAGGCCAGCAAGGGGGCTAATGGGTGAGGGGTTCGGTGTCATGGCGAATCGCCACCAGACCACCAAGTGGAGCATGGCGTTTAACTTACTGCAGCATCCAGTCAGCTGCCTATGGGGTGGAACGCAGCAGCTGCAGTGTACAGCAATTTAGGACAGAGCCAAAGAAGAATACTAAAGCCGGCCAAATGGGGAAGGGGATATTTAGATACACAGAATGTAATTACACAAATTGGAATTTGACCAGGAAGCCCAGGGCACCACCCTGATTCTTGAGGAAGTGCCATGGGATTTCCCATGACCACAAGCAACCAGGACCTCAGAATTACAACTCATCAACGCAGCAGCAGCCCCTAGCATAACGGTGGGGCACTGGTTCGGTATGGACTCCAGAGGGAATGTCTCCTCTTGGATCGTCAATACGAGGGTGGATAAAAATCAATGATTTTTTTTATTTAAATCAGAGTTTTTTGATAAAATTCTTTTTGAGGGAAAAACCTGTCTAAAGATAGTTTTAATTAAGATACATTATAGCTCAAAGATCTCTCATCATTGAATAGGGATTATAAATTCTAATTCTATAGTATGAGACAATATGTTAATGTAATGTTTAAAAAAAGTTTTGTAAATGAGTTCCAATAGTTCACGGATTAGGGACCCACTCTTATGGGGTTCCACAGGCTTCTGTAGAGATTATTTAGGTTAATCTTTCTATCTACCCAATGGGACTCAGTGCTCAGTCTAGAAGATACCATCAGAGATGCTTAGTTTTGCAGTTCTCAAACTATGGATTTGTGTCTCCAGAGGTAACATGCTTGTTAACAGCAAAAATGTTTTAAAATAAAATAAATAAATAGAGAGAGAGAGAGGGGGGTGAGAAATAACAGACCTCAACTCTATTGTCCTCTGCAAATTTGTGTACACAGAGTCAATCCCTTACCTCTTCTAAAAGCGCAAAGTTTCAAAAAGTTCAACTAATAGAAGATTGTTGGGGGCGGAATAGATCTGGACAGGAGAAGAAGTCTGGAGATAAAATGTGAGATGCGAGGGACATATGCTTGTTTTGTTACAATTTTATATGTTTGCTATTGAAGGAAAAAAAAAAATCCAGAATACTTAACGTTGTTGTTTTAGTTAAATAAAACAATTTAAATATCTGTCTGGTGATGTTCTCCTCCTAATCCAGCATGGCAAGAAAATCCTCCAAAAATTAATGATTAACCTATTGAAATGGAGACAGTTCATCTCCCAATGACTTCATAAATATCTGCTTCAATTACCTTTGGTAAATGAAATAACCAAACAATCCTTCATTTTCTCATATAGCTGTAAAACTAATCTGAAAAGTTTTCAAAATAAATATCTGTTTCAAAATGTATAGTGTGTACCTTCTAAAATGAATCCTACATCTCTCTCCGAGTTATGAAGAATATATATTAAGGTTATGACAACCAACGAGAATGCACTTTTATGTAGAAAACCATGATTAAATCAAGCCTTCCTGACTAGTGATTTAAATCATGATTTAAATCAATTTGATTTCAATCAAATCCACCCTGGTCAATACCACTTCTTGAAGCCCCCTACTCTTTCCCCTTCAATACCTGACCTGGCCCAATCCTGCCTGGCTCAGGAGAGCTAAAGGGAACCAAGTCTGAAGTGACAGGGCTGCCATCTCGGGAAGCTCTGCGCTGTACAGGCTAGTTACATGCTTTTTGCGAGAGCCCTGATGAGTTACCTGGGCGCAGGGGCAGAGTTGGCAGCAGGCCAGTCTGACAGCAGTGTTTCGCTGGTCAGTGGCACGGGGATCAGAGAAAGGGGCATGAGGTCCTGGTTCCAGTCCAGGTGAGGCAGGGTGTCTACCATGCAGGGCAGGGCAAAGTCAGTCTCCCGGGAGTAGGCGTTGAAGGTGACCTCGGGCGAATCGGCCCAGAGGTGGACGCAGCCCTCCGAGTCGCCAAACACCATGGCCTGCTTGCTGGCCGACACGTCAAAGGTCATGATCAGCTGCCCCACCGTGTTGACGTGGAAGATGTCAGCGGGGTTGGCAAGGCCTGTGGGCTCACAGAACTGGCACTGACCTGACGGGAAGAGCAGAGAGGCTTCAGGGAGGGGGCACAGCACAGAACTCTCAGCAAATCTCACGCCGATAAGGTCCTATACTGGCTTCCATCCAGAGATCCCACCTCACTTTACAGGCCAGACACACAAGGATCCCTTCTCTGAGCTCTGCAAGACACTCCGCTGAGCTGCCAGACAAGGGCTGAGACGGACCTTGCTGGATTCGAACCTGGCGTTCCCCAGGATCCAGATAAAACCCAAGGGCTAGGGAGCCTAAGGTGAACCGCCTACCTGTCTGGGAGATGATGGCCAGCCGGGAGGTGTAGGTGGGGATGAACCTGAGGAAGAGGGGGTCCACGTGGACCTGCAGCGGGGTGATGGCCCGCATCATGCGCAGGTCGTACACCTTCAGGAAGCGGTCGCAGGCCAGGCCGTTCATGCGACTGGAGAAGCCGCATGTCACCAGCAGGTTGCCGTGGACGTCGAAATCCGACAGGCTGCCTGAGTAGGCGTCGAACTCATGTTCCGCAGCGAAAGTGCGCAGGTCCCGCAGGGACACCTAAGGGGTGGCACAAAGGAAGCACTGGTAATAGGAACAGAGGCAGGGAGGCCCTTGGGGGCTGTTTAGTCCCAGGAGATCACAGGGGGACAAACAGGAGAGGAAGGAAGGGCCAGTGGTTAGAGCACTAGCATAGGACTTGGGAGACTGGGGTTCAAGGCCCTGATCCACCCCAGACTTCCTGGGCCTTTGCGACCATGGGCAAGTCCCTTAGCCTCTCTGTGTCCATCTGCACCTCAGGGGTAAGAGCCCTGTGAGGACACAGTACCCACGGTGAGGTGCTGACATTACGGCGATGGGGGCAGATCAGTAGCCAAGACAGACTGAATACATGGGAACTTCCATGATTGCCTGGCACGGGAGCAGGGCTCAGACTCAGCATCTCAGCCCTCTCTCCACCATCAGCTGCTGCCCCCTGCCAAAGGATGCGGGAAGGCCACTGTGTGAAGTGCTTTGGTGCCCTTCGGGGGGAGCAGTGCCATAGCAACATACACTCCTCTCACTTCAGTCTCCTGGTGACCCAGATTGAGCCGCCTGCCCCGAGCAGCTGAGAGGAGACAGCGCTTTGTTATGCCAGAGCTGGACACGCAGCCCTGGAAGGGAACTCCGGTGTCAGCCAGTCCGGTCCCTCCTATGGCAGGCAGCCACGTTCCATCATCCTGTTCACAGACGGCTCGAGCTCCTCGGTCAGAGTCCCTGGCTGGGAGAAGACTCAACAGGCAGGAGCAGGACTGCGGGTACCTTCCCCGTTGTGTGTCCGCAGAAGAAGAAGCGGTTGGACTGCCTCAGGATGGTGACGCCGGGCACCTCCACAGTGTACTGGAAAGGAAAGGGTGAAGAGAGGAGGAGATACTCACCCTCAGAGGAGAGGGCAGCTGGCCTCCGGGGCTGTGAACCTAGCAGCACAGAAACCAGAGCCTGATCACAGCCCAGGGGGAAGGCAGAGTGAACTAGTGGTTAAAGCTGGGGACATGGTTCCTAGGTTCTAACCCTCCCTCTGTCACAGACCCCTCTCTGTACCTCAGTTTCCCCTGCTGTTTAGTGGGGCTAGCACTCCTTATTCGTTAACCAGCCTGCACACAGGGGTCAGGGATCTGCAAACAAAGGGTCGTTGAGAGGTTCTTGCCTAGCAGCAGCCTCTGCATTAGCAGGAGGCATGTGGAACCCCTCCCCGCTGCCCTTCTGGGACAAGCTGAATATGTCAGAATAGGAGTCAGAGAGATCTCTCCCTGCTATACCCCCCCAAACCCAGCGGGGCCAGAGTCCCAAGGGGCGCCAGGCACCTGCCTCTCCCATGCATGCCAATGGGATGCCAGGGTGCTCAGTACCCCTCAGGATCAGGCCCACAAACAGAGGCCATTGGTACCTTCTGGGTCTCCTGGACAGTGTTGAGGTCGATCTCAATCACGTGGTTCTGCAGCCCCCCGATCAGCAGGGTGCTGCTGTTTGTCAGCAGCAGGCTGTGCACATCCTCGCTCTCGTCCATGCTGACGGAAAGGGAGAGAACAAAACCTCATTCTCCTGCTCGGCTCTGGGCACCCCAGGCCTCCCTCCTGCCCTCAGACACACACTGATTCGTGCACCTCCCCCCAGCAGGGCCACGTGCAGAGGGGGGGTGGGTACGCCTCCCCCCCAGCACAGACTCGGTCCGAGTTGGTTCGACTCCGGACCGAGTCAGTGTTGGTATGGGAGCTTTTCCCCTTCCCCTGTGCAAAGGGAGCTGCAGGAGTTCCTAGTGCCCATGTCACATCACCGTTAGGCCAAGGACTGAATGGGGCTCCCTCCTCGGCCTAGAGAGGATCCTTATGGGGCCAGCATGAGGCTTTCCTTCTCTGTCAGCACAGCCAGGCTGTCGCCCTGTGGAGGAAACTCACAGGTAGTCGAAGATGGTCAGGCCCCCACGGGACATATACTTGAGGTTCGTCTTGGTCAAGAAGAGGACGCCGTTCTCCAGGCTCTGGATCTGACGGATGTCATCGCTGCTGCTCACCTGGAAGGAGGAATAGCGCTCCAGGGCCGGGCCGAAGAACGAGGTGGCGTGACCCTGAAATGAAGCGGAAAGGAAAGGCCGGCCTGGGGTGGACTCTTGAACACGCAACACCTCATCATCCTCATGCTAACGCAATGCAGTTTGATGCCACCGATGCACGGATTCCAAGGCCAGACGGGCCCACTGTGATCATCGAGTCTGAGCTCCCAGCTAGCACAGGCCACAGGACTGCCCTGAACTCATTCCTCTCTGAACCAGAGCATTTGTTTTAGAACAACATCCAACCTGGATTTCAAAATTGCCAGGGATGGAGATTCCATCACGACCCTTGGCGAGTTGTTCCAGTGGATAATTAACTTCACTGTTCAGAATGTGTGCATTCCTATCCTATTTAACCTATTCATAAATGATCTGGAGAAAGGGGTAAACAGTGAAGGGGCAAAGTTTGCAGATGATACTAACTGCTCAAGAGAGTTAAGACCAAAGCAGACTGTGAAGAATTTCGAAAAGATCTCATAAAACTAAGTGATTGGGCAACAAAATGGCAAATGAAATTTAATGTGGATAAATTTAAAGTAATACATATTGGAAAAAATAACCCCAGTTACACATACAATATGATGGGGGCTAATTTAGCTACAACTAATCAGGAGAAAGATCTTGGAGTCATCGTGGATAGTTCTCTGTAGACATCCATGCAGTGTGCAGCGGCAGTCAAAAAAGCAAATGGGATGTTAGGAATTATTAAAAAAGGGATAGAGAATAAGACAGAGAATATCTTATTGCCTTTATATAAATCCATGATACGCCCACATCTTGAATACTCCGTACAGATATGGTCCCCTCATCTCAAAAAAGATATACTGGCATTAGAAAAGGTTCAGAAAAGGGCAACTAAAATGATTAGGGGTTTGGAACAGGTTCCATATGAGGAGAGATTAAAGAGGCCAGGACTTTTCAGCTTGGAAAAGAGGAGACTAAGAGGGGATATGATTGAGGTCTATAAAATCATGAATGGTGTGGAGAAAGCGAATAAGGAAAAGTTATTTACTTGTTCTCATAATATAAGAACTAGGGGCCACCAAATGAAATTAATGGGCAGCAGGTTTAAAACAAATAAAAGGAAGTTCTTCTTCACTCAGTGCACAGTCAACCTGTGGAACTCCTTGCCTGAGGAGGTTGTGAAAGCTAGGTCTATAACAGGGTTTAAAAGAGAACTGGGTAAATTCATGGAGATTAAGTCAATTAATGGATATTAGCCAGGACGGGTAAGGAATGGTGTCCCCAGCCTCTGTTTGTCAGAGGGTGGAGCTGGATGGCAGGAGAGAGATCACTAGATCATTATCTTCATGTGTCAGTATATCTATGTCTGCATCTGTAATTTTCACTCCATGCATCTGAAGAAGTGAGGTTTTTACCCATGAAATCTTATGCCCAAATAAATCTGTTAGTCTTTCAGGTGCCAACGGACTCCTTGTTGTTTTTGTGGATACAGACTAACACAGCTACCCCCTGATACTAGATCGTTACCTGTTAGGTTCACTCCCTCTGGGGCATCTGGCATTGGCCACTGTCTGTAGACAGGATACTGGGCTGGATGGACCTTTGGTCTGACCCAGTGTGGCCATTCTGATGTTCTTACGTTCCTGTCTAGCTGCAGCATCCAGACGCTGGATTGCCTTAACCTCTGTCTGCCCGCCTGAAGACCCCTTGATCAAATATTTTTTCCCCACCTAGGTACTTACAGACTGTGATCAAGTCACCCCTTTACACAACGCGCCCGACCCTCAGCTGCTGCAGCAGCAGGGACGTTACAATGAGAAAGCGGGCAGAGGAAGTGTGAACCGTGGGTACCGGAGGGGTGCCAGGGAAAGGGAGAAGGAATGGGACTCTCTGGTAGAAGAGTGCGTACAAGGATGGGCACTCAGCCACATTCTAATAAAGGGGGAATGAAGAATCAGTGAGGCAGGCAGACCAGCCCAGACTGCTGCTGCTGCCACACTCGGGAAAAGTATCCCTTCTGGAGAGGAGGGTGGCTGGAGTCAGCAGGGCAGAGGGAATGAGTGGGGGATGGCATGCAGATGGGGTCAAGGCTATAAATCAGGTATTGAAATGATTAGGGGCACCACAGGAAGTCAGACAACATGACAGAACAGGGGTGAGGGACAGAGGGAGGATAAAATGGTCTGTTGCACTAGAGCAGGGAGGTGGAATGGACCAATGCTGTGTCGTGGTACGGCAGGGAGGAAGGGCTACCAGACTAGACAGAGCGTTGGTCTATTCTGGTGCAAAGACTCTTACAATGGGGTAGCCTGTGATAGCAGGGGACTGGATTCAATAAGGTCCCTTCCAGCCCTACATCCCACATTCTACTCCAGTATCCAGAGAGGGATTCTCATCTGTCTCACCGGTTCATCCACTCACCGCCCGACAAACATAGGGAGAAGAGATCAGCCCCTCTGTTTTGAGTCTCACACCCTCGCCTTTATCCCCACATCCCAGAAGAATCCTTCAGTCATTTCCCTCATTGGAAAATGGCCCAAGACACATGGAGGAAACAAAAACCTTACAGCGTATAAAATCAGAGCAGACAAGTGACTAATCCAAACCACAGCAACCCCCTTCCCCAAGGCGGCTGTGCCACAGGGAACCCCAAGCACCACCTACCCCATGGTTCCCCACCCAGAGCATCTCTTCGTGCAGATCGAAATGGGAGACGGAGACGGGTACCCCCACCTCGGAGACCACGGTGTGCAGCTCCGAGTACATGCCCTCCATGATGTGCACCGACTCCGGCACCGGGATGCCCTCCAATGGCACCCCCTCCGGATCCAGCTCCACATTCTGCAGCAGGGCGGGGTTGAGGTGAGGGTCCAAGACTGGATCCAGGGCTGGGTGGAGAGCAGGTGCATACTCCGCAAGGGCAGGGTCGAGACCTTCAAAATTCATGGTGAAACTGGATGTCTCCCTTTAAAACAATGGGCAAATCAGAAACACAAAGGCCCCTGTGTTCTTAGCAACTAATATCTACCCCTGAGGGCATTCTGTGCCAAAAAATTAAGAATTCTGCACCAAAAAAATAAAAATTCTGCGCACAGTATTTTAAGATTCTGCAAAATTCTGCAAATTTTATTTGTCAAATAAATGTGGAGGCTCCAGCATGGCATTGGGGAGCACAGGCCACTGGCTGCACAGAGGTCGGAGATCACCGTGCAGCTCCTCCCCATCTCCAAGATACGGACTCAGCAGTGAGGCTCCACTCGACCCTGACACAGGGCAAGGACTGGGCTTGCCCCAGAAACACCCAAGGGCCCTGCCCCTCTGTGCCAGGTGCACCAGGTCTAAGCAGGCAGGCTCACAAAGCAGGATCCAAGTGTGGAGGGGCTTAGCGTAGGGGGATCCAGGTGTGGGTTGAGAGGGTTCTGTGTGGGGCAATCTGGGTGCAACAGTAATGGGACTCTGCATGGGGGGGGAGGCAGGTGAAGGTGGTTGTGGCTCAGCAGGGGGGTCTGGGTGTGTGGGGGATAGAGCTCAGCACGGGGGTCTGAGTGTGGGGAGCTCAGTGGGGGGTCCAGATGCTGGAGGAGTGGGGCTCAGTGGGGTGGGGATCCAGGTGCAGCTGGTCAGGGCTCAGTAGGGTGGGGATCCGGGTGCCAGTGGCTCATCAGGGTGGTCCTGGTGCAGGGAGAGTGGAGCTCATCGGGGGGGGGGGAGGTGTCTGGGTGCAAGTGGGCTGAGGCTTGGCGGGAGGGTCTAGGTATCAGGCAGCCTGGATGCACAGGGGTTGGGTGGATGTGGGAGCAGTTCCCTGTACAGGGATCCCTCCCCCTCCAGCTCAGGAGCAATGGGTGCAGGAAGCATGGGGGAGGCGGAGTTTGCAGAGATTCCTACAGCCGGGGGAGAAATCTGAGGGCGGGTCTGATAAACCCTGGATGCTGCGTAGGGGAATAGGAAGTCCTGTCCTCTCCAGCCCAGCCAGGACTAGCAGCTGAGCCCAGTGCAGGGTAAGAGCCACCAGCTGGGTCTTCCCCAGTCCTGCCCCCTCCCCCACAATGATTTACCTCTCTGCCGGCTGCCCTGGGCACCCAAAACATACTGCTGGGGAGGGTCGCATGACTGCTTTTGTGGCTTCCCTTTGCTTCCTCATCATTTTTCTGCAGGGAAGCAAAGAAATCTGCGGGGGGCATAAATTCTGCGCATGTGCAGTAGCGCAGAATTCCCCTAGGAATAAATATAGCATTATGGGCATCAGAATGGAAAAGGCCTATGAGGTCTCTAGGAAGGGTAAGTATTTAGCTCACCTCTAATATGAAATCTATGAGTGATAGATGATGACAGGTCCTTTAGCGAGGGGTTCTTTGCCCTTCTGTCATTAAGGGCCCAGAGTGCTCTGGGAAAGGTGTATTCAGCTCTGCACTGAGGTGGAGGAGAGGCAGCTAGGCCCTTGGCACAATCAAGGGTAACCTGCACTCCTGTTGGGCCCATTCCACCTCAGCCATGACGACTCCTCCCCACCACATCCCCTGCCTCCTCTGGCCTAAATCCACTCCACAGAGGCCCCTGGACCCAGCCTGCTGCAGAGATAGTGCCAAGGTTGGTTTCTGCCGGGCACAGGTGCTGTCTGTGCCAGGGGTATCACCAAGATGCCTTTGAACCAGTGGGCCATAGCACAATACTGAATCTGGCTCTTTGACAGACACCAGAGGACCTTGGTTAGACGTTGGCAGACCTTGTAACAATAAAGAGTCGCTGCATCTAACTGAGAGCAGCCTAGTTACTGCAGCAGGGGAGTGGGATTCAGCTGGGCAAGGCTGGACAGCAGAGGTGGGTAGCGACTGCTTCCTGACCCTGGAGAAGGAGTGGATCAGATCCTGAAGCATGTGACCTGATTCCCCTTACTGGAGCACAAGCAGCTGACAATGCTGCTCCAGCCACACACAAGCCCCTTCTGCAAAGGTCCATTTGGTTCCCAGGCCTCGTCAGTACTTGGTCCCTCCGCTGAGGCGGGCAGCAAGGATACAGGGTAACTAGAACATGGCCACCTGCCTGCTGAGAACCAACGCAACCTGCTCATTACACGTCAGCTCCCCTACCCTTCCGCAACAGGCCACAGACCTGCCAGGCTCAACCCTACCTTTGGACGCTGAAAGGGGCTTATAACCCAGTGCTGAAATCTCAGTTACAACTGTGGAGATGGAGAAAAGTGATTCTTACCCAGAAGCCTCTGCTCATTTACTCAGAATCCTGCTTCTGCTGCCAGGTTACCCACAACCCTCTGCCCGGGGGGTATGTTACCCAGAATCCTCTGCAGCCAAATAACCCACAGCCCTCTGCCCGGGGGGTGCGTTACCCAGAATCCTCTGCTCTGCAGCCAAATTACCACAGCCCTCTGCCCGGGGGGTGCATTACCCAGAATCCTCCTCTGCTCTGCAGCCAAATTACCCACAGCCCTCTGCCCGGGGGGTGCGTTACCCAGAATCCTCTGCTCTGCAGCCAAATTACCACAGCCCTCTGCCCGGGGGTGCGTTACCCAGAATCCTCCTCTGCTCCGCAGCCAAATTACCCACAACCCTCTGCCCGGGGGGTGCGTTACCCAGAATCCTCCTCTGCTCCGCAGCCAAATTACCCACAGCCCTCTGCCCGGGGGTGCGTTACCCAGAATCCTCCTCTGCTCCGCAGCCAAATTACCCACAACCCTCTGCCCGGGGGGTGCGTTACCCAGAATCCTCCTCTGCTCCGCAGCCAAATTACCCACAGCCCTCTGCCCGGGGGTGCGTTACCCAGAATCCTCCTCTGCTCCGCAGCCAAATTACCCACAGCCCTCTGCCCGGGGGGTGCGTTACCCAGAATCCTCCTCTGCTCCGCAGACAAATTACCCACAGCCCTCTGCCCGGGGGGTGCGTTACCCAGAATCCTCCTCTGCTCCGCAGCCAAATTACCCACAGCCCTCTGCCCGGGGGGTGCGTTACCCAGAATCCTCTGCTCCGCAGCCAAATTACCACAGCCCTCTGCCCGGGGGGTGCGTTACCCAGAATCCTCCTCTGCTCCGCAGCCAAATTACCCACAGCCCTCTGCCCGGGGGGTGCGTTACCCAGAATCCTCCTCTGCTCCGCAGCCAAATTACCCACAGCCCTCTGCCCGGGGGTGCGTTACCCAGAATCCTCCTCTGCTCCGCAGCCAAATTACCCACAACCCTCTGCCCGGGGGGTGCGTTACCCAGAATCCTCTGCTCTGCAGCCAAATTACCCACAGCCCTCTGCCCGGGGGTGCGTTACCCAGAATCCTCCTCTGCTCCGCAGCCAAATTACCCACAGCCCTCTGCCCGGGGGGTGCGTTACCCAGAATCCTCCTCTGCTCCGCAGCCAAATTACCCACAGCCCTCTGCCCGGGGGGTGCGTTACCCAGAATCCTCCTCTGCTCCGCAGCCAAATTACCCACAGCCCTCTGCCCGGGGGGTGCATTACCCAGAATCCTCTGCTCCGCAGCCAAATTACCCACAGCCCTCTGCCCCGGGGGTGCGTTACCCAGAATCCTCCTCTGCTCCGCAGCCAAATTACCCACAGCCCTCTGCCCGGGGGTGCGTTACCCAGAATCCTCTGCTCCGCAGCCAAATTACCCACAGCCCTCTGCCCGGGCGGTGCATTACCCAGAATCCTCCTCTGCTCCGCAGCCAAATTACCCACAGCCCTCTGCCCGGGGGGTGCGTTACCCAGAATCCTCCTCTGCTCCGCAGCCAAATTACCCACAGCCCTCTGCCCGGGGGGTGCGTTACCCAGAATCCTCCTCTGCTCCGCAGCCAAATTACCCACAGCCCTCTGCCCGGGGGGTGCGTTACCCAGAATCCTCCTCTGCTCCGCAGCCAAATTACCCACAGCCCTCTGCCCGGGGGTGCGTTACCCAGAATCCTCCTCTGCTCCGCAGCCAAATTACCCACAGCCCTCTGCCCGGGGGGTGCGTTACCCAGAATCCTCCTCTGCTCCGCAGCCAAATTACCCACAGCCCTCTGCCCGGGGGTGCGTTACCCAGAATCCTCCTCTGCTCCGCAGCCAAATTACCCACAGCCCTCTGCCCGGGGGGTGCGTTACCCAGAATCCTCTGCTCTGCAGCCAAATTACCACAGCCCTCTCCCCGGGGGGTGCGTTACCCAGAATCCTCCTCTGCTCCGCAGCCAAATTACCCACAGCCCTCTGCCCGGGGGTGCGTTACCCAGAATCCTCCTCTGCTCCGCAGCCAAATTACCCACAGCCCTCTGCCCAGGGGGTGCGTTACCCAGAATCCTCTGCTCTGCAGCCAAATTACCCACAGCCCTCTGCCCGGGGGGTGCGTTACCCAGAATCCTCTGCTCTGCAGCCAAATTACCACAGCCCTCTGCCCGGGGGGTGCGTTACCCAGAATCCTCCTCTGCTCCGCAGCCAAATTACCCACAGCCCTCTGCCCCGGGGGGTGCGTTACCCAGAATCCTCCTCTGCTCCGCAGCCAAATTACCCACAGCCCTCTGCCCGGGGGTGCGTTACCCAGAATCCTCCTCTGCTCTGCGGTGGCGGGTAAATGGCCCCGGCTCTCTCTCTCTCTCTCTCTCTCTCCCTCCCTCAGCAGCCGCCGCCACCGGTCGCTGCGCCCCCCGCCCGGGCCGAAGCCGCCGCCATGGCAACTTCCAGCCCCTCTGGCTCCGCCCGCTCAACCACTCCTCGGGCTAAGCGTTTCCCTCGCCTGGCAGGCGCGACTACCAATGAGAGGGCACGCTCACGGGCGAGAGCCAATCAGAGAGAGGCGGAGGCGGGAATAACAGGTTGGAGCGGCCTGCGCAAGCTTGGTAGAGAGAACAGGACGGGCGGGCGGAGGGGACAGAGCGAGCCGAGCCCCTGGATTAACGGCTGCGAGTCCGATAAGACTTAAAGGGCCAGCAGCACCCTCATCCCCAGAGCTCTCCCCAGCTCTCCCATGCCCCAGTAACTTTCCATTTCTATATTTTTTCCAGGATAGTGGCATTTAACTATATATAACCCCCCCCAAACAAAAACGTCCCTGGAAGGCGAGATGGGGGAGCCCCAGGGAGCATGAAACCCACAGCAAGTCCAGAAGGCAGCATCTCATGGGGCCGTCCTTACTGCCAAAATCCGAGCTGGGAGCCCCCTGTGACATGAGTTTGGTGGGTCTCAGTCATGTCTCCCTAACAATTACCCACCATTGAATTAACACCCATCAGCCCTCCACCCTTCTTCCCAGCAAAGTGGTCAGGGGATGAATGGGCCATGAATGCCAAACTTGCCCTCTAGAGGTTGCCTCTCTAGGGCAGCCTTGAGGCACAGCGTGGGGCAAATTTCTCACCTGGTCCCTGGGACGTAAATCGCCCATATCTGGTCCTGTGAAGGATCTCAGTCTAATCTATCTATCTACCCATCCATCCCCATGCACACCCAGCTATCTATCTATCTATCTCCAGACACACCCATCAATCTATCTATCTAATCATGTCCCCTATCAACCGAGCAGCTCGTCACATCCACCCAAAGACACCTTTACCAGGCAGAGAGATGGGCTATTAAAATGAGCAGCCTCTCACTAGCCTCTCACGGCCGCTCTAGGTCGCGACCCTTCTTGAGCCAAATTCTCATCCTCATTGACACTGCTGTAAGCCCAGAGTGGCGCCTTCAAAATCACCAGCAGAGCTGAGCTCATGCGCTGGCCCCTTAGGTCTCTCAAACCCCTGAAAAAAACCAGCATCCATCCCAGCTTCCAAGGACATGTCTAGGACTTCAGAAGGAACCCAGGTTTGTTGCTCTAAGGTGGTGGTTTGCCACCTTTTCCATGCTGGGACCCCCTTCCCATCCCTTCCCTTTTAGCGATACAATGAGGCCGATTGTTGGTAACTCCTAACAGCTGTTCCCCACCCCCAGGGGTGTCATGCCCCAGAGGGAGAGGAGGGACCTCACTAGTGATGTGTACGTAGTTATTAATCAATGTATTTAGTTATTAGTCTAAATTTTGGTTATTACAAACTTGCCTTCATTTTTGGGAGACACTTATTTACAATTCCTTCCATACACACGGCGTCCGGAGAACACATCAGGGCTTCTGGTTATTTATTTACTGACACAAAATGTTCAAGCCAACTAAGGAAGTTCCTAGGAAATCTCTGCTTTCTGTCAACCGGTGGCAGGTACCGAGGGCCGGATCCTCAGAGGGCTTTAACTCCCATGGGCGTTAGCCACCCGAGTGTCAAGAAGGATGAGATCTCCTTGGTGACCCTGGAAGGCAGCTTTAGAACTTGTCTTCTGCGTTAACATTCTGTGCTGTGCTCTATTAGACTGTGTTCATTGTTCATTCCAATGATCCATAGTTTCCAGCCAGAAAGGGCCACTGACCCCCTGGATCTCACCGGCCCTAGGGCTGCCCTGAACCGAGAGTTGTACAGAATATTTGATAGGCGTCGTCAGTTGCAAACTGTAAATCTAGGTTGTAAATCCAGGAGCCTTTTGGGCCGAAGGCAAACAGCCGACAAGCGCGGCTCTGAACATACCAGCCCCTCCTCCTTCCACACCTGCCTTGTGGTTCGGTCCACACTGGAACCCGTCCGCTGGGGAGAGAGATGCAATGCCTTCCTTGCCTGACACCAATCTGTGGCTGTGCACTGGATTTTGCTGGCCTAGTTTCCCTAGCTGTGTGCGTCCCTGACACCTCGTCCGATTTCAGACCACATCCTGCCTGCCCTGCTGCCCCCTGGACCTACTCGGATGAAAAGAGCTGCTCCGAGGGACAAAGGCAAGGGTGTCCTTAGCCCTGAGGCCCTGGTCCTCAAAGGCGTATAGGAGTTAGGTGCCTAAATACCTTGAGGACCTTCCTGCCGGCTGGGTTTCCCGTGTCTCTAGGCTGCTGGATCTCCTGGCCCACAGAGAAACCAGGGAATCCCCCCACCTGACAGACCAGGGAGGCAGGAAACTCCAGGATGACTCTATGGGACAGGCTCTGGCTGGAGCTGCCCCCAGAGACGTGTCACTCACCCGTCTATTGGATCAAAGCAACAGGTTCAGTGAGTTGGTGTCTGGGTGCTGTGGCGGATCTGAGCGAAGGGCCCAGCTGGCCTGGTAACCCGTGTCCGAGAGCGAGGTGCAAGACACCCAGCAGGAGAGGGTTCTGGGACACTGGCCTCCAGGGGAAGGTTCCTCCTTACCCCTGCCCCGCCCTAGAGTAAAGGCCAGGTCCTGCCCTGGAGCTGGAGGCTTTATAGCACAGCCAGAGCACTGGTTAATGGCTTTAATCCCTCCCATGGTTATTCTAGATATTCTTGTCTCCATCACCGGTCTCCATAAGTCCCACTCCAGCCATCGCCCACTTTCCCTCTCTCTACTCCTCTCCCTCTCTTCAGCCCCACCGATCCTGGCCACACCGAAAGCAGAAGCAGGTGCCAGAAAACTCACTGTGGACCCCAAGCGCCGCCAGCGAAAGCAGGCAGTCTAGGGTGGGGGGACGGCACAGCCCCAGGGGCTCCAGGCTGGGGGGTGGGCAGTGGTGGTGTCACGCAGGGGCCAGGTCAGAGCCCCACCCCACAGGCTGGTCGGGTGCTGGTCGCAAAGAGCCAGTTTCTCTCTCTCACCCCATACACCTCTAATCTGTATCTCCCTATAGGCCCATCTAGCTCTCCAGCCCACTCCGCCCAGCCCCGGCACCAATGTGCCGGGCCATGCTGGCGTTCCAGCCTTGCCCCGGGCCGATGGCGCGAGGTCGAGGTTACGCACTTCCCTAGCCTCATAGCGTTCCCCCTGCTTTCCCCCTCCATGCCTGCCGAGATCAGCGAGCCCATTGATAAAAACCCAGAGAGGGAAGTCATTCTACTATAACATCCCATTTCCCCTTTTGCACCACGGCCCTGCGGCTGCTCTGGGTGGGGGGCCGGGCAGGCCCCAGAATACAGGGAGCCCCGAGGGGTTCAAGGCCTGGCCCCGCCCCCCCCCAATTCTGTCCCCCAAGGCCAGGATGGCGGGCCGTTTAGGCCAGACCCATTTCACGACTGCTGCCCCACTGCCCAGAGTGGGGTTTGTTCGCCAAGGGGCACCGGGAGGGCAAAGCCTGGGAGAGTCCCTGGGAAGAGAAAACTCCCCCTTGGCCCATCCCCCGGGTCTCGTTCCAGCTGGCACCTCGTCCCTGCGGGGCTCGGGAAGGGCTGTGTTGCAATCCGTGGATTTCACAGCTGCGTGCAGTACGCTCCTGTGCAATGCGGGATTGCTGCGCCCGGCGGGTGGGGAGGGGCTGGGTTTCGCTGTGTGCCACTTGGAAATCCCATGAGATCCGTCAGCTGCGCCCTCCCCTCTTCCTCCCCCCTGCACCCCGCACCTGAGCGGCGCTCGCTGGCTCCTGGGGCCCTGCCAGCTGGCAAGGACGGTCAGGAAACATCGCAAGGCCGGTGCTGCTCAGCACAGCAGCCCCCTACCCGCAGCGCTAACGAGTCCTTGCTCCCTGCCCCTGCTCCCGGTCCTCCCCAGAGCTTGGGGCGGCCAGCGCGTAGCCGGGTGCCGTTGGGGGCCAAGGGCCGGTGCTGGCAAGGGGGCGGGGCTGTGGCGGTTTGGAGTGGGGGGGGGGCAGGGGTCTCCCCCCCCCCCGGCCGCGCGCAGGGGCTGGACACTCCTGGCAGGGCGGCTGGGTTTCTAGGAAGGCGGGTGTTTTTCCTCCCACTCTTTCCCTCGAGGCTCTCCCTGGCTGCGGCAGCCTCAGGGGTTCCAGCACCAAGGGGGAAGCCCCTGGTGGTGCCAGCTGTGGCCACTTGCCCTGCAGTGACACGGGGCCGCCAAAGCACCAAAGCCACCGCTTGGCAAGGCAGGGGCCTCCCCGGGAGAATTCCTTTCTGGCCGGGCGCCAGCCTGGCAGGGAGGGCGGGGGCGAGGTACGCTGGGCCGAGCCCCCCCGGGTCCCCCCGATTGTGGGGTGGCCGGCACACGGCAGCGGGCGGCTGAGGGCAAGGCGTGTGCTGACGGGCGAGGGCGTGAGGCTGGGCAGGGTGCAGCCGCACGGACATGTCTGCCACTGGGCACGGGGGGGGGGGCATGGGAGGGAGGGGGCAGCATGTGGGGCAGCCGAGCCCTCTGCACCCAGCCCGGCCGGACAACAGGCTCCCGCCTGGCACTGCTGTGGGCCCACCGCGCTCCCCTCCCCTCCCTGTGTCCCCCATGCTCCCCCCTCTGCCCCCGCATGCTCCCCCTCCGCTCCCTGTGCCCTCTCAAGCCCCCCCTGACCCCTCAGGCCCCGTGAGCCCCCTTTTGCCTCCAGCCCCCCATGTACCCCCTCCCCTCCCTGTGCTCCCCCTCTAACCCCTCAGCCCCCCCATGCACACCCCCCGTGCTCCCCGTCTAACCCCTCAGCCCCCCTATGTGCCCCCTCCCCTTCCTGTGCCCCTGTACGCCCCCCTCACCCCTCTGCCCCCCATGCTCCCCATCCCCTCCCTGACCCACTCATGCCGCCTTGCCCCCTCCCCTCCCTGTGCTCCCCCCTCTAACCCCTCAGCCCCTCCATGTGCCCCCTCCCCGCCCTGTGCCCCTGTACACCCCCCTCACCCCTCTGCCCCCCATGCTCCCCATCCCCTCCCTGACCCACTCATGCCGCCTTGCCCCCTCCCCTCCCTGTGCTCCCCCCTCTAACCCCTCAGCCCCTCCATGTGCCCCCTCCCCGCCCTGTGCCCCTGTACACCCCCCTCACCCCTCTGCCCCCCATGCTCCCCATCCCCTCCCTGACCCACTCATGCCGCCTTGCCCCTCCACCCCCCGTGATCCTCCTCTCACCCCCAGCCCCCCCATGAGCCTCCTCCCTGTGCTCCCTCTTCTCCCCCCACCCCGCACTGCCTTGGTGTTTGCCCTGTGCTTCCCCCCCACCCACAGATTTCCCCCTCCCCCTCCCTCCCAAGGCCCCCCAAGGACCCGGAGTCAGTGCCTGGCCCCGGCCGTGCCCAGGTGCCCGAAGGCCGGTCCCTGGCGCCTCACCTGCCCATGGTTCCAGGGGAACCTGTCCCCCCCACCCCATCCTGGCAGCTGCCACGGGAGGAAGTGTCTCCTTCCCATTCTGCCCTCGCCCGCCCCTGACGGGCGCCGGCCCCGCTGTGTTTTCCTCGCCAGGCGGGCGCCCAGGATTCCTGGATTGTGACAGGCCTGGAATGCCCGGCTCACTGGGGGGGTGTCTCCAGCTCCCCCCCCCGCCATGCTAAGCAGGCATCCCCCCCATAGACTGAGTGCTCTGCTCCCCCCACCAGCCCCACTTGCCTCTGCGGCGGGGGAAAGCCCTAACCCCAACATCCCCGCATTGTACGGCTAGGTCGGGCCCCCCCCCCACAGGCATCAGCTGGGGTCCCAGGGCAGCGTGAAAGCAGAGCAGCCTGTGGGGGGTCCCGGGGGCTCGGGGGGGTGTCTCTGAGATGGTATCGTCCTGAGCCCCCCACCCCATCCAGTGCCAGCCACCAGCCATGTGGCTCTCAGATCCCTCTCACCAGGGGAGGTGTCATCCCCCCGCCGCCCCAGGACGCCCTGCCCCCAGGGCCCTGCCACTTTGCTGCCCCCCCAGTAAATCCATCCCTTCGCCCCTGCCCCTGGGCCCCCCGCACCCCCTCTGGGTCCTGTCCCTTTTCCCCTGTCCCCACGGACTCCATACCTTCACCTCCCACCCCTTCTGGGCCCCATCCCTTTGCCCACCCCGACCCAGACCCTATCCCTTCAGCACCCGCCATCTCCCCAGGCCCCGTCCCTTCACCCCCCCCACCCCCTCTGGGTCCCGTCCCTTCGCCCCCTGGCCACCTGCTCAAGGGCGCCCCCCCCCCCTCGGCCCTGTCCCTTCGACCCCTGGACCCACCGCCCGGGCCCCATCCCTTCGCCCCTCTACCCCCTCTGGGCCCCATCCCTTTGCCCCGCCCGGCCCAGACCCCATCCTTTCAGCACGCACCATCCCCTCAGGCCCCATCCCTTTGCCCCCCACCCTTCCCTGGGCCCCATCTCTTTGCATCCCCCCCCAAGGCAATGCCCTTTGCCCCCTGCCCTCAATGGTTTTTTCTCATTCCTCCTTGGTTTGAAATTAAACTGAGCGCAGCTCCCCGCTGGTGGGATGAGCCCCCCCCCCGCCAACTCCCTTCCCCATGGGAGAGCCCCCTCCACTCCTGGCCCGCCCCACGCTGGGCAGTGAGCATTGCAAAGGGGGTTACTGTGGGTTGACGTTTGATGCCTTGGGGAGACATTCACGCAATCAGCCCAGTGCCCTGCCCGCCTGATCGCTGGGGTTCTCAACCACATCCCTCCCAAATAACAGGGCGCCCTGCCCAATACTTGTCTGTGCCAGGGAAACTGAGGCCTGACAAGCTCAGCCAGGGTGGGCGCACAACTGGGTGAGTTGAGAGGGAGCAGGAGGGTCCAGTGGTCAGTACAGGAACCCAGGAATCAGGACTCCTGGGTTCTTTCCCCAGCTCTGGGAGAGAAGTGGGGTCTGGTGAGTTAGAGTCGGGGGCCTGGGAGCCAGGACTCCTGGGTTCTTTCCCCAGCTCTGGGAGGGGCTGGGGGTCTGGTGGTTAGAGTCGGGAAGCTGGGAGCCAGGACTCCTGGGTTCTGGCCCCAGCTCTGGGAGGTGTGGGGGGTCTGGTGGATTAGAATTGGGGGGCTGGGAGCCAGGACTCTGGGAGGGCAGTGGGGTCTAGTACTTAGAGCAGGGCGCTCGGGCCAGGACTCCGGGGGTCTGGCGCCCGTTGCTGACTCTGGGATGACATACGCAGCGGTAAGAAAATACCTGGGAGTTTGTTGGGTTTGGGTTTGGGGAGGGGGGCGCGAAGGGGGATTTGGGAGCTGCCCGGTGTTGCCCCCCTCCCCGCCCCAGATCAGGTGTCGCTCTCGGTGGAGAGCCACAGGGAGCCGAGGAGCTGGCGTGATCCCTGGGTCCCGCTCCCCCCCACCCACCCCCCAGTATCGCTTCTGCTTTCGCGGGGAGGCAGCGATTTCGCAGTAACCGGCCCAGGCGGTGATGACATCGTGCTCAGCCACTGACACCATCCCTCGGGGGTGCTACCTGCCGCCCCAGGGGAAACCCCACCTGCCCGTTGAGTCACCTGCAGAGCCATAAATAGCCGGGGCCCAGCCCAGCGCCCCACACACCAACCCAGGGCAACCCGGCAACATGCAGAGCCTCAGGAGCCACTGGCCCGGCGCCCTCCTCTGCTTCTTGGGGCTGCTGGCTGCGTCCCGGGGGAGGGTCCTGCCGGGGGCACCCGGCCCCGACTGGCAGCTCTGCAGGGATTTCTCCAGCCGGGTCAACAAGCTGGCCTGGGACATAGAGGGCCACATGAGCTTGGTGAGCGGGGCCGGGCAGGGACTGACGGGGGGTCTACGGGGGGCCAGAGAGGGGGGCAGGGGAGCCCCTGCCGGCTGGAGGCAGATGTGTGGTGGGGGGGCTCCAGGGTCCCAGCCAGCAGACGGCCCTGCCCTGCTCATGGGGCTTGAGAGGATAAAGCCTGGGAAGTGCTGAGGCCACGGGGATGGGCTTGACCCCTGCAGGGCAGGCAGAGCCGAGCCAGCTGGGGGCACCTGCCTGGCTGCTGCCTGGGCAGCCCCCAGGAGGGGGTGTGGACAGGCTGGGGGGTGGGGGGGTGGGACATGTCCAGTGACGGATGGACAGACGGGGTGTATGTGGACAGGCTGCGGGCGGGACGTGTCCAGTGACGGACGGACAGACGGGGTGTATGTGGACAGGCTGCGGGCGGGACATGTCCAGTGATGGCAGACAGACGGGGTGTATGTGGACAGGCAGGGGGCAGGGGAGTGGGACATATCCAGTGATGGACAGACAGACGGGGTGTATGTGGACAGGCAGGGGGGCGGGGGAACGGGACATGTCCAGTGACGGACGGACAGACGGCGTGTATGTGGACAGGCAGGGGGCGGGGGAACGGGACATGTCCAGTGACGGACGGACAGACGGGGTGTATGTGGACAGGCAGGGGGCAGGGGAGTGGGACATGTCCAGTGACGGACGGACAGACGGGGTGTATGTGGACAGGCTGCGGGCGGGACGTGTCCAGTGATGGACGGACAGACAGGGTGTATGTGGACAGGCTGGGGGGGGGCATGTCCAGTGATGGACAGACAGACAGGGTGTATGTGGACAGGCTGTGGGCAGGACATGTCCAGTGACGGACGGACAGACGGGGTGTATGTGGACAGGCGGGGCGGGGGAACGGGACATGTCCAGTGACGGACGGACAGACAGGGTGTATGTGGACAGGCTGCGGGCGGGACATGTCCAGTGACGGACGGACAGACGGGGTGTATGTGGACAGGCGGGGCGGGGGAACGGGACATGTCCAGTGACGGACGGACAGACAGGATGTATGTGGACAGGCTGTGGGCAGGACATGTCCAGTGACGGACGGACAGACAGGGTGTATGTGGACAGGCTGCGGGCGGGACATGTCCAGTGACGGACGGACAGACAGGGTGTATGTGGACAGGCTGCGGGCGGGACATGTCCAGTGACGGACGGACAGACGGGGCGTATGTGGACAGGCGGGGCGGGGGAACGGGACATGTCCAGTGACGGACGGACAGACGGGGCGTATGTGGACAGGCAGGGGGCGGGGGAACGGGACATGTCCAGCGACGGACGGACAGACGGGGCGTATGTGGACAGGCAGGGGGCGGGGGAACGGGACATGTCCAGCGACGGACGGACAGACGGGGCGTATGTGGACAGGCAGGGGGCGGGGGAACGGGACATGTCCAGTGACGGACGGACAGACGGGGTGTATGTGGACAGGCAGGGGGCGGGGGAACGGGACATGTCCAGTGACGGACGGACAGACAGGGTGTATGTGGACAGGCTGCGGGCGGGACGTGTCCAGTGATGGACGGACAGACGGGGTGTATGTGGAAAGGCGGGGGGGGGGCCCATGTCCAGTGACGGACGGACAGACAGGATGTATGTGGACAGGCTGTGGGCAGGACATGTCCAGTGACGGACGGACAGACAGGGTGTATGTGGACAGGCTTCGGGCGGGACATGTCCAGTGACGGACGGACAGACGGGGTGTATGTGGACAGGCAGGGGGCGGGGGAACGGGACATGTCCAGTGACGGACGGACAGACAGGATGTATGTGGACAGGCTGTGGGCAGAACATGTCCAGTGACGGACGGACAGACGGGGTGTATGTGGACAGGCGGGGCGGGGGAACGGGACATGTCCAGTGACGGACGGACAGACAGGGTGTATGTGGACAGGCTGCGGGCGGGACATGTCCAGTGACGGACGGACAGACGGGGTGTATGTGGACAGGCAGGGGGCAGGGAAGTGGGACATGTCCAGTGACGGACGGACAGACGGGGTGTATGTGGACAGGCTGCGGGCGAGACGTGTCCAGTGATGGACAGACAGAGGGGTGTATGGGGACAGGCCGGGGGGTGGGGGGCATGTCCAGTGACGGATGGACAGATGGGGCGTATGTGGACAGGCAGGGGGCGGGGGAACGGGACATGTCCAGTGACGGACGGACAGACAGGGTGTATGTGGACAGGCTGCGGGCGGGATATGCCCAATGACGGACGGACAGACGGGGCGTATGTGGACAGGCCGGGGGTGGGGGGGCATGTCCAGTGACGGACGGACAGACGGGGCGTATGTGGACAGGCGGGGCGGGGGAACGGGACATGTCCAGTGACGGACGGACAGACGGGGTGTATGTGGACAGGCTGCGGGCGGGACATGTCCAGTGACGGACGGACAGACGGGGTGTATGTGGACAGGCGGGGCGGGGGAACGGGACATGTCCAGTGACGGACGGACAGACGGGGTGTATGTGGACAGGCGGGGCGGGGGAACGGGACATGTCCAGTGACGGACGGACAGACGGGGTGTATGTGGACAGGTTGCAGGCGGGACATGTCCAGTGACGGACGGACAGACGGGGCGTATGTGGACAGACAGGGGGCGGGGGAACGGGACATGTCCAGTGACGGACAGACAGACGGGGTGTATGTGGACAGGCAGGGGGCGGGACATGTCCAGTGACGGACAGACAGACGGGGCGTATGTGGACAGGCGGGGTGGGGGAACGGGACATGTCCAGTGACGGACGGACAGACGGGGCGTATGTGGACAGGCAGGGGGTGGGGGAACGGGACATGTCCAGTGACGGACGGACAGACGGGGTGTATGTGGACAGGTTGCAGGCGGGACATGTCCAGTGACGGACGGACAGACGGGGCGTATGTGGACAGGCAGGGGGCGGGGGAACGGGACATGTCCAGTGACGGACAGACAGACGGGGTGTATGTGGACAGGCCGGGGGTGGGGGGCATGTCCAGTGATGGACAGACAGACGGGGTGTATGTGGACAGGCTGCGGGCGGGACATGTCCAGTGACGGACGGACAGACGGGGTGTATGTGGACAGGCAGGGGGCGGGGGAACGGGACATGTCCAGTGACGGACAGACAGACGGGGTGTATGTGGACAGGCAGGGGGCGGGACATGTCCAGTGACGGACGGACAGACGGGGTGTATGTGGACAGGCTGCGGGCGGGACGTGCCCAATGACAGAGGGACAGACAGCTGCAGGGCCCCGTTTCCTTTAGGGCAGGGGTATTTGGGGGTTGGTGCCCCATTAGGCCCTTTGGGGCGAGTCAGGGCTCCCCGCCAGCCCCTCACCTGGCCGCTCAGGGACGTCCCTGAGGGCGATTCCTCCCCCCTTCCAGGAAGCAGCTCCAAAAATTCACAACGTGTCTAAAAAACCCAGCGCACGGGCCTATCCCAGTTCTGAGCTGGGCCTTTCCTGGGATCTCAGGGGCTGGGGAGCACCAGCCTGGGATAATTGGGGGACAGGGTCTGGTATTGCATCTCTCTAGGGGGTGACCCCCTGAGCCTTGGGCCCATGCGTGTGGGGGGGGGGGACGAGCAGGGGCAGGTGCACAGAGTAGGGTGCAGCAGCTGAATGGGGGGCGGGGGGACGTCTGGAGCGATGGACGGAGGTGGGGGGGCGGCCGGGGTGATGGATGGAGGGAGGGGCTGGGGGGAGTGACTGGGTCAATGGATGGAAGTGGGGGGATGTGAGGGGCCAGCTGGGGTGATGGCTCAGGCAATGGATGGACATGGGGGGCTATGGGGGCAGCTGGGGTGATGGATGGAGGGGGGGGCTGTGGACGGGGTGGGGGGCAATGGATGGAAGTGAAGGGCTGTGGGGGAGGGCAGCTGCCCCCCAGTGCCAGGCCGCGCTGACCCCCAGCTCTGCTGCTCCCAACCAGATGCACCTGGTGGAGGAGAAGCCCAGCGAGGACCTGACCCCCAAGATCCGATGCAGCGACAACTGCGATCCCGACAAGCTGGGCTCTGACCAGGTACCAACCAGATGGGCCCCGTGGGTGGGGGGGGCGGGACAGACAGGTGAGCTGGGGGCAGAGAGGGAAGGGCAGATGTGTGAGCTGGGGGGCAGGGAAGGAGAGAGATGTAGAAAATAATCATTCAGCCCCCCTCCATAATGAGGGGGACCTCGGGGGGGGGGGGGAGGGCTGCTGACCTTCCCCCATAGCTGGGCCGGGGTCTCCCCCAGCCCCAATCCCCCTGGACTCGGGAACAAGTCCCTAGCTGTGGGTGGGGAGCAGCAGGGATGTGGGGGACCCCCCCGAAACCCCCTCATGCCCCCCTCCCGCCCCCAGAGCTGCCTGCGCCGGATCCACGAGGCCCTGCGGCATTACCGCGCCCTGCTGGGCTCCGACGTCTTTGACGAGCTGAGGGGCCCAGCTGACAGCCCCATGGCCGCGCTGCAGGGTGCCCTGGCCCAGCTGACCAGCCTCGTCCAGGTGAGAGGGGCCCCATGGCCTGGGGTCCACCAGCCGCTGGGCTGGGGGTGGGGGAACTGGGGCCCACGCAGGGCAGTGGGGGTGTGGGGAATAACCCCCCAGCGGTAGCCAGGAGCCCCTGTTGGCTCCCTCCAGGCCTGGGTGCCACCAAGCACCCAGTGCCATCTCCCAAGGCCTGTGCCGGGGGGGGGGGGGTTCTACCTCCGGGGCCGGGGCCCAGCCTAACCCCGCTGTCCTTTCGCCCAGCAGAACGGCAGCTTCGCCGAGGGGTCGGCCACCCCACCGCCGCACAGCCAGCCCTGGGAACGGCCCCTGATCCAGCACCGGATCCTCCGCCAGCTCTGCTCCTTCTCGGCCGTGATGGCGCGGGTCTTTGCCCACAGCGCGGCCACCCACTAAGCTGAGGGGGAGCATTTATCCAGGAGCGACGGAGCCGACTGCACCCCAGCGGACCCCCGGCTCCTGTCCGCCCGGCCGGTGCAGCGAGCCCAGCCCCACTTCTGGACTCTTATGGTTGTTGTAACCCCCCCCCGTATTTATTGCCCGGCCAGCGGGTTATTTATGAGCAGCCGCTGTGTATTTATGCCCCCACCGGGTGGCTATTTATGTTATTTATCGGCTCCCCAGCCGCAAGTGCCTAGTAAAAGGTTTGACGTGTACAGACCGGTCTATGCCTCGGGGTGTTCGGGGGGTTTATTATACGGCTAGAAAGCCCTTGCGGCAGCACAGAGAAGGGGAACGTCCCAGGAAAGTCCTCATGGGTCAGGCCAGGGCCCAACACCCTCAGCCCCAGCCCCGAAGAGTCTGCGGCTTCCACGAGCCCGCACTTAACAGGGGCCCCTGGCCCGCCTCAGTCCTTTCTTCTGTTCCTGGGCAAACCTCTGCACCTGGCCCTTCTCCTCCTCGGCTCTTTGTTCTCCAGCTGGTCCCACCTGGCCGGCTTTCTGCAGAGGATCGGCCGACTGGGGTTGTTAGTTGCTAGGATCCAAATGTCTGGGCCGTTGTCTTCTGGGGCAAGGGGCCCAGGCCCCACCAGCCAGGCATCAGTCACGCCTGGGTCGTTGCAAGGAGTAAACCTTTCCCCTACCGCATACCTAGTTAACGATGCAGTACATAGAGAAACTGAGGCACACACAGTTGTCATACAAAATATTATGAACAATTCCCAGCCACGTGGCTGGCACCGGGATGGGGAAGCAGGGGATTGCAAGGGCCACGGCCCCCTTGGGCCAGGCAGATCAGGACAGTACAATCTCAGAGACCCCCCACCCCACCCCACCCCAGCCCCCCAGCAGCAGCTCCCCGGGAATGGGCCAGAGTCTCTCCCACAGAATATCAGGGTTGGAAGGGCCTTCAGGAGGTCATCTGGTACCAAGCCCCTGCTCAAAGCAGGACCAATCCCCAATTTTTGCTCCAGATCCCTATAGGGCCCCCTCAAGGATTGAACTCACAACTTTGGGTTTAGCAGGCCAATGCTCAAACCACTGAGCTACCCCTCCCCCCCAGGGCAGTTATAGGGGAAGGGGCTTCTGCCCGTCGGCAGGCACCAGGAGCATCGTCCTCCCTGCTCTGCTCGCCCCCACACCCCCTCGGGAGGAAGCAGCATGGTTGAGGGGCAGGGGGGACACGGATGGAGTGAGGGGCAGAATGCCTGGGGTCTGGTCCCAGCTTGGATGCCCTGGGAAGCCTCAAGCCAGTCCCAGCCCCTAGTGCACCCCCTGGGGGGGCCCCCACCTGGTAACACACGCACACACCCCTCCTAGCTCCTCCCCACTTCCAGCTCCAGGCCCCCCTGCCCTGGAACCAGCCCAGCATGGGGGCCTCAGGAGCCAGCCAGGGCCCTGCTCCTGGCCTAGGGGGAGCAGAGCTCCGCTTCAGCGAAGGACCAGTAGCTCCGCTCCAGGTGGGGGGACCCCCTCCCCTGTAATCTGTCGGCAGGGGGGGAGAAGAGAGTGGTGGGAACAGTAGGAGAGGGGGTGGTGCCCTCTGGTGGCCACACAGAGCACAACAGCCCCTGGCAGCAGGAGGGTGTGGCCCACACAGGGCCCCCACATAACGGGGGCAGACAGTTCAGGGGATTCCCTCCCCTCCCGGAGGGCCCCCCCCCCACAGTGAGCTAGGGCAGGGGAGGTTTATTTACAAGAGAGAGAGAGAGTTAGTCTCACGGCCCCTGGGGGGCAAAGCCACCCACACCCTCAGCACTAAGGTCAGAACCCCCCTAGCCAGGAAGGCCCGAGAACCACAGCCCCCCACCTCCACGCCAACGAGAGGCCCCAGGGCTCCAGCCCGAGCAGGATGGGGAGACATGGCTACGCCATGGGGGGAGTTCACAGGGTGGCTCCACTCCTGGACTCCTGGGTGCTATGGTAAAACTCCCCCCCACACCTGCGAGGACCTAGGGCAAGGCACCCAGCTGTAGGCTCAGGCTGAGAGCCCCACACCCAGAGTCCAGGGGCTTTCACCTCCCATGGACAGGATGGGCAGGGGTTGGGCCAGACCCCCTCGGCCTCACTGATGCCCCGAGGTCTAACCGGAAGACCGGGAGAGGGCGGAGCCAGGGCCACCCCCCAATACACAGTGGGGCTCGGGAAAAGGCCCTGGCCTCCGAGTCCCCGCAGTGATGGGGCAGCAGTGGGAGACGCTGTCACTGGAAGTCCTTGGAGTCGACCTGGAGCAGGGGGAAGTCGTTGGCCCCCAGGAACAAGGTGTTGCCAGGCAGCACCGGGGGGGGCACGTCGTCCGGCAGGGGCAGGTAGGGGTCTCCGCCTCGGAGCATGTTGGAGCCTGCAAGAGAAGGGGAGCCGGGCTCATGGGCACGGTTCCCTCGAAGCTGTGCCCGTGTGGACGCGCACGGACCCGAAACCCCGCGCACCCGGCGAAACACGGCGCCCACAACAATTCGCACAGAAGACATTTTTTGCGCACAGGGCCTGTCAAAAATTAGAGGGAACATTGCTCATGGGGAGCCGGGGGCCGCAGGGCCTGGGGAAATGGGACACAGCCAGGGCTGGGAGCGTAGGGGCCCGCGGGTCGGGAGTGAGGGGCACCGGCAGAGCTGGGGGGAGGGGTTTGGCCTCTTTACTCCCCCCACCCTCTTGGTGCCAAGTGCCCTCCCCCAGGGCGGGAACTGGAGACTCACCAGCCGAATCAAACCTCATCAGGTCCAGTTCCTGCTCCAGAGCCTCCAGCACCTCTTGAGTACTGGCCCCCGGCTCCAGCACCTCCAGCCCACTGGCTCCAAGCTCCAGCTGATCGGTCCCCAGCTCCAGCACCTCCAGCTGATCGGGCCCCGGCCCCACAGCTGCAGGGGAGGCCTCCACCATGCCCTCCGGGAGCCACGGCTCACTGGGCTGCCTAGGAAGAGAGGGGGCACCTGGCTTAGTGAGTGTGTGGTGGGGAGCTCTCAGGAATGGGGCAACCCCACCCAGCCCCCAAGACCCAGGCCCATCTCGAGCCGCTCTGCAGGGGTGCGGGTGGGGGGATTTGAAGGGCTGCGTAGCCGAGACTAGGGAGGGGAGAGGGTGTAGCTGGGAGTGCCCCAGGGGAGCTCCTGCGGTCAGCGGGGCAGCCCGGCCAGGGAGAGGGGCTGGGTCCTTGGATGGGGTGGGGGAGAAATCAGGTACTTCCTGTGAAGGGCTGGGGCAGGCCAGCACACAGGGACTCCGGCGTCCGGCTCCCTCACCTGGAGGACACTCTGATCAGACGCTGGTTCAGGTATTTCTTCTGCTCCAGCAGGTCCACTGGTGGGAGAAAGGAGAACAGAGGGGTCAGAGAGAGGGGAGCCAGGCAGAAACATGCCCCTGCCCCCCCCCGAAAGACCCTCCCAACCCCCGCTACCAAACCAGCTGGTCACCAATTCTACCTATTCTATCTGTGGCCTAGGTGAGGAGTGTTGTACCGGGGCTGGGAGGAGTGAGGGGCACTGGAACAGCTGTGGGTGGGGCGGGGGGAACCCAGGGCTGGGCTAGCAGGGCCCGCGGGGGGAGGCGACCGGCCGGTACCTTCCCTCCTCTCGGTGTAGTACTTCCCGAAGGCCTCGTCCCGCGGCGTGCTGGGGTACAGGAACTTGAGGGGGTTCTCGGGGATGTTCTCGGCGGCCACCAGCTGGTAGTCATGGATGATGTCCGGCAGCTCCAGCGACTTCAGCTCCACCTTGGTGTAGGGCTCCACGGAACGGACCTTGGGCTGACCTGGGGGGGGGGGGGGTCAGCTCAGCGAGGGGAGGGGTGTGTCACTGCAAGGGAGAGCCCCAGAGACAGGACAGGCTGCACCAAGGTCTCCCAGGGCCGGGAGGAGAACCCAGGAGTCCAGATTCACAATGCTCCAATGCTTCACAATGCTCCAATCCAACCATTAGGTAACACTGCCCCTGCCCCACGATAACTGGCACCCAGTGAGAGGTGCAGGGGCCTGGGAGCCCAGACTCCTGGGTTCTCTTCCCAGCTGTGGGATGGGAGTCGAGTCCAGGGGTTTGAGGAAGGGGGGCTGGGAGCCCGGACTCCTGGGTTCTCTTCCCTAGAGCAAGTGCCTGGTGCCAGAAGAGCCTGGCTCCAGACCTGGAGAGCAGGGGGCCGCGCCCTGGGGCAGACCCACCTTTCTCCCCGGGCTCCACCCAGCTGCAGGTGATGCCGCCATCGCGGCTGCTCTCACTGAAACGCAGCAGGAAGGTGCCCATCTGCTTCCTCTTCAGCAGCTGCCGCTCCCGCTTGCGGCTCACGAAGCCCATGATGTGCCTGGAGGGGAGCGGAGCCCGGGTCAGCCGCTGGCAGGGCCCCCAGCGGAGGCCCCCCGGCGCCCCCTCCCCACCACGCTCAGCATCTGGGGTCCTCGCTCCGCCAGGGCTGCACAGCCCCTGTCCCCTTTACCAGGGCGGGGGGGAAGCTGCTCCCTTAAACCCTCCTCTGCCCCTTCCACTCAAACCCCCATAATGGGCTGCGCTGGCCCCAGGTTCAGGGTCTGGGGAAAACCGGGGGCGGGGGGGGGCTGCAGTTCTGGGTCTGACCACACAGGGGAGTAGGCACCCCACGCGCTGCTCAGATCATCCCCCTCCCCATCCCCATCCCCTCCCAGCCAGCCCCTACCCGTCCTTCCAGAGCTGAGCCAGGTGTTCTTGGATCAGGCTCAGGATCCCGTCCAACCAGGTCCAGAAGGAGAAGACGGGTGGGTTGTCCTGCAGCAGAGAGGAGGCGAAAGGCTGAGGGGAGGGGGATTCCGGGGGCGGGGCGGGGGGGGGGACCAGTCAGTCACTCAGCAGCCGCTTACCTTGGCGAACCTGGCCCAGGTCAGAGTGCTGGCGGGGGTGGCTTCCAGCCCTATAAGATGGGGGTGGGGGAAGAAAATGGGGGGAGATATTTGCAGGGTGAATTAACACAGCTTCTGTGGGGTCCTCATCCCCCCCCCCAGCAGGGACCATCGCTGTGACTTTCTATACTCAGGGGAGCACCCTGTAACCCCCATATTCCGCATCGACACTGAATGGGGATATTGTGTAGAAAGCAGGCCGTGGGAGGGATCGGGGCAAGGTTACGAGCTGCAGAAAGCCACTGTTCGAGTTAAACATGTGTGTATCATCAGTGCCTAGGAAATCAGAGTTGTGTTGTGGGGTTGTCACTAGGACATGCTGTGGGAGATACCAACTCCCCAGAGACAACGACAAGGGGGGGAACGAACACCCGGGTGGGTGCTGAAGGGACATCACCAGCCATTGTCCAGCAGAGAAGTTACAATTCAGTGACTCAGCACAGGGGAGACACTCGGGTACTGCTTCACCTGGGGACTCAGCAACGCCCCCCAGACATGGCTGGACTTGCGTTCTCCAAGCACCTGGACTAAGGGTACAAAACAGAAGGGGGGGGCCATGCTGGGCCTTTCTCCTGCCCCCACCTACGCTGCCAGCAACAAGGATGCTCAGAAGACTGAAGACTCCAGCAGAGGAGACTGGCCCAGGTTTCAGGGGTGAAATCTGCATACTATGAACGGCTATAGCCAGCGTTTGATTTTCTCTTGGTAACGAACCCTGACTTTTTGCCTATCACTTAAGATCTCTTTTGTCGTCAATAAACTTGTTTAACTGTTTATCTTTACCAGTGAGTTTGCCTGGGGTGTTTGGTAGGGGGTTTGCAAAGGCTGGCGTACGCCCACTTTCCATCGATGAAGTGGGGAGCCAATAAATAAATTGGCACAGCTTGTCTTGAGCAGAGCAGGACGATATATTCCTGGGGTGCAAGGCTGGGAGCTGGGCGGATTCGGCTGGTGCCTCTCCCTGTGTGATTCACGAGGGGCTCTGGGAGCAGCCACACAGTCTAGCTGGGTGGGGGGGCCCCACGTGCCGTTGTGCTGAGCGCCTGGAGGGGTTTGCTGCTTGTCACCAGCAAGGCATTGTGGGAGATACCCCTGAACCCCTGAACTCACTAATCTGGGGTCCCACAGTCCCAGGCTGCACCCCGGGGATCCCGTCAAAATTGCCCCCCCGACACTGCAGAGGGGAAAGTGGGGTACAGGAAGGAGAAGCGAGTCCCCCAAGGTCAGACCTGGGAGAGAACCCAGGTGTCCTTGCCCGCCCTGTGCCATTCCTCCCACCCTCGCTGCACGCTCCACACATGTGGGAGGGGGCAGCACAGAGGCCAGGGGATCTGGCCCAGCTGCTCTGAGCCCCATGGACTTGGGGGTCTTCCCTTTAGGCTCACCCTCCCCTCAGCGCTGCCCAGAGACCCCGGTGATGGGCTACGGCTGGGACAGGCCTGGGCCTTTCCCGCCCAGGGGAGTCTGCTTTGTAGCCGATAGGGGTGCTAGCCAGGTGCTGACTCCCCCCTCTCCCCATTGTCGCTCGGGGGGGCCATTACCAAAGAGCTTTTCCGCCAGCATGTGCAGCTGGTCCTCATCCAGCCCGCGTTTGGTGGCGACTGAGAACTGCCAGCTCAGCACCTGGGCCAGCTGGGCCCAGGAGGCAGCCGGCGGCGCGGAGAAGAACAGCTGGTTCTGTGGGGAGAGAGCGGGGTTTAGAGGGGGAGGGGCTGGGGCGCCCCGTAACCAGATTGGGGCCCCGCTGCTGGAGCGGCATGGGGGGGGCATATGGGCCACAGGGACGTGGCTGCCAGGGGATCCCCACACCTGGGCCGAACCGCGTGTGGGGAAGAGAGGCCCTCCTCCCACTGTGGTGTCCTGACCCCGGCCCCCCACAGTCCCCAACTGCGCAGAGCAGCTGTGCCGCTGGCCTGCTGGGGTGTGAGGGGGAGAGCCCCTCACCTTAGGGTCTGGGCTGAGCATGTTGAACCAGAGCACAGAGGCCCAGGCGCTGGAGAACTGGTTGTTGCTGGAGATGATCACCACAGGCAGGGTCGATGTCTGTGTGGGGGAAGAGGAGAGCCGTCAGCGGGAGAGGGAACAAGACCACCCTCCCCATGCCCCCTCCGCCCCCACTCAGGCCCTCCCCTCGCCCACCTGCAGCTCCAGCACCAGATCCTGGTACTTATAGTCCAGTGTGAATGTGATGAGGTGCAGCTCCTCCGTGACAGCCGGCAGGCCCTGCAACAGAGACGGGGGGGGGGGGGGGGTCAGCCAGGGTCCCAACCCCACCCGGCCCCAGACCCCTCTTGGCCACACGGGATGGCCTGCCCCTGGCCCCGCGGGGGTTTGGCCCCCCCGGCGTTTCAGTGCCTCCCAGGGGGTCCCCGCAGAGGGGTGACCGCACTGGGTCCAGGTTTGTTAAGGGAAGTCATAACCCAGAGGGTCTGAAGTGGGGCTGGGCACCTCCAGGGGCAGCAGTGAGACCCATGTGGGGCGGCAGCCCTTAGGGGGCAGCATAGGGGGGGGGGCGGTCACCAATAAACCCAGGGCCAGCTCTCCTCCCGCACCCAGCTCTGCCCTGGGGCTGGTCACAGAATCATAGAATATCAGGGTTGGAAGGGACCTCAGGAGGTCATCTAGTCCAACCCCCTGCTCAAAGCAGGACCGATCCCCGACTAAATCATCCCAGCCAGGGCTTTGTCAAGCCGGGCCTTAAACACCTCTAAGGAAGGAGATTCCACCACCTCCCTAGGTAACGCATTCCAGTGCTTCACCACCCTCCTAGGTGAAAAAAGTTTTTCCTAATATCCAACCTAAACCTCCCCCTCTGCAACTTGAGACCATTACTCCTCGTTCTGTCATTGCTACCACTGAGAACAGTCTAGATCCATCCTCTTTGGAACCCCCTTTCAGGTAGTTGAAAGCAGTTATCAAATCCCCCATCACTCTTCTCTTCCGCAGACTAAACAATCCCAGGTCCCTCAGCCTCTCCTCATAAGTCATGTGTTCCAGTCCCCTAATCACTTTTGTTGCCCTCCGCCGGACATTTTCCAATTTTTCTACGTCCTTCTTGTAGTGTGGGGCCCAAAACTGGACACAGTACTCCAGATGAGGCCTCACCAGTGCCGAATAGAGGGGAACGATCATGTCCCTCGATCTGCTGGCAATGCCCCTACGTATACATCCCAAAATGCCATTGGCCTTCTTGGCAGCAAGGGCACACTGCTGACTCATATCCAGCTTCTCGTCCACTGCCACCCCTAGGTCCTTTTCTGCAGAACTGCTGCCGAGCCATTCGGTCCCTAGTCTGTAGTGGTGCATTGGATTCTTCCGTCCTAAGTGCAGGACTCTGCACTTGTCCTTGTTGAACCTCATCAGATTTCTTTTGGCCCAATCCTCTAATTTGTCTAGGTCCCTCTGTATCCTATCCCTCCCCTCCAGCGTATCTACCTCTCCTCCCAGTTTAGTGTCATCTGCAAACTTGCTGAGGGTGCAATCCACACCATCCTCCAGATCATTTATGAAGATAGTGAACAAAACCGGCCCGAGGACAGACCCTTGGGGCACTCCACTTGACACCGGCTGCCAACTAGACATGGAGCCATTGATCACTACCCGTTGAGCCCGACAATCTAGCCAACTTTCTATCCACCTTTATAGTCCATTCATCCAGCCCAGACTTCTTTAACTTGCTGACAAGAATACTGTGGGAGACTGTGTCAAAAGCTTTGCTAAAGTCAAGGAACAACACGTCCACCGCTTTCCCCTCATCCACAGAGCCAGGCGTGGCTCTGTAGGTGCCAGGGCCGCCACTGGCCAGCAGGGCACATGCAGGAAACCCACCTCGCTGGCACCTTTGCTGCCTTTGCCCAAGGCCCCGGCCCTCTGGTCCTTCAGTGACTGCAAAGGAGAGGGGGGGGGAGTCAGCTCTTGGCCCCTGCCCACCCAGCCCAGCCCGCAGCAGGGGGGCCACGGGGCCAAAGGCTCCCCCACCTCAGAGTCCTGGCTCCCCACTCCCACTCCCCAAGCTGAGAACCCAGGATTCCAAGCTCCGCACCCCACCCGCCCTCTGCTCCCCAGTCCACTGAGAACCCAGGCGTCCGGGCTCCCCATCCCACCCCCTCCCCAAGCTGGGAACTCCGGTGTCTGGGCCCCCACGCTTGGCCCATACTATGTATCGGAAGTCGCAGACCAGCCCCTCCATCTGCGGATCGTCCTGGACCAGCGTCTTGCTGGTGGATGTCAAGATGTTGAACTTCCGGAACCTGCGGGGAGAAGCGAGAGGGGCGGGGCCGTGAGGGCAGTCGTGCCACGCTGGCTCAGAGACCCGGGTTCGAGTCCTGGCCGTCATATGGGAGTAAGGCGCTGGGCGGGGCAGGGCCAGAGACCCCGATGGTGGACGCCCAGTAAATGCTCTCTCTCCAGGCTCTCTTGGGTAAGAGCCCTAGGCCAAGCGTATGGGGGGCACTGCTGGCCAGAGGGCAGCTCTCAGCCCCAGGCACTTCGGCTGGAGCAGAGCTGGTGCCGGGAACAAACTGGATCCCTGCCTCTTGCCTTGGGGCCAGATCAGGGCTGGTGCCCCCTAGAAAGGAAAGGCCCCGTTCCCCCACCTGCCCCCAAGCCAGCCAGTCCCTGCCCTGCGGCCAGATGGGAGCCAGCACCCCCTAGAGGGGAAAGGCCCCATGTCCCAGTCGGTCCATCCCCCCAGGTTTCTCCTAGGTTCTGGCCTGGTTCTCACCCTTTCACATCGGGGGGATGCCTGCAGGAGGAAAGACAGGACACCATCAGTAATCAACTGGTTCACCGGGGACCCTGCCCCACCCCGGGCTCCCCCAGCCCCAACCAGGGTTTCCTTGTCCCCCTCCCCCAGCCAGAGCTCCCTGTACCCCTGGCCCCCACCCCCTGCCTTGCGACTGGGCTGGCCTCCAGGCCCCGGGGGAAGGGGGTTAAGGCCCTCACGGGGGGGAATGGGGGGGGCGGACTTGACTCACTGGTCAAGGATGATTTTCGCCTCCAGCCGATGGCTTCGATCCTGCAGCTTGACCAGGAGCCTGCGGGGAAGAAGAGCCTGTCGCCCTGGCCACTGGACTAGCAGGGCACATGGCCTGCATGGGGGAAGGGGGGGCACGCTGCCCCCAGGGCTCAGCTCCCCTCAGCCTCTAGCACCTGCTCCCAACAGGGCCCATCCTGCCAGGGCCAGAAGCAGGGACCCGCCCCTGGGGGGAAGGCTGTGGAGTAAGCGCCAGCCCCCCCACGCAGGATGGTTGGGGACCGGCGGGGCACCACGGGCTGGGGTGGGGGGGGCTCACCTGGCGCGGACGGAGAACTTGCTGCCAGTTTTCAGAACCAGGGGCCTCTGGTTGGGGAAAGGCATGATGGGCTGGATTTCCACCACGAAGGCACTGGGGGGTGGGAGAGGCGTTAGCTCCGCAAGGTGCCCCCCAACTCGCTTCAATTCCGCCCCCCCACCAAATACCACATAGCCCAATAACCCCCCTCTCCTCTGGCCTGAGCAGGCCAGGTCTCTGCACCAAGGAGCCCCTCCCCCATGCATCTGTGGGGCCGCCCCCCCACCCACCCTCCTCGCTCCTAGGGGCAGCCCCATGGCCCCTCCACACGTCATCCCACCCCGTCCCTCGCTCCTAGGGGCAGCCCCACACCCCCGTGTACCAGCCACCCATGCACCCCCATGCTCCTAGGGGCAGCCCCCCACTCCTCCACGCATCATCCCACCCCCTCCCTGGCTCCTAAGGGCAGCCCCTGCTCCTCCATGCGCCAGCCCCCCCCCCCCAGGTTCCTATGGGGCAGGCCCCCCACCTCCCCTCCCCTGGGCACAGCCCCCAGCACCTCCTCAAGAGGCAGGAGAGGAGCTCCTGCAGCCGGCTCTCCAGCAGGGGCCGCTGTGTCTCCAGCGGGTCGTGCAGGTAGGTGAGCTTGGCGTGCTGGTCACCCAGGGCCCGTAGGAGGCGCCAGAGCTGGAACAGCACCTCGGCCGCCGCCGTGAACCTGCAGGCGGAGAGGAGCCGGGTCAGCCCGGGGTGGGGGGACCCTCTGGGACGCGTGGCCGGCCGGGGAGCCGCGTCACCCAGCGGGATACGCACAAGGCGGCCGAGAGACCCCCGGTGAGCCGGCCCAGGGGACTAAGGGGACGGCTGTGTCTGTGTCCGCCCGCGTGGCCCGCGTCCCCCCAGGCAATCACTCGCTCGTTTCTCTTCCCTAATCAACGGCAGGATCCTTTCGGACAGGACTGGCTAAAACCGCCGGCGCTGGGACCGGATCTAGGGGCCGATGGATGTGGGGGACGTGCCTCGTCCTTTGGGACGGGGAGTCACCTGAATATTGGGGCAATCACGGACCATCTGTGCAGAGGGAGGCTCGCCCAGGTGGGGAGACAGGCTGCAGAGCCCCAGGGGCTGGCTGGGACACCGGGGGGTTCACCTTTGTCTCTGGCTTGGGGACCTCGAATTACAGACCGTACAGCCAGCTGGGGGTTTGCGCTCAGCTGGTGGAAGGGTCCCAGACTCCCAAGGGGGGGTGCAGCATCCCCCAATCGCCCCCTACCAGGTCTGCAGGCGGCTCAGGCTGGTGTCGCAGGCTGCCCCGAGGCAGGCCCTCCGTTGCCGCTCCTTCCACTCGGCCAGCTCCTCCAGCAGGAAATCCCGCAGCGTCTCACAACGGCCCAGCAGCTCCTGCGCCCGGGCCAGCACGTCCTGCCAGAAAGACTGTGTCCGTTGTGACCCCGGGCGACCCACGAGGGGCCCCAGGCCCTGCCCCACCGGCTCCTGCTAGCTCAGCCGGGGGAGGGCAGGGGGGTGAGATAAATCTCTGCATTAAGCATCTTCACATAACTTTCATATGACTTTGTGTTATGTCTCTATTTTCCTACAACTTTGTATCAGATCCTTATAGAGCAAACTTTAAATTGAGCCCTGGTATAATGTTAAAAAAAGGTCTTTTTGCTCGGAGTAGAATAAGATCCCCCCCCGCTTTTTAATCAATTGCCCTGTTGAATGACCCAGGCGTGGAAGGCAGCACCTCCAGACAGCTGCAACGGTTGGAGCGGGGATGGAAGCCAGACCCCAGGCCAACACAACTTGTCAAGTGGACTCACTAAAGAACAGCCGACATAGTGACGGCCTTGGGGGGTTAGAAGCCAGCTCCTTCTTTTGAAGACACCCTCTTTGAACAGCATCGGGACGAGGCCCAGAAGGGAGCAGCACAAAGGACCAAGGGACACGGACACAGATTTTGCATCTGGGTCAGATTTGCAGGAGGGGGAAGCTGCTATAAATGTGAAGTGTCTTCGAGAGGACCCCGGGTCTCGTCTTGTCAACATGGGAGCATTGATCCGGTCGCCCAGCTCCACCCCGCCCCCATCTAACTCACCTGGCCAGTGAAGTTAAGGGGAGCAAGTCATTGGTAACAACAACAAGACAGAGTGAGTGAGTGTGTGAGAGATATCTATCATTTGCGTACCACACAGGGCTGATGGATACATGTATTATCAAGAAATGTGACACTTTGCCTTATTCCCCCTGAACAGACCCTGTGCAGTACTTTAAGTACAATGGGGGTGCAGTGGGGGGGGGGGGGGAAGGACGACAGGGAGAACCCCATGGGGAAGATACCAGCCCCCCTGGGGCGACTGGCTGTGCACAGCTCCCAGCTCAACATTGAGCCCAGGCCGGCTAGGAGGCAGCTCCTGGGAAACTGAGGCACAGCCGGACAAGACCCAGTGGGGAAGGGACCCAGGAAACCAGCCCCCAGAGAAGGTGTGTGTGTGGGGGAAGGGATGACTGCCACCTTGACCCAGCTGCTCCAGGGACCCACGGAGCCCCGCTAGGACTGCCCCCCAAGCAAGGGGCTGGCCCCGTGTGGAGCCTCACCTTGCGGCTCCGGTCCAGGTTGTTCAGCATGGCCTGCAGCTGCTCCGTCTGGCGGGCCAGCTCGGGGCTGGCGGGAGCGCCGTTTGCTGGGGAGATGGCGACAGGGCGCAGTGAGGGTCGGGGGGGGACAGGAACGGCAGCCATGGGGTCAGAACCTGCCCCCTAGCGCCGCACAGCGCCCCCTGCTGAGCCCCGGGCCCCCTAGCTGGAACAGGGGCAGCGCTGACTCCAAGGAGAGAGCGCCCCCTGCTGAACCCCAGCCCGCAGAACAGGAGGCCTCAGCCCACTCACGCGGCCCTGGGGCAGGCAGGGCAGCGCTGGCTCTGGGGAGGAGCTCTCCTCTCTGAGTCACCCCCCAGCCCCTCCCGGGGCCCGGCTCTGCCCTTATTTAAAGGGAAAATCAAAGCTCTTCACCCGTCGTGCTCTCCAGCGCCCCCAGCCTGGCCGCTCCAGCACGCTGGGGTACAGCAGGCAGAGGGGATCCCCCACCCCCCTGACTACCCCTAGCCCCCAGTGCTGCTCAGCCCCATTACACCCCTCTCCATCAGCCAGCCAGGTCCTGCCACTCTGCGGCCTCCAGGCCCTGCCAGGCTCAGCTCCTCACCAACCATTCGGTGCATCTTATAGCGGAAGTCGAAGGTGTCCTGCAGCTCCTCCAGGTGCCGCACTTCGCGATCCAGCTCCTGCGGGGGGGCGCCAAGGGAACCGGTTCAGGGGCAGGGAGCGCCTAGGGCCCGGGCACTGGGACAGCATCTGGGCCCTAGGGGGATGGAGCCACCTGGTCGCAGGTTCAACCCCAGCTCCGGGCAGGGAAGGGGGCAGCACACCACGCCCCATACGTGATAGTCGGGCCGTACCCACCTGCACCGCTGCCCTGGTCTCCACCAGGCGCCGCTCGATCTTCTGCTGCCGGTCTGTCTCCATCGGGGCACCGGAGGTCGGCTGAGCTGCAGCCTGCAGGGGGGCGTACAAGGGACAGGCCCCTTTTAGCCTCACAGGCGCCATGCCCCAGGCTGGGATCCCCACCCCACCCCCCCAGACAGAGCCAGCTGCAGGCCCATGCCGGGGGGAGAAGAGGGCCTCATGGCAGTGAGCCGGGGAGGAGGCTCTCCCCATTTGCGGTGCCAGGGGGCGCCAAGCCAAGTTGGGTGCGCTCTCCCCTTGCAGTCAGTGCTGACCCCGATGCCCTCACATGGCACTAGGGGGCGCTGTGCTGCGGGAAGCCAGGTGGGGGGGGGATACCATAAACCCCGCCCCCGGCTTGCCTGCTGGGCCGCGAGCCCCCGGTTCAGAATGGCCTTTTCCTCCCGCAGCAGGTTGGCAATGACATTGGCCAGCTGCTCCGGGCACTCCTGATACTTGGCCTGGAAGAGAACGTGGGGGGGGTGGGTCAGTGGGGCCGGGTAAAGCACCCTGCCCCCCCCCCGCAGGCCAGCACACACCCCCCCCCGCCCCAGCGCCCCGCTCCTTACCTGCAAGTTGAGCTTGGACTTGCGGAGGTTGTGCTTGAGCACGAAGTCCTCCGTGCGGGTCCCGAAGCGGCTGTACTGGTCGTCCAGCAGGGCCAGCAGGGTGTGGAAGAGCATGTGGGCTTCGGCAGAGTGGGGCTCGGCCGCCCGGCTCCTGGGGCAGGAACAAGGGGGCGCACTGCAGAGCCCCAGCCACGGCCAGCTCCCAGACGATCCCACACTGACCCAGGAGGGGTGGGGGGCGCTGTCCCTTTCCTGCCTGTTCCCCACAAGTCCAATGGGGGACCCATGGGGCCACGCCAGGAGAGGCACCCAGGGGTCGTTGACTGCATGCTCTGGGGGAGCCCACAGCTGAGCCAATTCCTGGAGACCCACCTGCCTTCTCCTGCTCTCCCTTCCCTCATATCGGGGGGGGGGGGGGAATCTTTCCCCTACCCCCGAGCCCCCAAATCAGACCCCCCCCACTTAGAGCTGAGACAACCCCTGTGCCTGGGGATCCCAGCTGCCGACTCCCCCCCCGGTTAACCCTTCCCTCCCCAGCCCCGCAGTTACCAGTTCTGGTCTTCGAGCCAGGGGGCCAGGTATTGCCGTACTTCCATGGGCAGGTGGTCCTCCGAGTACAGCTCGTGCACCTTCTCCAGGTAGGCCTTCTCCAGCAGCTGGACCTCCTGCCACTGGGCCATGGTGGGGCCCTCCGTGGCGTCTCAGCCCCTCCTCTGGGAAGGCAAACCAGGGCAGCAGGTGAGCTGGGGGGAGGGCCTTCACACCCAGCCCAGGAAACAGCAAGAGGAGGACCCCGGGCCACAGAAACAGAGCCAGGGGCTGGGACACGGGGCCCTTCCCCTCTCAGGGGTGCCGGCTCCGATCCAGCCCCAGGGTGGGGACTGGCATGCGGGCTCCCCAGGGGTCAGGGCCTGGCTCCCCTCCAGGGACAAACCTGCAAATGCCTTTGTGCCACTGCTGAACCCCTGCCTCCCTGGAGCCTGCTGCCCGAGCTGCTGGGGGCATGGGGCTGCTGAGCCCCCCACACCCGCTGTTCTTAGAACCACAGAGAGGCCCAGATGTGGCAGAACCCTCCCCCGCTCACCACATCTGGGGCCGCTGCTCCTGGCTGGTGGATGCCGCTACTTTAGTGCTGCTTTATTCTGGTGGTTGGCATTCCCATCCCCCCCACCCCCAGCCAGCCAGCCCCCGCCCCGCCCCCACCCTGGGGCCGGATCGGAGCCAGTGCCCCCTAGAGGGGAAAGGCCCCGTGTCCCCAGTCCCCGCCCTGGGGCCGGATCGGAGCCAGGGCCCCCTAGAGGGGAAAGGCCCCATGCCCCATTCCGCCCCCCCAGCAAGCCAGTCCCTGCCCTGGGGCCAGATCGGAGCCAGCGCCCCCTACAAGGGAAAGGCCCTGTGTCCCCATTCCCCTCCCCCACCTGCCAGTCCCCGCCCTGGGGCCAGATCAGAGCCAGCGCCCCCTACAGGGGAAAGGCCCCATGTCCCTGACTCACGGGGAGGACCATGCCTGGCGCCTCCACCGTTCCCGGCTCCGCAGCCACCATGGGAAACAGCCGCTGTTGCCTTGCCAGGATCAGACGCTGGCCCGGTGGCTCTAACCCAGCTCCCCCCGCAGGCCCTGACCCCACGATGCCACTGAACCAGACTCAGCTCTGTACGGAAAGGGGGTGCTGGAGACATCCCCCCCAGCACTCCCAGCTCAAAACAGACACTAGTTTCCTTTAGGGGCAAGAATCCAGCCCGGGCTCCTCCCACCTGCAGGTCTACCAGTGCCCCTCACTCCCGACCCACAGCCCCCTGCTAGCCCAGCCCTGGATGCCAGCCCAGCATAAAAGGAACCCCCAGGTGGATTCAAAGCCGCAGCGTGATTTGGCGTAGTTGGCAGAGGGCACCCGATGCCCCCCAGGTCGTTCCAGTCTCCCTGTCACTTTGCCCGTAGGGGCCTGGAGGCCGGGACGCCCCACCGCTGCCAGCAGGGGCTGCCACCCCCACCCCCAGCCTGGGTTCGTTCACGTGGGCGTTCAAGAACTCGACCGAACAGCAGCATGTGGATGTGAAACTAGGAGAGAAGACTCAGGTGCAGATGGTACCAAAACAAACCATGTGCCCCCAGCCGCAGCCCCGGGACCCAACAGGCCCTATGCCCCCGAGTGCCGGGGCCTAACGCTGGGACGTCTTGGGGGAGCCGGGGAAATGAGTGCTCCAGTTACGGCAAAGCACCCGCAACTGGCCCTGACTCAGAGGGGTCTGCGGGCCCTCTGCAAAGCCAGACGCTCACTTTGGGGCCCCCGTGGAGCTGGAAAACGTTTGTCTCTTTAAAGGCATGAACAGCACAAATCCTTGGGAGTCTTGGGGGCTTTCAGCCAGAAGCGGCTCACTGGAACTGTGGGGGAGCCCAGGGTTCGGCTAGCAGGGGCTGCAGGAAACAGGCCGGGTCAAGGGCAACTCACTAAATGTCCCCTAGTTCCGTTACTAACTTCTGTGCCAGCCTCCTTCCGCTGGCCTGGCTCCCGGCAGCTTGGCACCCGCAGCACTTGCAGCCATTTCCCAACACACACCCCCCACACACCCTGCCTAGCAAGACCCAAATCGTGTTCAGAGCCCTGAAGTGCCTTGTTCCTCTATGCCAATCCGCCAGGGAGGGGACAGGCCTGGGCCTGACTAGACACGAGCCCAGTTGATGACCCCATGGGACTTTCTGGCCTCCAAGACTCTGTCACCCCAGGCCCCCCGGGCCTGAGCACAAGCCCCGTCCTCTCCTCCTCGGACCCCCCCAGACTGGCTCCCCCCGCAGCCGGCTCCCCTCCGGGCTTGGCTCCCGTGGGGTTAAACCCTTTGGGGTGGGCAGAGGAGGGATTCGGTGCAGCCGGGCAGCGCCAGGCGGATTTCTGCCCCCACCTAGGGGCTCGGGCGAGGAGTTCAGAGCCGGCTTTGTGACAGACCGTCCCAGCTACCCGGCCGCGAAATGGGGCTCATTTATTGGCGTTTGGGATTCCCCAGCGAGCTCCCCAAAGGGAAGCCGGGGGCTGGTAGGGAGGGGCCCTGCGGGGGGCACCCAGCTGCCCACCATGGGTGGGATCTCACCGTGCACAGCCAGAGCCGGGCAGCGTCGCCAGCTGCCACCTGCATCACCCGAAGCCTGGGGGAGAAGGAAACTGAACTAGACTCAGTTCCCTGATCCCCCAGGGGCACTTTTCTTATCTCTGCCCCACTGGGGACTTCTGCTCTGCTCAGGGCCTTACGCACCAGGGGGTGGCGGGTGCCAGCCGCTGCCCAGAGCGGCGCCATCTTGCCCTGGCCATGCCATGACACCCCTACCCGCCATGGCAGCCTCGTCCCGCCCCCTTCCCCACAGGGGCTCAAAACAGGTGGGGGGACCTGGGGAAGGGAAGTGAGGGTGGGGGGTAACATTGGCCAGGAGGCTCCTGCCCCATGGGGGAGGGCACCATGACAGCCAGCCCTGCCCCCCCTCCATGGGGTGGGCTTTCGCTGGTGCTGAAAGACTCATCAGCTGGCACTGAGAGCAGCCCTCCACTGCACTGCCTCAAACTCCCCCGTGCCCCCCAGAACCCTCCCCAGCTCCCCCGTGCCCCCCAGAAACCCCCCAAACTCCCCAGTGCCCCCCAGAAACCCCTCCCCTGCCCCCAAACTCCCCAGTGCCCCCAGCTCCCCTGCCCCCAAACTCCCCAGTGCCCCCAGAACCCTCCCCAGCTCCCCCGTGGCCCCAGAAACACCCAAGCTCCCCTGCGCCCCCCAGAAACCCCTCCCCTGCCCCCCGCTCCCCTGCCCCCAAACTCCCCAGTGCCCCCCAGAAACCCCTCCCTGCCCCCAAACTCCCCAGTGCCCCCAAGAAACCCCTCCCCTGCCCCCCCGCCCCCAAACTCCCCAGTGCCCCCCAGAAACCCCTCCCCTGCCCCCTAACGCCGCAGTGCCCCCAGAAACCTCTCCCCTGTCCCCCCGCCCCCAAACTCCCCAGTGCCCCCCAGAAACCCCTCCCCTGTCCCCCCACCCCCAAACTCCCCAGTGCCCCCAAGAAACCCCTCCCCTGCCCCCCCGCCCCCAAACTCCCCAGTGCCCCCCAGAAACCCCTCCCCTGCCCCCTAACGCCGCAGTGCCCCCAGAAACCTCTCCCCTGTCCCCCCGCCCCCAAACTCCCCAGTGCCCCCCAGAAACCCCTCCCCTGTCCCCCCACCCCCAAACTCCCCAGTGCCCCCCAGAAACCCCTCCCCTGCCCCCTAACGCTGCAGTGCCCCCCAGAAACCCCTCCCCTCTGCTCCCCTGCCCCGCCCCCAAACTCCCCAGTGCCCCCCAGATACCCCTCCCCCAAGCTCCCCAGTGCCCCCCAGATACCCCTCCCCCAAGCTCCCCAGTGCCGGGGCCCCCCAGAGCCAGCCCCGCCCCCCTCACCTCGCCGGACCAGCTCCCAGGTCCCTACAGGTTGCAGTGCCGGGCACCACGCTGCCCTCCCGCCGCCCAGGGAGCCCCGCTTCCGTGTCTGGGAGGAGACCCCGCCCCTGCCCGGCGCTGGTTGGTGGAGACGGCAGCGGTGGGAGGGGAGGCGCCGGGCGGAAAAGCCGAGCCCGAAGCAGGAGCAGGCCGACCGACTTCCCAGAAATCACGTCACCCGGGAGGCGGGGACTGGGATAGGGGGCGTGGCCTAGAGAAGAAGGGGTGGGGGGAGCAGAGAGGGGAAAGAGGGGAAGGGTGGAGGTGGGGAGCAGGGAGGGGAGGGAAGGGGGAGCAGGAGCAGGGAGAGGAAAGAGGGGAAGGGTGGAGGGGGGGAGCAGGGAGGGGAAGGGGGAGCAGGGAGAGGAAGGGTGGAGGTGGGAAGGGGGGGAGGAGGAGGAGGAGGAGGAGGAGGAGCAGCAGCAGCAGGGGTGCCCAGAGCCCATGCACTGCACCGGGCCCAGGCACCAAATCAAGGGGCCAGGACCTTCCCCTGCTCGCCTGCAGCCAGAGTTCACCTGCCTGCTGGTGGGGGGGATCTGGCAGCCGACTGCTTTCAAGCCCTGCCCTTGCGTACCTAGTGCTGGTCAGCCATGGATCTCAAAGCACTTGACAAACGGGCCCAAGTTAGGGCCAGAACCCAGAAGTCCTGGCTCCGACTGCCCCGCTGTAATTACTAGCCTGCACTTTCCTGGCTGGTAACAAAACCCTGCGAATGCCGAGCTGCATTAGCCAGGCCGAGGCTGGACTGGGCAGGCTGCAGGAGGCGATTTGACCCCAGGGTCCTTCATGACTCAAGTTGCAGTGGGGGAGGTTTAGGCTGGATATCAGGAAACACTATTTCACTAGGAGGGTGGTGAAGCAGTGGAATGGGTCACCTGGGGAGGTGCTGGAATCTCCTTCCTTAGAGGTTTCTAAGGCCCGGCTTGACAAAACCCTGGCTGAGATGATTTAGTTGGGGATTGGTCCTGCTTTGAGCAGGGGGTTGGACTAGATGACCTCCTGAGGTCTCTTCCAACCCTAATCTTCTATGTGATATGATATCTGGGAGAAATTTGGCCACCCAGCACCTTTGAGACCTGCTGATCTTTAGACTCAACTCGTGGCAGCTGGCTGCCCTGGGTCAGGCAAACCCTGGCCGGAGATCACATGCCCCTTATCAAGGTCACGCACAGGTGCTCATGCTGAGTTGGCAAGTGGCGGACGGGGTCCTTCCCTCCTCCCCAGAGCACCGCCCAGGGAGCTGGAAATTGGCCGGAGAGACTCCAGCCCCCGTGCCCACTGTGGCTGAGAGAGCCAGCCACCAGGGCCGGGGCTGAGACCCACCAAACTCATTGCACATGGAGGCCACAGCTGGGCATGAAGCTGGGCTGGCTGTGAGCCAGCTCCCCTCCCCGGAACCCCCCCATCATGGACACCAGCACTGGGCTCAAGGAATGGGCAGCGCCCCGCTTTATTCACACCCAGACCGATGGCGGCACGAAGGAGCTGGCCCTGGTGACGGGGCTGGAAGAGCTCATGGGCAGGGCCTCGGACGGCTCCACCTGCCGGAAGTAGCTGATCAGAGACCGCACCCCCACTTTGATGGCCGGCTTCAGACCCATGCCTATGCCGAGGCCCAAGCTACCCGCTGGCCCGCCCACGAGCCCCAGGAGGACGTCGTAGCTCAGGTCCAGGGCCGCCTCGAGGCCCCGCTCCTTGGCCAGCTCCGTGCAGTTCTGGAAGGCGTAGTAGATGCTGGTGCCCATGTTGTAGTAAGTGCTGACCAGGGGCACCCACTCCAGCAAGCCATGCACCTTCCGCTCCTGCTTGCTGCTGCAGGCCTCCGGGCTCCCGCGCCGGTTCCTTCCTGCCCAGCGGCACCGGTGGAGCCAGGCCTGGGCCCCGTGGCCTGGCCGGGAGTAGGCGCCAGGCTGTCCGATCACCGAGAAGGAGGTGGTCCCGTTGGAGGTCACGCCGGCGCAGGCAGACCCCAGCCTGTGGCAGGCCACGGCGGCAGCTGGGAAGGCGCCGTGGGTGCTGACCACCGGGCCCAACAGCAGGGAGCTGTCAAGCCGGGCCAGGCCCGAGCAACGCCAGGGGCCCGCACCTGCCAGCTGATCCCTGTTGAAGAGCAGGGGGGTCCCGCCTCTCCTGGGGGGTCCCGGGAGTCCTGCTATCCCCAGCAGCAGTGCGTTGGCATCATCCACCCCCACCGTCCCATAGAGCCGCAGCACCAGCCCCTTGGCCTGGCGGGGGCAGCCGGCCCCTTGAAGGGAGAGGGCTAAGGCCCCGATGATGAGGGTCTGGGGCAGCGGCGGGAGCTGGGGGAAACCCTCCAGGGCCTCGGGCAGCAAATCCTGGCAGGAGACCCCCACCCGTGGGAGCCCTGGCTGGGGAAGCCGCCCTGGGAGGGAGTCAAGCAGCACCCTGGCAGCAGCCTGATGGGAGCTGGGTGCACTGGGAGAAGCGGGGAGGGGGGCCACTTCTATCCCTGGGGGCTTGACGGTCCCAGCAGCGCCTCCCGGTGTGGCGGGCAGCTCATGGCACAGCAGGAGCAGGCAGAAGTGGAGAACTGGCTGTTGCATGGCGGGCCGGTCTTTCGGGGGCGCAGCACAGACCCTGCTGAAGAGGACACGTCACAGACACAAGACTCCGGAGCCCCTCCCTGCAGCAGGGGATCTTCTGGCAGGGGATGCCAGCTACTCCCACAACTGGGCTCGAGGGACCAGCCTTTGGCTTCTGGAGACCAGGGTTCAAATGTGCAGTGCCTGGCTGGGATAGGAGACTGCGGGTCAGGGTGACCGCAGAGCTGTGGGGGGGCAGCATGGCCTGGTAGACACAGCGCTGGCCTGGAACTTGGGAGGCCTGGCTTCTATTTCCAGCTCTGCCTGGGCCTGGGCCTCAGTTTCCCCACTGAAAAGCACTTTGAGATCTGCAGTGGGACATGCAAGCGAAGAATCAGGCATCATTATCACAGGGGGAGTCCAGTCCTGGGAGAGCAGGTGGCTGGAGTTTGGGATTGAGGAGCACCCGCAGTCCCTTTGAATTCCCAAGGGTGCCCATAGGCCGAGCCCCGGGAGCCAAGCACGGGGGGGGCTTCAGACAGCAAAGCAGGTCCTCATTTCCCAGTGTTGCAGCAGCTGCACTAAACTGGGGGGGTGGGACGGACAATGCACCAGGGAGGAATTCTCTTCCCGCCCCAGGAAACAGTGAAGCTGGTGGGCACCAATTTGGCCATTCCCACTGAGCTGCCTGAGATTGGAGAAGAGCCCCCACCATCAGCAGCCCAGGGCAACGGGAAAATGCCCCCCCCACCCCAAGCTCAGCCACACAGGCCCCCTCCAGCTCAACATGTCTGATTGACACAGGCAGCCTCCAGTCCTCCGCCCCTATGGGCAAACAGGGCATTTCCCCCCACGCCCAGCTCAGTGGCATGGATTTGCACACCGATAGCAGTCCCCCCCAGCCCCCAATGACAGAGCTGCTCCCCACCGGTCCCTGCTGGGGTTTGGCAACCAACCCTGGTGCAAAAACCTCGTGTAAACGTGCAGCCCCCCCCAGGCCTCAGCAGCCTCAGGCAGCGAGAGCAGTGGGGACAAACCTCTGAGGCAGGGGGGTAGTTACAGCCTCCGCTCACCTGGGCACAGACGAGATCAGGAGCTCCTGGGCGCCGGGAGGGATGGCAGGATGCCTGGCCCAGAGCCTGCCTGGCCCCTTTTATAGGCCACCTGGGGGAGGTCTCCAGGCCAGGTGATCCCTTATCAGGCAGCTGATTGCAACAGCCTCGGGCCCCTGCTCCCCCCTCCCAGGGGCAGGCGTGACAGCCTTCCCCGCTGCAGCCCCCACATGCTCTCTCTGCAGCAGGGTGACCCTGCCCTGGCAGGGTGACCGCTGGGCAGGCAGGGACCATGGGGCTGGGAGGGGAGGGCAGCAGGGACCATGGGGCTGGGTGAGGCTGGCGCGGGTGTTGTCCCTGCCCTGGCTGAGCTCACGCCAGGGCCTCTGTTCACCTTGTTTTTGTAGCTGTTGGTAAAAAGTCAAAGACCCCTCCCCCCTGTGCAATGTCACCAGGCTGGGCCAGGGCCCCTCCCAGCCGGCTCTAGGGTAGCAGACACTGCAGGCATGGGGGGGAGAGGAGAACCATCCTAGGGTCTGAGGACAGTGTAGGGAGGGGAGATCTGAGCCGGGGTGAGAATAACAGGGCTCTGCTCCCCTCCCGCATATGGGGCCAGAACCCAGGAGTCCTGATACCCTGTCCCCTCCACCCCCAGCAGCCCTGGCCCACCCCCCACCACTGCAGCAGGGAGACAAGAGGGAAGGTTGAGCCCGTTTTATTTTGGCCTTTGCCCATTCGCAATGACACAACACCCAGCCCCTGGTTTGTTTGCTAACTCCTGCTGGAAGTCAAACGACAAAGGGGGCTGGGGAATAGGAATGAGATGGGGAGAGCTCCCGGAGCCGGGGGCGGGGGGCAAGGGGAGTTAATGCCCCTGGGTACCCAGCAGGCAGCCGAAAAGCATGAAAGCAGGTGGCAGCAGGGGCTGGGAGCTGGCTAATGAGCCGGGGGAGAAGATGGGACACCCCCCACTACACCAGCCCCTCCCCTGAGCGAGCCGGGGTGATGGCTGGTCCAGCCCCACTGATCTGCCAGAGGCCCCACCCTGCCAGGCTGCCAAGATGCTGGCCCAGCAGATCCAGACCCCCGTACCAGACACCGCACACAGGCCCTCCCTGGCTGGCTCGCTCTGGCTCTTCTGGACAGGAGCACAGGGACCCAGGGCCCACCCAGCCGGACACGGCCTAGCCCAGTCTGTGTGCGGCCAATAAGCAACGGGTGGAGGGGAGTGTCTGAAGCATAGCCGGGCGCCTCGAGAGCAGCCTGGAGGAGCATTCGCCTGGGGGGTGGGGGGTGGGGGGGGGACACGGGTCCGGCCAGGGTCCTTTAATCTTCCTCCTCCTCCTCAATCCGCAGGCGCTTCCTCCGGCGGGGGGGCCATGTCCCCTCCCTGTCCGAGGTGGGGTCCGGCTGAGCTGGTGCCTCAGCTGAAAGGAAGAGCAGACAAGGGACCTCAGGGCTGAGTCCCCCACACCCCTCCCAGCTCAGCCCCCTCAGCTGAACCCCCCTCTCTCTGCCCCTCAGGGCGACCCCCCTCTCCCTCAGCCCATCAGCCCCCCAGGAGTGGCCCATCTTACTCAGCCAGGGGCTATTCCTCCCCCTCCTGCCCCTGCCAGAGCAGGAGGCACCTGGGGCCCCACTTGGCTCTGCCCCTGGGTTGCCCCAGGATGGCAGCTGCCACCAGTACTCATCCCCCATCCTGTGTGCATGGGGAGCAGGGGGGCCTCTTGCACCCAGGGCCAGCCAGGCTGCAGGGATGGGCAGAGGGAGGCGCTCGGAGACCTTGGATTTCGGGGTCCTCGTCGTCGTCGCTGTGGATCACACGGCTCCGCTTGGGGCCCAGCTGCGACTGGACGGTACGGACCCTGCAATGACAGGGAAAGGATTAGGGGCAACTCCAGCACCTCCCACCCCCAGCTCTCCGCTCCAACCCAGCCCAGTGCTTTGTGAACACTAGACTTCAACCCCCCTGGATAGGACATCATTACCTGTTAGAGATAGGGAAACTGAGGCGCTGCCTTAGGATGTCCCTGCCCCGCAATAAGAAGTCAGAGGCAGAGACACAAACAGAACCCAGGAGTCCTGGCTCCCAGTTCCCACTCGCTCCAACCCACCAGGCCCCACTTGCCCTCCCAGAGCCAGGGACAGAACCCAGGAGTCCTGTGTAGGCATAGAGCCCGGGAAGGGGGTTAGGTTACCACCCCTGACTCTCACCTCTGCAGATCAGACCCTGGGGAAACTGGTGGCTGCTCGGGGCCAGGTGTTTCCTCCTCTGAAACGGGACAAGAAAGTGAAAGCATCAGAGAGAGAGAGAGAGTGTGGACTGAGCAACACACCTGTACCCCCACCCCACTGCCCAGCCGGTCCCCTGCCTCCTGGGGCAGCCTCCAAGGCCAACCCCCGCACTCATCGCTCACCTGGCAAGGCTGGGGCCCCTCTCTTCCTCCTGGCCAGCCGCAAGGTCTGCAGGGCCTGGGCTCTCTGCTCCGGGCCGGCGTCCGGCCCCCCCGGGGAGCCTTCCTCCCCCTCAGGCTCCTCCTGCGCAACAGAGGCAGCCAGGCGCCGGAGCTGCTCGGGGCTCAGCTTGGCCGGGATGCGCCAGAAGGATTCCTGCAGGGGGCGAGGGTGGGGCATTAGTGCCAAGCACAGCCTGAAGGGGGCACTCAGGTTGGGGGGGCGTCCCAGTGCTTACGCCCATGTCCCTCTCTCGCCACTACTTGGATTGGACCCCCCCACAAAAAATCCTTTCCCCTCCCTCCAGGGCACAAGCCAGCCCCCCTCACAACGCCTTGTGTGTGTTGGGGGGGAGGTAATTACCTGCTCGTTAGCTGGGGCCCGAACCCCGACCTTCCGCAGCAGCTTCTGGAACCCCTGGTTCTCCATGGCGTCCTCGTTCTCCTCCAAGAGTGGCACCAAGGGCACGGGCTGGGTGGTGCCTGGGGACAGGGGGCGCCGTGAGGATGAACCCGCCCCACACATGGGGGTTTGGGGCTACAGCTGCGGGATCCTTCGAAACTGGGCAACGCCAAGTGGGGGCGCTAGTGCCGGGGGGGGTTCGGGGGGCCCACGTAGGCGCAGTGTAGGGGAGAGATGCACATGGATCCCCTCCCGATGCCCCGGGCTGGCCCCAAGGAGCCTCTCACTCCAGCCGGTATTGGGGTGCCGCATTTCACCCCCAGGAGGGAACAGATCCCATTCACCAGCCGTCCCCCCAGGACCTTCCGTGCGGAGTCCGGGGAGAAACCGCCAGCACCTCCCGAGTGCAGCAGGGCCATGCCCAGCGCCGCCCTCCCAGCACCGATCCTGCCCCCCTGCCACTAACCGTCTTCCTCCCGGTCCTCGGCCGCTCGGTTCAGGCAGTTCTGAAGCCACAGCAAGGAGCCCGCCAGGCCTGCGGGCACAAGGGAGGGCGGGGGTGAGAGATGGCCCCCAGGAAAGGGGCGGTGGGGGGGGGGGGGGAGACACACAACGCCGCACCGAGCTGGAGATTCACAAGCCAGGGTTCCCAGCGGGCAGTGGGGCCAGGTCAGCCCTGGCCCAGAGCTCCCGGGGGAGACGGGGTCAGGCTGAACGCGGACGGGGCCCTTTAAGGAGCTGTAGGGCTGCACTCTCTGGAGTTGGGGGGCCAGTGCGGGCAGAGGCCTTAACCCCTATGTGTCTGGGCTGGGGAGCCGAGGCAGCCAGCATTCACTGCCCCCCATCCCACCCCCAACAGAGGCCCAGTGGCCCCCATCCGCTCAAGCCAAGCAGCGGCCCACATGCCCCCCAAGCCAGCAGGAGGCACTCACAAGTGCAGTCCCCCCTGCCGCCACTGGGGGAGCCAGCGCTCTCCTCACCTCCCTGCCTCAGGTGGCGCGCCAGGCCCTGCACGTCCTGCTCCGGCGCCGCCTGGTTCTCAGTGCCCTGCTCCCTGGGCCCTTCCGTGGCCCTGTTGCCTGCGCCCCCTTCCTCCCAGGCCTCCTCCTCCTCACTGTCGCTCTCCTCCTCTTCCTCCTCCGCAGGGTCCTCCCGGCCAGCCGCACCCCATGGGGATCTGTCCTCGCTCTGGAAGGGATGGGAGCGACGGTAAAGTCATATGGAAAGGGTGGGGGGTCCTGCCCAGGCTCCATCAGGGGGAGGAGGGGGAGAGCTGGGTATGAGAAGGTGTCCGGCCCAGACTCAGCTGCATCTGATCACAAAGGAGTAGGGTCCACTGGGCTAGAGCCGGGGGGAGGGGCGGGGCACGGCCTTGGGAGCTAGGACTCCTGGGTTCTATCCCCAGATCTGCAACCGACTCAACATGTGAGTCACACCCCCAGCTCTGTGCCTCAGTTTCCCTGTGCGTACAATTCGGAGCCCGCCCTCGGGGAGCAGGTCTATAAAGTGCTCGGGGACCCTCCAGAGAAGCCAGAGAAGGCTGCTGAGCAGGGAGCTATCTTCTCGGCTGAGGAATGAGCAACCTCACCCATTGGGGAAGGGATCCCCAGGGCAGGGGGGTGCTCTCAGAGCCCCCCCCCCCATGGGCCTCAGCCCCACGGAAACACATCCCACACAAACGGGAGGGGAATGGTTCTACACAGCCAGGTGAGCACAAAGACCTGGGTGCAAGGTGGAACCCACTGACCGCCCCTCCCTGCCGGGGCAACCCCCCCCCCCCACACACACACACAGTGCCATACCATGCCAGGCAAGCCAGGCTTCCTCTTGCGTTTTTTGTACAGCTCCTTGCGCTCTGCCACCAGCCCCAGGCTCAGCAGCTTCTCCACGACGCGGGCTTTGGAGCGCTTGGCCGTGAGGTGCTTCATGATGTTACCCAGGATATCTGCCGGGGGGGGGGGGGGGGGAGAGATTCTGCATCAGGCTGGAGAGCCCCTTTATCACACTGGGCGCAGAGATATGAGGGGGTGAGGAGGTTAATGAGCCCCAGCTGATCAGAGGCCCCCCCCCCCCCAAAATCAATCTGCTCCCACCCCCTGTTCTGCCCCCCGGGGCAGCCCCCTGCGGTCCCCGCTCACCCTCTGCGCCCTGGGACTCCTCGAAGAGCCGCTGCAACTCCAGCTCCTGCTCCTCCGTCCACAGCACGAGGCGCGTCCCCTTCCTGGGCCAGAACACGAGCACTCAGGGGCAGGAGGGACTCCCCGCCCCCGCGCCCCCCAACCGCGGATCACACCGCGCTGGGACAGGGAGGGACTCCCCTACGGTCACAGGGGATCAGCCGAGAATGGAACCCAGGAGTCCTGGCTCCCAGCCCTCCACCCCCCCCACTACTAGACCCCTCGCCCCTCCCAGAGGCAGGACCAGAACCCAGGAGTCCTGGCTCCGAGTCCCCCCCCAGCCCCACAGTGCCCACCTCCCCTTGGATACCCCCCTGCCCCCCATGCAGAGAGCAGGGGATTTACTGTCCCTGCCACACAGAGTCCCCGAATCAAGGTCTGGGTTGTGCACGGACTCCGGGGTTCTTTTCACTTTGTGACTGGCTCGGGGCTCCCACTTGCCCCCCCCCCCCCCCAAGCCCTGCCGTTCAGCTCCCGAGAGGTGCGGGGGGCACCCACCTCTCCCGCGGGAAATCTTTCACGCTCTCGGCCAGCCCCAGCCGCACCAGCTGCTTGATGACCTGTTTCCGGGTCCGGCTGGGAGCCCGCAGGTGTGCGAGGATGCTGCCGATGACGTCCGCACCTGGGGAGAGGCCAGGGCGCGATTACGAGAAACGGCACCCCCTGCCCCCCAACTCCCTGTCCCCCAACCCCGGAGCAGGGCTGGGAGCCTGGGACCCCTTTAGTCACCCCGCCCCCCCCATCATCCACCTCGTACATGGGCTGCCTTGGCATGTGACTGGCAGGCTGCAGTTACAGGCAGACACGGGGCGGCTGGTACCCTGGAGGTTTGTGAGAGCAAGGCGTTGTGAGGCACCCCAGGTTGCAGGGCAGGGGTGATAGCGCCCCCACATTAGTCTGGACTGTGCCCCGGTACGTCACAGAGCCCTTGCTGTACAGATGGGGGAAACTGAGGCACAGGGAAGGGTAAAGTAGTTCACGGTCAACGTGGCAAAGCCAGGGATAGAACCTGGGAGTTCTGAGTTCCAGGCCCCACTGTTCCAACCACTAGCCCCCACTCCCCTCTCAGAGCTGGGACAGAACCCAGGAGTCCTGGCTTGGCCCAGTGAGTCTTGGGCAACTCCCCAGAACCCAGAGGCCCTGGCAGGTCATTAACAAGACAGCTGGTACCTTCCACTCCCTTGTATTTCAGGTACAGCTCCCGCAGCTCCTCCTCCTCCTGCAGTGTCCACTTGGGGGCCCTCCGGGCACCAGAGCTGGGGGAAGCAGAGACCCGGTGAGGTGCTGCTGGAGTCGGAGACCCTGCCATCCCCAGCTGGGACCCCAGGGCTTTAGCCACCTGCAGCACGTGGGGTGGGGAAGGAGGGACGCCCGGCCATAGGGTCACCGTCCTGCAATCTGGCCTTAAATGGGGTGCCAATGTCCCTCCCCTGAGAGCCACCCCCGTGCGCAGGGCTTCCTGGGGACTGTGTGCAGCCGGTGTCAGCACTTCCCCTGCCCTAGCACAGCGTGCACTGCACCAGGGGAAGCAGAGCATAAGCTAGAGCAGCCCCAAGGCTGCTCTAAGTAGCAGCAGGTCCAGGCCAAGAATACAGGTAACGAAGAGGGGGCTTAGACCCTTCACCGCCACCCTGTCCCAGGGCCTCCTTCCGGCTGGCAGCCCCCAACCCAGACTCACTCCTCTCCTTCCTGCAGAGAGCCGTAGCCCTCGGTCATCTCTCGCACGGTGGCCGTGCTCTTCCAGAACAGCAACTCCACATAGACTTTCTTGTTGGTCGCTGCCAGGGCAAAGAACTTGCCCAGGACGTACTTGGCAAAGGTCACCAGCTCCTGGGGAGGCAGGGGAAGGTTAGAGGCCTCACGGCGCCATAAACACCCCCCCTTTCCCCAGCACCAAACTGGGAACCTTCTGGACTGAACGCATGGGCCTGGACCGCTTGAGCCAACAGAGGAGCTCCCTTAGGGGGCAGCAGTAGTAGGTCTGTTATCTCCATAGCTGGAGCGCAATGGGCTAGCACAGAGCACGTGACAGAGGGGAGAGGAAGATTATGCACCGCAACACGGGTATTCTCTGCTTCCCTGGGCCTGCAGGGAGCAGGGCCTAGCTCAGAGCAGCCCCAAGGCTGCTCTAACTGACACGGGAGCGTGGAGGTTCGAGGCCCCTCTTCTCGGCCTTGGCCGTTCCCTGCTGGCAGGTTGGCGACGCAGGCGTAGCCTGGCAAAGGGCGGGCCCTGCCCCGGGGCCCCTCACCTTGTAGGCCGTGGCCGAGGGGTCGCTGAGCAGGCGGTTGAAGATGCAGAAGACGGAGAGCTGGAAGAGCAGTGCCTCCATCTTGAGGTCGTAGGCGATGCGATGAAGCATCTTGGCCACGCAGTGGTTGGTGTGGGCGCTGTTCTGCCGGTAGCCGCGGAGCAGCAGGACGTAGGCCTTGACCACGCTGGCGCTGGCAAACCTGGCCCCCCCAGCCCCCGACATACAGGTGGGACGGCTCAGCCGAGGGACGGGGCCCCTTTGACACCCCTTCCCCACACACAAGCAGCAGGGCTCAGCCTCCCTGTACCCAATGGGGAAACCAAGGCACAGAGCAGGGAAACGACTTGCTCAATGCCACACAGAGCCAGGAATAGAAGCCAGGAGTCCTGCCTGCCCCCCAGGTCCCTCCACATGCTCAAGAGTCACCCCGCACGGTGACAGCATCTGCCAGCCCGGAGACGTTCTGCCCAGCCTGGGGGCTCAGTGCGCCCAGCGTTCGGATCCAGGGCACCTCGACCTCCATGGCGGGGGGCTCGTGAGAGAGCGTGTCCCAGCCCTGCAGCCCTGACCCGACCTCCCCCCCGCGCCCCCCTCACCGTTTCAGATAATCCAGGAAGTTGAACTCTTTTTCTGACACCTGGACAGAAGCTAGTTCTTCCTCCACCTCCTCTTCCTCCTCCTCCTCCTCCTCCCCCGGCTCCTCGACCTCAGGCGCCGCTTGCCCTGCGATGTCCAGACACCCCGGGATGACGGGGACGCGGCGCCACCAGACACGGGAGGCCTCCCAGGGAGTCGATGACAGCACACGCAGCCGGCTCCTTACCCTGGGGCTGCCCACCCATCACCACCCCTGCCCACACCCAGCCTAGGCACTCGGAGGTTAAGCGGACACGGGGCTCCCAGCTGAGCGGGGAGGGGCCGGGGCGGAATGGCTGGACAGAGCCAGCCAGCTGCGTCCGGAGGGAAACGCGAACTGCAGCTGGGGGCCAGGCTGGAGCCGTCAGACTGTGTGTGTGTGGGGTGCGGGGCATTGGGGTGATGGGAGAGGAGCCCCCACCAAACGACCCCCGCCCCCAGGCAAGGATACTCACGAGGAAGAGGAGCGAAGAGAATCTGTCTCAGCAGCTGGATCTCCTCCTCCAGGGCCGCCTGCGGGGAGCCGAACACGTCCTGTTCGGGCCACACCTCCCTGGGAAAGGGACACAGGCAGGTCAAGCCGGGGCGCCGGGGAAGTGAGAGGCCCCCCCCGCACGCCCCGTCGGCCAGGGCTCCCCCCGGCCAGGGCATGGGGTCCCCACCCCACCCCAGCCCGCCACGCCCACTGGGGCCGGCGCCGTACCTGGCGGAGCGGAGCAGGGTCAGGGCGGCCGGCGCCTGGTGGCCCAGCAGGCTGTCCTGGATGCGCACCATGGCCTCCGCTCGCTGCTCCTCCACCGGGGTCTCCGAGGCGGCGTCGAAGGGGACCACATCTTCCGGGAGGGGCTCAGCCCCCTGGCAGGGAAGTGGGGGGGAGGCTGGGGTGACTCAGCGCCTGGCAGGGAGGGGCCAGATCCAGCCTGCCCAGGGAAGTGCCACAGAACAGCACCATGTCCCACTGGGGGGCTGGCCCCATTCAGGGGGGCATCTGCCCCCTGAGCCCAGCCCCCCCAGAATGCCACCTGCCTCCACTGAACCAGGCCCCCCACCCCCACTGGGCTTGGGCCCCCAGAGCGGCACCCCCTCCACCAAAGCAGCGCTCCTGCCCCACGGATTCAGCCAACCGTGGCCCCTGGGGGCCCGTCCTGCCCCCAAACACGATGAGGATACAGCTGCCCTTTCAGGGTTGCCCCAGATGCCCACGCCGGGGGGGGGTCCCCACAGACTCCCCTGCCACCTAGCGTGGCCCCTGAGGGCGTGGCCTGTGCATGCGACAGGCCCACAAGGCCACGCTCCCGGTGATGCCCAAGCCACGCTGGGCCCGGTCCCGCAGGGCAGCCCCGACCCAGACCCTGCAGGGACCCCAGCTGCTGCCCCCTCCTACCTGGGCACAGGCGCCGAGCTGCTCCACCAGGCTGGGCCACAGCTCCTCCAGCTCCTGGGGGGCGCGGGGCTGTGCTGGGGGGGCCGCCCGGCCGGCCCGGGGCTGCTTCTTCCTCCTCACTCTTTTGCTCTGCAGGGAGGAGACGGCATGGTGAGAGCCCCCCCCCAATGCTCCCCCCAAAACGGCTGGCAGACCCCAGGCTGCACGAACCCGAACCCCCTGCCCGAGGCACACAGGAAGCCGAGCTTCTAGCGCCCCCTGCTGGCCACGTGAGGTAAGGGAAAACTGGCCACAGCTGGGCGGGAAATGGGGAGCCGTGGGCCAAACCAGGGGCCAGCCCCGCTCCCCCTGTACCCACCCGGGCGGGAGAGAGGGGTTAGCATGGCCCTGTGTCAGATCAGGGGCACCTCCCCCTGTCCAAGGGGGGCAAATAAGCAGCTGCCCCGATACCAGTCAGCTCTGTGTTCTTGGGGAACCAGGGCGCAGTATCCAGCCTGTGACTCAGGAAGGACACCCCCCGCCCCAAAGTGTCTGCTTGAGCCAAAACCGATCAGGGAAAAGACTTGCAGAGAGCAGTGAAGGGCGCTGGGAGACACACCTAGACCCCTCGTGACAGGATTAAGGCAACTGCCCTAGCCTCATCTGCATGGAAGATGGGACAGGGAGGCATCTCCCTTAGCAGACAGAACGGAGAACAGAGATTCCAAGGCAAGAACCGCACTGAACTCTGGGACCAGAAAAGCAGGGAAGCACGGCATGATGGGGGATCTCTGCCCCAGATGTGAACGAACCCACGCCTGCACACACCCAGCTCAGCAGTTATCAGACCAATTCTAGACATGAATCCTTGACTGATATCCAAAATACTGAAGCAGCCTAATTGCATTGGGAGCTCCGTGGAAGGACCACCACTCAGAGCCAGTGATCAGCCCCTATTGTCTAGCCTAGAGAAAGCCCTTGAGTCATGAGTTTACCTATAGACAAATCTCTGTTCTCCCTTGAACCATGGTTGTTTCCCTACAAAAACCCCGACGCACACTCCAGTCAGTTTTCTCATGCCTGGATCCAAACTCTGCATCAGTTCCACTGGGACTTCATTGTCTCCGGACTGATCGTACTGGGGGCCCTGCCTGTCTCCAGCACTCAGGACCCTGACCTACCACCATCACCTGGGAACCACGACCAGTTCAAGCCTCATGGGGTGGTGAGACCCCAGCTCTCTCTCTTTCCGTTTTCTTTTCTACCTCAGGTATAACTTTTTAACCCTGACTTGTGTGATCAGGTATAGTTTTCTGTATCTGACATTTGTAATCACTAATAATGTAACGGTTATGTTGGTTTAGGCTCTCCTTGTGTGGTTATCACTATTATTCAATAAATAACTTTTATGGTTAAGCTGGTTGTTTCCCCTCTCTCTCTCTCAGAGCTTTACTCTTTTGTGTTTTTAGCTTCCCCATTTACTCTGAAGCCACGCTTCTCTTACCTAAGCTAAAGATCTTTGTAACGCCCAAAAAGAGTGTGGGGTTTGCTCATCAAGTGGGTCACTACCAGAACAATCGTGACGTGAAAGTGGGGATAGGGACGTGCTGAACCTGGGGCATACGAGGGTGGCAGCTTGGAAGTGCTGCTCGGCCCAGCCCACCGAGTCCAGGGACATATAAGGGGGTCAGCATGTGAGTGCTGATGGACCCGGTCCACTCGGGGTGGGGTGGGGGGGGTGTGATCTCGGTCCTGTAGGATAGCGCCATTGGGAGGGGGCTTGCAGAAGGGAGAAGAGGAGCTCCATATGAGAACACAAATTACAGACCCCTCCCCCCCAAAAAGAGTGACCCTAATAAATGAGCGTACCCCAAAGTAACAGGCAAATCTGGTAAACAAACACCCCCGAAGCACCTCCCCCCAGCCCAGCCTGGCCCCACCCCACCGGCTACCTGCACCACCAGGTTGTTCCTGCCCCGGCAGAAGGCCTCCAGCATCTTGAGGAAGAGGTGGGTGGTCTCCACCAGGTCCCGCAGGAAGGAGCGGGGCTGGCGGCTCTCCTCGAACTTGCGGAAGAGAGCGAGGAAGAGCTCCCGGTACTCCATCAGGTAGAAGATGTTATCTGAGGGGGGCAGGGGGGGAAACACTTGTCACAGCAAGGAAGAGCGAGAGAGCAGTGCCCACCAGGCAAGTGGGATGACACAGGACTGGTGGGGCTGGGCAGCCTAGGGGAAGGGGGGGGTTCCCTCTAGAGGGCACTGTCCCCGATCTGGTTGCAGGGCAGGGGACTGGCTGGCTCAGGGGGGTAGGAGATGGGGCACCGGGCCTTTCTCCTCTAGGGGGTGCCAGCTCCGATCCGGCCCCAGGGCCAGGACTGGCCCCGATCCGGCCCCAGGGCCACCATGACCGTGTCGCCCCATATCATAGCTGGGGAGCCCCAGTTGAGAGCAACCCCCCCCCCCCAGCTGGCTCCAAGGCCCAGGCCTGCGATGTGGGAGCAGCGCTGAGTGCCCTGGGGGGGGTGCGGACTGGCCCCTGGGGGGATGAGCAGCCTTGCACTCACTCTTAATGATCCTGCTGCTGTCCCGCACGGCCTCGTCTGGGGAGCGATCCATCTCCTGAACCGTCGTCAGGAGCTCCCGGTAGGCCTTCAGGGCCAGGTGCATTCTGGGCACGGAGCAGAGGCTGGTCAGGAGAGTGCCCTCCCCACCCCCCCCTTGGCCAGCAGCACTTGGCACCTAGCTCAGGTGGGGGGTGGCAGGACACAGCATCCCTAGCCCCCCAGGGGAGGGTAATGTGGCAGGCAGAGGGTGAAGGGAGTCAACCAAGGACTCCCGGAGTTGAGAGCTGGGGAAAGAACCCAGGCGTCCTGGCTCCTAGCCCTTCCCTCTTCTCTAACCCACTATACGCCCCCTCCCAGAACGAGGGATAGAATGCAGGAGTCCTGGCTCCCAGCCCCCAGCTCTAACCACTAAACCGCCCTCCCTCCCTGCACAGGGCCTTTCCGGTCCCATTCAGCGCCCCCCAGGCCTGGTGGAGAGGGGCAGCCGGGCCCCCTGCTCACCGCCTGGCCCACGACGTGGCCTCCTTCTTGTCCAGGAGCATGGCCTCATAATAGGCGGTGAGATTCTGCTCGATGAAGTGGAAGGCGCGGACGCTGACCGTCTCGGACACCAGCTCGGGCCGGAAGTGCCGGCCGCGGTTGAAGGCCATGAAGAAGGCCATGGCCCACAGGTAATAGGTCTCGTCGTGTTGCTGGCTCTTCTCCCGGAGCAGCTGGTCCTGGGAGCGCATACAGGTTGGTGGGGGGCCAGCAGGGACCCTCCTGTCCAGCCCCCCCACCAAGAGACCCTCCCATGCTGCTTCAGGGGCGCTGACGGGATTGGAGCTAGTGATGCTGAATCGCCAACCCCGGAGCTGCCCCCCTCGCCCCCTGCATCCCTGCCCCCCCAGAAGCCAGGGGACGCTGCTCAGCCTGGGGTCAGAGGCTCCCAGCTGCGCCCGTCCGGCAGGCGGGGCCGGGGGGTGCCCGGTGCTGCTGCGACCGCCGTCCGGGCTCACCTTGACCAGGTGCATGAGGGGGTTGTAGCAGCTCTCCAGGAAGTCCCCGCAGAACTCCTGCAGGAAGAGGCGGACGTTGAGGGCCGAGCGCCGGCATGGCTCTGCCTCCCGGGCCGGCTGCCTGCGCTTGGGGACCCGCCGTGGCTCCTTGCCCAGGTCGTGGCTATGGTCCTTCAGCTGCGGAGGGGGAGAAGAGTGAGGAGAGGACCATCCCCCCCACCCAGCCCGATCGCTCTGTCACAGATCCACAGGGTCCGGCCTATGTCCCAGCCGTGGGGCACGTGGGATCCAAACAGCCTTGGAACAGTCTCTGCTGCCTTCCTCCGGCCCTGCTACTTCCTCAGCCCCCAAGGGAGAGCTCCCCGATCTGTCACCGCCCTCCCCGCCCCAATATACACACAGCTCCCCTCTCCCCGGTAAGGCCGGCCAGGCGTCGAGGGGAGGCACCTACGTTGTGCAGCCCCTTGTGGAACACGAGGTCCCTGTCGCCGATGGATTTCAGCCCCTGGACCACATAGGAGCCGCCGAACCGGGAGTGCCTGGGGGGAGAGGGGTTGGGGTGAGCGGGAAGGAGGTGAGCTGCAGCGGCCCCCAGAAGGCAGCAGCCTCTGGCCCACAGGAGCGTGGTGCCCTCCCACCTGAGGGGCATGAGAAGGGTGGGCCTGAGCAGCTTCAGCAAAACTTGGTGCCCCTCAACCCCGACCCACAGCCCCCGGCTAGGCCAGCCCTGGGCTCCCCCCTCCCAACAGCTCTGCTCACGCCCCTCAACCCTGACCTGCAGCCCCCTCCTACCCCAGCCCTGGGCTCCCCCCTAAACCTGACCCGCAGCCCCCTGCTAGCGGCTGCCCATCGGACAAACAGCACGCCATGGAGATCTAGATGGCGTGTGGAGCCCCAAACCCATGTGGCCAGGCCGGTGTCGAGCCCACTCCTCCGAGGGCAGCCGCAGCCCCCAGCTCACCTGCTCCCTCGTTGGAAGACCCGGCTCTTCCTCTCCGCCAGCTCCCTCTGCCGCAGCAGCTCCAGGTCCCTCACGTCTGCCGCCTGCTCCTTGGCCGGGCGGGCCTGCCCCGTGGCCGCCAGCTGCTCCGGATCCTGCTGGGACAGCAGGCTGGTGACCTCCCCATCCTACCATGGGGACCGGCCTGGGGGACTACATATCCCAGCGGGCACTGCTGCACCGGCCTGGGGGGGCGTGGTGGGGGTTAGGGTGAAGGCACCAGGCCCTGCTGAGAGCCCTTGCAGGTGGGGTGGTGAGGCCAGAAGCCAGGGGCTCCATGCTGAGCCTCTTGGGGAGACGCCAACACCCCCATGCACGAAGGGGTTGTCCCCCAGCCCCTTGGCACAGCTGGCTGCCGTATGGCCCTCCCCTGCAAAATATACATCGCTTCCCACCCCCACCCCCCGGAAGTGGATTAATCCAGCCAGCTCCCAACCCAGGGGGGCAGCGGGGGGGGTCGCCTTCCTGTCTCGGGCCCCCTGCTCCCCGCCCGGGCTCACCTGGTCCCGGAACATCAGAGAGACGATCTCCAGCACGTGCAGGGCCCACTGCTGCTCGGCCGAGGAGCTGGCCAGGAACTTGAGCAGGTCGTCCATGCCGCTGACGTGCATGGCCCAGAGCACCCGGTCGTGGGTGCTGGCGTCGTCATCCACACTCTGGCACGCAGGGAAGGGTGTGGGGCTGAGCGTGGGGGCTCGGCCCCAGGGTCCAGCCTCCCCTGGCTGCCACCCGGCCCTCTGGGGGGGGGAGCTCACGCCGCACAAGAGCGGAGCCTGGCTTCACCCCACACCCTTCCCCGGGGGCACGGCGTTCTAGCGGGGAGATCCCGGAATTCGCGACCCACCCCCCACGCGGCTCCGGGGGATGAGAACCGGGTGCAAGAGATGACAAGTCCCCTCCGCCCTGCCTCCCGTGGGGGCAGCTCCCCCCAGGCCTCTTCCTCACACCAGGGCTCCTGGCCATTCGCCAGCCGCACGTGGCAAGGAGACGGAGACCCCTCCCCTGCCCACCAGGGGGATCAGCCTCCCCACAGCCCCCCCAATACCTTCTCCTCCTCGGGGTCCGCGGGGATATGAAGCACGTTCCGCACCAGCAGCAGAATTCTCTCGACCAGCAGGTTGTCCTCTTCCTGCCTCTGTTCCCAGTCCTGGCGGGGACCAGTGAGAAAGCAACTGACGGAACGTGACAGGGGCCCCCCGAAACCTGCTGCCTCCCAGCTCATCCCGGCCCCCGGAGGCAGGTTTGGGGCCCAAGCTACACGGCTTGGATTGGCACTTGACTCCCATGGCAACTGGCTGGGAAAATCCCCTTGCCACCCCCAGCCCAGCCCACCCCTGGCCCCGCAGGCCGGGGCCACTCTTACCAGCTGCAGCAGGTCATAGAGCTTCTCGCTCAGCACCCCAAACACCTTCTCACTGGCGAAAGCCTGGCGGGGAGAACCCGGCATTAGGGCAAGGGGCTGGCGCCGGGAGAAGAATGGCCCCCGTGGCATGGGGCGGGAGGGGTATGGCCCCGGGATGCCGGGGGGATGGTGGCTGATGCGGAGCCAGCAGGGGAAGCCTAAGAGCAGACAGGCCTTGCACCCACCCCTCCAGCTCCAGGGCGCAGGCAGCCCCGGGAAAAGGCGGCCAGCTCTGGGGGGAAGCAGCCAGCCACGGGGCGGAGAAGGGCAATTTTAGCTCCGGGCACCTGGACACGGATTTCCCAGTCATTCCAAATCCCAGAGGCCCCGCCCCGCTCTACCTGGTGGCACAAAGGGGGCATCCAGGACTGGAAATACCCATGGATCTCTGTGACCGTCCCCCACCCACTCAGCCCTGCGTCAGACTGGGACAGGTGGCTACTTTTAATTAACAGGGTGATCTTGGCTCACCCCCTCACTGGGATGGGGGCAGCTGCCCCCCTTCCCCACAGCCCTGTTATCCCAGGGGAGGCGGGGGGGAAAGAGGGCAGGCAGCCTCACCTCTTTGTAGGCCTGCAGGTAGGACACAACCTGCAGGAAGCAGTGCCGGGAGCCGGGGTCGTGCGGGACTTTGCCGAAGCAGAGCAGGGCCGGCTGGGTCAAATTCACCATTAGCCTGTGCGGGGGAGACGGGGGCGGGGACAGGGACACAGACATGGCAGGAGCCTCCGGCAGACCCTTCCCCTCGAGGCCAACAAGCTTGCTGCAGCCTTGGGCCGCTAGCACCCATTTAGACTGAGGTCCCAGGTTCAATCCCAGCTCACGCACCCAGGGGTGTGACTTCCTCTCCCAGCCCAGCCCTCCACACCGCCGCCGCCTCCCCATCCCCGGAGCTCCACAATTGGGACTGGGGCAGACAGTTCTGCTCCTCGGGACCCAGGCAAGGCTCCCACGTGGGGGAGACAGGTTGTCCCAGGCTGCGGAACTACCCGCCACAGGATCCTACAGCTTCCTGCATCTGCCTCCTCGGATATGAGCCCAGAGCAGCGTGGACACTGTAGCTATAAAACCCCACCCCCTGGAAGGACGCTAGCCACGGGACTTGATGCTGGGCCGGGCGGAGAAGCCCGCAGGCAGGGAGTGGACACCGTGGAGCCATACCTGACGACAGCGTCAAAGAGCAGCTTGTCCTGCGGGTACTGGGCGATGAGGGGCAGCAGGTCATTCTGCAGGATCTGGGCCGCGCCCAGCTGCTGGCGAACATCCCGTGTCTCATCCTCGTAGCGCAGATAGCGGATCAAATCCTTCACGCTCTCTGTGGGGGGGAGCAGAGGGCGTGACCCACACAAGCACCCAGCCTGGCTTCTCTGTCCCATGCACGCAGAGTCCCAGCCCTGCCCACTCAAGCAGCCGGTCTCCTCCCCCCAGAACTGGGCGCATCGAAAGGGACCACACAGTGGCTGGGACGAAAGCCGCTTTGAAACACCCTTCAGGCGGGGCGCTTCTCCCTTCGAGGTCTGGGGAAGGGTAGAGCTGGGGGTCACTACCTTTTTAAGAAGGATCTCAAGCACCCAGTGATGCTGGGGGGAAATGTGGGGAAGGGTCGGTCAGCACCCCCTTACTGGTGAAAGCAAGGCACGGAGAGGAGAGGGGACTGGAACCCAGGAGTCCTGGGGGGGCAGCTCCAAATCAGGAACCCACCCATCCCCTCCCGGGTCGGCCTCGTGAGCCAAGGATCTTCCCACCCAGGGACTGGCCCCCCCACAGCCTCAGCGACAGTCAGCCCCCCATTCCAGGCTGGCCCCTCGCCGGTGTACCCAAGCAGTCGGGCTCCTTGTGGTAGACGTCCCCCTCCAAGTAGCCCAGAGCGCTGCACGTTGCCAGGAGCTCGCAATTCATCATGTACAAGTCCATAAATCCCGGCCCGGCCAGAAGAGGAAGCGGACAGAGAGCGAAATCTGCAAGGACAGAGCCAGTGAGGCCTCCCGCACACCCCAGGCCGGGAGCCGCCAGTCCCATCCCTCACTCCAGCACTTCGCACATCGACAGCGCCAGCCGCCCCAGGGTCTCCGAGCCCTTCGCCAGCAGTCATGAGGGGTTGGGGCGGGGGGGGAATCACTCTCCCTCCATGACCAAGTGGGGAAACTGAGGCAAAGCAAGATTAAGTGACATATCAAGGGTCATGCAGCAATCCAGGAGCACAGCTAGGGTGTAGAACTCAAGAATCCCAACTCCTAACCCCTACACCAACCACTAGACCCCACTCCCCTCCCAGAGCCAGGGACGGATCCCAGGAGTCCTGGCTGACAGCCCCCCTGCTCTAACCACTAGACCCCGCTCCCTGTGAAGCCAGCAGCAAGCGAAGACCCAGCTGAGAATGGGACATGGTCGCACAGGCAGGCACTGGGGAGCTGCCGAGCACTGGAATGAGTAGCGAGCAGGAGCCTGGGGGACCAGCCCACGGCACCCGTCTCTGGGGCAGAGCCCTCCCGCCACGGCCCAGCTGCCGGCGGGGGAATTGCTATGGAAGCAGCGCCCGGTGCCCTAGAGACCAGGACGAAAGCAGCAGGCTCAGGTGGCTCGCTAAGCAACGCGGAGCCAGCTCCCTGGCAGATGGAGACACGTGGCAGCTGGCAGGGAGAAGGCTGTGGGGGAGACCAGGACAGGGCCCCTCCCCAAACATCAAGGCTTCTTCAGTTTCCCACTCAGAAAGCTGCAGCCTGGGGGCACAAGGCACTTGCAGCTCGTGCCATGCCACACCCAGCCTCTCACCTGCCCCACTAGCCCCTCCAGCTTCCCCTATCCTCCCCCACGCTGGGGCCCAGCAGCAGAACAACCCCCCGCCCCAAGTTAGAAGCGTCCCCACAGACGCGACAGGCCCAGAGCATGGTACCCGCCAGTTCCCACAGTCCAGTGGTTCGGGGGCAGGATGCTTCCCCATCCCCAGCCAGGTGCTACTGTGACACAGTGCCCCGAGAGAGGAAGCGACTTGCCTGAGATCACACAAGGAGTCCAGGGAAGAACCCAGGAGTCCTGGCTCCCAGTCCCGCACTCTGCCCACTCAACCCCCTCACTCCCTGCCCAGAGCTGGGGGCCTAGCTGTTAGCTATGTGTGTCACAACCTGGCTGTCCTTCAAACAGGGAAATTCAAACTTGCGAACAGGAAAGGCTATTTATTCCCTACCCCATCCCCAAAGCACTGCGAGCCTGTGGAACTCTCAGCCACAGGAGATCACCGAGGTCACGCACGGAGCGGGACCGGGCATTAAAAAACAGCCAAGAGCTTTGGCCAGGCTAGAAACATTCATGCTCCAGGACACAATCCACCCACTAACTACCAGGGTCAGAAGGAAACGGCCCCTGGGGCAGCTGCCCCTGCAGGGCCCTTTGCCCCTGCCCTCAGCGGAGACGGGATACCGAGCCGGATGGCTCCCTGGCTGATGCAGCCTGGCCAGGGCTGGTTTATACCCATCATCACCTCCCTTTGCTGAGCTCCAACCCAAGGCAGCCCCCCGACAACGGGCAGGGGAGGTAGGTGGCCCAAACAGCAGCAACACCCCCCCCCAGGGGAACAGCCCCCCTTCTCTCCAGTACAGGTGTGCACCCCTAAGGGCCCAGGAGGGAAGCAACCGGAGCCCTTGACCGCCAGAGCCAGGCTGGGCCGAGGGACCAGCAGAAAAGCTGCACAGTCTGGAGCAGCGTTTGCTCCAGGATCCTCCCCGCCCCCGGGGGCCATGCCTCCTTTCCCTGCAACCCCCTTTCTGCTTCCAGCCCAGCTGGTTCCTCCGCCCCGGGGCTGACGCTCCGCCAGTCCGCACTGGCCCACACCCCTACCTGTCCTACGGATCCTGGCAGATTAACTCTCTGCTGCTGGCGCCCGCCCTAAAAAAGCCATTGCGTCCCCTCCCTCCCTGCCCCCCGCTTCCCCAGTGCGCCGGCATCGCCCCCGGGAGCTCGCACATCACCTAACTCACTTATGCAACTGCTCCACTTCCCCCGAGCGCGAACCCATTTCCCAGCCGCTGTCCTAGCGGGGCGGGGCCGGCCACGCTAAACCGGGTCACTGTGTCAGGGAGCAGAGACATCCCCTCCCCATGGCCAGACGATTGGTATTTCACCCACTGGCTGCGCACACCACAGCCTGATGCCCCGTGCCAGGGCCGGCCCGCGGCACCCAGCGCCCGGGGAGTCAGGCAAAAGGCACCGGTGCCAGCCTGGAGAGCTTTGGGAAGGGGACAGACCAGCCGACCCCCCCCAGCGAGGGGATTTACGCCCGCTTTAGGGAGCTGCAGGGATTTGTGGAAAGTTCAGCAGAACACAGGTGGGAAGAGAACCCAGGAGTCCTGACTCTCAGCCCCCCCCACACTCTAGCTACTAGACCAGCCCCTCCTCCCCAATTAAATCACCCCATGAGGCAGCGAGACAGACAACAGCTGGGTGATGGTCACCTACCTCCTACTTCAGTCTGAGCCCCGGAGAGCAGCTGAGACACCAGCCTGCCCCGGGTGCTCCCCTGGCCCAGAGCCTCCTCCAGCTCAAGGCTGGGGGTTTCAGAGGTAGCCCCGGAAAGCCGTGGCATCCTGCCTCCCCTAGGGCCTCCACCTCTTCCAACCCCCATGTAGAAGGGTTGGGCTGGTGCCAGGGCCCCACCCCTTTCCCAGGGAGCCTCACCAATCCCCCTGTTGAGAAAGCCAGCCTCAGTTTCCCCTAGTGGGCTGCTCCAGCTGGGGTGAGGGCAATTCCTAGGGACCTGACCCAACATTTCTAGTGGGGAAAAGCAAAGTTGGATGCGGGGGGGGTGCCCTCTAACATCTAGCTGGCCTCAGTTTCCACTTCCCTGCTTTGTCAATTACCCCTCAGCCCACCAGAGGCTCCCAGCCCCCCACAATCAGCCCTCTGCTGCCTTGGGGGAGCAGCGAGGGGGGGAATGATCGTGACAGACAGCACCTCTCAGCGATGTGGTGCTGTGTAAGGGACCTAGCTGGGCTGGATGCTCTCCTCACATGCCGCCCGCCCCGCCTCACATCCCCAGCCCGGCTCCGTTAACAAAGGCTGAGCAAGGAGGCTGAAATAAATGGGTCACGAGGCACCGGAGCCACGGACGTCATCGCTGCACATGGGCCCAGCTCCACGGCAGCCAGCCTGCTCAGCAGCCCCCTCCCCGCCCCTGGCCACGGGAGACAGCTCCTATCTGGACCCCATCTCCGCTGCCTCCCCACCCAGCTGCCTCCCCGGCCAGTTCCCTTTGCCACGAGAAAACCTTGCACTGCCTCGAAGCAGGTTAGGTAAACGGGCGCCAGCCCCTGGAAGGATGCTCTGGTTCCGGTCCAAGAGCCGCTTCCGGCACCAGTTCCGTCCAAACCCTCTGGGGACACGCTTCAGCGGAACCGAGATCAGAGGGCCCTCAAGCCGCTGAAACGGAACCGGTTTTTAAAAAGACGGGTTTACACTGGGGCAGCTTCCCCATGCAGCCGGGACCCCGTGCCCACGGGGCAGCGGCGAGCCAGGGGGAGCCACTCCTGAGGACAAAGAGAGGAGAAATTCCCATTCTCGGAGGCCCAGCAACCTGGCAGCTCCAGGGCACGCAGCAAACTGGTGGTCAGGAAGAAACTGCCCCCAGCAGTCCACTGGGGCTGTCCACTAGTGGCTCCCTTGCAGCAGCTCATGGCACTGGCTCCTTGACTATCCAGAGGCCAGACCAGCCTTGGGGGGCTGAATTGAGGAGGCGGGGGGTGTCACGGAGTCCCTGGGCGATGCTCTGGAACTGCTCCCTATGAAGCTGCAGGGACTCTGGGGAAGTCTCCTCTCTGCCCTGCAGACAGGCTGCTCAAACAGCTCTCACGGCTTCCACCTTCCTGGGTCTGACCTCGGAGCATTCAGCCTCCTCTGCCCCTCCCTGCGCTTCCCACAGCGAGTCCGCCCAGGCGGGCTCCTGGGGAAGCCAGAGGGTCCTGCCCCCCAACTCCGCAGTCAGACGTGACTCTCAGCCTGCCAGTAACACAGAAGGTTTATTAGACGACAGGGACATGGTCTAACACAGAGCCTGTAGGTGCAGAGAACAGGACCCCACAGCTGTTCCATATTGGGGGGCAGTGAGCCAGATAACTGCACTTCACTCCTCGTCCCCAGCTAGCCCCCAACTAACTCACTCTCCATCACCCCCCCCCCCCGCCTCGGGGCTTTGTCCCTTTCCATAGCCAGGAGGTCACCCGATTCCTTTGTTCTCCAACCCTTGCAGGGGGGAAGGCCCAGGCCATCAGTTGCCAGGAAACAGGGCGTTGGCCATTCTCTGTGTCCAGACCCCTGCACACACCTCCCCTCTAGGGCTCTGCAATGATCATACACACTTACCCCACCACCTAGATACTTATGAACTGCTAGGGGAAACTGAGGCACCCCCACAATATTCAGAGGAAACATTAAGAACAGTCCCACTTCGTCATAGGGGGGTGTTTAAATTAGCTCCATGTATTCACTCCCCTCCCTGCAGGGCAGAGCTGTTGCCAGCAAAGGCGGGGGGGGGGGGGGGGGAGCAGCATCTGCAAACAGGCCTGGAGAGCAAGGAGCCAGGGCCCCAGACACCCAGGGGACCCACAGCTGGCCAGCTGCCAGCCCAGACAGAACCAGAACCAGGCCCAACGACAGAACCAGCACTGCCAGATTTATCCCCCCGCTTCCTCGCATGCTTCCCAGCCTCTGGAATTTGCTGCCCCGACTGGTCAAGGGGCCCAGAATTGATTGGTCTTTAGGGCACGGGGAAGGGGGATCCTTTGCCCAGGAGGGAGGGAGGGAGGGCACAGACTGGTTGTGGGAGCCCGGCGGAGCCAGATTGCCCCCCAGAGCCGGGAGGAAAGCCGCGTTTTGATGACGCTCCAGTAAATTATGAAATAATAAAGGATGCAAACAATCCCCACTTGGGATGGGGGGGGACCTGTCTGGTTACGTGGATTCCTTCTGCCACGCAGGGCCACGGGCCGTGAAACCAATCGCTCTCTCCCAGACTTCGCCTCGGCAATGCTCCGGTTTAGATGAGCCTCACAGAGACCCCCGCTGCACAGGGCCCGGCGCTAAGGCTAAGCCACCTTCTGCTGGGGCCACGGCCCCCCCAGCCCGCTTCGAGCCGTGGTGAGCGTCAGCGGGCCGGCGCGGGGGGACACCCAGGGAGCGTCAAGGGAACCCGACCCAGCACGTGCTGGGGACACGTGCTCTGGGCTCCAAGCCCTGGGCCCCAGAGAGCCCAGCGCCGCTCGAGGGCCCCGGGAGGCGGCTGGGAAACTCCTGCTCTCATCCAGCAGCCGGAGAACTTGGGGTTCAGGTTTTATGGGGAGGGTCTCCCCACCCCGACCCAGCGCTGGAAAAACCAGGGACTGGCTGGAAATCGTTACCGAGGTGTCCGCTCTTGCTGGGGACCCTAAATCGTCCCCGCCTCCCCGCAGGGCGCTGGACACCAGGCAAAAGCCCTCGGCAGCTGCAGGGTCTGGCTCCCAGGCTGACCCCCACCCCCACAACACTGTCCATTGCTAGGCGCGCACGGGGGCACCCACCAGACGGCAGCCACCTCTGGGGGGGAGGAGGGCAGCTGATGACCAGGCCGGGAGGAAAAATACGGACCAGTTCTTGCCACCAGCGCCTCGTGCTCTGAATGCACAGACCCTGGTTCAACCCCCCCAGAAATCTACCCCCCAAAATCTCTGCACAAACCCCGGCTCAGCCCCCCCCCCGGACCCCGGCTCAGCCCTCCCATCCCGGTGCCCCCCCCAACCCCGGCTCAGCCCCCCTCCCCGGGAACCCCCCCAAACCCCGGGCTCAGCCCCCCCAAGCCCGGTGCCCCCCGCGCTCCCCTACCCGGCCCGGGGCTCCCGCGGCGGCACCGAGCCTCGGATGGCGCCGAAACCCGGCCAGGCCTTAAAAGGGCAACAACAGCCGCCCCCCTCCCGCTTGGCATGTGCAAATCGGAGCTGCGAGTTCCGCCCGGCTGGGCAAAGCAGCGAGTTTCCCCCGGAGGGGGGGAAACTGAGGCACGGACAAGGGAAGGGGCCGCATCTTAGAGCCGGGGATAGAAGAACCCAGGAGTACTGGCTCCCCCTCCTGCTCTAACCACTAGCTCCCACTCCCCTCCCGGAGCTGGGATCACAACCCAGGAGTCCTGCCCTCCCCGGCCCGGGAGGGGAGGTCGCTCTGGATGTCCCCATCAGGGTCTCCCTTTCTGTGGGGACCACAAAGCGGGATAACGCCACTGCCCCTTTTAAGAGCCGCACAGAGCCGGCCAGTCCCCTCCCTCCTGAGGCCCAGGATTATGGAGCGAACCACCTTGAAGGGGGGTGTGTGAATGCACACCCCTACCCCAGGAATGGACTGCTCCAGAGCCCTAGGCAGAGTAAAGCGCGTGGGGCGTGCAAGGATGAGCGTGCCTGGGCAAGGGCTGTGTGTGTGTGCGTGCTGGGAGAGGTGAGTGTGCAAGGGGAGGTGAGCGTGCAAGGAGAACGGTGGGGTGTGTGCAAGGTTTTTTTACTAGGAAAGATGACCGTGCAAGGGGTATGTGCTGTGATAGGCAATTGTATAAGAGGAGATGAGTGTGCAAGTGTTGTGTCCTAGGAGATGTGTGTGTGCCAGGAGATATGTGTGTGCAATGAGGAGGATGTGAGTGCAAGGGGTTTGACTGTGAAGGGAGAATGTGCTGTGGGAGATAAGTGTGCAAGGAGAGTTTGCCAGGAGGGGTGAGGTTTACACCTGCGGGAATTCTGCACCAAAAAAAATTAAAATGCAGGGCACAATAGTTTACAATTCTGCATATTTTATTTATCAATAAATAAATGTGGAGCCTCCCGTGTGGCAGTGGTAGGTAAGTGTGCAAGAGGAGATGAGTGTGCAAGGAGAAGGGCCACTGGCTGCACAGAGGTGGCAAATCACCCTATAGTCCCCCCCACGCACACACATGGACTCAGTGGTGAGGCTGCACCTGGCCTTGACACCCCCCACGGGGCCCTGCCCCTCTGTGCCAGGTGCACCAAGATAGCAAAGGAGTGGGACAGAGTCTTGCACACAAGCCCAGCCCTGGCCCCTGATCTAGGTGTGGGGCAGGCAGGCTCAGCCCAGCAAGATCCAAGTGTGGAGGGGCTTAGTGTGGGGGGATCCAGGCGTGGGGTGAGAGGGTTCTGGGTGAGGCAATTTGTGTGCGGGCAGCTCTTTGGGGGGTTCGGGCGCGGGGGAGATCTGGATGCACAGGGGCTCATTAGAGGGTTCCAGGTGCAAGAGGAATGGGACTCTGCGGAGGGGTCCAAGTGAAGGTGTTTGGAGCTCAGCGGGGGGAGGTCTGGGTGTGAAGGGCTCTGCGCAGGGGGGGTGTCTGGGTGTGGAGGGCTCAGTGGGAGGGGTCCAGGTGTTGTGAGACTCGGGCTTGGTGTGGTGGAAATCTGGATGCAGTTGGTTGGGCCTCAGTGGGGTGTGGGTTCAGTTATGGGAGTGATCCAGATGCAGGGGGCAGGCTCATCACGATGGGGGTTTGAGTGCGGGGGGCTTAGTGGCGATTGGTCTGGGTGCAGGGGTCGGGGTCCTGATGCAGGGGGGTGGGACTCAGCGGTGGGGTCTGGGCGCAGAGGGACTCTGGATGGGGTGAGGATCAGTGAGGTGAGGGTTCGGGTGCAGGAGGCTCAGTGGGGAGTCCTGGGTGTGGGGAATCTGGGTATGGGGGGGTCTGGATGCATGAGGGCTGGGCAGACAGGGTGCACTCCCTGTATGGTGACCTCTTCCCCCGCAACTGAGGAGCGATGTGGGCAGGAAGCAGGTGCAGGGGTTGGAGCTTCCTGTAGCCGGGGGAGGTTTCTGGGGGTGGGTCTGACCCGGCCCGACCACTCCTTGCAGGGGAAGAAGAAGTCCCGTTCACCCCCGGCCTAGCCAGGACTAGCAGCTGAGCCCAGCACAGGATAGGAGCCACCAGCAGGGGTGTCCCCATCCCTGCCCCCCTGCAGTGATTTACCTCTGTGCTAGCTGCTCCGGGCACCCAAAATGTTGCACTCGCTCTGCTGGGGAGGGGCACATGACCGCTCTTGCGGCTTCCCTTTGCATCCCCGTCAGAAAGGCACTTTTCTGCGGAGAAGCAAAGCAATCTGCAGGGGGACATGAATTCTGCGTATGCGCAGTGGCACAGAATTCCCAAAGGAGTAACCCAGTAGCTATCTATGGTATTTATCTGGCCCCCCACCACTACCCATAGTATCTTTAAAGCATTGGTCATTGCAAATGCCCCTGTAAAGTGGGGCAGGGCTGTTATCCCAGATGTGAAATTGAGGCACAGAGATGCTAAGGCCCAGATTGCCCAAGGTATTTAGGCACCTAACTTCCATTTTGCTGGTGCAAAACCCAGAGGGAAGGTGATGGGAGGAGAGTGGGCAGCTGGACCCCTATAGCCTGGGGTGTGGCTTGACCAGTGCAGGGGGGGCGGGTGTCATTCTTTCCACATGGCACTTTTATTCCCTGTTTTGTTTTGTTTTTTCAGTTCATTCTTTTTTATTTGAAAAGGAAACTGAACAAACACAAGCCCCGCTGGCAGGAAGCCGAGCTCAGAGCATTCCCAGTGCTGCCCCTTCTGGCTCTGGGAGCTTGGCCGGTGTTGGGGTGGGTGGGCAGGGATGCCCTGGGATGAAATGCGGTGCTATGGCTTTAAGGGATCAGACCACTGCATGCACATGGGTCTAAATGGAGCCCAGTAGTCCCCTTGCTCTCTCCCTCCCCCACAAAGCCATGCTGAGGGGGGAGAGGGCCAGGGGCAAGTCCTTCAGCGTGTCACTCACGCCAGCCCGCCTCCCCGTGTGTAACTCCCCCCCCCACCCATGCTTTATGCCTGGGCCCGATTCTCACCCTGCCCTGCCCCTTGTGTCGATCTCTGGACCCATGCAAAATTGGGCATGCAAAACTGTCGCATGCCCATTTGGAGCCGGTTGGGGATGCACTGGGAGCTGGGGACTGGCATGGAAAGGGTTAAAGGAGGAGGAGGTTTCTGCGGGACCCCTTAGCAGGGACCCCAGCTCCAGCAGTCTGCAGGACAATCTGCCTGGGGCTTGTCACCCTGGAGGTGGGGTCTAGTGTCAAGCCCAGCATCCCCCCGCCCCCACCACCCAGTCTTGTGCAGGGAGGGAGCAGCTGCAGCCCTATGGGGCTCCCCCCCCACCCCCAGCCATGCTATTGTTGCAGCCCCAATTCCAGAGCACCAGGTACAGACGCTACCGGCTGCCCTAACTCCCGCAGGGGCTGACTGACCGAGGAGACCTGTTTCTGCCTTGGATTTGCTCAGTGGAGCTACTCCAGATGCACACTGGTAAAAGCAGGATCCGGCCCAGCTCTGCTAGGATCCACAGCCCCTTTCCCTCAGGCCAGGCCAGGCCTTGGAGAGACCTGAGTCCCGACTGGCATTGAAACTATAACTCATTCCAGCCTTGCAATGGACAGGGCCGTTCTAGGGTCAGCGTTTTAAAGGCAGCTGCGCCCATTTGCCCCGAGTGTGGATTCAAGGCCCCTGGCTCCTCATTGACCCAGCCCCGTGACCCAGCGCGAAGCATCCAATCCGGCCTAGGAACGGCCACACTGGGGCAGAGCAATGCTCCATCCAGTCCAGTGTCCTGCCTCTGCCCGTGGCCGGTGCCAGCCGCTTCAGCGGGCGTGAACAGAACAGGGCAATTTTGACTGATCCATCCCTCGTCAGCCAGTCCCAGCTTCTGGCAGTCAGAGCTGATACCCGGAACATATGGGCTTGTGTCCCTGATGTTTTTGGCTCATAGCCACTGATGTATCATTCCTCCGCGAACATTTGTAAGTGCCCCACAAGACACAGGCCTCGGGCAGGGTGGCACCTGGCAGCCGGAGGGAACCCCCAGGTCTTTGTCTCTGTCCAGCTGCCTCACTAAGGAATCCCAACGGTGCCCTGTCTCGTCTCTGCCACTAAGGGGCGCTGCAGCCGTGGTTCCAGGGGCAGGTGGGGTTTGGGCGCCTCAGGAGGGCATTAGAGCCAGCAGGACCCCAGGGCAGGGTGAAAGCCACGCCCGGTAAGACAAAGCACAGGAGATGCAGGCAGAGGGGCGGGTGCCCATGGAGAGCGAGCGGGGCTGGGCGTGGGAAGACGGAGGTATACGAAGCACGCGAGAAACCAGCTCATCCAGCCCGTGCTGAGGCAGGGCCCAGTGACCCTAGAGACCTGCCCTGACAGGTGCGTGTCCCACCTGTGCTTAAAAGCCTCCAGTGATGGGGATTCCCCAGCCTCTCTGCAAGCCGGTTCCAGAGAGTTGGAAAACTTTTCCTACTATCTGCCCTAAATCGCCCGTGCTGCAGATTGAGCCCCTTGCTTCTTGTCCTGCCTTTGGCGGACGTGGAGATCCCCAGGCTCGGCAGAACAGTCCTGAAAAAAACGTACCAGCTCCCACCTCGGTGGACTTTTCTCAAGATCAAACCCGGAGTTTTAACCTTTCCTCGTAGATCTGGGTTTCTAACCCTTGGCTCAGTTTTGCTGCTCTCCCTGGACTCACTCTAGTTTGTCCACAGACGAGGCTCCTGTTAACACACCCGAGTGACAATCGCCTTTTCCGCAGCGGCATCCCACCGCTGGCTCACCTTCGACCTGTGACCCCCACGCCCGTCCAGCCGCCAAGTCCCCTTTCGTAGCGGTGTGTTCGATTTCTCCTCCTTTGCCCTTGTCTTTGTGGAATTTCATCTTGTTCTCAGCCCAGTCCTCCGACGTCTCGAGCTCAGTTTGAATTGCAGCCCCAGCCTTGCCGCCCCCCGCCCCCAGCTTGGAGTTGTTGGCAGATTTAATAAGCACACTCTCTGCCCCATTATCCAAGCCGTTCATGAAAATATTGACAAGGACTAGAGCCAGGACTGGCCCCAGCGGGACCCCCTAGCTGCGCCCCCCAGCGAACCATTGATGTCTACTCTCCGGGGCCTGTCTGTCTTTTGTCTGGTAGTTTCATGTTGACCACTGCTCCCTAGGCTGCTCACGAGAATGTCACATGGGACTGCGTCAAAAGCTTTACTCCAGACAAGATATATCACATCTGCTGCTTCCCCCACCCACTCAGCCTGTCGCTACGACTGTTTGGGCTCCTTGTACCGTCGCTCCTGCAGGTTTCCTACAGCGTGCAGAGCTGGAGTAAGGGGTGGCGGCTGGGGGAATCAGCAGGGCTGGGACACAGAGCCCCCAAAAGGTCTGTTTGCTCAAGGGGGCTGTGGGCAGCGTGGGGAGGGGCAGAGCTAGCAGCCCTCCTCGGTGTCAGGGTTTTACGGACACACACCCTGTGAGGTAGGGACGTAGCCTTAATCTCCGGTTACTGGTCGGGGAAACTGAGGCATCGAAAGGGCGCTGGCCAGGCCCACCGTGAGATAGCAGCACAGCTGGGAACAGAACCCAAACTGTTCACACAGCGGAACACTTAAAGGGAAGTGCATGCTTTTCACGCCACTTCTGGCAGGCCAGGGTCTGAGCCCCCTTCCCTCCCCGCCGGCAGGGACTAAGCCCACCTCCTCCCCCAGCATCGTCCCCATTTAACAGGCAGGGACAGTGACTGGGGGGCGGCAAAGTGACTGGCCCAAGGCTGCAGAACAGAATTGGGGCAGAGCTGGGGTTCGGCCTTCACAGATCCCGGCTCCAAGCTCAGTTTGAAGGCTCCTCCCGACAGACTGCTGAACAAAGGTTCCCAACCCAACCCGGGGAGGCCGGGCAGTGTTCTTATCCCCATTGACAGAGGGGGAAACTGAGGCACAGGAGGGGCCTGACTCACCCAAGGGCAACAAGAGAGCTGGGCATAGAACTCAGGAGTCCTGACTCCCAGCCCCCCCCTGCTGTAACCACTAGACCCCACTCCCTTGCCAGAACCAGGGAGAGAACTCCCAGCTCCCACCCCACATTAACCCAGTAGACCTCAATCCCCTTACTCAGTTGGGAATAGAACCCAGGAGTCCTGACATCCAGCCCCCCCTGCTCTAACCGCTAGATTATACTGCCTCCAAAGAGGGGTTTTTTTGTGGGGGTGGAGAATTAAATTCACTGACAGGATTGACACACGGGGGGGGGGGCAAGTAAGGGAAACCGGGAGGGGGGCATAGATGTAGTTTAACCCTTTCCTTCCCCCTCCCCTGGTCGCACACACAAAAGCACCCACACACGGGGGCAGTTCTGGACACTGGGGGCAGTTCCATGGGGGGGGGGCATCCCCAGCACCAAGTACAATTATTTCCAAGGTTTTATCACAGCAAAAAAAAAAAAAAAAAAGAGAATTAAATTAAAAAAACAACAACAACAAAGAGATACCAGACCCCCTCCCTGCTGCCCGCCCCCCGGGTCCCCCGGACCCCCTTTGCCGTCCGTGAGCGAGCGCAGCACATTCGGTCCCTTCCATCTCCCCTCCGCTGTGATTCCTACCGGCCAGTCAGAACTACAGTCCGGATACTGGGCCAGGCTTTGCCGCCGGTTCCGTCCCCGCCCCGGGGGCGCAGCGTGTCTGGGGGGCGCTGCCCGGGCTCCTCTTTATAGTGCCTGCGTTTTCAGCTCCATGGGCTCCCCGGGGGACTCCGAGGGGGCCTGGCCTTCCGCCGCCTGCTCGCCTTTGAGGATGGCGAGCCGCTCGGCCAGGCCCCGCATCCGGGGGCAGAGGACAAAGTCGTAGAGGAGGCCAGCCAGCGTGGCCCCTAGGATGGGCCCAACCCAGTACACCTGGGGGGAGGAGGCACAAGGGGCGCGAGGGTTAGGCAGAGCCTTGGGGGGGGGGGTTCGTCCATCCCTGAACAACCCACGCCCCACGCCCTGCTTCGACCTCCTGTCCCTTCACGCACTCCCCACCCCGCTGCTGCGGGAGCCTCCCTGTCACCCTGGATTTCTCTCTGTCCTCTTCCTTTGCAGTCCCCTGGAGCAGACCCCGCCCCCCCCCCGGATCTCCCCGTCTTGTTTCATCCCTGAAATTCATGGTACTGGGGGTGGGGGGAGAGCCCGCTGCTCTGAAACGCCGCTTGAGCTGGCGTGATGAGACCCAAGACACAGGGGTGAGCTGTTCTCAGTCCACCCAGCAGGGGGCAGCGCAGCACACTGTAATGCAGCCCCCTCTGGGGACGGACATGGCAGCTGTTTATACAGGGATTGTTCCACCCAGCACTGATCTGCAGCCCCCTCTGGGGAGAGACACGGTACCTGTTTGTACAGGGATTGTTCCACCCAGCAATGAAATGCAGCCACCTTTGGGGTGGAACATGGCAGCTGTTTAATGGCTGCATGAGCATGCAGGCCAGGGCATGAAGGACAGTTGAACCCTCAGGGTAGGGTATCTTGGGAAGTGGGCCAGGACACCAGGGACGTCCAAAGGCCGGTGTGGACCCAAAAGAATGGCTGCGGGGAGCAGCACACCCCTCCCTGCTGCCCCCTCCTTACCCAGTGGTTGGCAAAGTTGCGGGTGATGACGGCAGGGGCAAAGGACCGCGCGGGGTTCATGCTGGCTCCCGTGTAGTACATCTGCAAGAGAGGCAGCGGGAAAGTGAGGTTCCCCCAAGATCCGAGCCCCCCCACAGCGCTGGCTGGCCCAGGGGTGGGGGCAGGGGAGTGGAGCACCCATGGGAGAGGGTTGGGGGTCCCCAGCTGTAGGGTTTATTAGGTCACTTTGGGTGCTATGCCCAGGGCTTCTCCCCCCCCGGAGGCACTCTAGCCCACCTCTCTATAGTCATAGCCATTTCTAGGCCCCCCCCGGGGGTCTCTATGGTGAGTCTGGCACCCCAAAGACCCCGCTGCCAGGGAGGAGCCGGGGGATGCAACCACAGAGACCCAGCCCAGGTCATAGCATAGCCCCTGCCCTGACCCCCCAGTCATAGGGATGTGGTGGGGGAGGTTTTATGCAAAGGCCAGGAGGCATGGTTGTACGTATGCAAATTAGGGCATTGCCTCATTTACATAACACCTGGAGCCCTCTGGGCCTGGGCTGGGGGTCTTCGCTTTGCAGCGGAGATGAGTGGGCTGGGCTCAGGCTGGGCACGGCCTGCCAGGACCCCACGGAGCAGGGCCCTAGGTCTCGGGGCGGGGGGAGCCCGCGTGCGTTACCCCGAAGAGGTGTCCCAGGGCGAGGGAGAAGCCGATGGCCAACGCCACCGAGCCCACGCGCCCGTCGTGCCGCTCGTCGCACGTGGCAAAGAAGCAGAGGACGAACTGCAGCGTCAGGAAGATCTCGACGGTGGTGGCTTGGGCCAGGGTCACGCTGGGGTGGATCTGCAGAGACGGGGGAACGACACACAGAGAGAGGGATCCAGCTGGGATCAGCAGCGCCCGTCCCAGCACTCGGGGCGGGCAACCTCCCCAGCGTAGCCCCTGCTTCCAGCTCTCCCTCCACGTAGGGGTCCATCGAATGTCCCCGGTCAGTACCGTGCCCCTCGCTGCAACGCCTCCCTTAGCCCACACCCGGCCAGGTTTCCTGCACCCCCCGTCCCAATGCTGCAGACACTGTTAGCAGCTTAGAATCGTCGAGTATCAGGGTTGAAGGGCCCTCAGGAGCTCATCGAGTCCAACCCCCGGCTCAAAGCAGGACCAATCCCCAATTTTTGCCCCAGATCCCTAAATGGCCCCCCTCAAGGATTGAGCTCACAACCCTGGGCTTAGCAGGCCAATGCTCAAACCACTGAGCTATCCTTCCCGCTGCCGCGCTTCCAGCCCCCGTCCGCAGCGGGCGCTGCTGAGCGGACTCACCCTCCCGGGGCTGGAGACGCTGGCTGCAGAGGGCGCCTGCCGCTTGGGCTGGGCCTATCACATCCACGCCCCGGGGGGGGCCCTAGCTGAGCTCATCCAGCCGGGGGCTGTGCTGGTGTTAGGACCCTCCGCAGCCTGCGGCGACACCGGGGGCCACAGTTTCCCCAGCCCTCGGGCAAGCAGAACCCAGTGTCCTGTGGAGGGCACAGGGCGGGAGGAGAGACCCCGCGCGCGAGGGAAACCCACCCCCCTGGGGGGACAGGAGGAAACAGCTCCCAGAGGCCCACGCTGGCCCAGCCTTTAAACGGGCATCAAGGTGCGGGAGGGGTAGGGTCTAGTGACAAATCCACTTTGCCAGCGTCACCACGCTGAACGCCGTGGGCCATGCAGGGCTCCCCAGAGACGCAGCTCAGATCCTGCCGTGCTAAGGGGAATCTCCCCTACCGGTCAGCTGCACAGGGGCTAGGACACACTACAGAGCAGTTCCGCTGCCGATCCAGAAAAGGGCAGCATGAGCGTGTCTCTCCCTCTCTCTCTCACACACACACAATTGTACATGAAGTCAGTGGAGGACAGGACTCTCCCAGGCAGCCACCACCGCCCGTCCAGCCACGCTTGCTCGCACGGAATAAGCAGCTCTGTCTGGTGCCAGAGGCACCGCACCCTGGCCGGGGGACTGAGCCGCTTTGCGGTCTCCTGAAGACACTGGGTGGGAACAGCGCCTGATCAGCGGGGATCTGCTGTTTTACTAGATCTATTGGGGGAGCTGCTGAAAACTGCAGGCAGGTCCGTGCTCCGGCTGCTGGCGCTGGGAGCAGAAGAGGAAGGGTTTGGCTCCCGGGGAAACTGAGGCGCGCAGGGACAGTGGCGCGATTCTATCCCCGTCGTGGTGCCAGCACGGCTCTCGGGTGTTCTGGAGTAAGGAGTGACTCTAGGCCCTCTGACCCTGGGCTCGGGATCCCCACGGGCGCGACGGCAGCCCAGCTATCGGGGCAGCGTTACTCGGCTGTCTTCCTGCCCGTCAGTTTCCCCGTGTGTGGCTGCAGCGGGCCCTGAAGGGGGAAGAGGCCCCACTGCTGGGTTCGGGTCTCCCAAGCCCCGTGCGCTCAGCTCCCTGCACAGCTCTCAGGCTGTCCGGACGTCCCGGCATGGGACCGTCGGGTCTCGCCTGGCCAGGAAGATAAACTTAGGGGCACAAAGCCGGCCTTGGGAGACAGCTCCCCCTGCCCCCAGGGATCCTCCCTGCCCTCTAGCGCGGACCCTCACCTCACCCAGCCCTGGCACCCCCAAATCACTCCCTGCCTTGGGAACCACTCCTCCACCCTCACCACTAGGTTCTCCTTCCCGAGCCAGGGAGGGAACCCAGGTGTCCTGACGCTGCTGACTGCCCCCAAGCCAGGCCCTTTCACAGACTCCAGCAGTGGCTGCCGTGGGGCTGTGGGGGGCGACATGACATGGAGGGGCATGGGTGCTCATTCCTCCCACGGCTCGTGGCGCAGGCAGCCGCAGGTCCGGGCGGGGATGGGACGACGGCTGTGCCCAGCATGGGGAGCGACTCACTGCTCTGGTCCCCGTGTCGCTGGAGATGGGGCGGGGGGCTGGGTCTGAGCCCCATAAACCAACCATCTATTCATGTTGGCATTATGAGGTCAGGACCCTTGCTCCCCCAGGATCTGGGGTCCCCCTCACCCCCACTGTAGGGTCCTTTCCCAGCCCATCTCCTGGTCCTACCCCAGCCCAACCCCCCCAGAGACAAGCCCCTCCTGAGCCCCTCCCCTTCCCCCCAGGGTCCTGAGCCCCATCCCGGCACCCCCAGCAACAAGGAGCCCCCCCATTCCCCTCCAGGTTACCGTGTTGAGTGCCAAGTTGCCGCGGATGGCAGCTGGCGTGAGCCCGTAGAGCACGGCTGCCCCGGCCACCCCGCCCAGCACCTGGGCCACCATGTAGAAGACGGCGCGGAGCAGGGAGAGCTGGGCGCCCACCAGGAAGGCGAAGGTGACGGCTGGGTTGACGTGGGCCCCGCTGACGTGGCCCAGCACCTGCACCAGGGTGGCCGCGGCCAGCCCGAAGGCCAGGGCCACCTGCAGCACGTTGAGGGGCCCGACCCCCCAGCGCAGCGAGGCCCCCAGCCCAAAGAAGACGTAGATCATGGTGGCGAAGAACTCGGCGAAGACGGCCCTCCAGAAAGAGGGGGAGCGCACCTCCCACATGGCGGGGGGCATGGGGGGCGCGGGCTGGGCCGGGCGCCTACAAACTCACTGCCCCCACCGGCTCTGGCTCCTTTCTACGGGGGACGCCCAAGCTGGGGGGTTTATATGGGGCCCTTGGTCCAGCCCAGGAGGTGGGATTCGGGACTGGGACTCTTAACTCCTTCATTGCCTGCAGCTGGGATGGGCCGCCCTCGGCTGTATAAAGGCTCCCCCTCCCCAGCTGATGCCAAGAGGGAGGGACAGGATGCGGAAGGGACTCAGGGGTGGGGGGAATCGGGGGGAGGACATCTTTCAGGGAACCCTCCTCTGCCCCCCACCCTGGGAAGGGCCCTCCTGTCCCGCCGACCCAGAGTTCAGCCGCTCCCCACCACCCAAAGAAGGGGCAGAGCTCAAGACTGTCGCCCTGGCTGGGCTGGGGGGATGGACAGAGCTGCCCCCCAAGTCACCTCTCCTATTCTGTGGGGGAATCAGGGTCTCCTTGTCACTGGCCTCCAGCAAAGTGTGGGGGGAGGTAGGTGCCAGGCAAAGGGGGCGTTATGGGCCCGCGATGGGCCGAGGGGGGTTGGGTTATCTGGAGCAGTGTTCGGGGCAGCACAGATCGCTCTGGGGAACCACCAGACCGTGAGGGGGGAGTGCTGCTGGCCCCATCCTGGGGCATCCGAGCCCCTTGGGACACCAGAACGACCCAGCCAGGGGGCCAGGCCCCGTCTCCTGCCATGCTGGCTCCTCACGATCGCCCAGGAGAAACAAGGCGTTATACCTGGGCCTCTCGGGGCAGGAGAGCAGCTGCCAGGACCATGGCACGGGGCTGGGGGCACGCTGCCCACCCCTCGTATGTCCTGCCCTCCTTACACCCTGTGGCCCCGCGCCATGTCTTGGTGGCTCTTGCCAGCGGTGCCAGGCTGGGGGCACCACATCAGCATCTGGCAGGGACCAAATTGGGAAGATTTTTTTCTCTTGGCCCCGGGCAACAAAACCCCGAGGGCTGCCCCTGCCCTGCCCTGCCAACCCCTGAGCCAGGCGGGCTCTCTGCACCCCAGCAGTGCCCAGCACCTTCGGGACTGCCAGGGTGGGGTTCTGGCAAGGAACTGGGTGACTGGTGTTACCCTGAGAGGAGGGGCCAGGATTAGGTCTGAGCCCTTCCCGCGCCACTGCCTGGATCCCCTGCCCAAGCTGGAGTCACGAGGTCAAACCCCATTCCCATCTGAAGCACCCCCCTGGATCAGTTCCCTGGGGGCTGCAGGATCAGGCCCTGCTGTGCCCCTCCCTGCTCCCTCTACCCATCCCCCCAGGGCGGGATTTTGTCTCTCCAGCACTTTGCAGCCCATTCAATGGGCCCGGTTGTTTGCCAGGAAGGTTTACTCAGCGCTGGCTTAACGGGAGCTAATTCCCCCAAGCCGCGGGGGATTAGCCGCGGCTGTGCCATTGGGCAGGAGGGTGAGAATCTGCCAGGCCTGCAAGCGGCCAGGATAATGGGTTTGCTTCACTCAGCACCGAGCGCCCGGCCGGGCCTCGGCTGTCAGACCTGGGATGGGGGGATGGGAACCAACCTGCCCTCACTCGCAGCCACTCCACTCTAGCTCGAATTCGGGAAGGGGGAACCTGGGGGGGGGGGCTATTTGTGTCTGGTGCTGAACACCCCTCAAAAGCTTTATGCACCCACAACCCCCCGGGCTGTTCTCCCTCATTTCCAAGTAGGGAAACTGAGGCACACAGACTAGAAAAGTGACTTGCCCAAGGTTACACACAGTAAGTCTGTGGCAGAGCCAGGGACAGGGACAAAACCCAGGAGTCCTGGCTCCCAGCCCCCCTGCTCTACCCACTAGCCCCACTCCCCTCCCTCTCCTGGGGACAGAACCCAGGAGTCCTGGCTCCCAGCCCCCCTGTTCTAACCCACTAGCCCCATTCCCCTCACGCTCCTGGGGACAGAACCCAGGAGTCCTGGCTCTCAGCCCCCCTGCTCTACCCACTAGCCCCACTCCCCTCACGCTCCTGGGGACAGAACCCAGGAGTCCTGGCTCCCAGCCCCCCTGCTCTAACCCACTAGCTCCATTCCCCTCACGCTCCTGGGGACAGAACCCAGGAGTCCTGGCTCTCAGCCCCCCTGCTCTCGCACTTTGGTCCCTGCTCCGGTGCCCGCTGGCATCCAAGCACGGTGTGAAGACTCCCCAGCGATGGTTGTCATGGTTGCAGGGCTAGTTACCCCTCTGCTCCCCCCCCCCCCGCAGCGTCTTTTCTTAGTCCTTTACCCCCCACCCCGGGCGGAACCACCCCCAAATCTCCCACTTGCAGACTGGGCCCTGAGGCTATGGCCCCTGGCGCATCCATCCTGCCTCGGGCAGGTCCAGCCGGGCCCGGCCCCCGCAGCCCTCCCCTTGGCGGGCTGAGCCCTGACGCACAGTGACCAGGCAGCTGCTCACCCAAAGCCGGCTTTAATCGGAGCAGCAGCTACAGCGTGTGGAGGGAAAGGGGGTCAAACCCACTGCCAGGCCGCGCCCACGGCTGTTGTCCCTCGGGCCCTGCCATGCTGCTCGTTCAGCCACCCAGCTCTGCGGGTGCCAGCCGGATTCCCCCGGACGACGTGCCCTTTCCAGCCCCTGCCTCAGCCCCTCCGCCCTCCTGCGTTCCCGGCCCTCTCCCTGCCCAAGGGGTTGCTGAGACGTGGGGTATCTCAAGCCTGCTTGTTTTCCCAGCCAGCCCCTTGTGAAACTAACCCGGCCCATCCCTCCAGCACCGCCCCGGCGCCAGGCCCGTCCCTGATTACCGGGCAGCTCCCGATCCGTCCCAACGGTTCATTCCCCTCCAGCTTCAGCTGCCAGGCACTGGACCCCGCCCTGCCTTGGCCCGCCGGCCTGCCGAGCCCTCTGCCCCACGGATCACACCTGGAGCAGGTCGCTCCAGGCGGGCCCAGGGGACGCTGAGAACAAGTGGCCGGCTGCAGCCAGAGCGGGGTGAGCCCCGTTCCCAAGTGGTGCTGCTGGCTTGTTCTGGGGGCGATCAGCAGTAACCGGGGGCGGGAGGGCACTGCTGTAGCCAGGGTGGCCTGTATCTGTGGGGCAGGGGAGGGTCCAGACCTATGAGCAAACCCAGACTGCGAATGGGGGGGCACGAAGCCAGAGGCCGTTTTGCCCTTGAGCTCGGTGGCCATGGGGTCCGTGTGGTACCCAGCGATCAGGCTGCAGCACCCAGCCCTGGCCCCAGCTGCCTTGGGGCACCCTGTCTGGGGCACCCCAGTGCCCCACGGGGCTGCAGGAACAGCAATGCGGTGAACCAGGCTGGGCTACGCCACCCACCGCTGCCAGCCTGGGAGCCAAGCAGGAGCCTGCCAATAATGATCAACAGTACAGAGGAGCCGATAGGCTCCCAGCCAGCACCAGGGCTGTGGGCATGGACCGTGCCAGAGCTATCCTCACCCACAACGAACCCTCTCACGGTGCCAGCATGGACAGAGTGTGCCTTGCGCCCCCCCAGGAGTCAGGGGAGCGGCACTGCCATTTTGAGAGGGGGAAACTGAGGCACAGAAAGCAGCCAGTCACGTACTGAGTGAGTGGCATTGCTGCAGATAGAACGCAGGAGTCCTGGCTCCCAGCCCTCCCTGCTCTAACCACTAGATGCCACTCCCCTCTCAAAACCAGGGATCGAACCCAGGAGTCCTAGCTCCCAGCCCCCCACTCTATGCACAGGCTATGCTGTCTGTCCAAAAGCGGTGGCCCTGTTTCTCTGAGCCCCAAGACTGAGCTGTGGCGGGTTCTGATCTGAACTGGCCCTGGTCTTGCCCGTCCCCTGCCTCCACCGGTGGATGCTGGGTGCAGCTGGCACCGGTGCTGGAGCAGCACTGGGGGTAGGGGTCACTCAGTGGGGCTAGCAGGTGGGGTGAGGGTGGGCTGGATCATGACAGTGGGGGTCGCTCAAGGAGGCTGGCAGGTCCTTGGTGGGCAGGACGGGGCGGGGGAGGCCATGCTGGCTCAGCGCTGCTCCCCCTTGCGGGGTGGCTTGGCACGGGCGGTGTCCTGGGGGGCAGTGGAGAGGGAGGAGTGGGACACGCTGGCCGTCTCCACAATGTCGATGTCCCGGCAGGTCAGGCAGGCGACCAGCTTCTCCCGGGAGGCGCTGGAGGCAAAGAGGAACTCGTAGGAGAGGCCAGCCAGCACCGCGCCCAGCGAGGGGCCGATCCAGTACACCTGCGGGGGGCGGGGGGGAAGACAGGGGTCAGCGAGATCCAGTACACCTGGGTGGGGGACAGGGGTCAGACAGGGCCCAGGGAGATCCAGTGCACCTGGGGCAGGGCACAGGCCGGGGGTCAGACAGGGCCCAGGGAGATCCGGTACACCTGGGGGGGGGACAGGGATCAGACAGGGCCCAGGGAGATTCACTGCACCTGGGGGGGGGACAGGGCCCAGTGAGATCCGGTACACCTGGGGGGGGACAGGGCCCAGGGAGATCCGGTACACCTGGGGTGGGACAGGGATCAGACAGCGCCCAGGGAGATCCAGTGCACCTGGGGTGGGGCACAGGCCAGGGGTCAGACAGGGCCCAGAGAGATCCAGTACATCTGGTGGGGGACAGGGCCCAGAGAGATCCAGTACATCTGGGGGGGGACAGGGATCAGACAGGGCCCAGCGAGGGGCTGATCTAACACACCTGGGGGGGGGCAGGACATGGGCTCAGGCTGGCCCCACGCTCCCCACATGCCCACTGCAGGCTGCTCAGCTCCAGGTCCTGGACCCAACATGGCCTTTGCTGGCTGGGCACCCCCTGCCCTTGCCCCCCCCCCCCCATGCACCCCAGCCTGGCTCACCCAGTGATGGTCCCAGATGCCCGTCAGGACGGCTGGGCCCAGCGATCTGGCTGGGTTCATGCTGCCCCCGGAGAACGTCCCCTGCAGAGACAGCAGGGTGGTGAGTGGACATTGCAGGACCCCGCCGGCCCAGCCTTGCCCTCCCTCTGGGGCAGGGGTATCTCTTACCGCAGCCAGCGCTCCAGCCGTCACGGAGAAGCCGATGGCCAGGCCGCCCGGCTCGCCCGCCCCTCGGCGCCGCTGGTCCTCCACGGCGAAGATGGTGAAGGCCAGCTGGAAGGTGGAGAAGGTCTCCATGGCAAGCGCCTGCCCAGCGTTCCCCTCGCTGCTCACCTGGGCCCGGGAACAAGACAGGGCAGCTCACACCCGGCACCGGCCCGGCCCTCAGGCCACGTGGGCAGCAGGGAGAACTGGGGGCCTGTGGCCCCTGGACCAGACACAGTTGGGCGTTCACCCCTGGGGGGCATCAGGGGCTGTGTTGGTGTCCTGGTGACCCAGCAGCGAGAGGTCTGGGGGGGTCCCCACTGGGCTGCGGGGACAGTGAAGGGGGGTCGAATCCAGTCAAGGTGGGATCCCTGCTTCTGGGGCACGGGAAGGTGTGAGTC